>NC_088402.1:35923413-36605288 GCF_034236695.1 Oncorhynchus nerka
ACCCAGGGGCGGCAGGTTAGCCTAGTGGTTAGAGCGTTGAACTAGTAACCGGAAGGTTGCGAGTTCAAACCCCTGAGCTGACAAGGTACAAATCTTTCGTTCTGTCCCTGAACAGGCAGTTAACCCACTGTTCCCAGGCCGTCATTGAAAATAAGAATATGTTCTTAACTGACTTGCCTGGTTAAATAAAGGTAAAAATAAATATCAATATATGTGTATATATTAGACAAATACTGTCTTAGAAATGAGGAGGTAGTTTAAACTGATCCATGATGGGTGGCATAAGAACGAGGTAAGACTGAAGAATTGTGTCATTTCAGCCGTATAACCAGTTTGCTTTTGACAGGGATTTGACAAGCTCCTTAGTGGCACAGCGGTCTAAGGTTTTGCCTCTCAGTGCTAGAGGCCAGACGAATCCAGTCTGTATCACAACTGGCTGTGATTGGGAGTCCCATAGGGCGGCACACATTTGGACTTGTCTTGGTCATCTGGGTTTGGTCAGTGTAAGCTGTCATTGTCAATAAGAATTTGTTCTTGACTGACTTGCTAAGTTAAATTTAAAAATGCAAAAAATATAGAACTGCCAATTTCATGTTTTCAGACACACACCCTCATGTTCAAGAGATATTAGTATTGTGCTAATAGTATTTTCGAATTACTACAGCACCCGCAGGATGGACTAGTCTAACCAGTGAGCTACACCAGAAAGGTTGGAACTCCTAGTACAATGTGTAATTATGTAGTTCTGATTAATACATATTACTTGTTCTGTATTTTGTCTGATAGCATTGTATGATTACATACCCAGACAGCAACATTTGTATGGCTTATATCTGGCCCACATCTACAAGGTCACCACTTCTAACTTGGCCCCAGTAAGCATATCAGTGTGACAGGGTTGACATGTGCCACAATCAGACATGTTCTGGGCCATATGACGCTCTGCAGTGCCAGATCAGGCCAATAGTCGCCTGCTGTCTAGGTATGGACTGTAAAATATCAAGAAGCTGAAAGTTCAAGACACTCTAGCAGCCATGCTCCTATGCTCATACCTAGCAAAGTCAAATATCTGCCTCATCATCTGAGTCAAGGGCGTTTGCTGGAACCACAGAGTGGCAGGAGGCCGTAAATAACATTTAAGGAGCCAATGTGTCAACAATAAATGCCAATAGCCACCATTACCTCACTTCACTACCGAAAAGCCATAAACCGTTGATGAGGAGGAAGGCCTTTTAAATGATGCATCAATATAACAAGCTTCTAAGAGCCAATTGATTCTGGATTTGAGCACTGGGTAACAACACTGAGCACTTACGGCAACTTGCTGACAATGGAGTAAACATTGCTCCAAACGCTATTAACACCTAGTTAATGCTTTCAATGACCTTTCAAATAAACCAAGGTTGTATGTGCATAGTCGGATCAAATATATGTATTTTTTTGTGTCACAGTGTCAGAATCAGACTATGAACATATCATGTGAGACAAAAACATATAACTTTGCTGCTAATTACACCACATAATTCAATTATGATGAATAATTAACGTCTCATTTCCCAACTAAATATCCATAATTAACCAACAAATCAGCGAGAGAGAAAAGGCTAATTGGCTTCAAAACTCAAGCCTGACCACTTAATCCAGAGAGAGAGTTGAACACAGCTAATTGTGGGAGTAATCAAAGTTCCACCCTTTGGGAGTTGATGGAGGGATTCGTAAATGGGGGGGAGCATGGACTTCCGTCATGTTGTCGTGACGACTCCATCCGTTACCCGGGGAGTATCTCCATGGTGACAACCAGAGAGTTGGTTCGTAATAGTCAAATATGTTACAGAATCATTGCGAATGATCACAAACCAGACGATTCTGGGCTCATTGTACGGTATACCGAATTGTCAATAATTGTAACAATTCTTTATCATTGTTATTACATGAAGTAACAAAGTAACAGAGTTATTCAATAATATTAACAAAGTAACATATAGCTATTAAATGATGGAAGTTAGCTGGAGGAACACACATTAGTCTTAAAACTACCAACTGTTTGTTTCTGCCCCTATGGAAACAACATATTTTGTGATTTCTCTAGAAAGTTTATTATATCCCACATTCATTTATTCTCTTCATTACCGGCCACTTTGTCCTTGAGGTGGCATTCCACCATTTTTTTTCACAACCTTATTTTTGTGTCAATTCCTATTTTAATTGGCCATTTTTGTCATCAAACAAGATTTATTACCGGCGTACAGGTGAGAGTGAACCTGGCTGAAACTAGAATCTTTTTTTCCCGTGGCGCGGGCATATCCGGGGAGGGGTGCGACCTTGTAGGCAGCTCCCTAGTGGTGGACCAGTGCTGTGTGTGTGCATGTTTGTGTCAGAGAGAAACTGTGTGAGAAAGGGAAAGGGGGATACCTAGTCAGTTGTACAACTGAATGCATCCAACCGAAATGTGTCTTCAGCATTTAACCCAACCCCTCTGAACCTGTGTGTGTGTGTGTGTGTGTGTGTGTGTGTGTGTGTGTGTGTGTGTGTGTGTGTGTGTGTGTGTGTGTGTGTGTGTGTGTGTGTGTGTGTGTGTGTGTGTGTGTGTGTGTGTGTGTGTGTGTGCGCATGTGTATGAGATGTGTATGAGAAACGGTGCTTGTGTAAATGGTCCACAGGGGTGCGGCCGATGGGAGCCTGGTCACTTTATCTACTTAACAGTATCACCTTCAAACCCACAAGCACTGACACCTTTTTTACTTCCCGTACTCAAATCATTTATGCTAATTTATTAGCATGCTAACATGAGATGCTAGTGCAGTTTGCTAACGCCTGGGTGTTCTAGCTGTGCCTTGCTGTTAGTAGAAGTTGCCCACAGGCACAGATCTAGGTCCAGCTTACCCTCCCCAAATGCTAACCTTGAGGACATTGCGCTGACCTTAGATCAATGTATAGGGGCAATCCTCATCATACTTTCTGTTGCTTTGGAAACAGTAATTAATAGACATGGTTGGGCTGTAGGAAGTTAGGAAAAGCTAGAATAGGACGAGTCTTTCTTCCTGTTGGTTATGTTGTACAACCTGCTTATTTTTCATCACTAGAAAGCAGGATTAGCCAATAGCTCACTTGTGAGCCTGCCAAATTTGCAAACACTTAGTATGTTTGGTGTTTGGAATAGTAGCTACAGATGTTGGATCTTAATTTGATCACCTTGTTGCAGGAGAACTTTCCTGCAATACAGGAAATCTAAAGTGTGTAGTGTATTTGAGGTAAAAAAATGTTTCTGAAGTTTGTCATTTCCATTTAGGAATTTCAAACTTGATTTTCTCTTATGAAAATGTAGCGACCACTACAAAAATGTCCATTAACTATAATGCACATAAAAATGCATATTTCCTGTTGCTGCAGGATTATTTTCTCACTGTAGCAAACTGGTTCAAATTAAGATCCTAACTCTGTAATGGATATTGTATTGTTTCATTACATAGAGTAGTGCTCTGATATTGTGCGTTCTATAACATAAATGTTGGGAACGACAAGACTGACCGAGGTCTGGAAGAGATAGTACTATGGTTACCCCCACCCCTGTGCGCTTTAGCTGCCTGATTTACAGTGCATGTACTATAGCAATAACAACAATTAATATTTAATGTTCAGAAATATAAGTATCTGCTTTCTGTTTGAAAAACACAGTATCACTCTTAGGGCCAGTAAGAGGTCAGAGAGGAGATCGGGTCTAGCCTGTTTAAACTGGCAGCATACGATAAATGTCTCAATCCACAGGAAAATTATAGCTTGAAAGTGCCCACCACCACCTTTCAAATGAAATATTTAACACAAAACTAAATGTTTTATGGCCCTAATGCAACCGACCTAAGAGAGCCACTAAGCTCTCTGTATTTATGTCTTTCATTAAGCTGTTATTTTCTGGGTTTTGGGTTGTTTTTTTCGTTGTTGAGGACCTGCATTTTATATCAGATTTGTGTTTGTTGTTCGTACACGTATCCACCCTCTCATTGGCTAGAATGTTCCCACCTGATCTCTCCTCCTCCCAGCTGCCTTTCTGCCTTTGCGACAGTGACTCTCATTGTTAAGGCAGAGACAAGATCCTCTCGTCATTATGTAGAGTATCTCTGTTTAGGGTTAGTTGTGTTTTCTTCTATAGTGATGTCACTCTGAGTACAGGGGGTCCCAAGCCTGCCCCAACCACCCCAACCCTCGCTCTGACCATCATACTCTGGGTGTGATGAATACTGTCTGGGACCCCGTCGAGGGCGTTAAGGGGCTAATTTCGGTAATTGATTGTAAGTGCTGCGCGACAGCTCCCCTGAAGTCATGACGTGGGCACTTAAAGAGCGCTCACTGGCAACTTGATTGATCAAGCCCAATCGATAACTTGGCCTGTGTGTAACAGGGGGCCTCTTAGCACAGGTTCACGTTCAGTGCTAATGGTGAACGACAAGGGTGTAGGGTGGGGGCTGTCTGCGGTGGGATTGTTCCACATGCTAATGCGGAGCAACATTAGCACTTGGCAACACTAGCACTTGGTAGCAGTAATGCGGCTCACTGTAGCTCAGTGGAGAGAAACACGGTGCTCACTGTTTTCCAGTCATTCAAACTAAATCGGAGCATATCTCCTGTTGGGGCCTATTGTTTTGTTATTGATGTGAAGTCCAGTAGTGTTTCTGTCGAGTGGGTATGTGTATGGGTATGTTTGGGGCATGAACTTACCTCCACCATCGTTGCATATCATCCACTTGAATGACGCAATAGTCACAACTCCTCTACTCTCTCTATGCCTCCCCTCCTTCCCTCCCCCCACTCTCTCTCTCTCTCTCTCTCTCTCTCTCTCTCTCTCTCTCTCTGCCTGCTGTCCACTTCTGTGACCGGCGTCCGTCGCCCCATCAATGCCACCCGCCACCGCCATCTTAATGAGCATCAGATTACAAACAGAAATCAACAGGCGTCACGATGACAGACGGCGAGCGCTGGTTGGCAGGTTTTGGCGGCGGGCAGCTGCGTCCGGACATGTCGCTTTGATATTTCCTCTCTGTCTCCTTCGCACTGATAATGTTCACCCCTCTAATGAATCTATTGTGTGCCTGTCTAAAGCCATTGTCTTCCACAGGAACCATTCTTTCTTTTTTTGCGGCTCGCGTTTCCCCCCACGACTGACGTACCTGTGACCGTGTGACGGCGACCGTCTCTTTCTTTCTCTCTTTCTTTCTTTGTCTGTATTTTTCTCTCTTTCTTTCTCACGTTATTCTCTATCCATCGCCCACCATCACTCTCCTTTTCTCTCTTAATCTCTCTCCATTGTTTTCTCTCCATCTCTTTCCAGCCCTCCAAATTTGCATATTAGATCTATTTGCACTCTAATTCACCCCAAGCCTGTGATATTTGGATTCATACCAGGCTAAAACCCGATGACTCGCTGTATATCCAGTCCAGCTGAAATGTCATCTTGCATGGAACAGTGGTATAATTTAATAGCAATTAACAGTAAACAATGGTGTGAGGTTGGTTAATAAATCAATGGGTGTGGAGAGGAGGGGTGGCGAGCGAGTTTTTTGTTCTGTTCCTTTCATCCAGTGAAAGGTAGATTAGATGGGTTTTAGTTGGGTTTCAATGGCCTCGACGCGCCTGAACAAATGTCACTCCGGTGAACCGGTGTCACTGGCTATGATACTGTGAGTTGATGTTCTCTTTTTTACCGAAGGTGCCACAGATTGTGTACTGTAATAATGATTCATGCAGTACTACGACAATCAATTCATGCAGGCATCCACATGCATTCTCCACCTGTCTGTGTAGCAAGGATGTGTGGAACTTACTCCCAAGCCTGAAGTGTCCCCACTTGCGACTCCGAATAGCTAGCATTTCATGTGGCGCGACTAGTAGGATGGCGGTCACGTGTGTTAGCAAGGCAAAGGTCCTGGGTGTGAGCCGAATTAGCAGGAAGTGGTAATCGCTAAGCAAGCAGTGTGGCGTCCTATACATGCATTATGTACATTATATATACAAAAGTATGTGGACACCCCTTCTAATTAGTGGCTTCGACTATTTCAGCCACAACCATTGCTGACAGGTGTATAAAATGGAGAACACAACCATGCAATTTCCATAGTCAAACATTGGCAGTAGAATGGCCTTCTTGAAGAGCTCAGTGACTTTCAACGTGTCACTATAGTAGTGGCACCAACAAGTCAGTTCGTCAAATTTCTGCCCTGCTAGAGCTAAGTGTTATTATTGTGAAGTGGAAACATCTAGGAGCAGCAACGGCTCAGCCGCGAAGTGGTAGGCCACACAAGCTCACGGAACGGGACAGCCGAGTGCTGAAGCGCGTAGCGCGTAAAAATCGTCCGTTCTCGATTGCAACACACACTACCGAGTTCCAAACGGCCTCTTGAACGTCAGCATAAGAAGTGTTTTCGTCGGGGGCTTCATAAAATGGGTTTCCATGGCCGAGCAGCCTAAGATCACCATGCACAATGCCAAGCATCGGCTGGAGTGGTGTAAAGCTCGCCGCCATTTGACTCTGGAGCTGTGGAAATACGTTCTCTGAAGTGATGAATCACGCTTCACCATCTGGCAGTCCGACGGACAAATCTGGGATGCCAGGAGAATGCTATGCATAGTGCCAACTCTAAAGTTTGGTGGTCTGTGGCTATTTTTCATGGTTCGGGCTAGGCACCTTAGTTCCAGTGAAGATAAATCTTAATGCTACAGCATACAATGACATTCTAGATTATTCTGTGCTTCCAACGCTGTGGTAATAGTTTGGGGAAGGCCCTTTCCTGTTTCAGCATAGCAATGCCCCCGTGCACAAAGCGAGGTCCATAAAGAAAGAAAATGTTTGTTGAGAATGGTGAGGAAGAACTTGACTTGCCTGCACAAACCCCTGACCTCAACCCCATCAAATACCTTTGGGATGAATTGGAACACCGATTGCGAGCCAGGCCTAACCGCCCAACATCAGTGCCTGACCTCACTAATGCTGTTGTGGATAAATGGACCAAATCCATATTAACGCCCACGATTTTGGAATGAGATGTTCAACGATCAGGTGTCCACAATACTTTTGGCCATGTAGTGTACATATGTACACTACATGAGCTGTATTGTTTAGCTGTATTGTTAGCTGTACTGTTTAATACAGCTAACAATAGCTGTTGATTAAAACAAGATGTTGAACTTTGTGTATGTTTGATGTAGTATGTCTGATACTGCTGAACATACAAGAGTTGCAATGCTCAAGAGTATACATAGTATTTAGTTTATTTTAATATTTGAACCAGCAACCCTGTGGTCAGTGGTCCATCTCCCTATGTAAACAAAACAATGGCGCTCTGACATGAACAACACCACCGTTCATGTTGCGTAACATAGGCCACCTTCCCTTTTGTGGAAAGAGGTCCTGAAATGCACAGCTAAAGTGACGTGCTAGTCGCCATAGCAAACAGAAGACGCTACGAAATGAAGTAGACACCTTTGATGAAACGAGCTAAAGAGCCTTTGCTATCAGACCCAGCTGTTGTCTACTCCTTCAATGGCACCCTGCTGTGCCCATCCCGCTCAAATGAGAGAAAAAAACTGGTTTTTATTCTTAAACAATCAACGTTTAGTATTTGCAATTTACCATTTGTTTTTCGTGTATACCATGGACCACGTGTTCTATTATCTGTACTGTGCTTCAGGGCCTAGACGTAGGGCTAAATGCTATAGGGGTAGAGACACACTGTCATTTGTAAGCTTTTTGTTTACCAACCAAAAGTTCCTGCCTGTGTTTGTGGATAATGAAGCTTGCATTTTTGCATTATAAGGTGATATTAGGTAGATGGCAAAGTTGAAATGATGCCATTATGATGTTGTTTTAACTAGGTTCGCCGCTTGGGTGAATTATGAAGTGAGGAAGTCATTGTCATATTAAAATAATATAAATGCATTGCCTTCCGTACCTCCTTTACCAACTTTTCACATGTTGTTCGTGTCTCGTCAGGTAATGGAATTGGATGCGTAAACCGATAAGACATGCCACATTAAGTCAATGTGGGGGAACTGCACAGCAGTAGAGCCTCTTTAATAGGCCATGATGCCCAGCATGTCTGAGGCCTAGAGGCAAAACCTCAGGCTAACGTGTCACAACCTCTCACTCAAGTGCGGTAGTCTCACACTAGCAACGGAGGTTGCCACATTTCAGAGGGTTTGCGGATCCTCCAGAGGGGGTCAAATGCAGCAGGAAGGCAAGGAGCTATTATTGGTACGGTAGTTGCATGTGGATGTTGCACAGTGCAATCTTAAACATCAAGATACCTGATAAAGTGCATAGGGATCCGTGTCTGTTTTCTAGGGAAAACAGTTTGATATGAACACATGTACATATCCTGTTCAGAGACCAATGAGCTAAAAACAGTTGTACAGTTTCCACAGTTAAATCTTCATCCTTTGACACACAATTTTGGGTAACTGTTTTCACTCAAAAGATATAGGTAATCTGTACCATTTTCACACCTATAGCAATACCACACTATGAACTAACAGACCATTGTGTTTTCTTAAAGTGAAGACATTGTAGTCCTGGGAATGATTAACCTGCTACAACTATGCTATCTGTCCAGCCCTAATCTTTTTATGAGCGATTTGCTGTTTTTTAATGAAAACCCTCGCAGCTCTTTCCACAATCAGCTCCCCACATCTGAGCTTATATTTCATCCAGCTATTGTGATGTCATCACTAGGCACTGGCGCAAAACATAATTCCCTCTTTATGACAAACAGTGGCTGGGGGGGGCAGTGATCTTAAAAGAAATGCTTCGGGGCTTGTGTCAAGTCGTAGCCACTCGCATTGGAATAATCATGTTAAGCTTGTTTTCGCCGTCTCTCAGGCTCCCATCGAATGAGCGCTGACGTTCTTTGTATCAAACAGGTTTCGTTGCCCCTGTGGCAGGCTTTCGAGCGATGAACAGAGGAAGTCAAAGTGAAGATGGTTTTACATGCATGGCACGAGAGGTGTCACCCTTCCAGCGCGTTGCCATGTCCCTCTTCCCTTAGCCCCAACATTCACACACAAACACACACACACACACGCAAGGCGAAGGCTGAATATGAAGTGCATGACACAGGTAGGGTGGGAAGAGTGACGACCTAGACGGAATTAACACACAGAGACTACACACACACACAGCTGCACACACACAGAGACTACACACACATCCCGACCAGAAACATGCCCCCTTGCTTGCTGACCCCACCCCTTCCGACTCTCCCCTCAGCCCGAAAATCTTTATCTGCTACATGATGCATGAAAATATACTGTCTTCTCTCAGAAGTGTTTGCGCCCTCTGACCCCTTCGTCTCAGATGCAATGTGACCTCGCCGCCATCATCCATTTTAGTTGGGAGAACAAAGTCTATGAATTTTTATTGCCGTCTGTTTTGTGTGTTTCAATTTATTATTATATTTTTTTCTTTCTGTGCCTCTTCACTGTGGTGTCTCTTTGAGGCTTTGAAACGAATGTCTTGACACTTGCAAAATGACTTTAGGTACTATGATACACGTCTCTTTCCCTCCACACGTGGTGTTTATACTTCTGGACCCCGCTCTTTGTCATCGTATGGTGGTTGAAATCCAAACGGGATCATCAAGCTGTCGTTCTGTAGAGGTGAGTTGCCTACCACTCCATTTCTATGGGTATTGTAAAAACATTTTTTAATTTTTTTAACTGGTCTACCTACGGTACTTTGTCTAGAGCCTTGTAGACACCCTCTTAGTAAGACAGCAACACTGACGCAAGGCTCTGAAAGCATCAATTAGCACCGCCGGTGGTCCCGCGTACATTTTTTACCTCCTCCATTTAAAAAAAATTTTTTTACATCTCACGGGAGAAGCTGCTAAGGGATACAATTAATTTTTTTGACACAAAAATGAAAGTGTTAATTCACCTGTGATAATTAGTGCTATTCTTACCTCCATGTTGATGAGCGTATAAAGAGGTGTTTATTTATTTATTAATTTTCCCATCATCAGATTTGACTTTCGTAATTGTGTGATCTCAAGTTGAGGAAGAGTCTCAAAGGAAAAATATTACAGTCCTGTTTGGCAGTAATGGAGCTTGTCAAAAAAAATCTACTGAAGTTACAGTTTTCTTTACTTTCATGTTTTATGTTGGTTGTTTTAGAGTTAGTCGAGCTTGGGCCCAGATATTTTGTGTAAGACTGAATCCATTATTTTCTTACTACTGTATATCAAGTGTTTGATAATGATGATTGTCTTGATAAGAGAGTTACAGACAATCTACAAATGAAGTGTCTAAGAAACATGTCTTCCCTGTTGTAGAAAAAGGAATCGAAGGAGAAAAGCAACACCAACCGTACAGTGAACAAAAGATAACCACCGTTGACAAGGAACTGAAGTTTTAAGAGACTGAAACGTGAGCCGTTGTCAAGCGGAGCTCAAGCGAAACTAAAATTTGCGTCCTCTTTGTAACCGCGGTGGGAGGTCGTGGAGAAAAACGTCAACATGTTAGCGTAGCTGCGTCTTCGAATGTCTTCACATCCTCTATGCTGGATCCTGACGCGTTCCTCCACTGATATTGCGGAGGTAAAGTACAGAAGTAAAACATCATAATCAGTGTTTGTTGGCGTACCATCACAGCATCACTGTACCGCACCTTTGGGAAATTAGGTGAAGGAACAATATGCTTGTCACAGCTGTCTAGAAAAGTAGGACTTGTTTATCTTATTGTTGATTTACACATACATGCACGTGTACATACCACATCTCAGTGGCTTAATTAAATGGAGCCCGCATTGTAGTATTCACTGTATAAATAGTTGCATTGGAACACACCTTTTTCCCTACTGTCTTGCATTGGATAGGTGTAAGCCTTAGGGGGACATTTTTACCTAGCATTTCAGAGGCCAAAGTGAAGCATCTACCAAATTGCTTATACCTATCCACTTCTTTCCTATCTCCATGAAGTGCCGAGGGGGAAGGGCTCTAGGGGTTGTCTCTGGATGGGGCCATGTGACATGAAACCAGGGTTACATGAGTAACCTAACATTTCTCTACCCAATAAATGCCATTGAAATCACAGGGGACAGCTCTAGCACACCAAACCCGAGACACAACAGGCTCTTCCCTCTTCCCTCTTCCCACCCCACCCCAATAATTGGGTTAAAAAACTTTTACCACATCAGTCAGGACATCCCATCTCATCCGGGTCCATCTCCAAAGGTGGACATAAAGAACGGGAAACCATCTGAAATCACACCGCTCGTCTAATGACTACTGAGCTCCTGCATATTTCAACATTCATTCATTAGAGGCGGGGATTGGGCGAGATCTGCGGCGGGCAAATCGTGGCACTCTGATTGAGGCCGTTATGTTTTATAGGAGCCATTTTTCAACGCCGCCTCTGACAGCACTTGAGGTAATTAATTAAAAAAAAGAAGAGAGGATTGGAGGGAGTGAAGGAGGGAGGGTAGGAGAGAGATGTGGTAAGGAGTGGGCTTTAGAGTTGCCTGGTGTTTTCTGGCTGGAGATTGTCTGTCTGTCTGTCTGGGTGTCTGTGAACATTCCCTTTAAAAGTTAGATAACAACAGCGCAATCGGGTTGAGTCCCGGCCTCATTTAGCATGTGTGTGTGTGTGTGTGTCAGTGTGGTGTTTGTGCTCATTGAGACACTGTAGAATGGGGTAATTTTTTCTGCCAGTTCTGATGCAGGGTTTGAGAGTGGATGTAAGGGAAAGGGGCACAAACATAGCCACTATGGCCTTGGCGTACACACCCCTGCAGCCAAATAGCCACTTCAACTCACATATAACTTATTCTCATACAACACCTCCTCTACCACCTCCATCTACCTTGTTCAGCCATCATATCTTACTCAATCATTTGGCACATCTACTTTGTTCACTCCTAGATGTAAATTACATATCTGTAGTACACACACACACACACACACACACACACACACACACACACACACACACACACACACACACACACACACACACACACACACACACACACACACACACACACACACATTAGAAACAAAAAGGCATGTCATGCCATCTATTTGCGTGCATACACACACACATTCCTGCTCTACCTCTGCCTGTTCCAATTAGAACGCAGTACCATTTTCTCATCAGTAAGCATCTCCCTCCGTCTCCAAATGACCGCTCAGTGCCAAGCTTGTCAAGGAATTAAGCCGTCACATGGTGACAGCTGCTCCTCTCCCTCTCCCTCTCTATCTCTCTCTCTCTATCTCTCTCTCTCACTCACCCGACTCACTCACTCACTCACTCACTCACTCACTCACTCACTCACTCACTCACTCACTCACTCACTCACTCTCTGTCAGTTGTCTAGCAATGAACTAACCACTTAGGAGTTCTAAATCCATCACACATAGGCACCTACACATTTTTGTGTATCTATCAGGTGGGCAAGTGTGTCTTGATACTACAAATTAATTCATATATTTGAATCTACCTACTTTTCTTCTCTCTGCCTCTCTCTCTTCCACACGTCTTTGAATGCCCTCCTTCATTTAACAATGCTATTTGTTGCCAAAGAGTGCTTTCAAAAAGTAAAACGTCTCAATCTCTCTCTCTTTCACTATTGTTCTCTCTCCCTCTTTCTCTCTCTTTCCCATTCCCCCCTGTTCTTTCTACATCTTCCACCCCACCAATTCTCTCACTTTTGCTCCCTCATTCCCATTCCCCTCTCTCTTTCTCGCTCTCGCTCTCGCCCATTCCATTCCTCCCTCATCTCCCTCCATCCCTTCAGTTGACTGACTCTAATCCACTCCAGCTAGCGGAGCCAACACGCGGATCACAGGCGGCCCCCTCATCGTCTCTCCCTCCCCCGGGGAGGCCTTTGTGGAGCTAGGGGCTGAGCTTCAGGCGACTCCAGTGTTACAACACTCTTTATCCCCCCGCCGGTATCTGTGACTATCTCGCTCTGAGTCTGTTTGGGGCCCCACTATAGAGGGAGGAATGGAGAGAAGGAGAGAGGGGAGAGGAAGGAGGGAGGGACTGCATGTGGGTGTGAGGGGGAGAGGGGATGAAAGAGACGGAAACGGAAAAGGAGAGACGGGGGGAAACGTGGGATATCCACGATAAATAGAGGAGAGGAAGGTGTGAATAAAGAGGGGTAGAAATAAAGAGGGGGGTAGAGGAACAGTGTTTGTATTATGGAATGATGGGAGAGTTAAAGAAAAGATAGGGGACTCGTTTGAGCGAGAGTGAGTCACACACAGTAAATGGAAAGAAAGAGGGGAAGAACCAGATAGAGGAGGAGAAAGGAAAGCAGAAAAGAAAGAGGGGAAGAACTAGATAAAAGAGGAGATAGGAAAGCAGAAAAGTAAGAGTTTTAGTCAGCCAAAAAGAGGAAGAGAGAGACAGTGAGAGAGGCTCTTGAGGGCTAAATGAAGCCTGATTCCCCAGATATTTGGACCCCCCTCGGGAGCGTACAGTGGTTGCCTGGCACTGATGATTGGAGATAGGCTCCTGAGGGAACAACACAACAGAACAAGCTGGGAACAGGCAAGCGTCTCGCTCCCATTTGATTGACGCTTATTCTGTCAACATATCCAGTTCACCATCGCTCGAACACAATCCCTTTAAGCGGCACAGTCGGTGTTGTACTAAATCCCGGGTGTCTAGGGATCTAGGGAAGTCAGGTTCTTGTTTCAGTATTGATACAAGTTTTTGGAGGCTACAATAGTGTTTCACTGTAACAGCAGAAGTGCAGTATGTGTGTGTACTTGAACTTGAATGTGAATGGGAACATGAATGTAAATATGAATGATGGTTGTGGTTGCGTCACTGACACGGTCTTCCTGTCCAGTTTTGTGCCCCCTCGGGCTTGTGCAGTGGGGGAGATCTTCGTGGGCTATACTCAGCCTTGTCTATGGGTAGTAGTGGTCTGTTGATATTGGGAAAGGGAAAAGGGGGATACCGTGTCAGTTGTACAACTGAATGCCTTCAACTGAAATGTGTCTTCCACGTTTAAAGCAACCCCTTTCGGGGGGCTGCCTTAATCGACATCCACGTCTTCGGAGGTGTGTGCACTGTGCTTTGGCAAGGTGTGTGGGGTTTATATCCTGCCTGGTTGGCCCTGTCTGGGGGTAACTTTGGACGGGTTCAAAGTTAGTTATGTGCCGGGGGGCTAGGGTCAGTCTGTCACATCTGGTGTAATTCTCCTGTCTTATCTGGTTACCTGTGTGCTCTTAGGTATGCTCCCTCTAATTCTCCAATATCTCTCTCTCTCTCTCTCCCGCCACCTGCTGTTCTCGACCTCTGAATGCTCGGCTATGAAAAGCCAACTGACATTTACTCCTGAGGCACTGACCTGTTGCACCCTCTATAACCACTGTGATTATTATTTGACCCTGCAGGTCATCTATGAAAGTTTGAACATCTTGAAGCACGATCTGACCGTGTACACTTAGAATCTCCACCAGCACAGCCATGAGAGGACTGGCCACCGTGCTTCTAAATCGGCATTGCTTGCTGTTTGGGGTTTTCGGCTGGGTTTCTGTCTAAGCAATTAGTGACAACTGCTGATGTAAAAAGGACTTTATAAATAAATGTGATTGCGTGTGTGTGTGTGTGTGGTTGGACATGCGCGCGTGTGTGTGTGTGTGTGGTTGGACATGCGCGCGCGTGTGTGTGTGTGGTTGTACATGTGCGTGTGTGTGTATGTGCCCCTCTGTCTTATCCACCAGTGAATACCCCCTGCATTAGCTAGGCCATTAGCATACTTGGAGGTTGCTGTAATATGGGAGTGTTAGTGACACATGTGGGTGCCCCCCTCCACTTAGGCAGTGTGGATGACGGACAGGAGTGACATGCCAGGTGACAGTAATGCGTCACACTGTGACATTAAGAAGTACCATGTCTTCTCTGACTACAGGGACCGCAATGTCCTCATAAACCAGTTTCAGGAAGCTTCTGTCACTTTGAAAAGAAGAGAAGAGTTCCGTTAACTAGGTCATAGTTTATAGACTAATACTGAAGGATTCAACGTCTGATAAGCTGCCCTTATTGTTGACAATAAGTAAAGAAAATGCTGAGGGGCTAGTGAAAAGCCTTGTGATTTGCGCTTGGAAAATGGAGACGTCATAGAATGTCAAAAAGTCATTGTTGCTGGAGACACCTTGCTGTTTTGGAGACTCCGTCTAGCTTGCTAGCAAAGAGATTTGTGGTGGCTAGTTAAAGGTAAATAAGTGAATTATCTTATATTATTACCTCACAGTTAGCCAAGATGCTTAGCTAGACAGCTAATTGTTTACAGTTAGTTAGCAATCGCTTCTACAAACTTTTGCTAGGTACAGTAGCACTGTCTTGTCAGTAATAACATGTCTCCAAAAATGACAGTGTCTCCAGTTGCGTTGACATTTTACTATTGTGAGGTGCATCAATGCACGTCCACTTTCCATGTGTATTGGCATATGTTTATTACATGATGTCAATGTCCTTTATTAATTGTACCTGGCTAGCCTACGGTATTAGCTTACAATATATACAGTGGTCCTCCTTTGCCAACATATAAGCAAAATGCGTACATTTGTTATTGTTATAGGGAGACCTGTAGAAAGACCCTCTTACCTCCACCCCCAAAATAATAAGGCTTTGGGGGAACCTGGCCCTCCATGGGTCCCCTTGGAGCCCTTGACCAACTGGCACTTCAACTCAACACCCTTCCAACGCCCCATACAAAACTACTGTATGTAAGAGCAGGTGACATCTCTTCACTGAATAATGAAGTAGGTGATTAAAATGACTGATGTCAACCTATCCATTTTCTCAGATCTCCCCTTTAATGCCACCCCCTTGGTAATCATGTAGCGACCATGTCCAAACTTAGACTATTGAGTGGCCTCATTTGTGAGGAATATCAGATCCAGCTTGCTCGACAACTGACTTCATGTCATTCACATTACACCAGTGCATAATTCTAGTGACTGATCATGTGTGAACAGAGAACAGGTGACAGGTGACTTTTACAAGGAGGGAAGAAACCCTAACCTCCATCTGATCATCCCATTTCTCCTAGCACTCCTTCTCTCCACCCCTCACTCCAGCGCAGAGCAGGAGTGTGAGAAATCTCGTCTCAAATAGGATTTTTCCCTTGAAAATACTTTAGCTGCACTTGGTTGAGCTTGCCTGGCGCAATGGTACCAATGGAGTAGTCCCAAAAGTTCAAATACCCTTCAGACAGGCTCAATCAAACACCTGAAGAATTTGAAAGTTAACAGATACTATTTGAACCCAGGAGTGTGCAGGAGTGATAAGATTGATATAAGCTGTCGACATTCGGCTCGCGGGGTCTTTTATATTGTCCATATCAGGATAGGGGAACAATGTGTCCGTTGTGGCAGGCGGCCATAGTTCATAATGTGCTGATGCTAACCAAGTGTCACTTTGATCCATGGATGGCCGAGCAAGATGGGCTGTGGCTCTTGAATCCGTAAGCAACCCACACACACACAGACACACGCGCGCACGCACGCACGGACACACACACACACACACCTGCCTACCCCCATAGGAATGTCACAAGAAGAAGTACAGATGGGACCAGCATCTATCTGGAGATAGATACATATAGCAGAGAGGGTGAGGGAGGTGGGGAGAGGGAAAGACAGATAGAGGACTGGAATAAGACAAAGGAGAGAGGCCATAAAGGGGGGACCAGACATACTTAAGTTTTTAAAAAAACAGATGGCGAGTAAGAACAGGGAGAGGGTGTTCAGGACAAATAAAAGAGCGGTTGAAAGACACGAGAGAATGAAAGAGTGGACGTGTCGCACATTTCAAAAAGAGCTAAATGTTAGGTGCTACTATGGGTGACCGTGCAATGAATATTGTAACACTGGCAACTGACGGGGGGAGACAAGGTTATCAAGAGAGAGAAAGAGAGAGGGAGGGAGAGAGAGAGAGATGGAGTCTTCAGAGAAAAATGGAAAAGGGGGATATCAAGAAAGGACAGAGAAGTGGAAAGCGACAAACAGAGACCGAGAAGGGTCGGTGGAGAGAATGAGAAGCAGACAAGAGTAGAGAGGCATGGACAGAGGAAGTGGGAGAGCGATGCGAAGTGAGTGTAAATACATTTGTGATTTGTTCAAAAAACGTGTGCAGTTGTTTGAGTTAACGCAACTCAATGTTAGGTAGCAGGGGTGATGAGACTACCATCCCCTCACTGTGTCAGGGTAGCCTAGTGGTTAGAGCATTGGACTAATAACCGCAAGGTTGCAAGTTCAAATCCCTGAGCTGACAAGGTACAAATCTGTTGTTCTGCCCCTGAACAGGCAGTTAACCCACTCATTGAAAATAAGAATTTGTTCTTAACTGACTTGCCTAGTTAAATAAAGGTAAAAAAAAAAAATCCAGATCATTGACATGTTATTCTAGGTTTGACAGATGTCCACATTGGCTTTAATTCTCCTTTGGCCGAATACTAACTTGAGATCTGCCAATGGGAGACTTTGGGGGGGAAATTCCAGTTACATCTCAATTTTGGACAAAATGTTGCACTCTGCCACAGGTCATCTTCTGTGCCGTTGGACTGTATATTAGAGAGAGACACTCCTGATGTAAAAAAAATAATAAGACAAAGCCGACTTGTTGGTGTGGTTCGGTGGAGTGGACGCCTGATGGTGCTCAGTGCAAGAGTTGCATCAGACACGAGTCCCTCTGGTTGGTTGTCACTCCAGAGCTTGAAGGCCAATACAGAACTTGGACTTCACAATGGATTTGAGTTTGCATGACTGGATCAAGGAGTGAAATGGGAATGAATTGCATGTATGTGTATGTGTTTGTCGGCATGTGCAATATATAAGCCAGTCTGACTGTGTGTGTAAGTAGTGAAGAAAAAAAACAGCCAGACAAGACTCTCGGTAGCTTTTGAGATGGAAGCCGTTTAATCATTTTAGGAACTAACATCTTGGTCTATATAGCTGCACCCGTCCCTAGTCACTCAAACTGATCTGTTGATTAACCCTACTTTTATGCATACTGTACAGTAGTTGAAGCCTCGCAGCATTCAAGTTATAATCATTGTAAATGTGCATTTGGCAACAGTGACATGTTTCCATCTCCACATTGTTCGGGTGCGTAACATAACGCTTTCGGTTTGAAGGACGTGGATTTGAATGAAAACCTCCACACATGATGAGCCTCGAGGAGCAACATTGTGCAAGTATGAAGGCACACTGTATTAAGGAACATTGTATTAGGGCTACAGTTACACAATACCTGCAACCAGCACACACACACACACATTGTCTGACTTGCAACCGCATGCTCGTCCAGGCAGGTTCCACTTTGAACGACGAGCTTGATCAAAGCAACACAGTCTGTCCTGACAAGGCAGACTTGACAGAGACACTGAGGAGTTCTTGAGCAGAAGGCATGCTGCACATGCACACAGACACGGGCCCACACCTAATCATTGGCAAAAAATCTCTGACAACACAATTTGCATATTTATAAAAATCCACGCTTGACACATGCATATACAGCCCGAGGCATATGTGTTCCTTAGGAATTATTTAATCTGTACAAAAGTTTCATATTTATAGTGTGACAATAGATTTGTGTCCGATAAAACTCAAACCATGACATGACGGCGAGGGGACTTGTAAAAGTGTAGGTAAATGTTACAAAAAAATAATTGGTGCAGAATTTTCTAGATTCCGTATGAATGGATCTGTGGCAGTTTTCGTCAATTGATATACAGTCAATTTATATAGATTATACACCTGTTTTTGGTTTCCATTGCAAATATTTTTCTACGATGTGCTCTCATGAACATGACCCTGTTTAGCTAGATCGAGGAGAATCATCTCTAGAGCAATTATCTCTGTCCTTGAGATCCATTTTAACACCTCTTCCTTTTTATACCTTTAGAACAGTTTATTTTCAAGCACCATATTATTACTCACTACTTAGTCCTGTTTTCTCTTTCTCTTTGTGCGTGTGTGTGTGTGTGTGTGTGTGTGAGAGAGAGAAAGAGAGAGAGAGAGAGAGAGAGAGAGAATCCTCTTTGATGGGAGTGCACTCTGTTGGGAGTATTGTAAGTAGTCTATCATCTTTCATTTCTTCAGATTAAACCCAGATATTCACAACACATCATTAGTGTGTGTGGATGTGTGTTGGATTGTTAACATGAAGGTGTGTGTCTGCCCATGTTTGTTTATGGGTATAACAAAAGGGTTCTTTGTGTTTGGAAGGAGTGAATATAGGTTTCAGGACTCTTTCTCTCTCCTCTCCCTCCCTCTATCTTTCCCTTTCTCCCTCCTTTCACCTCCTATTTTTCACTATCTCCCCTCTATCTCTCCCCCTCCCTCCCTCTCTATCTATCTCTCTTGTTCAGGGTCTCTCTCTTCCTCTTTCCTCACAATTTATTACATAAGCAACACAAACAGAAAGAAACCTCCCAGTATGGAACGATCTGTCATCTCTACATTATCAGGGAAACACACCGCCTTCCATATTGTGCTACAAGGGCTCCGGCAAATTGCTCTTTTTATGGGACATGATAAAGGAAATGCTACCTTATGTTCACATTTTTTACCGGCTGATGCTGGCCAGACATGCCATGATTCACTGGTGAAAACCAGTTTTCACAGGCCGCAGTGTGTTGCGTGGTTTGATGTAGACAAAGACACAAACAGAGATGGATACAGGTTGGATGTATAATATTTCCATTTTATACAATCTTTACCGACCATCTCGGAAGAGGTTCAAATGTTTTGAACAAAAATAGTGTCAATGGACAAGTCAACAACAACAAAAATGTAAAAAAAGCTGATGGACGTCGCTCACCTGATGTATCCAGACAAGTTAGTATGACTAGGGGTCTTATCTTGGTTCAGTTGGTCTTTCCTTGATTCCTTCCATCCTCTCTTCATCCTTCTCAAGAGAAAGAGCCGTAGTCTGTCGAGGCAGAGTTTCCTCAAGCAGACGGTAAGATGTTTCAACCACAAATACTTGTGGAAGTCATTCAAGTCAAACAAAACACAACCATAAAACATGAACATGTGCAGTTTGAATGTTTTATACAAAGCCTACATACAACTATAAAGATATCACATGTTAACCACCAGAACAGTTACAATCAATATTCCATCATAGGACCAGATCCATAGCTATCTGTGTACCTGACCTGCAGACATTAAAGAATAACTGAATACATGGCATAGTGTTTTATCAAAAATCTGTTTTCCAATGTTCTCCTTTCTTCTAAAATGTGGACACGATAATGTGGCGGTTGTTCCAAAATGCTTATTTGGTTAACTCTTCTATCAAGCTCGCTTGGAAAGAACGAACTCTGTGAAGGTCAGAAAGACAGAGAGGGATGAAGAGAATGGGGATAGGGAGAGTCATGAGAAACAGAGAGAGAGTGAGAGTCATGAGAGACAGAGAGAGAGGGAGAGAGCATGAGAGACAGGGAGAGAGGGAGAGAGAATGAGAGACAGAGAGAGAGGGAGAGTCATGAGAGACAGAGAGAGAGGGAGAGAGCATGAGAGACAGGGAGAGAGAATGAGAGGAGAAAGAGAGTGTGAAAGAGTAAGCAATGGTAAATAAATCAGTGGCGGTTAAAATGCATGGCCTTGTTCTGCGGGCAAAGATGTGTACACCCATCGTCTGTCTCTAACCCCCTCTCTTCCTCCACCTCCGCCTCCGCCTCCGCCTCCTCTCCCTCAATCCTTCTCTCTCCGAGCCTTTGGCGTTGCCTGACAGCCCGCGCAGTGCCAAACTGACAGGTCCTCAAGCCCAGGCCAAGAAAGCAGGCATTAATTAAGTCATTGCCGGACTGTAATTTTCCTTGAGAAGTAAAAAATTCTCACACGCGAAAAGGTTACCGAGACCTTTTCTGTGTCAAAATTACCATGTGTCATGAATATTAATGCGCCTAATGAAGACAACCTTTGCTTCATCAAGAATGTTCTGGAGCAGGTGCCAAGCTGATAAACTCAACTCGGTGAAGGCTTTTTCTTCTTCTTCTTCTTCTTCTCTTTTTTCTCTCGTTATTTTCCTTTTTGGCTCGTCTCGTCAACCCCGCTGAAAATAGACACACGGCGAGGTTGACTTATTTAAATCAACATCTCTCTGTCTGAATGTATTACCTTTCGTTCAACCATCACCCCTCCCTCCTCTTTCCCACCTAGCTACCACGTCTATCCTTTTCTTTCGTTCAATCTCTTTGAATTTTACGTCCTGTTTGTTTGTCTTGAAAAGTTGCTGTCTGGCAGGAAAAAAAATGACGTTGATTTTATGTTGAGGAAACGTTTTCCTCCCATCCCCCCAGATGTGGGTAGCTGCTTTTATGAGGTTGTGTGTGAAGTAGCAGAGGGTCTAGCCAACGGCAGAATGTGAAAAGTAATACTATTTGGGTCATTGTAGTAGCTCTATATGACCAGCGAGGCTATATAACTAATATAACACAAAAGGACCTTAGATGGTTAGCTGACACGGATGAGGAGAGTCCTCAAGTGTTAGTTTTAATGGAACTGGTCCCCAAAGGAGGAAGCATCCTATAAGGAACACTGGTTCAGGGCATTGTGAGAATAGTAGGTAGCCTTTCCATTTTGCTGCTACGAGTTTTCAGAATATGAATTCTCGGATAGTAGGGTTGAGTAAACAAAGATTATGTTTAAAAATGGCTGTGATTTGATTACAGAACCGTCCCTTGGGAATGATTCTGCTTCAATCGATCTATTATCAAAGCCCAACATTTCTGAATAAAATGTTTCAGGCTGGAAGTAGGGAGTTTCTCTCTCTTTTACACAGTGATGTTGACGCCAGATTTGACATGAGTGAGAGGGTGAGAGCAGTCAGAGTATCAAACACAGTGGCTTTGACGCAGCGGTGGCGGCTGTGACAAAACAACCGCCCCCCCCCCGCCCCCCCCCGACATCCTCCACCACTGCTGCCTATTGTCTCCCGGCTGTAATTGAGATGCAGAAACATTGACAGAACTCATTTACTGCGATGGAGAACTGTGTAATGTGGAGGGGAACACAGATTATTACATCAACCCACAAACACATGTACACTCACACACCCAGGCACATATGCGCGGCACGCAAACATGCACATGCGCACGCAAACGCGTGCGCACACAAACACAGGCAGACAATCAGACACACACACACACGCATACAACCACAAGCACGCACATGCGCACACACACACACACACACACACACACACACACACAGAAAAAAAAAAAGCCTTTGTGTTTGAGGTGCCTCAGTTGCTCCAGTATGATTTGCACTTATTCTTATTTAGTCTCGATGGCACTGTGAGCAGAGGTGAGAGCAACTCTCTTGATTGCTTTGTGTTCACAGCTCAAGTCAGTGGGACTGTGAGAAATTGAGCTCAAATCATTTCAGCGTAGCGCTGGAATAACGGCTGAAGCAGCTAACGTCATCTTGTGTATATTACATTGATGTGAAGCATTTGAACTAACACACAGAAGTGATACATTGAAGACTGATGATGTGATATGGACAGGGTTTGAATTGGACTGCTTGGAACTTCTGACATGGGTGAACCCAACCCATTAAGAGTAGTGTCAAATCAAATGTCAACAATTCAATTCAGAGATTTAACTGGATTTGAATGAATTTCCTAAATTGATTTCCTAAAACTACATCATTGGTCTCTGTTGTAGCTCAAATACAAAAGGTATATACAGTATCAGTCAGCAGTTTGGACACACCTACTCATTCAAGGGTTTTTCTTTACTTTTACTATATATATATATATATATAGTAAAAGACATCAAAACTATGAAATAACACATATGGAATCATGTAGTAACCAAAGAAGTGTTAAAAAATATATTTTATTTTAGATTTTAGATTCTTCAAAGTAGCCACCCTTTGCCTTGATGACAGCTTTGCACACTCTTTGCATTTTCTTAACCAGCTTCACCTGGAATGCTTTTCCAGCAATCTTCAAGTAGTTCCCACATACAGAATGCAAGCACTTATTGGCTGCTTTTCCTTCACTCTGCGGTTGAGGTTGAGATGTGTCTGTTACTCTTTGAAGCATTTATTTGGGCTGCAATCTGAGGTGCAGTTAACTCTAATGAACTTATCCTATGCAGCAGAGGTAACTCCGAGTCTTCCTTTCCTGTGGCGGTCCTCATGAGAGCCAGTTTCATCATGGCGCTTGATGTTTTTTTGCGGCCGCACTTGAAGAAAGTTTCAAAGTTCTTTACATGTTCTGCATTGACTGACCTTCATGTCTTAAAATAACGATGGACTGTAGTTTCTCTTTGCTTCTTTGAGCTGTTCGTGCCATAAAGTGGACTTGGTCTTTTACCAGATAGGGCTACCTTCTGTATACCACCCCTACCTTGTCACAACACAACTGATTGGCTCAAACGCATTAAGAAGGAAAGAAATTCCACAAATGAACTTTTAACAAGGCACACCTGTTTATTAAAATGCATTCCAGTTGACTACCCCATGAAGCTGATTGAGAGAATGCCAAGCGTGTGCAAAGCTGTCATCAAGGCAAAGGGCGGATTCTTTGAAGAATCTCAAATATAAAATATATTTTGATTTGTTTAACACTTTTTTGGTTACTACATGATTCCATATGTGTTATTTCATAGTTATGATGTCTTCACTAATATTCTACAATGTAGAAAATAGTAAAAATAAAGAAAAACCCTTGAATGAGTAGGTGTGTCCAAACTTTTGACTGGCACTGTTTTTGGAAGACCTTTTCAGAAGGGAAACGTGTTCTTCCCTTTTCTAAAGAAAACATACATTTTCTCTTCCTCCTTCCTCCTCTTCCTGCATTAGATTGATGGCGGTATCCCTGAAGGAGACCCATCCTCTTGAGACAAAGGGCCTCACTCATTCTACACACACACACACACAGTAACAGCGCCGGGGTCCACTGTCATACACCTCTCATTAATTCCTACCTGTCAGCCAGTCCCCTGCGATATTGTTCCCCCTGAAAGGTGACAGCTTTCCAATGACTGACAAAGGCTCTTTAGGTGATACCGAAGATCTCTGGCTGCCGCCGGTTCTGTAAAGTGCCCCTCAAATGTCACTTTGCCTCTCTCCCTCTGCACACAGACACACACACACACACACACACACATACACACATACACACATACACACCCTTCCACTCCCTGTACTTTTCAAACAGAGGTCTGGTCTCAAGTGCTCCACCGGCTTTGACATTGACATGTCAGGAGCACGTGGACGTAACAATGGTACTCTACCACAATGCTTTTAACACCTGAGAGGTATACGATCTGTTGGATGATCGGCCTATTGTTGTTCAGGTTTTCAATGCATTTGTTTTTATCCATGAGGTAAAAATGGAGAAAGAGAGGGAACATATTTGCACTGAACCACAAGTATCTGTGGGTTTAATGTGAGCCTACTGAGCTAAGGCCTGGACATTAGCTCGGGGAGCTAACGCAAGTCTTCAGGTTTCAGAAAAGGTTACTCATCATGCAAGTGTGGTTCACCGAACAACTTCTGTTACATTTCACCCCCCTTTGACCTTCTCCGTGCAGAGACCCATTTGAGTCATGGAACCAATGTGACCAACTGTGGTTCAAACCCAGGTATCATGCACCACAAGACTGTATGAGCCCTTTGAAACTAAAGCCTAGGGATTAATTAAGTCAGGGAGCTAACATGTCTTCAGGTATTAGACAATGTTACTCATCACGTGAGCACAGTTCCTCGAACCACCTCTGTTACACTTGCAGGTGTAAACATGACCAAACATGTCCAGATAGGCCAGAAATGAGTCTAGTTAGAGGTTGTTAGAAGTTGCGTTTTCAATAGTTAAACGACCTAGTTCAACTGAGTCCACTACTGAAAGAAAGCAAATAATTGACGAGACATTTTGCATGATGGAAAAAAAAACAACGTGCGTTTCAGATGTCCAAAAACATGAACATTACTCCATAGCAGCAGGAGGGCTGATGAAACATAACGAAGTGAACTTCAAAGACGGTGGTAATTTGTGCCAAGCTGACTTTGAGTGGCTGTTCACATCATTGTGGTGCTGCCTTTATCCAGGTATTGTGGCCCATAGAAAATAATAGTCAAGGTGTGTGAGTACGCTTATCTAATTTACAAGTGATACACACTGTGAGCCAAATGAAAGTCACGGCAGGGTATCGCTGGCGAGAGAGAACAAAGCCTTTAGTGCCTAGTGAAAACATACACACACAGTAGGAGGAAAGGTACAGTTAGATCGTGCAATGCAACCTTTATTTGTTGGAAATTTCATATACGGCAGACGTTAATAGAAGTTGGATATATACGGACAAATACAATATCATACAGTAGAATACATTTCAATATGATACAGTAGAGAACAATATTTTTGATTCAGGTACTCTTTTTTTTTAATGTTTGCTTACTTAGATATTTATAAGCCATCTTGTGTGAAGCAGAACACAGTGATTACCCAGGATAACTTTAGGCGTGGGATAGAATAGTAGTGTTGACTGATCAATAGTAAAGCACAACGTATTTTAATCGCTTCGAAACATTTGTGAATCGAGAGCCCGTTACACTAATTAAAAGACCTTGGGGATAAAAATGTAATCTTGCTTGTGAAGAAAGAATGGTGAGAAAAATGTGTGGAAAAGGAGAATTGAAGATTAAAAATGCTCATCAGGAAGCAATTATCACAGGAAGCAGAGCAAAACGATATCCCTTTTTCACACAAAGGAGATGTCAGGCAGGTTTCAATAATTACTCCTTCAATTATCAAGATGCGTGTCTTCAACAAATAATTAAGCTTTCTGCGTGTGCTACTTGAATGGCATATTCCATTTGGTTTCTTACTTCAGTGTTCAGAGAAAACAATGTCCTAGTGGCTTCTTAAATCCCTTGTTTTCTAAAGCATTGGTAACACTGTATGCTTGTCATAAAGCCAGACATAACAACTGTTGTTGTAATCAGTTATAACAGCTGACATCAGGTTAAATAAATCCACTGAGTTGACCGACTTTGAAGAAAGTATGTAACTCCAAAAAACATATTGCTTTGTGAACACAAGGGCCCCACAGGGGCATGTGCTTAGTCCCCTCCTGTACTCCCTGTTCACCTACGACTGTGTGGCCATGCACAACTCCAACACCATTATCAAGTTCGATGACGACACGATAGTGGTAGGCCTGATCACCGGAGACGATGAGTCAGACCACAGGGAGGAGGAAGTCAGTGACTTGGCAGTGTAGTGCCCGAGAAACAACCTCTCGCTCAATGTCAGCAAGACCAAGGAGCTAATAGTGGACAGGTAGACAGCTTCAAGTTCCTCGGTGTCCAAATCACTAAAGACTTAAAAATGTTCCAAACACACACGCACAGTTGTGAGGAAGGTCTCTTCCCCCTCAGGAGGTGGAAAACGTTTGGCATGGGCCCCAAAATCCTAAAAAGGTTCTACAGCTGTACCATTGAGAGCATATTGACTGGCTGCATCACTGCTTGATATGCACTGGCCTCGATCGCATGGCCCTACAGAGGGTTGTGTGGACAGCCCAGTACATCACTGGGGCCGAGCCCCCTGCCATCCAGGACCTCTATATCAGGCGGTGTGAATAGAAGGGCCGGAAAATCGTTAAAGACTCCAACCACCCAAGCCATAGACTATTTTCTCTGCTGCCGCTCGGCAAGTGGTGCCGGTGTATCAAGTCTGAAACCAACAGGCTCTTGAACAGCTTCTATCCCCAAGCAATACAAATGATAAATAGCAAACAAAATAGCTACATGGACCAAGTTTACCTTGTATCGCTATTGACCTTTTATTTCAGTAAATTGCACTGTCTCTATGCAGACTCAACGGGGCCCTTCACACTCACACACACTGTCACTCCAACACACACACACAAACACTCCCGCCATAATTTGCTCTCTCACACATAATATGCACCTACATATACTGACTCTACACTAGAGGTCGACCGATTAATCGGAATGGCCAATTAATTAGGGCCGATATCAAGTTTTCATAACAATCGGAAATCGGTATTTTGGGGCGCCGATGTTGCCGATAAAAAAAAGTGTTTTATACCTTTACTTAGCTAGGCAAGTCAGTTAAGAACACATTCTTATTTTCAATGACGGCCTAGGAACGGTGTGTTAACTTCCTTGTTCAGGGGCAGAATGACAGATTTTCACCTTGTCAGCTCGGGTATCCAATCTTGCAACTTTACAGTTATCTAGTCCAACGCTATAACCACCTGCCTCTCGTTGGAGACTGCCTGTTACGCAAATGCAGTAGAAGCCAAGGTAAGTTGCTAGCTAGCATTAAACTTATCATATCAAAAACAATCAATCAATCATAATCACTAGTTATAACTACACATGGTTGATGATATTACTAGCGTGACCTGAGTTGCATATAATAGATGCAATGCTGGGGGATGATTTAACAAAAAGCGCATTTGCAAATAAAGCACAATCATTGGACGACTATACCTAACCATAAACATCATGCCTTTCTTAAAATCAATACACAGAAGTATATATTTTTCTGGATAAGAGCGTCTGCTAAATGACTTAAATGTAAATGTAAATGTAAACCTGCATATTTAGCTAAAAGAAATCCAGGTTAGAAAGGTCCAGGTGAAATTGTGTCACTTCTTGCGTTCATTGCATGCAGAGTCAGGGTATAGGCAACAGTTTGGGCAGCCTGGCTCATTGCGAACTAATTTGCCACAATTTTACGTAATTATGACATAACATTGAAGGTTGTGCAATATAACAAGAATATTTAGACTTAGGGATGTCACCCATTAGATAAAATACCGAACGGTTACATATTTCACTGAAATAATAAACGTTTTGTTTTTCTAAATGATCGTTTCCGGATACGACCATATTAATGACCAAAGGCTCGTATTTCAGTGTGTTATAACTAAGTCTATGATTTGATAGAGCAGTCTAACTGAGCGATGGTAGGCAGCAGCAGGCTCGTAAGCATTCATTCAAAAGCACTTTCGTGCATTTTGCCAGCAGCTCTTCGCAAGCACAGTGCTGTTTATGACTTCAAGCCTATCAGCCTAATGGCTGATGTAACCAATGTGAAATGGCTAGCTAGTTAGCGGGGTGCGCGCTAATAGCGTTTCAAACGTCACTCGCTCTGAGACTTGGAGTAGTTATTCCCCTTGCTCTGCAAGGGCCGCGGCTTTTGTGGAGCGATGTGTAACGCTGCTTCGAGTGTGGCTGTTGTCGTTGTGTTCCTGGTTTGAGCCCAGGTAGGGGCGAGGAAGCTATACTGTTACACTGGCAATACTATAGTGCCTATAAGAACATCCAATAGTCAAAGGTATATGAAATACAAATGGTATAGAGAGAAATAGTCCTATAAATACTATATTAACTACAACCTAAAACCTCTTACCTTGGAATATTGAAGTCTCATGTTCTGGAGAAAAAAAAAGGAACCACCAACTTTCATATGTTCTCATGTTCTGAGCAAGGAACTGAAACGTTAGCTTTATTCCATGGCACATATTGCACTTTTACTTCTCCAACACTTTATTTAAACCAAATTGAACAGGTTTCATTATTTATTTGAGGCTAAATGGATTTTTATTGATGTATTATATAAAGTTAAAGTGTTCATTCAGTATTGTTGTAATTGTCATTATTACAAAGAAATAAATAAATAAATCGGCAGATTGATCGGTACCGGCCTTTTTGCTCCTCCAATAATCGGCATCGGCATTGAAAAATCATAATCGGTCGACCACTACTCTACACTACATTGCCGCCCTGCCGATGTGGATGGGGTGGCTGCCTTCACACTCTACACCTACTCACATGCAAGAAGCTGCTACTCTGTTTATCTTATAACCTGTTGCTTAGTCACCTTACCCTTATATATATATATATCTCCATCGCTCCAGTATCCCTCCACATTGTAAATATGGTATTGGAACTGACCCTGTATATAGTATTCTTGCTTACTTACTTATTGTGTTCATATTTCTTCTTATTTTTCTCGTAAA
Organism: Oncorhynchus nerka; assembly: GCF_034236695.1. Lineage (NCBI taxonomy): Eukaryota > Metazoa > Chordata > Actinopteri > Salmoniformes > Salmonidae > Oncorhynchus > Oncorhynchus nerka. The sequence continues at coordinate 35,952,431 of NC_088402.1, forward strand.
ACATACATTGTTATTGATTATTGCATTGTTGGGTTTTGAGTTTGCAAGAAAGGCATTTCACTGTAAAACTTCAAACACTCTCATATTGGACTTCCCACTGAGAATAATCTAGTGAAAAAATAAATAGTGTTTGGACCACTAGTTTTGCATATTTGATCCATGTTTGATTTTGTCCCCATTTCCTCTCCACGGACCAAAAAAGGTTCAAACAAATGTAAAAGTAAAAATGTGATGTTTTGGTCAACAATCCTAATCCGAGAACTTCCAGTTCCTATTACACATACAGAACAAACAAATTCAATGTAAACATACACCCTGTGATACACACGCACACACACACACGCACACACTGCTACTACATCTGGTGACAGCAGTGGGATCTAGTGGCATCGGGGCAGCACCATCTTCTAGCAAGACACACACACTTATACACACACACACTAAAGCCTCCTGAAAACCCTGATCATTCCTCGAAGAGGGTAACAAAAAGCAAGAGTCAACTAAAGATGGAAAAGGAGAAAATATATCGCTCCGGTTTGGCAGAGAGTAGAAATTAATTACGTAACCTATTGCAGCTCGCTTCCAAAGGTTCATGGTGCATGAAAAAATGTGCTGCCTTCACCTTTACAGGGTCATAAAAGCTATATAGTTGTACTTACATTTTTTCATAAAGTGACAAAGAACATTTATTAAGAATGGCATATGTTAATGATATTCTGTGCCGGGTGAACCCGATGAGGGCCGATTCTGGACATTATTATACTGTTCTAATGGCTTTTCACATCCTCAGAGAGCGCCTCTGAATTTGACTCGCACGTTCGGACCGAAATTAAACGAGGGAGAGAAAAAAGTTGAACTTGTAAAATATGACCTAGATGTTCTGCAGGTTCGTTTAATTTCAAAGCAGATCCATACAAAAAAAATCTACTATGACCTTTGAAGAATATACACTGCTTTCAGAAAGTATTCACACGCTTTGACTTTTTCCACATTTTGTTGTGTTACAGCTTGAAGTTAAAATGGATTAAATGTAGATGTTGTGCCACTGATGTACATACAATACCCTACAATGTGAAAGTGGAATTCTGTTTTTAGAAATGTTTACAAATTAATAGAAAATGTCAAACTGAAATGTCTCGAGTCAATAAGTATTCAACTCCTTTGTTATGGCAAGCCTAAATACGTTCAGTAGTTAACATTTGCTTACCAAGTCACATAAACCAAGTCACAGATGTAAGTTGCATGGATTCAGAGTGCAATAATAGTGTTCAACACAATTTTTTGAATGACTACCTACCTCATCTCTCCCACACTTACAATTATCTGTAAGGTCCTTAGTCAAGCAATGAATTTCAAATATTCTAAAACATGCATTCTTTTTGCAAATAAGGCACTAAAGTAATACTGCAAAAAAATGTGCCAAAGAAATGTACTTTTTGTCCTGAATACAAAGCCTTATGTTTGGGGCAAATCCAACACAACACATCACTGAGCACCAATACTTTAAAGCTTGGTGGTGGCTGCATCATTTTATGGATGTTTTTGGGGGGGATAAAAAAGAACGGAATAGAGCTAAGCACAGGCAAAATCCTAGACGAAAACCTGGTTCAGTCTGCTTCCCAACAGACACTGGGAGACAAATTCACCTTTCAGCAGGATAATAACCTAAACCTCAAGGCCACAGCTACGCTGGAGCTTCTTACCAGGACGACATTGAATGTAACTGAGTGGCCCAGTTATAGTTTAGATTGAAATCGGCATGAAAATCTATGTCAGGTCTTAAAAATGTCTGTCTAGCAATGACAACCAACGTGAGACTTACCTAAAGACACTTACCTAAAAAAGACTCGCTGTATATGTATTGACTCAGCGGGTTGAATATTTATCTAATCAAGATAAATTAGTGTTTTATTTTTCATTCATCTCTAAAAAAAAAAATAGCATTTTTCTTACACTTTGACATTACAGAGTATTTTGTGCAGATTGTTGGAAAAAAAAAAGATAATTACATTTTTATTCCAATTTCTAACACAACTAAATGTGGAAAAAGTCAAGGGGTATGAAAGGTTTCCGAAGGCACTGTATATAGGGGACATAGTCGTTTAGGAAGGGTGGTAGAGATCCAGCAAATGAAATGTTCCTTTAATGTTAAACATGTGCTTCAATACAGTTTGCATTAGGTCCTAAAGGTTTCCCCTACAATGTCTGGCTCAGGTTCAGGCCAAGCATATACTCACAGGCTGATGCAGACTAACGCCTGCCAGACCGACCTTCTGCCTGATTAGGCCACTGTCCCTCCACACTACCTCTGACAAGCCAGCAGTCTGGTAAGGTCAAGCCCTACAGAATGTCAAAGAGGTGGATGATGTGTTTTTTTAGCAGCCTTCATTTTTTACCCTCAGACATTTTTTGTTTTCTCCTTGCGTCAGTGTCAACAGTCAACACTCTGCTACGGTGGTACGAGTCTCGGACCGGAGCGAGCTGGTCACATGCTTAACCCTTCGGTGTTGTTGTGTGTGTTGGTTCGTGTGTGTATGCATGTCATAGCCCAACCACCACCTGCCTTCAATTTCTTTTTGGGTTAGTCGTTTTCCATTGTGACCAGAATTCATTTCAAAGTCGATGTGATTCTTTATGTTCAACTTCAATTCGCAGTCAATGAATATCCCTGGTGTAACGGTGTTGGATCAGTGAACCAGGCTTGCGTGAGACCTTAGAATTTGAGTTAGCTCCTCAAGCTAATGCCTAGGCTTTAGCTCAGTGGGCTTCAGTTCAGTTGGAAGAGGATTAATTAATAGATTTGCCAACAGAAAACCCTACAGCTGTTATCTGAGTATTTCCCAGAGTTGTGGACTCGAGTCAGTCTCGAGTCACAAAAAATGACTTGCAACTCGACTTTGACTTTAACACCAATGACTCGTGACTTGACTTGGACTTGAGCCTTTTGACTCGACCTGTCTTGATACCCTCCCCAAGCCCAAATATTAAAAATGCTATTAAAAAAAGTGTGCAGCGCATCAACTCTTCATTTAAAGGATTAGTTTGTATCGGACAGCAGCCAATCAAATTGTGCCAGCTGAGAAAAAGTTGTGCTTGGCAGTGCAGAGGAAGGCGGATGAATTCAGATGGAGCCCTTGGAAAGATGTTACCCCAAATTATTATTTTCGGATATAAAGACGACGCTGTATCAACAAAAAACGGATTGCAACTTGCAAAACATGCGGGAATAAAATTACAGACGGAGGCGCAACAATTTCCAACTTTGTTCGACATTTGAAGCTGCAGAAAGAACGGTAAGTCGTGGCTCATATAGCCGACAGCTTTATAATTAAAAACTTTACTAGTGTAGCATAAAGGCAACATAACGTTAAATCAATGAGCCTCCACACAGTCAGTCAGTGCGGGAACGTGATCATTGTACCCAAGATTGAGCTTCAACTGGCTAGGCAGTTGGTAGCCTAATACCTGCCTGATGTTACTGCTGTTCCTAAAGCTATTGAAATATGTTAGCCTACTGTGTGTGTGTTAAGGTTGGGCGATTGTGTACAAGCCTATATCGCCCGATTGCGCCCCCCCCATAGCGATCCTCGATAGTCGATAACTATTGGGGGGGGGCGGTCTTTCGCATGGCTACCCATGTATTTTCATGGAAATATAACGTTCATTTGGAAAGTAATAAAAATATAGATTTTTTTTAAAGCATTCATGATTTGCGTGAATGTAATATACTAACTATTACTCTTGTTAAAAATATGAAATGGTATTACATTTGGTGAAGAGCACATTATGACTTGTTGAGGACTCGAAACTCAAAGTTTAGGACTTGATACTTGACAGTCTTGACTTGAGGCTTGACTCGGACTTGCCTTTCTTGACTTGGGACTTGAGTGCGAAGACTTGAGACTTACTTGTGACTTGTAAAAGAATGACTTGGTCCCACCTCTGGTATTTCCCCCCCATGTATTCTATCATTGTTTCTATTGAGCTATGACTCCTTCACCTATATCTATATATATATAAAAAGACACCGAGCCCTCATGTAAACACTAACGTTATTCCTGTTGACTATGAGTGCCCTGTATTAGCCCTCAGCGAGACATGAGTCGCTGTGATTGTGATGGTCCCGTGTGGCTCAGTTGGTAGCGCATGGCACTTGCAATACCATGGTTGTGGGTTTGATTCTCATGGGGGACCATTATGAAAATGAATGCACTCACTACTGTAAGTCCCTCTGGATAAGAGTGTCTTCTAAATGACGAAAATGTAATGTTGTGCCTAGAGCTAAAAGCCGAGGGGCCTCCAACGCTTGATGGAGGTGTCTCCTGTCGCCAAGGGGTGTAGTTCTCTGCCAAAATATTAAAGACGACGCAGTCGCATGCTGTTCTTATTCTAAGCTTTTGTATCTTTTTTTGTTCTCAGCATGACTTCACCACTCGTTGTCATTGTTCAAACGTACACTAAAACAAAACAAAATGGCTGACAGGAAATTGCAACAGTAGGGATATAGCACTTCGCCCATTTACTTATTTATTTAATATTATTAACATATTTTTATGGAGAATGTGATGTTCAGATCCTGTTACAACCACATCATTTGAATGATTAGGTAATTAGGTATATGGCAACAATCTCCTTATGTCTGTTCTGTTTGGATCTATGTCACGTTTTTTGTCTTTCCCTTTTTTGTCTCGTGACTTTTCTCCTAGCACAGTCCAGAATCCAACCTTTTCCCCATCCTCTATCCACCACAGAGGAACAAAAATACACACTGTAGACACAACACAATCAGATGGTTTTGGCAAAGTGTGTGTGTATGTGTGTGTGTGAGTTGTGCTGTACATTGGTTTACATCATGGGTTGGCCGTACAGGGATAAACCTAGACAGAGAGTTGAAGCTTCTTTGTTTCAGTTGCTGTATTATTTCCATTCAAGTCAGAGAGCCAATCAGCTCGTGGGCCTTGTTCAATTAAAATGCCTCTATGGACAAGAACAAGATACAGTACTTCCAGTGCAATAAGGAATATGTTTGAAACATGACTCGTGGAGACTGTTTCATTTGATCAAAGTAAACATTGTTAAATGTATTAAGTCAATATAAATATGTGTTCATGTAGCGGATGGATTATCTTTAGGAGGTCTAGTATCCAGTGCTGATTGATTGATTGAAAAGAGCAGCCCATTCAGTATTTTCTTTTCAGATTTTTTCCCCAATTGAATTAAGTTTCTTATGCATGTGTTCTTTTTTTAATATTATATGACAGCTTTCTCCGCCTGTCTCTCTTTCTGTGTGTGAACGAGATGTCCACGTGTGTGTAAGTATCGCTTTTAAGAAATGGCACGCGGCCGTGACAGTCAGTAAACGTTCTTGAAAAGCACTCGCCGTGGACACTCGAGGAAGCAACTCCGATAGATTCCCTCGCTGTGATGTCTACGTGTCAAAGGACTTATCTCGCTAAGCATACGCTGGCACTTCACAATCATATACTTCAAAAACCTCCAGCTTTCAAAGCATCGAAACGCACGTCGCCATTCAGCACATCAATCACGTAGCCACTCGAAAAATGTGGGAGATGTCATTTGCCATTAACAACAGCCTCCAAAAGATGTTTTGAAGATGCTCTTAATGGCTGTGTTCATTTAAAATACACCATTAAAATGATAGCCGTTTGCTTTTTTCCTTTGCGCTTATTTTTATTTTTAGTTATCTGTTATTTTACCAGGTAAGTTGACTGAGAACACGTTCTCATTTGCAGCAACGACCTGGGGAATAGTTACAGGGGAGAGGAGGAGGATGAATGAACCAATTGTAAACTGGGGGTTATTAGGTGACCGTGATGGTTTTAGGGTCAGATTGGGAATTTAGCCAGGACACAGGGGTTAACACCCCTACTCTTACAATAAGTGTCATGGGATCTTTAATGACCTCAGAGAGTCAGGACACCTGTTTAACGTCCCATCCGAAAGACGGCACCCTACACAGGGCAATGTCCCCAATCACTGCCCTGGGGCATTGGGGATTTTTTTTTAGACCCGAGGAAAGAGTGCCTCCTACTGGCCCTCCAACACCACTTCCAGCAGCATCAGGGACTGACCAGGACCAACCCTGCTTAGCTTCAGAAGCAAGCCAGCAGTGGTATGCAGGGTGGTATGCAGGGTGGTATGCTGCTGGCATAAATGAAAGATTCACCAATTTGTTGTTTCTGAGCGATGTCGGTCATTTCATTTTTTCATGTGTATCTGAGCTATTGCCCTTCAAGCAAGCTGAAATTTGGCCGGGGTGACATAGCATCATGATAAAGCCGCTGTCACTACACTGGAAGTCAATAGGAATACAACTTTTAGACCATGAAAATGTCTATCATACATATCAGATGTAAATACTGGCTGATGTCATAACGCAAGAGCTTGTCTTCTCTCGAATGAGCCATTGATCATATTTTTTCCAATATTCATACCTCGAGAAATGTGTAATTTATCAGAGGGTCTAACACAATTCTCCTATTTGTCTGCTTCGTCAGTCCAGGGTGCATAGTGCCATTACGAATGTCAGACTCCACTCTTTGAGGCACATCGATCCGCAGGTTGAACATGGTGAGATTGTAGACTCCTTAATTGATAGTGCAGCTTCTTTAAGCAATTCTACAGCTCACTAGCTACTTCACATGATGATATTGACTTATGATTGTGTGTAGCTACATTTGCCAGCCAGCTCATGGGGAGAGTATTGTGTTGTGGGTTTTGTAGTCGACTTGAGAGGCAACAGATTTCCACAACGATTTTCACATGTTGCTTCCAACCGTATTAAAACGACAAAAAAAATGAAACATTTGTTCACCAAAAACATTATTCTCACATAGTGTTATGTAACACTGTCAATTATAGGAATGAGTGGTTTCGCGTGGATTTGTTTTCTTTAATATAGAACTGTATGAAAAAAGAAAAAAGACAATTGATCTAAAACTTCAGCAACAATACATGATCCTCATTTATTTGTATTCCAGAAGATCATTAGTAGCGCATCCAAGCCAATTACTGAATGCTCTTCTTGAATTTATTTATTGGATTCCTAGATACAGCTTTAAAAACGAGTGAACCTATTTTGGCAGTTTGCTATATACAGATAAAGAATCACAATGAAAGGTAAAAAAGGACTTGTTCCTCAACGTTCAACACAATGCAAAGCATTCACAGTCAAGCTTGCATTCAGACTGAAGGTTTTTTTCAAGTAGGAACATTTAAATTCAGGCAAAATGACACCTCCGTGTATTGTTTCTTTTGTTTGTAGCCATCCTTCCCATGTGTCTCATGCATTCAGAGCAAATATCCCACTTAGGTTTTCCAGTGCAGAGCGCAGCGGCGGGCTAAACAATTTCACTGCACTAATTGGCCAGTGTCACTCCTGACGTTTTGGATAAACAGAGAGAGCAGAGGAAAGCCGAGACAAATGTTGGCTAGTTAAATTTCTGGTGGTTGGGGGGAGGGGGTATTAGAAAACAGCTGACAAAAAAAATTGGACTGGAGAAAAAACAACAGCTCTACTTAACGAATAAAAACACACTTCCTTCTTACTTTGAAATACTCAGCTTCCTCCTAATTGGGCATCATTTGCTGATGCCCAATTAGGGGAGTGGGGGAACAAAAACAACTATTGCCTAGATTTTTGCATTTGAGGTTTTTAGAGATATAGCGAACAACGTTTTCAAACTGAAATTCGTTTTTTTTTTTATTATAAGAGTGGGGTGCTGGATACTCCTGAATAAAACCTAAAGAAAGAGAACAGAACAGAGAGCTTTGAGAGAAAACGTGTTGTTTTGTTGGGTGCTTCAATGAAAGTAGTTATTTTGATTAGGAATTCATTCATCCCCCACCCTATCCAAATCTGTCTAGGTGTCTACCTCAATATTTATTTCCCTTTCCGTCTCTGCCTGGCGACGCCCTACTCACTATCATCTCTGTCGCTCTCTCTCAAACACACACACAGCAACACACTCACGCAATCCCTCGCTCTCTCTCTTTCACACACAAACTCACACACCAATGGAGGCTGCTGAGGGGAGGATGGCTCCAAATAATGTCTGGAATGGAGTAAATGGAATGGTTCAACACACATTGTTTTCATGTAATAATGCCATTCCATTGACTCCATTCCAGGCATTATTATGAACTGTCGTCCCCTCAGCAGCCTCCACTCACACACACATACATTCTCTCTCTCTTTCTCCCTGATCTCTATCAAACAAACAGACACATATACTCTCTCCTCCCTCCCTCCCTCCCTTCCTCTGCGTTGACCACTTGTCAGAGGATGTTTATGGGCCATTGTTTGCAATGCTGATGATCATTGTCACGGGGTCTTTCCATTACCCATACTCCCCTCTGATGGATGGGGCCTCCCTTGACACCTGCTGATATGAGTGTCCTTGACCACTGGGGCAGACAAGACAGGGGGATAGGATAGTGTGTGTGTGTGGGGGGGGGTACTAAGATGGGTGATATGTTATTTTTTATTTAGCTAGGCAAAAGGTATGATGTATAGTTTGCAGTGGGGAGATATGTACACAGTGCCTTCGGAAAGTATTCAGACCCCTTGACTTTTTCCACATTTCTACATTCTAAAATGGATTTCAAACATTTAAAACTCAATAATCTACACACAATACCCCATAATGACAAGCCCATAATGAAGCAAAAACAGGTTTTTCGAAATATTTGCTAATTTATTACAAATAAAATACAGAAATACCTTATTTACATACTGAGCTCAGGTGCATCCTGTTTCCATTGATCATCCTTGAGATGTTTCTACAACTTGATTGGAGTCCACCTGTGGTAAATTCAATTGATTGGACATGATTTGGAAAGGTCTATATAAGGTCCCACAATTGACAGTGCATGTTAGAGCAAAAACCAAGCCATGAGGTGGAAGGAATTGTCTGTAGCGCTCCGAGAAAGGACTGTGTTGAGGCACATCTCTGGGGAAGGGTACCAAAACATTTCTGCAGCATTGAAGGTCCCCAAGAACACAGTGGCCTCCATCATTCTTAAATGGAAGAAGTTTGGAACCACCAAGACTCTTCCTAGAGTTGGCCGCCCGGCCAAACTGAGCAATCGGGGCAGAAGAGCCTTGGTCAGGGAGGTGACCAACAGATGGTCACTCTGAAAGAGTTCCAGAGTTCCTCTGTAGAGATGGGAGAACCTTCCAGAAGGACAGCCATCTCAGCAACACTCCACCAATCAGGCCTTTACGGTAGAGTGGCCAGATGGAAGCCACTCCTCATTAAAAAGGCACATGACAGCCCGTTTGGAGTTTCAGATCAGAATGAAACAAGATTCTCTGGTCTGATTGAACTCTTTGGCCTGAATGCCATGCATCACATCAGGGGGAAACCTGGCACCATCCCTACGGTGAAGCATGTTGGTTGCAGCATCATGCTGTGGGGACATTTTTCAGTGGCAGGGACTGGGAGACTAGTCAGGATCGAGGCAAAGATGAACGGAGCAAAGTACAGAGATATCCTTGATGAAAACCAGCTCCAGAGCGCTCAGGACCTCATACTGGGTGAAGGTTCCAACAGGACAATGACCCTAAGCACACAGCGAATACAACGCAGGAGTGACTGAATGTCTGAGTGACCCATCCAGAGCCCGGACTTGAACCTGATCGAACATCTCTGGAGAGAGCTGAAAATAGCTGTGCAGCAACGCTCACCATTCAACGTGACAAAGCTTGAGAGGATCTGCAGAGAAGAATGGGAGAAACTCCGCAAATACAGGTGTGCTAAGCTCATAGCATCATGCCTGAAGAAGACTCTATGCTGTAATCGCTGCCAAAGCTGCTTCAACAAAGTACTGAGTAAAGGGTCTGAATACTTATGTAAATGTGATATTTCAGTGTCATGTTTAAATTACATTTGCAAAAATTACTAAACCTGTTTTTGCTTTGTCATTATGGGGTATTGTGTGTAGATAGATGAGGGGCATAAACTATTTAATGCATTTTAGAATAAGGCTGTAACAAAATGTGGGAAAAGTCAAGGGGTCTGAATACTTTCCGAAGGCACTGTAGATATAGAGCCAGGCAAGGCTGGTGTCGGACTATTGCTGTCTAGGATGGGTTAGCCTATAAGATATTTGATTTAGCTAGGCTACGGCTATGATGTGTGTGTGTAAATATATATATATATATATATATATATATATACTGGGGAGATATGAAGAGTTTCATTCCAAAACGCTATATATCCATTTTCAGAAATGTTGGTATATTAGCTTCTATTGTTCATTTAAAGAAATGATCAAATAGGTGTGTATCTAATCATGGTATGGGGTTGTTTAATGACATTTGTTTAAAATCTATCAGTTGATGATTTCATTTGAGAGACAATCATGTCATTTTTTTGTTGCACATTTGCTATGTCTCTCACTCTCAGATAAATAAGTAGTACTGCTAGGTTTTACACAGTCAACTGTAACCAATAACTACATTTTCAATAAAGAAATGTACAAATGATACATGTGTCATCATTGTTAACATTTTTCATAATAATTCAGTACAGTAATGAGATCTTAATGCAAAACATTTACATTTATCACACACTTATCCAATGGCATTGATAGCTAGGTGAGACAACCACATATCAGTCAAATATACAGGATACGAACATTCCACTCCAGCTAAGCAATGGATTTGTAGCGTGTTGCCCCCCAAAAATGACATTTTCATACACATCTCAAACCTATGAATTAGAATACAGTAATATTTTACACAGACATGAAGTTGCCCATAAACAATTTCTGATGAAAAAAAAACCTAAAAGTGCAAAATTGGTGGATATAGTGTTTTGGAAATAAACTCTTCATATATAGATGCAGTAAAGCTGGGAACAGAGATTAGGATCGTTTATGGCTGATGGCCTTTGGTATGGCTTTGGCTAAGCTATGCTTCGATTTGAGCTAAGGCGAAGGTTCTCAACCATTCCCACCTCATGTTTCCCCATGGGAGTTATATCTCGCCACCCCTAGTCAGATAAGGCTTTGGCTACACTGGGCTATAGGCTTGGAAAAACTTCATTCTCAGGGCACTCAAAATGTATATTTTGCCACTCCTTGGCTCATAACAATCAATCAGATTGATCAGTGGTGCTAATACATCTGAACGTATTGTTCAGTAACTCATCAATGAGTGTCACGCCTGGTTCTTTGGGCCTCAAATACATGTACACAAAGTATGCATACCAAACATGCAAAACACAACAATACTGTATAATAATATGAACAGAATGATAATTGCATGCATACTGTCAACCTACATAGTGGCATTATGAAACACATTTCACAATCGCAATTACATAGCAATTGATTGAAAGCATTTGTGTTTCATGATTTTGTCACCTCGAGACCTGACAGAGCATTCCAGGAGTCGATGACAGTATATTTCCCTTGCACTGCAAGATTAATAACTATTATTGACCTTAAATGGAAGGCAGAAGAAATACATTTCAAAACAAATGGCGCCCATCCTGGTGATTTGCTTTCAACGTGTCATTCGCCATCTTAGCTGACTACCGAACAATTTATGCTTTAATATAATGCAAGGGAATCCATTCAAAGTCACAAATGCATATCTTAACACTAACTTAACAAGCCCAGATACAAAAAAAAATGGAAAGATATTGACACGTGCACTGCACCGCCAATTAGTTTAAGGACTGTGGGGGGTGGGGAGAGGGAGATGTCTTAACGTATTATCAGTTAAGACTTCCTTTGTATGTAGGAATTTTTCCCTCCTCCACTCTCCTTGGAAAGGCAGGGGCGCCACTGATGAATTCTTAAGCAGATCTAACTGATAATTGTATTTCATAACTGTCAAGCTGAGAAGGACGGTCCGCTGAGAAGCTATTTGTGTCACCGCAGCCTCCCTCTCCTCTTCTCACACAGCCCTCAATAAAACTCCAAATCGCGGCGGAGATTGTTAAATCTTCCTCCAGGATTATTAAATCCAAAGAAGAAATTTATGGGTGACACTTCATAACAATTAATCAGAATGCTTGATTAATAAAGTTGGCTCCCCCTCCTCCTCCCCGATGCTCGTAAAGCCGTCCTATAGGAGGCAAATGGGTGAACGACAGACGTGGGTGTTGTCAGGGACGACGTGGTGTCCTTCTTTTTGATTAATGGAGCAGCCTGACCCCGCCCATAACCTCTCCCCACCACCTCACACTCATGCAGGCCCACACACACACACACACACAATTCACAGCTTGCCCAGTATCACCTCTGTGGGGTGAGTTTACTAGCTCACAAAAACAGGTACAGCACAGTGATACTGTATACCTATATATGTAGGATCTTATTTTGACCTATATGGTCACATCAAAATAATCCTGTAGCACACGGATCTGAACTATTTCATTTACATTTTATTTAACTAGTTAAGTCGATTAAGAAATTCTTATTTACAATGACAACCTACCCCGGCCAAACGCTAACGTCGTTGGGCCAATTGTGCACTGCCCTACAGGACTCCCAATTATGACCGGTTGTGATACAGCCTGGAATCAAACCAGGGTCTGTAGTGACGCCTCTAGCACAGAGATGCAGTGCCTTAGACCGCTGCGCCACTCGGGAGCCCTAGTCCATAATGTTGATTGATCAGTGGTTAGGCTATTAGCTGGCCAAAAGTAGTCTACATGAAAAGGTGCAATACTGTCAGTTTTTTTTCAATTGCTAACATGCATTGATCAAAACTGAAGTCACATTGTCAAAACTCTTCACACAGTCAGCGAAAAAGAAGTGTATGTGGACCAAACTGTGAATCATTTTTCATTGCTTTCACACAAAATGCATTCAATGACCACATTCTCCGAAATCCATGAACTCTTTTCTAATTCATACTCCACCAGTTGCAAAACTATATATAAGGCAGCACGTTTCCAAATGCTAACACGTTTCCAAAACTGTTAAAAACACATTCAAAACAGAATGATGGCAAATGTCGTGCATTTCTGCAGTAACCAGATATATAGAAAATCTCAGCAGAATATTTAATCATTACAAACACAATTTCAGCTGAAAGCCGACCCAAGTTTCCTGTTTTTAGTCTCGTTAACAAACAGACAAAAGAGGACGGCTTCGGAATGATTTAGTTTGGAAACATGGATCAAGGAAGACAGGTTGGTGGGGCAGAAGAGTGTCAGGGAGAGGGAGAACGCATGGAGGACAAAGGAGAGGAAGACCAAGAGCGGTAGTCTCTGATGAGACAAGGGCCACAATTATTGACCATGTTGTAAACCATGGTCTCTCTTTGAGGCCGCAACCAAATCTGCAGCGTTCCAACAGTTGCATCAATAGTACGGATTTTCCGGAAAAACAACAGGTGAGATGTGCATCCTTCAATGATATTTGAACTACATATTACAGTATAATACACTATGTTCACATTTTTACATGTACTGACATTTTGAAATATATTGATTGTTTTGCGTTTTTCAGTAGGATCCAAAGGTTGCCTCCCACAGGCGGGAGAGACAGAATATTATCAGATACGCAGGAAATTGCCATTGTTGACATAGTAATTAGCAACAGTGCATTAAAACTGCGGGAAACTCGGGACATAGTGCTGGCAGACAACATCACTTTTGGGAATGTGAGTACGGTCATCACAACGACAATTTCCAGAGTCCTAGAGGAACATCAAATAATAAGGAGGAAACAGTTGTACCCTTTTGAGAGAAACGGTGAACTTGTGAAAAGAACTCCGGTATCAATATGTCCAGGTAAGATGTCTGTTTAATAACCCAACAGGGTACATACACAGCTATGCACAATGTAAAGTACTGTAAAACTGTGGATTTACTGTATTTTACAGAGTAATGGAGATGGAAGCCAGGCAAACTGCACATACATTCATCTTTGTGGATGAAGCTGGATTCAACCTGGCAAAAACATGATTGGACAGCGAGCAACCGTAGATGTCCCAGGCCAGAAGAGCTAACATCACAAATGTGTGCAGCACTGTCCAATGATGGTTTGCTGTTACACAAACCACTCATTGGCCCCTACAATACAGAGAGGCTCATTTAATTTCTGGATGACCTGCATAATCGACTTATGCCAGCGGAGGAGAGAGGGGCAAGGAACTCCCCTACCTTCGTTGTTGCATGGGATAATGTGGCATTCCACCACTCTGCTGCAGTCACAGACTGGTTTGCTGCACATCCCAGGATGTCAGTACTATTCCTGCCTCCATACTCCCCCTTCCTAAACCCCATAGAGGAGTTTTTCTCTGCATGGAGGTGGAAGGTTTATGACCACCATCCACAGGAACAGATGTCCTTACTGGATGCCATGAATGCGGGGTGTGGAGACACTTCTCCTGAAGACTGCCAGGGTGTGGAGACACTTCTCCTGAAGACTGCCAGGGTGTGGAGACACTTCTCCTGAAGACTGCCAGGGTGTAGAGACACTTCTCCTGAAGAGTGCCAGGGTGTAGAGACACTTCTCCTGAAGAGTGCCAGGGTGTAGAGACACTTCTCCTGAAGAGTGCCAGGGTGTGGAGACACTTCTCCTGGAGACTGCCAGGGTGTGGAGACACTTCTCCTGGAGACTGCCAGGGTGTGGAGACACTTCTCCTGGAGACTGCCAGGGTTGGATTAGACATTCCAGAAGACACTTTCCAAGATGCTTCACCAGAGAAGATATAAGATGTGATGTTGATGAGAACTTGTGGCCAATGCAGGAGAGAGAGAACTAGAACCCTCACAGTACTGTACAGTATGAGTGATTATACTATACATGTTGATCAGAACTAGAACCCTCACAGTAATGTACAGTATGTGAGTGGTTATACTATACATGTTGATGAGAACTAGAACCCTCACAGTACTGTACAGTATGAGTGATTATACATGTTGATGAGAACTAGAACCCTCACAGTACTGTACAGTATGAGTGATTATACTATACATGTTGATGAGAATTAGAACCCTCACAGTACTGTACAGTATGAGTGATTATACTATACATGTTGATGAGAACTAGAACCCTCACAGTACTGTACAGTATGAGTGATTATATTATACATGTTGATAGGAACTAGAACCCTCACAGTACTGTACAGTATGAGTGATTATACTATACATGTTGATGAGAACTAGAACCCTCACAGTACTGTACAGTATGTGAGTGATTATACTATACATGTTGATGAGAACTAGAACCCTCACAGTACTGTACAGTATGAGTGATTATACTATACATGTTGATGAGAACTAGAACCCTCACAGTACTGTACAGTATGAGTGATTATATTATACATGTTGATGAGAACTAGAACCCTCACAGTACTGTACAGTATGAGTGATTATACTATACATGTTGATGAGAACTAGAACCCTCACAGTACTGTACAGTATGTGAGTGATTATACTATACATGTTGATGAGAACTAGAACCCTCACAGTACTGTACAGTATGTGAGTGATTATACTATACATGTTGATGAGAACTAGAACCCTCACAGTACTGTACAGTATGAGTGATTATATTATACATGTTGATAGGAACTAGAACCCTCACAGTACTGTACAGTATGAGTGATTATACTATACATGTTGATGAGAACTAGAACCCCCACAGTACTGTACAGTATGTGAGTGATTATACTATACATGTTGATGAGAACTAGAACCCTCACAGTACTGTACAGTATGAGTGATTATACTATACATGTTGATCAGAACTAGAACCCTCACAGTAATGTACAGTATGTGAGTGGTTATACTATACATGTTGATCAGAACTAGAACCCTCACAGTACTGTACAGTATGAGTGATTATACTATACATGTTGATCAGAACTAGAACCCTCACAGTACTGTACAGTATGAGTGATTATGCTATACATGTTGATGAGAACTAGAACCCTCACAGTACTGTACAGTATGTGAGTGATTATACTATACATGTTGATGAGAACTAGAACCCTCACAGTACTGTACAGTATGAGTGATTATACTATACATGTTGATGAGAACTAGAACCCTCACAGTACTGTACAGTATGAGTGATTATATTATACATGTTGATGAGAACTAGAACCCTCACAGTACTGTACAGTATGAGTGATTATACTATACATGTTGATGAGAACTAGAACCCTCACAGTACTGTACAGTATGAGTGATTATACTATACATGTTGATCAGAACTAGAACCCTCACAGTAATGTACAGTATGTGAGTGGTTATACTATACATGTTGATGAGAACTAGAACCCTCACAGTACTGTACAGTATGAGTGATTATACTATACATGTTGATGAGAACTAGAACCCTCACAGTACTGTACAGTATGTGAGTGATTATACTATACATGTTGATGAGAACTAGAACCCTCACAGTACTGTACAGTATGTGAGTGATTATACTATACATGTTGATGAGAACTAGAACCCTCACAGTACTGTACAGTATGAGTGATTATACTATACATGTTGATGAGAACTAGAACCCTCACAGTACTGTACAGTATGTGAGTGATTATACTATACATGTTGATGAGAACTAGAACCCTCACAGTACTGTACAGTATGAGTGATTATACTATACATGTTGATGAGAACTAGAACCCTCACAGTACTGTACAGTATGAGTGATTATACTATACATGTAATCAGAACTAGAACCCTCACAGTACTGTACAGTATGAGTGATTATACTATACATGTTGATGAGAACTAGAACCCTCACAGTACTGTACAGTATGAGTGATTATACTATACATGTTGTTTTTTGTTTCAACTTTTTATTTTTCACAAGTCAATTACTATATGCAAAGATATAGAAAAAATAAAGGCTATTGAAGCAAATTGAGGCATTTCTGTTTCCTTCTTGTACATATACTTTAGTACAGTCAATAAAGTGAAAAGGTGTTATTCTTATTCTATAATGAAATCCTGATTTATGTGAAAAATCATTCAAACATCAAAGAGAAAAGTTAATCTTTTATGTATTGCTCCCTGTTAGTGTTTTTTTTAGGTCAGTGTGTTATGAGTGACAATGTACAGTATGCTTTCCGAGTGAGAATTGTTGCCAGTGTTCTGGTCGAACAGGCTTATTTAGAGACATGTATGAAGTGGTTTGAGTGAGTTTTGGGGGGGATTAACCGTTTGGCAAAGATGCATATTGCTAATGCAGACTGTGAAGGGTTTTGAAAAGGGGGCTTTAGTATTGACCGTTGCTTGTTAGCAATTGATAAAACCTGTAATATAACCGTGTGACTGTTAGCGTGGGTCTTCAGTGAATTTATGTTTATGCGGTGCGGGGGGGGGGGGGGGGGGGTCCTCAAATTAACCTTGTAGAGTCGATTTAAGAGCCGACATCTCTAGATATGTTTTAAATGATTTTTGTTCAAAGTGACCCTTCATCGGAAAGATAAGGAAAAGGCAAAAGTAAGAAAAGTAGAAAGAAGACATAGAAAGAAAGAGAGAGATGGAAATGTAAAGGAGGGGGAGACATTGTCACTGTGATTAGGCTACTGTGATTAACTCGTTTAGTAAGATTGAGCAATTAGGTCAGGTGTGTGTGTGTGTGTGTGTGTGTGCGCGTGTCTAACAGGGGCATGTGAGAGCACAGAAAAAAGTACTTCACCATGTGACCTGTACCCAAACGCGAGAGAGAGAAATGTAGCAAGAAGAGGGTGATTTTGTAGGTTATAAATCTAGTGTGATTCAGAAGCTTGAAGATTTAGAAAACGTAGAATACCACCAGAGGTTCAGCCAACAATAGTTTCAGGCTATTTCAGCGGCTGTCAGGTACTGTATTTAGTTACATTCAATGAATCACAAGCCATCGGTGTCTCTCCAAAAATCTGACCGTCGCTCTTGATCAGGCTTACAATTTGTAATGCAGCACAAAGACTTTACAATAACACCCAAGATAGCAACAACAGCTTCAAAGGAACTGAAAGTCCATTAGAACACTATTAAAACAGTCCATTAGAACAGTATGGTGCACATTTTAGGACACCCTTGGCTTCAAGCTTCACAGAAGGCTGGTATCCTCAATAAGTCTGTAGCACACCCCAGGGCCTGTTCAGAAGAGAGCAACCCTTCTATGTACAACATTCTGAATGCTCTGCGTAATAGGCCCCAACTTTCTGCCTCTAAAATAATATCTGGTGTAAGAGGTCTCATCCACTCCAAACCACATTTTACCCTAAACCGTGACTGTAAATCACAATGACAAAAGATAAAGTAAACGGTTTGAAGTTAAAGAGGATCTCCAACAAATCCTTGAGAATCAGCCTTGAGGAACCTTTTGAAAGGTTTTTCCAATGAAGTTGTTAGTGAAGTGGCTGGTATATTTTTGCAATTAACAATCCCTCGGTGTGATTTAAGGCTTCTTTTCAAGTATCAGGTCCTCGGAGACAGGTTCTGTAGCCATGTGATCACTCTTGCTGATTATCATTAATGAACGTTGGGAGGTCCATCCCTCAATATGACTAGGGAGGAAACAGAGGCCCTAATTAAGAGGTTCCCATTCATAAATACATTCCTCAAACTACATGGCCCGGCCAATACAGTAATTTTAGTTACGTAAAAGACAATAATCTGTTAAGGGTGATTTTAGAATTTTCTCCATTTGGAACATCAATAGTGGCGAGAAATAATTGTTCAACCAAATCCCAAAGCAATTAAATTCATGTTATCAATACTATCAACTGCAGTCAGAGTCAAATATTTCATCAGGTACGAGTCACTTGTTCTTATAAGACTGGCCATTCAATACTACCGGCATGTTCACACTCCAAAGAACAACGCCATACCTTGCCATAACTAAAGCAACAGAGATATTTCATGGCTAGCCCTTTTAATTACTGCGTGTGGGGCCGCCTGTGCTGCAGTCGGTAGATTATGGAGTGTGTTGCCTTTTTAATTATGTCATATTTTTTTGTATGTTAGCTGTCAATCAAACTGTGCAAAAGTGAAACTGAAACTAACCTCGATGGTTAGTTAAATTTAGGAATTTATTACAATATTTTGGTCAAATTTGGGCATTATGGTTAACGTTAGGCATTCATTCTGAGTGGTTAGGGTTCCGATTTGGGTTAAAACAGAAAAAAGTTGTGTGACAAGGACTGGTTTTGAACCCGCGATCCTCAGAAGCATAGCTCAAGATTTAAGCCAATTCTCAATCCCTTCCCAACACCCTAGCTCATCATGGGATCTGGGAATAGGGAGGCATGTGCCCCTACTTGACAGTAGGAAATGGCCATGGGAAAATAGAATGACACTCAATGCCATAATTTCACCATTTCAAATATGCCAAAATATGCTGCTACATGGTTGGAAACCACTACGCAAGAAGTGCAAGCTCACTTTAGAATGTAGTTTGAGGGAGGCGCAGTTCTCATTTTCTCAACACCCGTAAAATAAGTTCTATATATGCTTTTAAATTGCAGTAAATGCTGTATGGCAAGAGAGCCCAATGTCTAATTCCACTTGTCTCATTACAATATAAAATGTCCTTTGCAAACTAATTAGCAATAAACCGTTTCTGAGCACTGTTTCATCTGTTTGAGAAACTGCAGTACAGTCTAGCTGTGCTGAGAAAGACAAACATTTCACTGCTTGGCTTTTCTGCTTAATGGCAGAAAAATGCTAATTGGCGGTGCAGTGCACTTGTCAAAGACAACAAAAGGAGGGGAGGAATAGAGGGAAGTAGTGTGCATGTCAGTGGCTGGTAATTTGAAATGTGAAATATGGCACTTAATTCAGCGGCGCTAGAAAGGTTGTCCAAAGGTTGTCCCAGAGCCCTGGTCTGGGGGGGGGGGGGGGGGGGGGGGGGAAGAGAGAGAGAGAGAGAGAGAGAGAGAGAGAGACAGAAACCAGCGAAGAACAAACACCATTGTAAATACAACCCATGTTCAGGTTTATTTCTTTTCCCTTTTGTACTGTAACTATGTGCACATCGTTATAGCCACAATATGACATTTTAAATGTCTCTATACCTTTTGTGAGGGTAATGTTTACTGTTAATGTTTTATTGTTTATTTCACTTTTGTTTATTATCTATTTCACTTGCTTTGGCAATGTAAGCATTATGTTTCCCATGCCAATAAAGCCCTTTGAATTTCATTTAATTGAGAGAGAGAGAGAAATCACCTCTGTTGAGACACTGTCTGAATTGTATCTGAGTGAGCTACAGTGGCATTCACATTACTCTCATTTTATCTTAAGTTATTTCAAATTCTCTCCTTCATAATTAAAGTCGACTTTTGACATATGCAATGACTGGTAATCTCGTAACTCGTATATTCTCGTATATTGACTCTGTTATTCTTACCTATCGGTTACTGAAATAGTTTCACGCTTCTGTATGTACCACAGAAGAAAGGAATAACAAATTTCTTTAGCATGATAATACAGTTTTGATCAAAATTTTGTTTAATCAGAATAACCGCATAGATGCTAAAGTTAGAGTGCAGATGTGGATGGACTACTTTTTCAATGCCTAAAAATCTCAGCTGAAAAAAATCCCTTCAGGAAAAGTAGGAGATTTTTTGGAACGATTCCCTTTTTCTAACAAAGTAGAAAAAATGGTTATGGAGAATTTTTTTTAAACAATGACAAAAACAATAGACATTAGGCCTGCAACCAGGCTAAATGCAAGAATAGCACAACACATGGCAAACACAAACATGTTTGAAGTCGACATTGAATAATGACACAGTAAATGTTTTTCTATTGTGGTGTAATTATTCCTAATCAACCCATCAATTTAATGAGCCCAATAATATGAAGACACAGGAGCAATCACCGGAGACTTGATTTTGTTTTGTATTCTCTGTGTGTGAATATTAACCTTCAAACAACTAGGCTTCACATTAGTCTAAGACTTACATCTTCATAACAAAGAATATTGTTTCTAATCATTTTAGTCCATCGTCAAATATCTTTAAAAATGCTTCTTTTTCTGATCACTAATGATCTTGCTATGCATCTATTATCCTCAAATAGCCGTCCATGGGACGCTTTATTATCTTGGGGGCATCCAAATTGGGGGCATCCAAATTGAGGCAATCGAAAGGCCCCGGGCAGATATTATGCACCTTTAATTGCGTTGTCAGAATTATGGCACAGCGTGTCATCTCTCGCGTCTCTACTTCAGCTCAGTTTTCTCATCAACATTTGTTGAAAAACTACAGAAGTAATTGAGTTGTGGGTTTTAAATCTCTCTCTCGAAGCTCTCGTTCTCTAAGGTAGGTGACATTTTAATTATGCGTTCTTATCTGATAGATGGGGAGATATACCTTGTGTCAAAGTAAGAGCCACTTCTTTATTGTTTTTTTGTGTTTTTTTTTAATCATATATTCTTATATTCACACCGTCAATGGATGTCTGGGATTTCATTTGACCCATCATTGATCGAAGATTAGTCACTATATATATGGAGGAGGTTTATCGTAAGCCACAAATCTCTCTGATTCTAAATGTCTTTCTACTTGAATGACAACGAGAGCAAAAATAAAACTTAATAAGTGAATGGCTCGATTGAATTGGAAGTTGAGTAGAAGTATGTTATGGTGAAATGACTTTGTGGCCGTAGAAGAATTTCAATCTTGAGCTGACCAGCTTGCAGTTCTTCCTCAGGCACAAAGCCATTTCACCATAACGTCGTACTTAGTTAATAGTACTTCAATTGTACATAGTACTCATACCATTTGACTACTGACTGATTCAGTAACTATTCTATGTAAAATGTCTCAATGGTGAATCATGAGTAATACCGTAGCTATGGACCCGTAGTACTGTTATCAGTGAGTCAGGCCGTAGTTAGGATAAGTTACAGTACATTGCAACGTTATAAGCATCATCACATTTGAATGGCATGTCCACTTATATTATGGAGTTGAAGTGACTTGGAATTCATCCCCCACACTAGAAGCCTTGATTCTATCAGCCACAAAAAAATATTTCATAAAATACGATTCACAAAGCCAACCACATCACTCCACCAGCACGCCCCCATCACCCCTTCTACCAGGTTGCCAAAGCGTCTTTGTGTAAGTACTAGCCATACGACCCAGAAATGACCCTTTCACTGGTGTTTTATGGCTGGATGGTCTCTGTTTGCTTTAGGTGAGGCTCTAAAACCAGTTGAATGACAGGGCCACGTTTTAATTTCCCACCTAAATACACATACGCAAACGTAATAATTGTTCATGAGATGGACATAACCAATAACTGGTTTGGATCTCAACTTTCTGGCCCCCTAAAAAGTGAATAAACTGCTGAGGTGTACTCCCCTTTGAGGACACAAGCTCAAATATAAATATTACTTAACAAAAGTTTGTCTTTGAAATGACTGAAATGCTTTCTAAATATAGATCAATTCAAATTATAAATCCAATTATAAATGACTTACTATAAGATTTCACATAATTGTAAAATAAATCTGTAAAATAAATCTGATCATACTCAAGAGTCAGCACAATATTGGCACTATTTCATACAACTGCAGACAGAGAATTTTTTGTAAAATGGCTGACACACCATTCAAATGTGTGCGGACTCGCTACTACCTAGGCTTTATGCACTAAGTGATTTTGTCTGTTTGTGAGTAAGAGAAATGCCAGCAGCATACCACCCTGCATCCCACTGCTGGCTTGTTTCAGAAGCTAAGCAGGGTTGATCCTGGTTGCTCCCTGAATGGGAGACCAGATGCTGCTGGAAGTGGTGTTGGAGGGCCTCCAGTAGGAGGCACACTTTGTTCAGGACTAAATATCACAAGGGACAATGATTGGAGACATTGTCCTGTGTAGGGTGCTGTCTTTTGGATGGGTGTCCTGACTCGCTGTGGTCACTAAAGATCCTATGGCACTTAATGTAAGAGTAGGGGTGTTAACCTTGGTGTCCTGGCTAAATTCCCAATCTGGCCCTTGTTACATCATGGCCACCTAATCAGCCCCAGCTTCCAATTGGCTCATTCATCCCTCTCCCCTGTAACTATTCCCCATGTTGTTGCTATAAATGAGAATGTGTTCTCAGTCAACTTACCAGGTTAAATAAAAAAAAGTGGTATTATGATTTAGCATTGAGAATATCACAGTGAGATGAAAACACAACGACGGACTGGGCACAATTGCTCAGAGGAAGAGCAGACAGCTGGGTCTTTCTGTCGTTCACATGGCGCTTTGTACACTAAAATGTCAGTTCAACTGGTCCCATATCGGGTTCTTAACATCTAAGAGGTTTTAAGCAATGCTTATGTTGATAATGCCACACATATAACTCGGCAGTTAAATGTTTTCTCTTTATTGTGCCAACAACATGTTTAAATCTTTTGTACTTGTCTGATTAAATATTTCTTACTATGGGCAAATTGGCCATCCGGCAATTTTGGCACATGCCAGATGGGCTGGGAAAAAAAATTGTTGGGTGAGCTGCTCAGATTATGGGGGGGATTTTTGCGCACTTTCTCTGTTATACCAGTGCCCTCGCTGGGGCCTACTGCTGTAATGAGTGAGCCACTCTCCTCACCCCATTCGCTCAAAATGCAGTTTTGAAAGCTTCGTTCCCTTGATCTTGTCAAAGTGAGGGTCTCAGTTCTCTGTAGGTATCCTTGTTATTTCTCAACTCTCAATATTCAGCTCAATAGCAACTATTTTTCAACCAAGCGATTTGATATGGCTTTGAGATACATACACTGACTGTACAAAACATTAAGGACACCCTCCCAATATTGAGTTGCCTATAGGCCTCATGGTTAGTAGCCTACAACTGCAAAGCTTTTTTTAGCACATCAAATCTACGGTTGGATGAAAACAAGCTAGCCGTGGGTATTATATTTAGAGTTAGTGATCTAAGTCATTTGTTCAGGTGTTGAACCCAAAATGAATTAGCCTGTTATATTACTTAGTGCATTTAAAGACGTAATTAATCTTTATTGAACATAAAGGTCATATTTTGACATTAAAATGTAGCAACTACTGTATAGAAGACCCCAGAAGATAAACTGAAAATTACCAACACTGACATTGCCTTCCTCTCACCGAACATTTTGCATATGTCTGTAATTTTCGGTGATTTTGCTACACAACATTCCTGTATATTGTTCTGAAACCATTATTTGGTCAACAGTAATAGCTTATGCATTATGTTGATTCCTGGTATGAAAGTATCTGCCTGTCCCTGTTTCACTGTCGGCTGCTGTGTGAGCAAGCCACTCTCACTTCCCTCTCTCCACACGGAGGAGGGAGAGAAGCACACAGTGGTGTGTATTCATGAATGCCAAGGGAAGCCAAGCTTCCCCCCCAATTTTTTTAACAAAATTAATACTTTGTTGGGTGAGCTGCTCAAATTTTGGGGGGATTTTTGCGTACTTTCTCTGTTATACCAGTGCCCTCGCTGGGGCCTATTGCTGTAATGAGTGAGCCACCCCCCCCCTTCGCATATACAATTATTTTTCTTTCGTCTCTCTGTGTTTCATAATTTCCCTTCAATTTGCAAGAGGCTGAATTGATCTCACCGGAGAAAGCATCAGAGCGAGCAAAACAGCGCCCCTCTGTCTCTGTATGTTTAGGCCATCTAGCTGATGCTGTCTGGTCCAAAAGAGTATGACATTGTTGCCGCCCGTAGCATTGAAGAAAGGGAAGCCAGCGAGCATTTGGCCTCCCTTGATAAAAAAAAGTATAAAATCATAGCCAATCAGTGTTGAGCTAAACTGAGTGAGCTCATCTTTGAATGGTCCTTGAAGCCAGTTTGAATTTGGCGTCCCTCCTAGTAAATCACATTGAGAGAATACGTCATTGACAGCAACAACTTGAATTGTTGCATCTCGTGTTGTTGTGCTCCGGTGGCTAGTTTAATAAAATTGTCCCTTTCCTAAATTAGCCATGGATGGAGACGGGGATTTGGACTTGTGGTTTTACTTAATTCTCCGTACTGGCCAATGATCTTTTTTTAAAAGATAGCACCGAAGAACATGGCTGACGTTTTAAATTCTCCCAACCAATTGTGCTATTTTGCAAATTTTTTTGCATTTTGTGTAACTTATTTTTTTACCTATTGTGTACATAATGTTGCTGCTACCGTCTCTTATGACCGAAAATACCTTCTGGACATCAGAAAAGTGATTACTCACCGCGGACTGGAAGAAGCTTTTTCCTTTAACGAGTCCGACGATAAGGATATCCTGCTTTCACTGGAATAGGCCCAGATCCACGCCTTTGCGTGAAGAAAAGACCGTGGAAAAGGGGCCGCAGATCGGGCAGCCTTCTGAGAATCCGGAGGCGAGAGTAAACTTCCACTGCCTTCCGTTCTTCTTGCTAACGTGCAATCATTGGAAAATAAAATTGATGACCTACGAAGGGACATTAAAAACTGTAACATCTTATGTTTTACCGAGACATGGCTGAACAAAGATACGGACAATATAGAGCTAGCGGGATATTCCATGCACCCTCAGAACAGAGACGCTACCTCTGGTAAGATGAGGGGTGGGGTTGTGTGTCTTTTTATCAATAACAGCTGGTGGGCGATGTCTCATATTAAAGAAGTCTCGAGATATTACTCGCCTGAGGTAGAGTACCTTATGATAAGCTGTAGACCACACTATCTACCAAGAGACTTCTCATCTGTATTATTCGTAGCCGTCTATTTACCACCACAGAATGAAGCTGGCACTAAGACCGCTCTCAACCAACTCTATAAGGCCATAAGCAAAGAAGAAAATTCTCACCCAGAATCGGCACTCCTAGTGGCCGGGGACTTTAATGCAGGCAAACTTAAAATCGGTTTTGTCAAATTTTTACCAGCATGTCACATGTGCAAACCTGACCATAATTATATCCTCCTGATTCCTGCTTACAATCAAAAACTAAAGCAGGAAGTACCAGTGACTCGCTCAATACGGAAGTGGTCAGATAATGTGTATGCTACACTACAGGACTGTTTTGCTAGCACAGACTGGAATGTGTTCCAGGATTCATCCAATGGCATTGCGGAATACACCACCTCAGTCATCGGCTTCATTAATAAGTGCATCGATGATGTCGTCCCCACAGTCGTCCACCCAACCAGAAGCCATGGATTACAGGCAACATCCACATCGAGGTAAAAGCTAGAGCTGCCGCTTTTAAGGAGCGGACGCTTATAAGAAATCCCGCTATGCCCTAAAACAAACCATCAAACAAGCAAAGCGTCAATACAGGATTAAGATTGAATCACACTACACCGGCTCTGACACTCGTCGGATGTGGCAGGGCTTGAAAACTATTACGGACTACAAAGTGAAACCCAGACGCAGTGATGCAAGCCTACCAGACGAGCTAAATGCCTTTTATGCTCGCTTCGAGGCAAGCAATAATGAAGCATGCATGATGAGAGAATCAGCTGTTCTGTATCTGTGTGATAATGCTCTCGGTAGCCGATGTGAACAAAACCTTTAAACAGGTCAACATTCACAAAGACGCTGGGCCAGACGGATTACCAGGATGTGTACTCAAAGCATGCGCGGACCAATTGTCAAGTTTCTTCACTGACATTTCCAACCTCTCCCTGACCTAGTCTGTAATACCTACATGTTTCAAGCAGACCACCATAGTTCCTGTGCCCAAGGAAGTGAAGGTAACCTGCCTAAATGATTACCGCCCCATGGCACTCACGTCGGTAGCCATGAAGTGCTTTGAAAGGCTGTTCTTTGCTCACATCAACAGCATCCTCCCAGACTCCCTAGACCCACTCCAATTCACATACCGCCCCAACAGATCCACAGATGACGCAATCTCAAATGCACTCCACACTGCCCTTTCTCACCTGGACAAAAGGAACACCTATGTGAGAATGCTGTTTATTGACTACAGCTCAGCGTTCAACACCATAGCGCCCATGAAGCTAATCACTAAGCTAAGGACCATGGGACTAAAAACCTCCCTCTGCAACTGGATCGTGGACTTCCTGACGGGCCGCCCCCAGGTGGTAAGAATCTGCCACGCTGATCCTTAACACTGGGG
The DNA here is from genome assembly GCF_034236695.1 of Oncorhynchus nerka. Taxonomy (NCBI): domain Eukaryota; kingdom Metazoa; phylum Chordata; class Actinopteri; order Salmoniformes; family Salmonidae; genus Oncorhynchus; species Oncorhynchus nerka. Next base: position 35,979,447 of record NC_088402.1, read on the forward strand.
CCCCTTATGGAGTGTGTACTTAATCCCTTCCTGCATTCCTTGATCACCCACGACTGCGTGGCCAAACACGACTCCAACACCATCATTAAGTTTGCTGATACCACAACAGTGGTAGGCCTGACCACCGACAACGATGAGACGGCCTATAGTGAGTAGGTCAGAGAACTGGCAGTGTGTCATCCACCTCTCCCTCAATGTGAGCAAGACAAAGGAGCTGATCATGGACTGCAGGAATAGAAGGGCTGAACAGGCCTCATTAACATCGACAGGGCTGTAGTGGAGCGGGTCGAGTGTTTCAAGTTCCCTAGGGTCCACATCACCATCATCATGGTCCAAAACATACCAAGACAGTCGTGAAGAGGGCACACCAAAACCTTTTCCCCCTCAGGAGACTGAAAGATTTTGTATGGGTCCCCAGATCCTCAAAGGGTTCTACAGCTGCACCATTGAGAGCATCCTGACCGGTTGCATCTCCGCCTGGTATGGCAACTGCTCCGGATCTGACTGTAAGGCACTACAGAGGGTAGTGCGAACGGCCCAGTACATCACTGGGGCCAAGCTTCCTGCCATCCAGGACCTATATAAAGGTCCTGGATGGGGCGGAGGTGGCAGGTAGCCTAGTGGTTTGGGCGTTGGGCCAGTACCCGAAAGGTTGCTAGATCAAGTCCCCGAGCTGACAAGGTAAAAATCTGTCATTCTGCCCCTGAACAAGGCAGTTAACCCACTGTTCCTAGGCCATCATTGTAAATAAGAATTTGTACTTAACTGACTTGCCTAGTTAAATAAAGGTTAAATAAAATAGTAGGTGGTGTCAGAGGAAAGCCCATAAAATTGTCAGAGACTCCAGTCACCCAAGTTATAGACTGGTACATGGCAAGCGGTACCGGAGCGCCAGGTCTAGGACCAAAAGGCTCCTCAACAGCTTCTAAGACTGCTGAACACTTAATAAAATCACCACCGGACAAGTTACATTGACCCCCCCCTCCCTTTTGTACACTGCTGCAACTCCCTGTTTGTTTGTTGTCTATGCATAGTAACTTCACCCCCACCTTCAGTACATGTACAGATTACCTCAACTAGCCTGTACCCCCGCACACTGGCTCGGTACCGGTGCCCACTGTATGTAGTCTCGTTATTGTTATTCTTATTGTGTTGCTTTTTATTATTACTATTTATTTTAGTCTGCTTGGTAAATATTTTCTTCTTCTTGAACTGCACTGTTGGTTAAGGGTTTGTAAGTAAGCATTTCACGGTAAAGTCTACACTTGTTGTATTCGGCGCATGTGACAAATAAAGTTTTGAATTTATTTGATTATAATGCCAATTCTGCTCCAACCATTAATTCATATATTCTACCCTGACCTGAGAGGATGAACGTTCAATATGTAGCTAGATGTAGAAGGCTAATGTTAACTAGCTTAACATTGCCCATGAAAGTTAGGTTAGCGAGCAAGTATTTTAGCCAGGTATTTTTTTTAAGTGTGTACTGTAGAGTGATAGACCATTTCGTCAACATGAAATAGAGGAGGATGGCATTGGCATTTCTCTACAAGTAGGGTGAGTCAACATGTTTTTTCTACTTGCACAAACATACATACACACACACACAGTCACAGAGAAATCAGAACTATGTACAGAAACATCATATTTAGCTTGTTGACTTGACTAAATTGTTTTTGGTATATTTTAGTTCTCACTCTATTAGACTAACCAGGGGTCATTTGATGATGTTGAAATGTTGAAGTTGAAATGGTGCTGGAATAGTAGATCGGAAAGTATTCAGACCCCATTACTTTTTCTGCATTTTGATACGTTGCAGCCTTATTCTGAAATGTATTACATTTTTAAAAATCCACACACAATACCCCAGCAATACACACACACACACAATACCCCATAATGACAAAGCAAAAACATTTTTTTTGTGTTTGCAAATTTATAAAAAATAAAACATAATTATTCAGACCCTTTGCTATGCGACTCAAAATGGAGCTCAGGTGCATCCTGTTTCCATTGATCATCCTTGAGATGTTCCTACAACTGGATTGGAGTCCACCTGTGGTAAATTCAATTGATTGGACATGATTTAGAAAGGCGCACACCCGTCTAAGGTCCCATAGTTGACAGCCAGAGCAAAAACCAAGCCATGAGGTCGAAGGAATTGTCCGTAGAGCTCCGAGACAGGATTGTGTCGAGGCATAGATCTGGGGAAGGATTGACGGTACCAAAGAACACAGTGGCCTCCATCATTCTTAATTGGAAGAAATTTGGAACCGCCAAGACTCTTCTTAGAGCTGGTAGCCCGGCCAAACTGAGCAATCGGGGGAGAAGGGCCTTGGTCAGGGAGATGACCAAGAATCCAATGGAGTTCCAGAGTTCCTCTGTGGAGATGGGAGAACCTTCCAGAAGGACAACCATCTCTGCAGCCATCAATCAGGCCTTTATGTTAGTGGTCAGACGGAAGTCACTCCTCAGTAAAAAGCACATGACAAACCACTTGGAGTTTGCCAAAAGGCACCTAAAGACTCTCAGGCCATGAGAAACAAGATTCTCTGGTCTGATGAAACCTGGCGCCATCCCTACGGTGAAGCATGGTGGTGGCAGCATCATGCTGTGGGGATGTTTTTCAGTAGCAGGGATTGGGAGACTAGTCAGGATCGAGGAAAAGATGAACGGAGCAAAGGACAGAGATATCATTGAAAACAGAAGAAAGAGCGATCCGTGAAAACCTGATCCAAACAAACTGACCCGAACTAATATCTCTGGAGAGACCTGAAAATAGCTGTGCAGCAATGCTCCCCATCCAACATGACAGAGCTTGAGAGGATCTGCAGAAACAGGTGTGCCAAGCGTGTAGCATCACACCACAGAAGACTCGAGTTTGTAATCGCTTCCAAAGGTACTTCAACAAAGTACTGAGTAAAGGGTCTGAATACTTATGCTTTGTCATTATGGGGTGTTGTGTGAAGATTGATGATGGGAAAAAATAAAAAAAATAATACATTTTACAAATAGGCTGTGACTTAACAAAATGTGGGAAAAAATCAAGGGGTGTGAATACTTTCTGAATTCACTATATATCACTGTCGCAAGGCATGTGAACTAACAGGTTATAATGCAAACAACGCAATTAGCACAGCACACAGGTTGTATTATGGCTTTTTTTCTGGGTTCCCCAGTGATTTTACCCACACACCGCTACTGGAAGCACACGCATATCACGTTGCTCAAAATGCAATAATGCTCAAAATACAGTTTTCAAAGCAACTACTGTTGTTCTAGTTACAGAGAGGAGAGTCACAGCTTTCTGTGAGCATATGATTTATTTCCCACTTCTTAATATTGAGTTCATGACACCCCTTTACAATAGGAGTAGGCTGTAGGGTGGTTTTGATGCGCCATAGGGGGCAGTAGAGCGCGCCATTTGCAGTGAATAGGCCAACATCAAGTAGCCTAGGCCTAGCACTGGAAAGTCTTTGTAGGACATTATCCTACCTTTACTGATAGAATAATCAATTAGCCTAGATGGCACAGGAGGTTGGTGGCATCTTAATTGGGGAGGACGGGCATGTGGTTATGATTGGAGTCGGGAATCAGGGGAACAGTATCAAATACTCGGAGGGGAGGACAGCTCATAATAATGGCTGGAACCGAGCATCCGTTCCAGACATTATTATGAGCCTTCCTCCCCTCAGCAGCATCCTGTGCTGCATGGCTATACACTGAGTGTACAAAACATTAGGAACACCTACCTAATATTGAGTTGCACCCCCTTTTTCCCCTAGAACAGCCTCAATTCATTGAGGCATGGAGTCAACCATGTAGAGTCCAATGCTTTCCCGCAGTTGTGTCAAGTTGGCTTAATGTCCTTTGAATGGTGGACCATTCTTAATAGTGTGAAAAACCCAGCTGCATTGCAGTTCTTGACACAATCAAATCGGTGCACCTGGCACCTACTACCATACCCCATTCAAAGGCACTTATATATTATGTATTGCCCATTCTCTCTCTGAATGGCACACATGCACAATCCATGTCTCAGTTGTCTCAAGGCTTAAAAGTCCTTATTTAACCTGTCTCATCCCCTTAATCTGCACTGATTGAAGTGTACTTAACAAGCGACATCAATAAGGGATCATAGCTTTCACCTGGATTCACCTGGTCAGTCTATGTCATGGAAATAGCCCTCAGTCTTGTACCCTCAGTGTGTAGCAACAATATCATATTTAGATTTAGCAATCCAGCAAAGTGTTTTGAGTTCCCACTTCCTCAGGTGGTGAATAATGTAGCCAATAGGCCAATATGCACAAAGATGTCGGCAAATTCTCTGAAGAGTCTGAAATAAATTGGATCATTCTGGATCCTATTTTGACAGGTTACATATCAAAATATCAATAATTCATTTCCTGGATATGTTAGATGAAATAGCTTACTTTTTCAATCATAGGCTACCATAGCAGGTATCTTACTTGGCACTAGGAAAAAATGTCTAAAGACCTGCTGCTAATTTAAAGTAGCTGTCCATAAAAAAAATACATTGTTGTATTTTTTGCTATCGAGCAAAATAGTTTATCACAAAATAACATTTTGCCCACATCACCAAGCTCTAGCACATCCCCCAAAAAATATTTCTTAATTTATCCCTGATTTATCATTATTACAAAAACATTTTCCATTTATGCCGATATGGATTTTTTTCCATATCGCCCAGCTCTAAACTACAGTCCAATTGTCAATCCAAAATTCTATGACCATCACTGGATTAGCCTGAACATCATAATATCTTGAATCATGCATTCCTGCTTGGAAGTGTTAGATAAAACATGGTTTGAATCCCTCAGTAGTCTAAGAAGTATAATAAATAATAAAGAACTGTGAATTACTTTACAAGACGGTTACTCATGACTTGGGTCCAACCAAATCCTGGGCTGGTGCCATCAACTGTAAAAGTTAGTGACACCAGGGGAAAAGGTTAGTCTGGAGCCCTGTAATAGTAAGTAAAACTTGTGGTTAGTGTTGCTGCAGAACACATATGACAGGCACTAATTTACAATATAGCCTATGTTGTTCACTTGGCTTTTATAACGTATATCTATAAAACTTAAGCAGACAGACAGACAGAGAACAAAAAGAAGCACAAGAAGAAGCACAGAGTGAGAAGATGCTGAGACAGATAGGCAGCACAGCAGGGAGGTAAACAAAATGGCTAGAGAAGCGACACAGTTATAGTGGTGAGTTGTATCTCCAGTCCGACCCTGTTTCTTAGTGTGACTGACAATGAGGTTCTCTGATAGCAGGTCGAAAGAAGCGTCACACTCAAACATTTTGTCAGAAGCTTTGCTAAAAATGTAATAATGAATAAATATAGACATAACACTTTGTATCTAAACTTTACATGTAATAAAAAAAGTTAATTTGTCAATCAAGTGTCAATTAGTGACAAAATAAATATATTGGCTAAACATATTTTCTGCCTTGTAGACATAAGCTTCAAGAGTTTTCTGGACAAAGACTTCCATTACTATTCTTGACACATTTGAGAAACTTTTCTTGGATATTACATTGCCATCTTACCCATTTCCAACTTACATTTAGGGGCTGTAAAATTAAGGGGTTAAAGAGTAATCTAGCTCTGGCTAAATATCTTATCCTTACCTTATCGATAAAAGCTTAAAAATAAAATCCATATACATTTAGTTTGTATATCACAAATGTTTGGGATGAGGCTGTTTGTTTGAGTAAACAGTAGGCTACTTTAGGATTGTTCCCTCACCTTCTTGCACTGGGCCTTCAGCCGGTGTAGTATGTAAAATCAGGGATGAAACGGTAGCTTCATCCTCACTGGTATCACTGTACACCATCCATACCCTCCGTGGGTGTTCACATTAACCAATCTAAAAAAAGAACAAAGAAGAAAGAACAGAATGTATGCAAATATACAGTACATTACAACTACATGAACATGTTCACAGGTACTGAAGGGAGTTTTTTTTTCAACATAGAGGAAACTGAGACCACGGTGACACAAAACGATGGTGACTCGTCATCGCGTTGTCATTGTGTCAGTATGAAAAGGTACTTGATATGTGATGGGGGAAATGGGACTATGCCATGTTATTGTTTGCAAATGTGTAAGATCTTGACATACATGTGTGTGGACATGTGTGAAGGCGTCCTAGGATTGTGTAGCTTGAAAGCAATTTGGACCATAATGCACTGATTCACTATGACTGGCTGTAAGGAAGGGGAGAAAAAATATATAGTCAAATGAAATAAATAATGTATTCAAAGGTGCTAGCACCTAGCACTACAAAAATAAAATATAATATAAAATAAATCCCTTCAATCTTGTCACTGGATATGCCGTACCTTGTCCTCAGACTTCCAAGGAACTGCAACACAATTCCAAGAATATTCCAGGGAGTTATGGTCTGGCCTCCAATTTTCATTCTGTGTTGTTACTGACAATGGTAGCAATGATCTCACCAGGGTGCTGTCTGACTCTGCATTTAGCCATGTCTCTTGTATAATCTTTCTCAAATATTCAGTTATTTTGATCTTTCCAAGGTTGATGATAGAATGAATAGTGTGGTGTAAAGTACTATCAGCATGGCTGCTTTTAGTTATATTCAAAGTTAATAAAAAAGCTGAATTCAAAGTCTGCTTTTTTTGTGTCCTGTAGATTTCATGGCTATGTTATTACTATGGTATTGTGGAATCTTCTTTGTAATAATCTTGTAAATAATATTGTAAGGTAAAAATACATCAAATAAGTTATACCCGATATTTAATGACATTGTAAGTATACAGTAACATGTAATGATTTAGGAGTAATGCACCAGCATTGTTCACCATGGCAACTTGTGAATAGTGGTGGACACTACAGAAAATATATACAGACAGACTCACATATTACCAGAGGTTAGGCTTGTGCACTGGTCGTGAGATTTTGCTACATTATTTAAATATATTGCCCTAAACACATCTCCCATTGAAAAATCCCTAGGGACTTACAGAGCAGCCACCATCTTGTTTTCCAGTTGAACCCTATGTGATAGGGCGTTTGTGTTGAGTCATCAGGGTCATTCAGCAACGATTATAGTTATGATGTAAGTTTATGGGGCCATAACACACTGACAACACCACTTGTGTGTGTGTGTGTATTTGCGTGTGTGATTGCGTGTGTGTTTGCATGCATAGGTATGTGTTTGTATACCAGTGCATGTATTTGCAAGCATGCATCTGCAATGTGCATGCATGTATGTATGTATGTATGTATGTATGTATGTATGTATGTATGTATGTATGTATGTATGTATGTATGTGAGCTGCATGTGACTGCCTTCCTTTGGGCTGACAAGAAAGCAAACAGCACGATGTGTACTTTGGTGTGTACAAATATAGATAATATCACATAACATATAATATGTGTATCTAGATACATTTTCCATAATAAACTAATCTGAAATAGCACCTTAATTAAAATATAGGCCTACAATATTGCAGAGCTTCACTTTCAGTCCATATGACCGTGGCATAAATATTATAACACATTTTCAATGCCATGCATATTATGAAAGTTAAAAACACAGGAGAACAAGGAAGACCGAATTATTTGACATCTTACTTTGAATACAGCACAATGCATTGGGAAAATGTTATACACTCAGGGCTTTTTAGCTAACAAAAAAGTATGAACTCTAAATTAAACAAATTATTTATCAGGCATATTTTGTGCAAGTTCCTCGGGAATGTCAAATGACAATCACTTTGAGTTAAAGTTTAACTGCATTGTTATTGAGCATGAGGAGGAAAGCATTGTCTAGAAGTGTTTTCATTCACTATGAACCATTATGAACCCGTGGTAAAAGTTCTTCTGAACAGGTTTTTGCCTTGAAAAATACATTTTGCGTGGAGTTCTGTTATCGTCAGAGCATTCACTAGTGAATAACGGGCAACAAATTAAGCTCTAGACAATAAATGTAATACACTATGCGACACAGTTTTGGTTGAATAGTTTGTCATATTTCTAATAGTCTAACTTCTGAATTCTGTCAACTGGTCTATACCTAAATTACACACACACAAAAATGCAAGCAATAGCTTATAGAAAGAAAGAATATACAAACAAGAAAGACAACATAAGACGCTGCTGTTATGCTAAACTGCACACTGGACGGGGCATACAACTAAGGCAGGGTGAAAGGTTGCATGGTTCAACATCGGATCAAATGTATAGAATTCCATAAGTTAAACATCTATATTAAGTAAGACAAAACATATATTAATTGTTTTTGACTGTTGACCAAAAAGTGTTAACACATCTCATGGGTATCCTATGTCAAATTACACTGTCAAAATAATAACAACAATAATAAAAATAACAATTGTGTAAAATAATGCAGCTTAAGAATATGAAATGACAATTCAAATGTTCCAATAGTAAAACTGAACACTTACAACTGTAAACGCAGCTTGAGAAGTCGTATAATCTTTAAAAACTCAGGAGGCCTATTCACTATGAAAAAGCTCCTATAACACCGTGTTCTGTCCATAATGTGCATAAAACCCTCGCCTGTCCTTGTCAGCTCTACATCCCGATGCACTCACTATCTGATTGAAGATTAGTGACGTAAGAAACATCAATCGCGACAGGCATGCCGAGGTGGATGGAGGGATGGGTAGATAGACAGATGTTGGGGCGGTACTTGGAAATATTGCCACATTATTAGCCTCTTCCGACAACCAGGTATGATCAGTTTGATAACACGTTGGCAATGTCTCAAGAATGTCGCACACTGAGAAGTCCAATTTGTAAGTCGCTCTGGATAAGAGCGTCTGCTAAATGACTTAAATGTAAATGTAAATGTAAGTAAGGATTTTATTTTAGTGGGTAAAACGATGACAGTGGTCTCTTGGTTAATAATTTGTTACTTTTTGATTTGAGAAAAATATCTAACATAAAAAAGGAGTGAAGTCGTGCGGCGTGAAACTTGAACAGATAGAGGCTAACATATGGTGCAAATTCCGAGAACTCACCCAGGGTCAGTTTTAAGCAAGGTTCGTCTGCCGGCCGCCCGCCCGGGCGTTGGAAAGTTAATCCGTCTCTCACAGACACATCCATGCGCCCGAGAATTTGTATAGAGTTGGTGCATTTGCAAGAACCAGAGGCCGTGGTGGTGATGGAAGCTGGGCTGCGCTGGGAAATTCTCCCAAATATCCGCTGCATGGGGTGATGGGTAGAGAGGTGCGTATATACTGCTGTGCAACGTAACACAGCTTCAATGTCACCCAAGTTATAGGCTAGCCTATTTAGCGCCATCAAAAGTGCATTAGGTAACAGATGCACTCACACAGTAGCCAAAGAGCATCTCATAAAAAAAATAAAAGGAAAACTAACTGCACGGTCAATTGGGGTTCTCTTGATGTCGTAGGTATAGAATACTTTCAACAGCTTGGCTATTAGTTATTGTACAAATAGCCACTCTTCCTCGATGCGGTCGGGCAGAATCAGTTGTATCAGCATGTTAATAACATAGTGAATGTTAGAAATTGATGAATAAGTAATGAATAAGGATGGAGTGCAGTGCACGGTTGCAGTCACAGTGGACTTGTGCACTCGGCGCCCCTCCCCTTCCCATGCGAAGCAGTCACTTCTTAGCAAGGTGTAGCGAATCAATCTGCAACTTTCAATGCCCATTTTTAAGGGTGTCACTGAAGAGGTAGAAAATGCTAAATACCTTTACAGAAGCTCTGTAATCTAATATATGGCCTACAAAGTTCAAGAAAGAATGCATTTCTGAAGAGAAAAGAATAGCAGAACAGAATAGCCTACAGAATATCCTGTCACTGTTATTTTCTGTTTTGCAGTCCATGCAAAACGAAGGCAGTAATAACCTAAGACATAGGCCTACGCTGTTGGCTTATTGTCTCGTGTGCTAAAAACGAATTTGAAAACCAACCATCATAATGCATGGACGTGGAGACACTTTATTCAGCATAGCATTGCATTGGACAGGGGCTGTTTTATAATCCTGTTATAGAAAATAATGGAGAGAAAAAAAACAGAACAATTAAAAAGATTGACACGGTGGGCTCTGACTGTCAGAGTGACGCTTCCAGAGGGGTGGAGTAACGGAGAGGCAGGAAAGGCAACTCGATGTGTCTGTCTATCAGTTGAGCCTGTCTGATCAGTCGCGCATCCCCCCCAATGTGCGATACATATTTCTCACTGCGGAGACGAGACCCCCGCTTCGCCATCTGGAGTAAAACATAAGCAATAGGTCCACACTCGTATCCTTTCGTGGAGTAGCTGTTGGCGTTTCGCTTGTTTATGAAAAGTCTTTGGAGCAGTAATACATCAACTGTCCACATGAAAGCCGAAAGGACATCATTTTTGTGAGTATCGTCGGAATAGGCTATCCGAATCGAGCTTCTGGGTGTTTCGGTCGCTTGAAGAGAGACAGAAAGTAGCTTATTGGCGGCATAGCGGTTTGAGCTTTCTGCCGTGGCTATCATGACTGACTGACTGACACGGACTGATTGACATAACCCTCAAATGTCCATATCCCAGCTCTCTCTCCCATTTTGTGTCGACTTGCAGAGATTGAACAACCGAACAGCACCTGTGCAGAAACAGTTTGGAACGTTATCCATCGCCGTGGAAGTTTGTAATACATTGAAAGACTTCTTTGTTACTTTCTACGCGAAAATCGGTTATAAAGTGTCGTCCTAGGGGTGGAATCCTTTTTTTTGTCATGGAAGCACGGCGGGATTGAAGAGGCTTTGGCTGCTGTCCACGGTTATACTGAAACCTAAACGGAGGTCTTGCCATTTTTGATCATCATGCAATGAATTATTACTCTGTTTCTACTCAAAACATCCATAGAGAAACATCTATTTTTGTTTAGAGATATGCTATTGGGTTCTTGACATTTGCCAAACAATTGCGGAAAGATTAATTAGGTTTTTATAAAAAATAATACTTTCACCGACGCTCAGACTTCCTTTGCCAGTCAAAGAACGGGAATCGACATTTCAATTCCGATTCTATTGAAGAGAAGGACAAAACGACGAGATATTTGTTTTGATTTCGTTGCACTGGTTTCCTCTTGGGTCGTCTTTTATTTTGGTCTCTGCATGAAAAGTCAAGCGGAAAGTCTACCAGCAGCATGCCGAGGAGAAAGCAGCAAGCGCCAAGGCGGTCCGTAGGTAAGCACAACCCTGAAGTCTTGTTTCCTCAAGTTCCCCGTAAAATCCTCTCAAATTCGCCGTTTCCCATCCTTATTTAAAATAACCCTAAATATACACATTTTCATAACGGACCTTCTGTGTTATACATATTTAGCTTACAACTAAAAGGAGATAAATGTTACACCTTTTTTCAAATTGGCCAGAAAAAAAGTATTTACCAGCCTGTAGATCTTGGAAATACTTTCCAGTTTTCTGTCACAGGTTCATATTCACATATATGTTGTCAAACCCCATCGGCCTATTGAACATTCACACACAGAGATAATAGACCTAATGCAATTGGACGTGTGTTCGCTCATTTTATCTAGTGTTTGAGTCTCTGCATTCCACTCGTGGATTGCCATCCTTGATTTGATGCCTGATTGATCGCCTGTCATGCGACTGCCTTTGATCTATTAATTCCTTATAATAATCAGTAAATCATTCACCATGGAAACACGCATGCGCTTGACAGCTTGAGCCACTCAAAGGACAACTTTGGCCCCTGTCGAGAAGCAGGAGAAAAGACTAATTGAAAGCAAAGTTCCCAAGCAGGGGTAAATACTTTGCGATTAATGACCAAGGGGGAGGGACAAGGATAGGAGGCGGAGGGAGGCTGCTGGGGCGTGTCAAGATCAGAAAGTAACACCCCAATACTCTTAATGTTGACAATATTCCTGACTCTCTAGGCTACTCCACACTCTCTAGGCTGCTCTGTCCCGATTCACTAGGCTACTCCACACTCTCTAGGCTACTCTGTCCCGATTCACTAGGCTACTCTAAAAATTTTACTCACCTAGATTATATTTGAGGTTATAGTAGCCAATGCAGAGTGCACACTTTTTGTTTTCAGCTTTGATAGTGTGTTGAACATCTCATTCCAAAATCATGGGCATTAATATGGAGTTGGTCCCCCCCTTTGCTGCTGTAACAGCATCCTCTCTTCTGGGAAGGCTTTCCACTAGATGTTGGAACATTACTGGGACTTGCTTCCATTCAGCCACAAGAGCATTAGTGATGTCAAGCATTGATGTTGGGTGATTAGGCCTGGCTTGCAGTCGGCGTTCCAATTAATTCCAAAGGTGTTCAATGTGGTTGAGGTCTGGGCAGGCCAGTCAAGTTCTTCCACCCCGATCTTGACAAACCATTTCTGTATGGCCTCTCTTTGTGCTCGGGGACATTGTCATGCTGAATCAGGAAAGGGCCTTCCCTTAATTAAACTGTTGACACAAAGTTGGGAGCAGAGAATTGTCTAGAATGTAATTGTATGCTGTAGTGTTAAGATTTCCCTTTACATTTACATTTAAGTCATTTAGCAGACGCTCTTATCCAGAGCGACTTTACTGGAACTAACGAGAGGGAAGGGGGGGGGGCTAGCTCGAACCATGAAAAACAGACCTAGACCATTATTCCTGCTCCACCAGACTTTACAGTTGGCACTATGCATTGGGGCAGGTAGCGTTCTCCTGGCATCCTCCAAATCCTGATTCGTCCGCCGGACTGCCAGATGGTGAAGTGTGATTCTTCACTGCAGAGAATGTGTTTCCACTGCTCCAGAGTCCAATGGTGGCGAGCTTTACGTCACTCCAGCCGATGCTTGGCATTGCGCATGGTGATCTTAGGCTTGTGCGCGGCTGCTCGGCCATGGAAACCCACTTCATGAAGCTCCCAAAGAACCGTACTTGTGCTGATGTTGTGTCCAGCGGCAGTTTGGAACTCGGTTGTGAGTGTTGCAACCGAGTACAGATGATTTTTACGCGCTTCAGCACTCGGCGGTCCCGTTCTGTGAGCTTGTGTGGCCTACCACTTCACAGCTGAGCCGTTGTTGCTCTTAGACGTTTCCACTTCACAATAACAGCACTTACAGTTGACCAGGGAAGCTCTAGCAGGCTAGATATTTGACTAACTGACTTGTTGGAAAGATGGCATCCTATGACGGTGCCACGTTGAACTGAGCTGTTCAGTAAGGCCATTCTACTGCCAATGTTTGTGTATAGAGAATGTATGGCTGTGTGCTCGATTTTATACACCTGTCAGCAACGGGTGTGGCTGAAATAGCCAAATCAACTAATTTGAAGTGCTGTCCACATACTTTTGTTTATATAGTGTATATTTTTGGTGAGATGCACAATGATTTCTTTGACACTTAGGTATTTTTATGAAGTATCATGAAAGAAGACCAGAGTTGAGCTTGTCATTTTGAGGTGTTTTTTTTTCTTAGAACAGTGAATGATTGACAGGGATTTCCACCAGTCACCTAATGAGAAAACTGCCTTTGAAGTTCAGGCATTACCGACTGCTGCTGAACAAAACAGTTCTAGAATATTAAACAGTATTTGGAAATGTGAAGTTAAGCAGGTTGGGAAGGAGAGACTTTGAACTCTGTGGGGTTGTGATTTCATCTTGACTGCAGAGATATAAATGTGATGATATTCTGATAAAAATGGATAAACTAGTCAAAAAAATGGTAACCTATGAAAAGGGCATCACACAAGGGTTTTTGTCACTACGCATGTCAGCTAAAGTCAACTCCTAATATATACAATGGCTTGAGACTCGTGAATCGATGTACTAAATTGTCCCATGCAACTACCCAGAGCAAAAACATTATTTGGGACTGGTAATCTGCAATGCACTTCATTATAGTATGCACGTATCCAATGTGTACACGTAACAGGAGGGGAATATATTGCATGCTTTAGCCTAGTTTTACCATGCACTGAAATGTACAAAAGGCTGCTGAATTATCTGACCCAGCAGCTTGTGCACTTAACCGACCATCGTCTCCCTGCTCGACTCCCATCCAGCTTTTGAATATTGATTTAATTGTCTGTTTAGTGAAAGGCACATGCATCACTGGCAGTAATGCTCAATCAAAAGTTGGCAGGCGTCGTCTTTCCATTATTTCCCGTGCGTGACATATGGTGGTCTCCATCAATACACTGTGACAAGGACTAGTTTGTGTGACAGAGACTCCTTCCTTACTGAAAAATGCACCCCCACGCACACACTCTTACACTCACACACACACACAACTCAAAACACATATTTTAAGTGAAATTAAAATCTTGACACAAACACCCAATGCAGTCAGGGAAAGACGAATGTGAAAACAACTAGCCTAATTTTACTGAAAGGCGATTGAACATCACTGTTTTAAAATGGAGGTCTCTGCTTTAGTGGTGATTTCTAGCCCCTCGGAGGGCGCTGTACCTTGTTGCTATAATGGCCAGTTACTATACATCAAGCTCTCCTCCATTTGGAACAACATAGCTGCATCTGTTAGTTTTGGCAGTTCCGTTCGATGCGGTGCAATTCGAGCAGCAGCCATTTTTGCTGCAGTCATTTGATCTCCGGGAGGGTGCTTCATTCTCATTTTGGGTGTGTTTTTATTTTGTAAGACGCTCTAATTTGGAGTGACTTTCAAGTCCAGGGTAGGCTTTCTGTACCTCATCCATTTTCAAGCCAGAGATAAACAATCGGTAGCCTATGTAACGCAAGTGCCGTTTTATATAAGAGAGTACTACTTTTCTTTACAAATGTGTCCAGAGAAGCTTTGTTACACTACATGACCAAAAGTACAGTATATCACAAAAGTGAGTACACCCCTCACATTTTTGTAAATATTTGAGTATATCTTTTCATGTGACAACCCTGAAGAAATGACACTTTGCTACAATGTAAAGTAGTGAGTGTACAGCTTGTATAACAGTGTAAATTTGCTGTCCCCTCAAAATAACTCAACACACAGCCATTAATGTCTAAACCGCTGGCAACAAAAGTGAGCACACCCCGAAGTGAAAATGTCCAAATTGGGCCCAATTAGCCATTTCCCCTCCCCGGTGTCATGTGACTCGTTAGTGTTACAAGGTCTCAGGTGTGAATGGGGAGCAGGTGTGTTAAATTTGGGGTCATCGCTCTCACACTCCCTCATACTGACTGGTCCCTGGAAGTTCAACATGGCACCTCATGGCAAAGAACTCTCTGAGGATCTGATAAAAAAAATCATTGTTGTTCTACATAAAGATGGCCTGGGCTATAAGAAGATTGCCAAGACCCTGAAACTGAGCTGCAGCACGGTGGCCAAGACCATACAGCGGTTTAACTGGACAGGTTCCACTCAGAACAGGCCTCACCATGGTCGGCCAAAGAAGTTGAGTGCACGTGCTCAGCGTCATATCCAGAGGTTGTCTTTGGGAAATAGACGTATGCGTGCTGCCAGCATTGCTGCAGAGGTTGAAGGGGTGGGGGGTCAGCCTGTTAGTGCTCAGACCATACGCCGTACACTGCATCAAATTGGCCTGCATGGCTGTCGTCCCAGAAGGAAGCCTCTTCTAAAGATGATGCACAAGAAAGCCCGCAAACAGTTTGCTGAAGACAAGCAGACTAAGGGCATGGTTTACTGGAACCATGTCCTGTGGTCTGATGAGACCAAAATAAATGTATTTGGTTCAGATGGTGTCAAGCGTGTGTGGCTTTGTGCATGTGGGCATTGTCATGCTGAAACAGGAAAGTGCCTTCTCCAAAGTGTTGCCACAAAGTTGGAAGCACAGAATCGTCTAGAATGTCATTGTATGCTGTAGCGTTAAGATTTCCCTTTACTGGAACTAAGGAGGTGGGCCTAGCCCGAACCATGAAAAACGGCCCCATACCATTATTCCTCCTCCACCTTAGGCTTGTGTGTGTGCGGCTGCTCGGCCATGGAAACCCATTTCATGAAGTTCCTGGACGAACAGTTATTGTGCTGACGTTGTTTCCAAAGGCAGTTTGGAACTCGGTAGTGAGTGTTGCAACCGAGGACAAACTATTTTTACATGAGACGTGCTTCAACGCTCTGCGGTATGTGAGCTTGTGTGGCCTACCACTTTGTGGCTGAACCGTTGTTGCTCCTAGATGTTTCCACTTCACAATAACAGCACTTACAGTTGACCGGGGCAGCTCTAGCAAGGCAGAATATTGACGAACTAACTTGTTGGAAAGGTGGCATGCTATGAAGTTGCCATGTTGAATGTCACGGAGCTCTTCAGGAAGCCCGTTCTACTGTCAATGTTTGGTTATGGAGATTGCATGGCTGTGTGCCTGATTTTATATACCTGTCAGTAACGGGTGTGGCTGAAATAGCCAAATTCACTCATTTGAAGGGGTGTCCACATGCTTTTGTGTGTATATATAGTGGATTGTCACACTAGAGCTTATGGGTGACACAAACTGACCGTTTGCCACTGTCTGCAAATGCTACTTAAATATGTAAACAAAATATTGATATTTGTACTTTGATGCAACCTGTACTACAAGAGTGCAGAATGTCACATTTCACGTCATCACCAATGCCGAGATTCTCTCCAAGGGTGGTAAGATATTGAGGCCTTGTCTTGTTGTAATAGTACCATTTGCCACTTGCAATACAGTACGTGTTGATAAGTGTTGATTTGCAATACAATTATCTTCTATACCTCTACACGCAAACATTTTATTGTACGACCTACCCAGGATAAACTCCATAATATTCAGATACTTATTCATCACCTCAACGACAAACAAGAAACTGTGACCAATACAAACACACCTTTTCCATAAAATCACACCTTTCCATAAAATCACACCTTTTCCATAAAATCACACCTTTTCCAGTGATGATCTCCCCAGTCAAAAGGAGATGAGTCTCTTAATTATCAACCGAACGAGAGAGGGAGCGTGGGGGGAAAAAGTTAAGCTTCCTCCCTTCGCTCGACGTCAAGCCAGCTAGCGGCATCATTAGCCCGACTCCATAATTATCTGGGATGCTGACGGATCTAGTGACAGGGCCCCGCCGATTAATGCTGACAAATTCAGCAAGTGTCAAGTTCCGCAGCTGCCTTGATGTAATCAAGTTGATATTAGCCCGGGTCCCCACACACAGACACATTCGGTCGCGCACACACACACCTCCAGTCGCAGTATTAACTCAATTATTTAGAAGGGGTGTGGGGGGGGGGCAGCAGACAAATGGACTACCTGGCTAATCAATTCGAAGTTGCCGAGGCAAAATAACACTGCTAGATAATGGCTGCGGTGAGCCTCAGACCTAAGCTGAGTTTCCATGAGTCTTGTAGTAGTGTCCTATAACAGGGATGGTTTAGGCGTCAGTGCATTTTATAGGTATTGTATCACCTTGATACCTGTCTTCCGCCTGTCCAGTTTGTTTATATAGTGGGGGTTCCATTACGAACGGATGTAAGCTATGTGTTGCTTACTTTTTGGTGTTTCTCTTCCTGTGTTTTCAGACTAAACATTTGGCAGCCCTGCAGGTTGTCAGACATTGCAGGTTATCAGACGTGGCTTCTCTTTATGATAAGCTGTGTGTGTGTTTGCATCTATTAACCTAAGCTGTAGTATGTGTGTGAGTCTGTGTGTAGCTGCCACTGTCTCATTACCCAAGCTATAGTGTAGGATATGCAAAGTTTCATTAACAGTTGATATTGACTCTTGTAGTCGATAGTCATGTTTGCCCCCTTATTCCTCAACGCAAATAGTTTCAATTTGCATCTGGGGTTGCAGCCAGGGGGCCTATAGGAAATCAAAGAGTTGTGCACACACACACACACACACACACAATACACATTCTCCCCTTCCTCATCTACATGGAGGTTAAGTGACAAATGAAGATCGATGACTGCTCTTATGGAAAAGAAAGAGTGGGGAAAAAATATTCCTGGATTAAAAGAGTGCCAAGAGAGTGACGATGTGAAGGCGTCTTCTGCCTCAGAAGCGCCGTCGAGGTAAAACTATCCCTAGGTTTAACAAGCATTTACGCAACCGGGGAGAGCTGAGTTTCCACACACTCTGAGGGAGTTTTATTCTGTCTTTCTCGCATATACAGTACCAGTCAAAATGTTTGGGCACACCTACTCATTCCAGGGTTTTTCTTTGTTTTGACTATTTTCTACATTGGAAAATAATAGTGAAGACGTCAACTATGAAATAGCACTAATGGAATCATGTAGTAACCAAAAAAGTGTTAAACAAATATATTTTTTTATTTGAGATTCTTCAATGTAGCCACCCTTTGCCTCGATCACAGCTTTGCACACTCTTTGTATTCTCTCAACCAGCTTCATGGGGTGGCAGGTAGCCTAGTGGTTAGAGCGTTGGGCCGGTAACTGAAAGATTGCTAGATCGAATCCCCGAGCTGACAAGGTACAAATCTGTTTCCCTAGCACTTAACCCACTGCTCCTAGGCTGTCATTGTAAATAAGAATTTGTTCTTAACTGACCTGCCTAGTTAAATAAATAAAAACTATTCATGAGGTAGTCACCTGGAATGCATTTCAATTAACAGGTGCGCCTTGTTAATTTGTGGAATTTCTTTCTTTCTTAATACGTTTGAGCCAATCAGTTGTTGTGACAAGGTAGGGGTGGCATAGAGAAGTCCTATTTGGTAAAAGACCAAGTCCATATTATGGAAAGAACAGCTCAAATAAGTAAAGAGAAATTACAGTCCATCATTACTTTAAGGCATGAAGGTCAGCCAATCCGGAAAATTAAGAACTTTCTTCAAGTGCAGTCACAAAAACCATCAAGCGCTATGAAGAAACTGGCTCTCATGAGGACCGCCACAGGAAAGGAAGACCAAGAGATACCTCTGCAGCAGAGGATAAGTTCATTAGACTTACCAGCCTCAGAAATTGCAGCCCAAATAAATGCTTGACAGAGTTCATGTAACAGACACATCTCAACATCATCTGTTCAAAGGAGACTGCTTGAATCAGGCCTTCATGTTCGAATTTCTGCAGAGCAACACTACTAAATGACACATATAAGAAAAAGAGACTTGCGTGGGCTTAGAAACACGAGCAATGGATAATCTGTCCTTTGGTCGGATGAGTCCGAAATTGATGTTTTTGGTTCCAACCGCTGTGTCTTTGTGAGACGCAGAGTAGGTGAATGGATAATCTCTCCATGTGTAGTTCCCACCGTGAAGCATGGAGGAGGTGTGATGGTGTGGGGATGCTTTGCTGGTGACACTGTCAGTGATTTATGTAGAATTCAAGGCGCACTTAACCAGCATGGCTACCACAGCATTCTGCAGCGATACGCCATCCCATCTGGTTTGTGCTTAGTGGGACTATCATTTGTTTTTCAACAGGACAATGACCCAATGCACCACCAGGCTGTGTAAGGGCTATTTGAAGAAGGAGAGTGATGGAGTGCGGCATCAGATGACCTGGCCTCCACAATCACCAAACCTCAAGCCAATTGATATGGTTTGGGTTGAGTTGGATTGCAGAGTGAAGAAAAAGCAGCCAACAAGTGCTCAGCATATGTGGGAACTCCTTCAAGACTGTTGGAAAAGCATTCTAGGTGAAGCTGTTTGAGAGTGCCAAGAGTGTGCAAAGCTGTCATCAAGGCAATGAGTGGCTACTTTGAAGAATCTAAACTAGATATATTATATTAAATATATTTAATTTGTTTACATATTTTTTTGCTTACTACATTATTCCACATGTCTTATTTAATAATTGTGATGTCTTCACTATTACTCTAAAATGTAGAAAATAGTAAAAAAAATGGAATGAGTAGGTTTGTCAACTTTTGACTGGTACTGTGTGATATACATCTGTCCACTCATTACTAACAGCATGAGACAGAGACGGAGAGTGAGACAGACTATAAAATGAAATGGAAGAAAGGAAGAGTCATGACCTGGAGAGGAGGGAGAGTGGAAGTCCGGAGTACACTCTGAGGTCAATTTGTACTCTGGAGAGTCCCTGTCTGAACGACCTGTTTGTGTGTGTTATTGTTTTTCCTCCTTTCCTATGTTTCCTTCGAGAGGATAAGGGTAGTTTATAGGCTCTCACTCTTGTCTTCTCTGAGCTTACATCAAGGTTTGTGTGCGTTGCTTGAGGGAGAGTGCGTGCGCACCTGTGTCGGAGTCATCTGGGTGTTAACTGATAAGTGCCAGTCCACATGGTGTTTTTGTAAATGGTGTATGATGTTAGGCAGTCCTCTGTTTGTGTCGATTAGCTAAAGCAAACGGACTCTGAGAATTTCTCTGTGTACTGAATTACAGTGGCCGTGTCCAAATACTAGCCTCCTAAATAGTAGGCCGTTTGAGAATGGGGAAAAATAGTATGTGATTTTTCGAAAATGCTTTAAATGTCTGGATGTCATACTCATTTCGGCTTCTCGTGTAGTGTGAATGAATTGTCAACTTTTTTGTGAAATTCACACCCACAATGAATTCAACCCGGATAAAAGGAGGGCTTAGAGATTCTATAGTGGGGCGGCAGGGTAGCCTAGTGGTTAGAGCATTGGACTAGTAACCGAAAGGTTGCAAGTTCAAATCCCCGAGCTGACAAGGTACAAAATCTGTCGTTCTGCCCTTGAACAGGCAGTTAACCCACTGTTCCTAGGCCGTCATTGAAAATAAGAATTTGTTCTTAACTGACTTGCCTAGTAAAATAAAGGTAAAATAAAAATAGTTTTCTAAAAGTAGCCTGACGTGTCTTTACTGTGCCTAAATACTGTAGCTAATGTTAGCTGCGTGATTTAGTAGGAGTTGAAGTTCGCTCTATACCTAATAAGCTTGCTGTTGTTGATAGACAACTTCATGTTGAAACTAGCTAGCCAGTTTTATATATGTGAAGCCGTAGCCAGTTTTATATATGTGAAGCCGTAGCCAGTTTTATATACGTGAAGCAGTAGCCAGTTTTATATATGTGAAGCCGTAGCCAGTTTTATATATGTGAAGCCGTAGCCAGTTTTATATATGTGAAGCCGTAGCCAGTTTTATATATGTGAAGCCGTAGCCGGTTTTATATATGTGAAGCCGTAGCCGGTTTTATATATGTGAAGCCGTAGCCGGTTTTATATATGTGAAGCCGTAGCCGGTTTTATATATGTGAAGCCGTAGCCAGTTTTATATATGTGAAGCAGTAACCAGTTTTATATATGTGAAGCCGTAGCCAGTTTTATATATGTGAAGCCGTAGCCAGTTTTATATATGTGAAGCCGTAGCCAGTTTTATATATGTGAAGCAGTAGCCACTTTTATATATGTGAAGCCGTAGCCAGTTTTATATATGTGAAGCAGTAACCAGTTTTATATATGTGAAGCCGTAGCCAGTTTTATATATGTGAAGCCGTAGCCAGTTTTATATATGTGAAGCCGTAGCCAGTTTTATATATGTGAAGCAGTAGCCAGTTTTATATATGTGAAGCAGTAGCCAGTTTTATATATGTGAAGCCGTAGCCAGTTTTATATATGTGAAGCCGTAGCCAGTTTTATATATGTGAAGCCGTAGCCAGTTTTATATATGTGAAGCCGTAGCCAGTTTTATATATGTGAAGCCGAAGCCAGTTTTATATATGTGAAGCAGTAGCCAGTTTTATATATGTGAAGCCGTAGCCAGTTTTATATATGTGAAGCAGTAGCCAGTTTTATATATGTGAAGCCGTAGCCAGTTTTATATATGTGAAGCAGTAGCCAGTTTTATATATGTGAAGCCGTAGCCAGTTTTATATATGTGAAGCCGTAGCCAGTTTTATATATGTGAAGCCGTAGCCAGTTTTATATATGTGAAGCAGTAGCCAGTTTTATATATGTGAAGCCGTAGCCAGTTTTATATATGTGAAGCCGTAACCAGTTTCATATATGTGAAGCCGTAGCCAGTTTTATATATGTGAAGCAGTAGCCAGTTTTATATATGTGAAGCCGTAGCCAGTTTTATATATGTGAAGCAGTAGCCAGTTTTATATATGTGAAGCAGTAGCCACTTTTATATATGTGAAGCCGTAGCCGGTTTTATATATGTGAAGCAGTAGCCAGTTTTATATATGTGAAGCAGTAGCCAGTTTTATATATGTGAAGCAGTAGCCAGTTTTGTATATGTGAAGCCGTGGCATACTGCATACCTTTTACAAAACGTAAATAGTATGCGACGATGAGTACATACTATGCCTTTTTAGTATGTAGTTCGCTAGTTTGGGTATTCTGACACGGCCAGTACGTGACAGAGTTTGATTCATTTTTCTTTTGTTTTTACAAACCATTGCAATTTTATGAGTAAAAGATTGATAAAGCTGTGAAGAGCTCGTTTAGTGCATTTGGCACAAGGGCAATGTTTTATTTTATATATTGGACAGTGCGTTTTAGCCAATGGGTTTTTATGGACCATATTTAGCATGTATTATATTTAATCTGAATGACCAGTTAGCAAGAAACAAAAAGCAGCTGTCTGATATCCAACTGCCTTTCAGAAGAAGTCAACATCCGGGAACTTTGTGTAGCTCCTCCCCTAACTTATCAACTGCCTGTTTCCCACCTCCTATCTGTACAAAACGAAAACAAAATCACACAAATAAAAATCCCCTTTATTACCTTAGCAGAAGCTTTGGACACTAATGCAGTAGAGTGAATTAAAGGGTGAGTGGAGGGAAGAGAGTGGAAAAAAGTAGTGAAAGAGCGTGGGGCTGGGGACTGTGAGGAAAAGGTATTAAAAGTGACAGATGAACAGGAGTGGGGAGAAATTCTCCCGCGGCAGCTGTGACTGCCGCCATTACCCTGACAGGTGTCAATTAAGAATTACTGGCGAGGCCCCCAGTCATTTCTAGTACCCCCCCCACCACAAAACACCCAGCCCAGCTGTGTTGCGTGCAAGAGAAATAACACTTTACCCTTGTCACTGTGTTAGCACGTAGCCACAGACCCCCATTGAAATTGAGCCGTCGGGCGGCGGGGTAGCCTCGCTAATCGATAACCAGTGTATTAGCAATTATTCTCCCCATTGATTTACGAGGGCCAGCGACTCCCGCCGCGCTGTTATTAGCCCTTGACTAGATGTGTCTGCGCTACACACGTACACACACACACACACACTCCTGCACACTCTGTCCTGCCTCTGTTGCCAGGTGGATATGTGTTGGACATCAACACACACGCATGGATACACACACACTGTCCTACAGCTGTTGCTAGGTGGATATATGATTCCTTAGAGGCAGTGGGGTCTAGAACAATCTCTCTCTTTCTCTCACACACTCTCTCTCTTATCACAGGCCTTCCATTTTACGCTGAGGAGCCCTAACACCCTTGGGCAAGCTGAGGGTAGGAGAGGGAGGGGGAGAATGAAATACAGGCCCATTTCAGGTAGTCATTTCTGTGTGTGTGTGTGCTCTGGGTGGATGCTTTTGATAGGGTAGCATGTATTCACGACTACTTGAAGGTGGCAACATTGTTCCATGTTAGCTAGTGTAATGAACAGCCAATTGACACTTGAGAAGTTTCATGACATCAGCAGCAGTTTCCTCATGCTTAGATAGCGCAAAGACTAAGGATTGACGGGTGTTGACCTTTTAGTGCTCCAAATAAATTGTGGCAGAACATTCCTTGGATTCATTTGGCTTCAGCATTGATCAAATATCAGATTCTCTTCCTATCACTCAGAACACATTGCTGTGTCACCAAAGACCCCCCCAAACCCAGATTTAAGCCTATTCCTCAAATAAAAATAATGCTCAATTGAGAATCTCCATTAAAATTGCCTTTAGTCCAGAAGATTAGTCCCAAAATACGTTGTCTAAGTGCATTTCAGTTGCCAGGACCCGTGAAAAATAGTATGTTGAACCCCTAATCAGTGACTTGTAACAAAGACTTACATCTATAAGGCTTTCCAGACACACCAGGGGTATCAACAAGCCATAAGCATGTGTGACAAGGCTGCCATACTTGGAGAAACATCCCGACAGAAAAGTCAAACGTACCGCTTTACAAGGCGTTGTTGTATCGTTCGTCTCGTAAAAGTTTCACTTGAAATGTGTGAACCCCTTGCGTTTTTGTTTCCCCTACCTTACTTGTTGGGGTTGAGATGTTTACATTGCGACGCTACTCATCTTTCTCTCCCTTTGTTCGTGATTTGGGGCATTTCGATATAAATCCACGGCTCTATATCTGCGTTCGCAGTACATCACGACTTAAGACAAATAAAAAATTGGTGCTGTTTTTGCTGCGAGCTGATGGATAAAAGCTGGTCTCAGCACATTGCGATGGGGGGGGGGGGGATTTCGATCCCCGCGGAGTGTTTATTTAACCGATAAGGGTCTTAGAAAAGCAATGAATATAATTTTTTCCCGGACAACAGTTTACTGGGCCCTGTAGATAAGATATCTGGGAATGGATACTGCCCACAGATGACAGTTTGTCCTTGAGACTGGACCAGACGCCGGGGCAGGTTGCACGGCTTTCTGCTGAAGCCTCACCTCCCTCTCTCTTTTTCCATTTCTCTCTCCTTCCTCAATCTCTCTGTCACAGTCTCGGTCTCATCTTTATTGCTCTCTCTCTCTCTCTCTCTCTCTCTCTCTGTCTCTCTCGTTTCTACCTCTGTCCCCTCTCTCACATTCTCTCTCATTTTGTCTACCTCTCTGGCTTAATCTACTCTCTCACTTATTCTTTCTCTCTTTATTCATCCCCTTCTCTCTCTCCCTCAGGTGTAACCGCGCAGAGCCAGCGAGCCTGTTGTAAGAATATGAACTAGAAGACAAAAGGAGAGAGTGTAATGCACTTCTCTCTTCGGCTCAGTGAGCTTGTGTCCTTTGCAGCACTCTGGCAAACCTGTTTTTTTATATGTGCCTTTCCCGGTCTAGCACTGTCGATGGTCATGAAGCGCCATACGTCCTCATTGTACAATCTCAATAGGTTTTGGAGAGGGACAAGGAGGAGAGCAATTTACTGCTTTTTGTCTGGTTTCTTCGATGTGGCCACAAAATGGTCCGAAAGCTTTCTTTGATCCAATGCAGACTCAGACAGTGTCAGTCACTGGGGGGGAGGGGGGGGGGTGGTGTGTGCTCTAAGCTCGACTCTAAGTCTTCTGTCTTAGGGAACAGCGGGTGTCCCCAGACCCTCCAGACCCCGTCTCGGTCTGTCTCTCTGTCTGTGTCATGTCTGCCCTGTCACGTAGTTTGTCATACAGTTTGTCTTAAGGCTTGTCTCTGTCTGTTCGTAGGGCTTTACTGTGCGTTGTTCGGACTCGGTCTTTCAAATAGTCTGTATGCCCTTTCAGTGGATCTCTTATGTGTCTGTCTCTCTTTCCCATGTCTGTCTTGTCACTCAATCGCTCATACAGCCTGTCGGAAGACTTGTGTGTGCGTTTGTCTGTCTGTCTTTCAAGTGGTCTGTCTGTACGTCCCTCTGTCTTCTACTCCTGCGGTCTGTTCATCTCTCCCACAGCGGCGAAAAAGGAATCAAGCCATCTGCAATGATTTGAATTCTGTCTGTCTGACACTGAGAGAGCGAGACAGCTAGAGTCAGGCAGTGATTTAGCTAAGTTGAACATTGGCTAACTATTGTGGCTGACTCAAACATCCATGTTTTTTAATATCTCTGGTCATCCGGCAATCATTGCCCCGGTTCGTTGTTGGCGCCTCCAGTATCTGTCTGCCTGTGAGGACACCCTGGATCAGACGTTAAAAGGTTAATTGACTATAGATGCTTTTGGTTGGATTGAAACTAATTATAATTTACCCAATTATCAGTGCGAGTTTGACGGGATCCGTTTGATCAGACAATGTGACGCAAGGTGTTGACTCTGCGCACTCCCAACTAAAATGTAGTAGAGCTCAAACACACCACTCAAGTGTGACGTTTCACTGCTCTGCAGATCATGTTTAATCGCACTTGGTCATTGCAGTGATAATCCGGTGATAGAGAATTCGAAATATCCACTGTCTGTTTGTTGCCAATAATGGAAGGGCTATTAGCCCTGCGTGAGTGCGAGCGTGCGTTACAGCATAGAGGGACAGAGTGTCTACGTCTTGGGGAGGACAGTGAGGGGACAAATAGACGAGGTAAAGAGGGAGACGGCGTGATGTGAGAGGGGGAGTGGTGAAGAGGAAGAAAGGGGCTGAGCAGAGTGACTGTAAAGAGAGGAGGAGTGAGAAACAGTGAGGGGGAGGTTGGGTGGGAGAGTGCCATAGAGGAGAGAGCGAGAAACAGTGAGGGGAGGTTGGGTGGGAGAGTGCCATAGAGGAGAGAGCGAGAAACAGTGAGGGGGAGGTTGGGTGGGAGAGTGCCATAGTGGAGAGAGCGAGAAACGGTGAGGGGGAGGTTGGGTGGGAGAGTGCCATAGAGGAGAGAGCGAGAAACAGTGAGGGGAGGTTGGGTGGGAGAGTGCCATAGAGGAGAGAGCGAGAAACAGTGAGGGGGAGGTTGGGTGGGAGAGTGCCATAGAGGAGAGGGCGAGAAACAGTGA
Source organism: Oncorhynchus nerka (assembly GCF_034236695.1). Classification (NCBI taxonomy): domain Eukaryota; kingdom Metazoa; phylum Chordata; class Actinopteri; order Salmoniformes; family Salmonidae; genus Oncorhynchus; species Oncorhynchus nerka. The sequence goes on from NC_088402.1 coordinate 36,005,902, forward strand.
GGGGGGAGGTTCGGTGGGAGAGTGCCATAGAGGAGAGAGCGAGAAACGGTGAGGGGAGGTTGGGTGGGAGAGTGCCATAGAGGAGAGAGCGAGAAACTGTGAGGGGGAGGTTGGGTGGGAGAGTGCCATAGAGGAGAGAGCGAGAAACGGTGAGGGGGAGGTTGGGTGGGAGAGTGCCATAGAGGAGAGAGCGAGAAATGGTGAGGGGGAGGTCGGGTGGGAGAGTGCCATAGAGGAGAGAGCGAGAAACGGTGAGGGGGTGGTTGGGTGGGAGAGTGCCATAGAGGAGAGAGCGAGAAACGGTGAGGGGAGGTTGGGTGGGAGAGTGCCATTGAGGAGAGAGCGAGAAACAGTGAGGGGGAGGTTGGGTGGGAGAGTGCCATAGAGGAGAGAGCGAGAAACAGTGAGGGGAGGTTGGGTGGGAGAGTGCCATAGAGGAGAGAGCGAGAAACAGTGAGGGGGAGGTTGGGTGGGAGAGTGCCATAGAGGAGAGGGCGAGAAACAGTGAGGGGGAGGTTGGGTGGGAGAGTGCCATAGAGGAGAGAGCAAGAAAGAGCATGAGCAAGATAGAGAGAATGGAAAAAAGGTAGGGAGAGAGGAGCAAGTGAGAGAGGAGGAGGAGTGAAAGAGAAGCAGTAAGAGAGAGAGGGAGAGAGAGCAAATGGGAGGGAGGGAGGGAGGGTGTGAGAGAGAGAAAAGGCCTGGAGGAGGTCAGCCATGCCTGCCACTCATCACTCACTCCTTAATGACTCTCTTTTCTCTCTCTCTCTCTCCCTTTTCCCCCGGAGTCTCAGCCCAGCCCAGCGCCCAATCAAATAGGGTCATCCAAAGTTCACGACCCCCACTACCACCGCAGTCCCCACAACACCCGTGCATTGTTGTGTGTGTTTTGTCTGGCAACTAGATTTTTCAGACATCTGAGAAAATGGCAGGTGTGGATGGTTGATGAGACTTCTGTCAGTGAAGTATTTTGTTTTTCATTGGTCCTTCATTTGGATATCTTTTAAATCTGTCAGGTACACCAGATTGTATGTTATTGTGCAATACGGAACTTTTTTCACTGTTTACAATTGTGCGCAATAAGATATTCTATCGGATGTCCCAGTTGTAGTTTTTTGTACTTCTGTTCAGTTTTCTGTTGAATGTCTGTGTGCGTGTGTCTGTGTGCGTGTGTCTGTGTGCGTGTGTCTGTGTGCGTGTGTCTGTGTGCATGTGTCTGTGTGTGCACTATGCATTGGTGTGATGCTAGCATCAGCTCGGTTCCTATTCCAGCTTGCGCAGGGTGTTGACGGACCAGGTGTGTGTGTGTGTGTGTGTGTGGTGCCACAGTGTCCCATTCCGCTTGGTTTGTCAACTATCTGGCTCTGGGAAGCATCAAGCAACAAAACTCAAAGTAAAGGCTTTTCACTCTCCCCTGCACACCACATTTGGGAAACAGCTGGAAAGACCATGACTATGATTTGTCTCCCTCTGCTAGTATGTCTGACAGCTTCTATTGCACCACACACACTCGAGAGAGAGTGAGAGCGCGCACACACACACACATGCAGGTAGACACCCACATGTACTTATACTCCCCTTGAGGAGATATAAAATGAACAGTCCAATTTGGAGGTATTCAGTATATTAAATGAAGTCAGTGTCTCTGGGGTGGACAGAGGGAGATTGGATAGGGTTTCATGGAACGAGTGGAACTATTCATTATGTGAGAGGTGTACTTTTCTAGACTGTGTGTGTGCGGGCGCGCGCATACGTTCCTACAAGGTGTGTGTATCAGATAGTGTGTGTTCTCAAATATCTATTTGCAAAGTTTGAACACACACACACAGGGTCTCATATAAAGGAACACACACAGGGTCTTGTATAAAGGGCTGTGGTCTTTTGGTACTCGCTGCCAAAATGGCCCTGATTTCCTTTAGCCCAGCTTGGCCGGGTCATACATCACTAAGGGGCCTCTCAGCTCCAGTGGCAGGGGTTTGACACAATGACACGTGTCATTTATCATGAAGGGGCCAGGCCTTGGGAAACTACACAGACTGGACCGCATATGACACTGCCTGAGAGAGAGGGTGAGAGAGAGGGTGAGAGCGAGAGAGAGAGACCGAGGAAGATGGAGAGCACAGAAAGTAAAGTCTGTATGATACACAGATGGAATACATACGGACACGCAGAGTCTCCTAGCTGTCTGTCTTTTCCTTCTGTCCTCTACATATCCCTCCTTCTTTCTCTATTTTTCTCTATCTCACATTTACCCATCCCTAACCCAGCCCATCCTCCCCCTTCTCCTACTCTCCCCCTCTTCTCCATCTCTCCCACCAAGTCACTCGCCTTTTTCATTTGTCTTCATAAGCCTCATTTATTTTGGCTGCCACATGCAAGCTGACAGGGATCACTCACTACTGTTCTCCCTGCGCGCTCACACACACACATTTCTCTTCACGACTGTTCTGAGATCAACCCAACAGTCACCATTCCCTTGGTTAGAGGGCACTTTCAGAGACTGTGCAAAAGTTTAATTGCCAGGGAGGTAAGCTTCTCTTTCGTCTCCATTTCTAGAATGTTCTAGCACTCCATAGTCTGCCCTCAGTACGATATTATGTTGTGTTGAGCGATGGTTTCCTGTCTCTCTCTCGCGTGCGCTCTCGCTCTCTCTCACTCTTTCTCGCTCTGTCCATTTCTCACCATGCTCACTCCTTCACTTACTGCTTCTCTCTTTGCTCTCTCTCTCTCTCACTCTTTCACTCTGTCACACTGTCCATTTCTCACCATGCACATTCCTTCACTTACTGCGTCTCTCTGTCCTCTTTCTCCTCCCCTCTCTCTCTCCCCTAAGCTGTTATGGATGGTTTACTAAGAGTCATGTCCCTACCCTGGGAAATCTCAACACACACCACTGTGAACAGGCGCACGCACGCACACACACACACACACACACACACACACACACACACACACACACACACAATCAGAGATGTGGGTATTGATCCCCAGTGACGTGGTTTCTTCTGTGAGAGGCCAGTTTGTGATTTAGTGTCTCTCCTCCTTCAGGGCCTCTCTCGTTCCCCCTCTGCCTCCCTCTTTTGTCAGTTCACTGTCATGGCCATCAGGAAAAGGCCTCACGCCCCCCCACCTCCTTTGCGCGCACACACACATACATAAAACACACACGCACTCCAGTGTGGACTGACAGAATTGTTACTCTTTCTTGTCCCCTTTTTGTTCATTGCAGGAACTTTCCAGTTACTCTTTACTTAAAAGGTATAAATGAGGCTGTTTGACCACACAGATCAGTGCAATACTGTGTAACAAGATACATTTTCTGTCACGTTGTTTGCATTTATGTGAATGGAGTTGGCATTGTTTTGTGGAACGAAGACTATGTTCTCATGTGATCAGTGACTTCGATTTGGCAATCACTGTGTTTGCCTGTGTACATGTGTTTGCCTGTGCATCCAGCTTTGCTGTCTCTGATCTGACTCATCCACAGGCTGTGTGGGTTTTTCCCCGTAGAGACACAGGGTCAGTTTCAGGGAAGAGTGTGTGTGTGCATGTTGTTCCTCAGCGGTGTACAAAGCAGACAGCCCATGTGAATATAGGGGAGGGCTGAGGGTACAGGGAAGGGTTGATTGATGGGTTATTGTGCAACCAGACCCAGACAGAACTGGTGAGGTCATGGCCTCTCCTTGCCCCCCCCCCCTCTCTCCCCCCCTCCCTCTCTCATCATTCTCACCACTATTCACTCCCCCATGCTGCCTTTCTCCCTTCACAGTCCACTTTGTTTTCTTTTGTCTCTCCTCCTCTAGTGCAGTTTTTCGTTACGCGATTCATCTTATCAGGTTTCATTTTACAGCCTCTATTCACTGGATGTGGCCCTAAAAAACGCTGCCTCTGACTTTCGAGAAACTCGCAAAGATCTGTCCAACACAAGTTTCAATGTCCCTTTTTTGATTTGCTGCAATTTTTGTTATGGCCAAGCCGATTGGGCAGCGACCGGTGATTATCCAATCAGGGAGATAGTAACCATCTAACTTCTCTTCCTCGTGGGAAATGTTCAACCAAATAAAGTGTGACTGATGCAACAGGGTTCATGGAAAGGTGTATCTGAGAGAGCCTTTTGTTTTCTCTCCCTCGCCATTTTCTCTCCTACGCAGAAAGAGTGATTTATGGTAATTATCCATCTTTGGGGTCATCCATCAACTGGTTGTTGCTAGGAGATGGGAGCAGCTGTTGTTTGGGCCAGGGAAGGTCCACTGTCAGGGGGCTGTACACAGGTGACTTCAGAGGGAGATTTAAAGGGACAGGCCCTATTTTTGTTTTCTTTTTTTCCCCAGAGAAAACTCTTGTACATGTGGATTTCAGTTTGTCTTAATGTGTTTTTAGGTTTAGTTCATGCATAGAAACACTAAGGACTGGATTTCGTCAAGCTCCCTGGAATTCCTTGAAGTCAAAGAATACCTGTGGAATGAATAGGTAGACAGTGATACAAATAATGTCCCCACATGATTCAATTTGGCCCTACCAATGCCACAGATAATTGGGAAGGATGTCACTGCAGGTGCTCTTAGGAAATGCTTATGCTAGAACATGTTTGGCGGAGTCCTACCCTTAGCGAAACCTGAGCGCTTCTAGTGGCTCTAGAAGCAGTCCGATATTGACTTTGTTAACCTTTCCAAATCCATAGTTTTTAAATGTAGCTCTTCAGAAATTACTAGACAACGCAGAGGCTTCACTAACTACAATAGCTAAACCTTGCTGTCAGTTCCTCCCAAACCTTTACCGGGTGGGAGTCATAGGCTACACTAACGCTCAACTAACATTAGCAAAACATTAGGACCTCTTTGGTTGGATTATTTCAGAGAAGCAAGTGATATTGGGGGCAGAGGCTATACTAGTCCATTATGTTCAGTAACATTCCGCTAACATTAGCGCAACGTTGGGACTTTGTAGTTGCATAGGTTTTAACAGCAGCCAGCTAGATGGGGATTGGCTCTGCAGTGCTTATGATATAATGGCCATTGTCTCATCTCTGAGCAGCCTGGAGTTGACAGTGGAGGGAAAAGGTGATTTATAGACTGCACCCGTCGCTATGGCTGCTCAAAGATGGCTCCCAGAGAACATGGACAAACAGAGGAGGGGAGAAAGGAGAAAATGAGAACAGGGAAGGAGAGAGACGTGTACTGCAATGCAGGAGCGAAGAGCAGGGGATTAAAATGAGTGATTACCAGAAGTTTTTTGGTGACATTTTTGTTAGTTTTTTTTGTTTGTTGCTGAATCAGTTAACTTTAAGGTTTCATGCTGCTTGTTCGTAATAGTTTAAAGGTGCGCTACTAAAGTAGCCACCCTTTGCCTTGATGACAGCTTTCCACACTCTTGGCATTCTCTCAACCAGCTTCATGAAGTAGTCACCTGGAATGCATATCAATTAACAATTTCCTTGTGAAAAGTGAATTTGGGGAATTTCTTTCCTTCTTAATGGGTTTGAGCCAATCAGTTGTGTTGTGACAATATATGGGTGGTATATAGAAGATAGCCCTATTTGGTAAAAGACCACGTTTAATGGACATTAGACTGGTGGAAATCTGTCCTTTGGTCTGATGAGTCCAAATGTGAGATTTTTGGTTCCAACCGGCATGTCTTTGTGAGACGCAGAGTAGGTGAACGGATGGTCTCTGCATGTGTGGTTCCCACAGTGATGCATGGAGGAGGTGTGATGTTGTGGGGGTGCTTTGCTAGTGACACTGTCGGTGATTTATTTAAAATTCAAGTCACACTTAACCAGCATGGCTACCACAGCATTCTGCATCGATACGCCATCCCATCTGGTTTGTGCTTAGTGGGACTATTATTAGTTTTTCAACAGGACAATGACCCAAAACACACCTCCTATAAAGGCTATTTGATCAATCAAGAAGGAGAGTGATGCTGCATCAAATGACCTGGCCTCCTCAATCACCTGACCTCAACCCAATTGAAGTGGTTTGGTATGAGTTGGACCGCAGAGTGATTTGTTTAACACTGTTTTGGTTACTACATTATTCCATGTGTTATTTCATAGTTTTTATGACTTCACTATTATTCTACAATGTAGAAAATAGTACAAATAAAGATGAACCCTTGAATGTGTAGATGTGTCCAAACTTTTGACTGGTACTGTATGTATGTGCATATATATTTTGGGTGATTGGATTGTAGTGATGTAGACAATTGCATTGTTAGAAGCTACAATATTAAAGCTGATCTACCCCCTAAAATGTGTTATTTATTAGAATAAATAATAATAAATTAGGAAACGGCTGGTCACAGTTGGTAACTTTTCCCATGACTAAGAATGAGTGGTGGAAAACATGCAGTGAGTAAACCGTTAGTAATGTCTTCATGTCGGACTTATCTCCCTCTTCTGGATGGGGATGTCACAGTGGTCAGAGATGATAGAACTCCCCCCTCCACAACCCAATAGTCCTGTCACCTCCCCTCCCCTTACCCTATTGTTTGAAGCTAATGTAAAATGCACGGTCTACAGTATATGACCCATTTTAGCAGGCCATTAGCATAATTTGGCTGTGGCCAGCGAGTTAATGTACTCGCAGATGACAGGGAAATTGTGCTGCACAACCTTAGGGTTTAAACAAAGACCTACGACGAAGTAGGCCACGCTTTGCATAAGGGTGGACATTACATTGTGTGTGTGTGTGTGTGTGTGTGTGTGTGTGTGTGTGTGTGTGTGTGAATTGCGCCGAATACAACAGGTGTAGACCTTACCGTGAAATGCTTACTTACAAACCCTTAACCCACAATGCAGTTCAAGAAATAGAGTTAAGAAAATATTGACTCCATAAACTAGAGTAAATTTTTTATAAAAAGTAACACAATAAAATAACAATACCAAGGCTATATACAGGGGGTAACGATACCAAGTCAATGCACAGGGGGTACAGGTTAGTCAAGGTAATTTGTAAAATGACTATGCATAGATAATAAACAGCAAGTAGCAGCAGTGTAAAATCAAAGGGGGGGTCAATGTCCGGGGGCCATTTAATTAATTGTTCAGCAGTCTTATCACTTGGGGTTAGAAGCTTTTAAGGAGCCTTTTGGTCCTAGACTTGGTGCTCCGGTACAGCTTGCCATGCGATAGCAGAGAGAACAGTCTATGACTTGGGTGACTGGAGTCTGACAATTGGGCCTTCCTCTGACACAGACAGTATATAAGTCCTGGATGGCAGGAAGCTTGGCCTCAGTGATGCACTGGGCTGTTTGCACTACCCTCTGTAGCGCCTTATGGTCGGATGCAGTTGCCATACTGCTCGGTTAGGATGTTCTCTACGGTGCCACCTTAGAACGTTTTGAGGATCTGGGGATCCATGCCAAATCTTTTCAGTGTCCTGGGGAGGAAAAGGTGTTGTCGTGCCCTCTTCACGACCTGTCTTGGTGTGTTTGGACCATGATAGTTTGTTGGTGATGTGGACACCAAGGAACTTGAAACTCTCGACCCGCTCCACTACAGCCGCGTCGATGTGAATGGGGGCCTGTTCGAAAGGTGGATGAGAAGGCACAAATATATTATACCTTTGATAAAAGGTGTATCATATCAAATGATCTTAATACAACTTTTTTTTCTTTAATGTATATCTTTATTATTTTTATCCGACATTTCACGTCTTGTCAAACGTGAACGCGGGCACTCAGTTGCGTAGCAAACATTGTTGTCCTCCACCTCATGAAGATTTGGAAAGCCGAGGAGATGAATTTGCACGTCCTGCTGGAACAGTACACCAGCTATTGGAGGCCCCGCAGGTATTGTGCCATATGGTTAATTATTACACATGGGTGGCGGGGATTGGGGGGCGTGGAACTGTGAACAGACTTTTCTAAGGGGAAGTTGAGGGAAAAGCATATATTAATTTATAGCAACCACTCCACAGAATCCACGGCAACACAAAACAATGTCACCTTCTAGAGGTGGGAGGGGGCGTTATACTGGAGAGAGGTGGGTGGAGTCTGTGTAAAACAAGCCTCAGAACTTCAAAGCCCCCACCCCTGCTTAGGGTAACTCCCTAAGCAAGGATGGTATGGTGGAAAAATATCATTTATTTGTTTAACCTTTATTTAACTAGGCAAGTCAGTTAAGAACAAATTCTTATTTACAATGACGGCCTTGCAAAAGGCCTCATGCAGGGATGGGTTCTGGGATTGCTCTTCCCTGCTATAGGTTGTGCCTGGGCAAATTGGTTTGGACACCCGAAATAGCATTCAAACTTTGCTTGCTGAATAATACCTTCATTATTTCTTAAAGGAGATTGTATACCATCAGCAGTCATGAGAGAGTAAAGAACAAAACAAAGATGTCCTCACCATTACAGTAAATAAAATGCCCAACAAATAGGATGCCCTGTGGGTTTTATTTTAATTTTTACAAAGAGAACTGAGAATCATCTCGAAATTAAGCCTACGCTGTCGACCCTTTTACACAGGTAAATGAAAAGGTCTGTTTTTCCTCAGTCTTAGGGTACGTAGGCACTAGGCCTAAAACGCCAGCTTGCTTTAGCATCGGGCCCACTAGCGCTTGGAACAGACAGGATCAAACCACCCCGGCATGTGCAGCAGTGGCTGTCCCAGAGAAGAAGACGACGAAAGAGAAGAGGGAGAATGAGATTGTTCTGTATTCTCCCTGACATGCTCTGCATTACCATAATTGGCTTTTCTACATGATAGGACAGAGGAAATAATAATGTCATTTTATTTACAGCCTGTCCCACTGTCCCCCTCTCTCTCACACACACACACACACACCATGCAGGTCAAATGACACACACTGATCAGGCCTGTCCAAAGCCATCACAGCGGAGGGGCTGGTGACAAAGCGAAGCGGGGAGAAAGGAATACGACTCGCAGCGTTTCAGCCCCCATTTTGAAGGGCGTCTAAACGGCGACTCGGTTGCCCGTCTGGAATAGCAGAGAGCCCGACACAGGCTAAATCAGAGGAGTGAGAGCAGGCGGAATTGGACATTAGCACCACAAATGACTGCCGGGATTGGTCCTCTTCTCAGAGACAGAGTAAATAAATAAGGAGAGTTGAGAGGGGTGTGTGTGTGTGGCATGTGTGTGAGTTGCAATTCGCCGGTGCTGCTTCTCGCTCAACTGCACTCGCTCCCTGTCTCACGTTGTTTCTCTCCCGAAGGCTTTGGTTAAGTTTGACACCAGCCAAATGGTGTAGCCTCAGCGTCCCATGACAGATAGCATTATGGGTTTAAGTGGCAGATTTGCACAAGAGAAACGAGCAAGGAGAAATATACAGTATGTGAAATGACTCCATTTTTCAAACGTTCTAATATAACATTATATGGAGAGAGAAACTGCCGGTTCTCTCGGAAAGCAAAAGTTCATTTCCACCTAATTTGTTTTGAAGCAGTTGATTCTCAAGTTGTTCCGATGTCATTTTTGAGAATGTCAACGCAGTAGTGCGTGTGAGAGAAAGCACAGCTAGTTGGGAATTCATTGTTGCATAGTATCACAAACTCTGTGCCATAGACACAATGCAGAAACAGTACTGTGAGAGTACAAAGGTTATTTTCATGCTTAGCTATAACGGATGACTTTTTTTTATAAATGTAGTATTGTATTGCAGATTGGAGCTTGGCATAGAGAAGGCTAGTACATGTTTCCGTATGAGTGACTGTGAGAATGTTTGTCTGTTTTTATCTATGTACTATACACTTAGGGGTGGTGTGCGTGCGCGCGTGTGTGTTCGCGTGTGTGTGTGTGTGTGACAGCAAAGGCCCGGTAGTGTCCTGCCGAGGTGTCACCTGTCTGGAGGAAGCCCGGGCCAAAGTGACAGGCTCGTCTCTCGACGCAGATGGCCTGCTCTCCCTCTTCTTTCCACAGCCGTCACACGTCCCCTCTGTGTTTGACACACACACACTGACACACACACACACATGTCATTGACACTGACACAAACACTTAAGTGACAAACACACACATGGGTTGTCAGATACAAGAAACACATGAATGTAGTGAGACACACACACACACACAGGGACACACCTGATGGATAGATGCACACAGAATATCTCCCTAGCACACCAGGTGGATAGATAGGAATAAAATGCTTACAAACTAACCCTCACTCGCACATACACACATACAAATGCACACCTTCTACTTTGTGTCTTGCTGCCTCAGGTTACAGTCAATTTCACATACTTTCCCCTCTACCATTTCAGACCCACCCATAGACAGACCAACTCTCCTGCTCACACCTCTGTCAGCTAACTCCTAAATGCACCTTTTTTTCACTCTTTTTTTTGTTGTTGTTACAAAGCTTTTCCTCTCCCATTCTCCATGACAGCACAAAGTGGGCTTATTTTTTATTTTCTCTCTATTTTTTTTGACTGACAACCACAACAGCATCCCCCTTCCTTCCCTGCCCCATTTTTAATCCCCCCTCCCTCGCCCCTCTCTCCATTGTTCTGAGTGAGGCTTGAAAGCGGGCGGCTCAACGAGTAGTGTCAGCATCTCCCCATCTCTGATTGCCTTATTAGCCGCCGGTGGCACCAGGAGCTCTTTTTCTTTCTCCCCACAGATGCAAAAAAAGGAGGGAGAGAAGAAGCAAAAATGTCTGACTTCTATGTTGTTGTTTTTTCTTCTATCGCTTAGAAAGAAAGGCTCGTTTTGTGGACACTTGACACCCACCACCCTGACCCGAACACCTGACACTGATACATGATTTGACACTTGAACTGCGCCGTTGGTTAAGGGCTTGCAAGTAAGCGTTTCGCGGTATTCGGCTCATGTGACAAAACCGATTTGATTTGATTTGATGGCTGTCGAGGTGGAGGCAGCAGACTGGGGACGTCGGGGGAAGTGTGTGTGTCGGGGGGTCTGGACTGAGGTGTGTGCAGGAAAAGACTGACTTTATTTTTAAGAGATGTCAGGTTGTCTTGTCTGTCTTTTCTGTCGAGGCTGTCTCTCTTTACCCATTCCACTCATTAAGAGCTACGGGTAACTATAGTGGAGACGGCAATTTTTTGGGGGTGGTGTGCGTTCTTTAGTGTGATGAGCTATTTAGAGACGGCGAGAGAGTAAGCGTGATGGGGGAGTTTTCAGTGCTTTGAGGTACTCAACCAAACGCTCTAATGAAATGAAATACGGAATGCTCTTGACAATGCACCGACTGTTGATTTTTATATTCTTTTGACATTGGCTTGAATTTGATTCTTTTTGAAAGGGTGTAATGTCGGGCTCTGGGGTAGGCATAGTTGTAATGTTGGACAGCTAGATTGCAGGTATTATGTGAGCAATAGTGTAGTATTATCTTTTGTGTGTACGTCTACACATATTCAGTACACGCTAGCACAGCGATGGATGTTCATACACATTTATACCAGCACACGCACGCAGACACAGAGAGACTGAGACACACACACACACACACCGTAGTCACAGTTGCTTATGGCCCTCCAGCTTTTCCCAGGCAGCAGTAAATGGCAGCTCACAAACATCAGGTATTATGTCTTCTCTGATTATGGGCCTGAGCGGCAACACGCTGTTCTGGGGCTGACAGCACATCTGCCTCCTCGCTAGAGACTGATACTGGCACCTTGGACAAGCATCTTATGGGAGAGGATAAGGTGAACTGCCCGAGCTCTGTCTCCATCTGTCTGTCTCTGTCTCTCTTTCACTCTCACGCTCCCTCTCTCTGTCCTTTTCTCAATGTATTTCTCCTTCACGATTAACCATGCAGCACATTGTCATATCGAATGAAACATGACATAATATTGCAAAATTCGAACAGGTTTGACAGTTGGAAATACGTTCCTCTACAACTCTTAATTTGCTACTTAGTGCAGTTTAGAGAAAGTTGATGTCTGACATTGTCTCGGAGTCCAGAGGGCCTGGAATTATACTTGAGAGACGGTTGACACTGTGTTTATAGACTTATTCTCAAAGTAACATTTCTGCCATAATTCCTGCATGGCTACAGGGGTTGGAATCCCATGTCGTTTGTCTGCCATTAAAGATAACCACTCAGGCAGCTGATCAACACAGGCAGTGCCTTGTCAAGTGCTCAGTCCTGTTCCGTAATGGTCATTAAGTAAATGGTATGGATGGATTATTTTTCTCTCATCTTGTGCCCCGACAAAGAGTTCCATTATTCTCTTTTCGAGGCTGGCAACACTTAAAAAGTGTCAAACCCAGAGGAAAATGCTATTTCATTAGCCACATGCCATGCTGTTGTTACTCATTAAAACATTTAATCCTCCTTTATCTGATGAACTACCACATAAGGACTACATCATCTTTTTGGTATTGAAGAGAACATGTATTTTTATAAACATATAGGTCAAATGTGTAGTTTTTCCTCAATTCTGTTTTTTTTTTTAAATAGTAAAAAGTACTTTGATTAAATGTAGAGGAACCTTGATATAACCTTGACAGTCATTCTGTGTGGAGAAAGTATACTCCGAACTCACGCCCCCCCCATCCTCTGTGGGTAACACTGTTTCCCTTCTCCCCGCCAGCCGGCACACTTGACTCCCTGAGAACTAGTACAGCGTGGACGGTGACAACATGGCATGTCATGTCCACCGGCAATTTCCACGCGTCATACTGTGAGGACTTCCACTGCCAATGCCAACTCTGTGCCATCCCAGCCGAGGGCCTGGCACGCTCACCCGCTATCGCTATGTCACACATCACAGGCAGGGTGTGAGTGGCACAGTGGCAGCAGAGACTGGTTCAAAGTCAGAGAGAGTCCGTGCCCTCCATCTAGAAGAGAGGAAGCCATTTTAGTACATGAACTGGCTTGTGACTGTTGGGGTCACCTTTTTTTTTCCTGGGCAGTCTAATCATTTGGATATTTGAAATGGATAGGATTTAAGACGGTCAACTTTCCTTTGTATCTTTGCATTCAACAGTATACATCCATATAGAGTGTATGACAGCGTGCAGTTGAAACGTAAAAGCACGACAAAGCAACAAACACGAGAGTTCTAACATACTCAATGTAGGCTACTGACCTTTTTTGTCAAACCCAGTGGACTCTCGCTGTTGATTAATATGCATCTGCTGCTTTGGGAACCGGTTTTCCATCATGTAGAATTGTGCTTGTGTCCCTAGTTTTTGAACTCAAGGGGAAATATTCCTCTTGCTCATCTTTGTTCTCCTTTACCCTTGCTGAGCCATACTGTTTGATGCCTTCGTTAGGCTGCACAGTGTAGGGGACTATCTATCATCGTCAAGATATGGACGTTTGCCACTTTTATAATTGCAAAGCAGCATCCTCCGCCAGGACTATTGACTCAAATATCTTAAGAATCATTGCACCCACCCACTCTTACACACTCCGAGACACAGACATGCAGGGTATACACACGTTAAACACAGACACTCATTACGGGATAAACACATCAAGAATCTCTATACACATCTGATGGGATGTTCTGCCCCGATGAGTTGGCTGATGTCCCTTTTTCCTCTCATCTTGTGTTTTTCAGCTTACGGGGACGAGGAGGAATTTAAGGCTGATGACAAGATCGATGAGGAGCACCTGCAGGACGACGGCCTCTCCTTAGACGGCCATGACGGCGAGTACCTCTGCAATGAGGATGACGACGCCGGGGACCGATTCAGCTTCCAGAACTCCCCGCTCAGCAATGGGACCAACCCGGACGCCGGCTATGCCTCTCCGCTCAGTGATACCAGCGACCAGCTTATTGACTTCCAGAGTACTCCCTCCAAGGACGGACTTGATAAGGAGGAGGAGGAGGAGGCAGTCAGAGGAGAAGTAGAACACCTGAAGGTCCCCAACGGCCTGTCTCTGCAGGACAGCCTGGCTCAGATGAAAGCCGTCTATGCTAACCTGATCTCTGAAGCCTCTTGGTCCAGCATCACCATGGACATGCTGAGAAGTAACAGCAACAAGGTCAGCAGTGTGATCAGCAACAGCAATGGAAGCAGCCACAAGGGGAGCAACGTTATCCTTAACAGTCATGCTAACAGCCTTGTGAACAATAATAACCACACCAACAGCAGCAGTGGCACCTCTGCCCCTGCCAACACTACCAGCAACATTAGCGCTACAAGCACCGCTAATACTACCAACACTGGCAGCACCGGTGGAGTGGCCTACGACTGGCACCAAGCTGCTTTGGCCAAAACTCTTCAGCATACACCCTACAATCTCCTCCCCGAGCCAAGCCTCTTCAGCACTGTGCAGCTGTACCGGCAGAACAACAAGCTCTACGGCCCGGTGTTCACCGGTGCCAGCAAGTTCCGATGCAAGGATTGCAGCGGAGCCTATGACACACTGGTGGGGCTCACGGTGCACATGAGTGAGTCGGGCCACTACCGTGATGACAACAAGGACAAGGAGGAGGAGCGGGGAAAGAGGTGGTCCAAGCCCCGTAAGCGCTCCCTCATGGAGATGGAAGGCAAGGAGGACGCTCAAAAGGTGCTCAAGTGCATGTACTGCGGACACTCCTTTGAATCCTTGCAGGACCTGAGCGTCCACATGATCAAAACAAAACACTACCAGAAAGTGCCTCTAAAAGAACCCATGTCAGCCCTCGTCTCAAAGCTGGTGCCCCCTACCAGAAAAAGAGCATTTCAGGACTTGATGTCCCCATGCTCACCAGAGTCTGTACACAACACACCTGGTGTACACCTGGGAGAGACCTCAAAAGACCAGAAAGTGGTTAACCCCTATGTCACAGCAAATAACCGCTACGGCTACCAAAATGGCGCCAGTTACACCTGGCAGTTTGAGGCGCGTAAGGCCCAGATCCTCAAATGCATGGAGTGCGGGAGTTCCCACGACACCCTGCAACAACTGACAGCCCACATGATGGTCACAGGACACTTTCTGAAAGTGACCAACTCGGCGTCCAAAAAGGGGAAGCAGTTGGTGTTTGACCCCGTGGTTGAGGAAAATATACAGTCCATTCCTCTCCCTCCGACCTCTACACGACTCCCGGTGTCCAATGTGAAGTCACAGCCTGATTCTCCTCCCTTGCACTCCTCCTCCACTGAAGAGAAAAGGGAGGAGCATGAGGAGAACATGGAGATGAGTGAACCAGAGAAGAAGATCAAAGAGGAGAAAGAGGATCCGCCTGAGAAATGCGAGAAACCTGGCAAGGCTGGACATTACAAGTATCTCACAGAGGAAGACCTGGAGGAGGCTCCCAAAGGAGGTCTGGATATCCTGAAGTCCTTAGAGTTCACTGTGTCAAGTGCAATCAGCAAGGCCCAGACTGGCACGCCCACTTGGGGTGGTGCTGGCTACCCTAGCATCCACGCTGCCTACCAGCTCCATGGGTCTTTGAAGTCCTCCATGCAGAGTGTCCAGGTGGTTCAACCCTTGTTCAGCACTAGCAGCTTGAAGATGATGTCCTCTGACTCCAGCAATCTGATCCACTCTCCGAGCAGCCCTTCCCCACCTCCAAGCCACAAGAACAATGTGTTGGCCATGGAAGAGCTGGTGGAAAAAGTCACAGGGAAGGTCACTGTGAAGAAGGAGAAGGAGGAAAAGACTTCCGAAAATAAATTCAAAGCGAGATCTGCCAAGTCACCCTCTCCACTGTCCAAGGAGAGGAGGGGCTCACCCAAGGTGGATAGCCTCAACAAGCCAGTGAAACACATTGCTGTAGAGGATCAGAGTGAGCCTAGAAGCAGAGAGGGAGAGGCAAAAGACAACAAAGCAGATTTGTCAACGAAGAACGGAACAGACGTGCCAAAAACGGCAATTGGAAACAGCTGTAACAGCTTGGGAATCATCACTGATCACTCACCGGAGCAGCCTTTTGTCAACCCCCTCAGTGCGTTGCAGTCCATCATGAACAATCACTTGGGAAAGGCCTCAAAGATGGCCACCCCCTATCTAGACCCTCTGTCGAAGCTGTACAAGATCAGTAACAACATGGTGGAGAAGCCCATGAACATCTCCACTCAGGTCAAACCGGTTCAGTCAATCAATCCATTCTATGACAACAATGACCAGCCCATGGACTTGACGAAATCCAAAGTTACTAACGGACTAACTGCGAACAGCACCTTCACTACACTAAACAGCACTCCCAACTGTAATACCAATAACAGCAACAGACCCATCCTCTCAAACTTGTCAGAATCTCTGTCGTCCCAAAATGCTTTGATGGACATCTCCGACATGGTCAAGAACCTGACTGGTCGTCTGACGCCCAAATCCTCCACTCCGTCCTCCATCTCAGAGAAATCTGATGCGGACAACAGCGCCTTCGAGGATGGCTTGGAGGAGCTCTCTGCAGTCCAGAAAAGGAAAGGCCGGCAGTCCAACTGGAATCCTCAGCACCTCCTCATCCTTCAGGCCCAGTTTACCTCCTGTCTCCGGGAGACGTCTGACGGCAAGTTCGTCATGACTGACCTAGGCCCCCAGGAGCGGGTCCACATCTGCAAGTTCACCGGTCTCTCCTTGACCACGATCTCCCATTGGCTGGCCAACGTCAAGTACCAGCTGAGGCGGACAGGCGGGACAAAATTCCTGAAGAACATTGACTCGGGCCAGCCCCTGTTTCTGTGCAGTGACTGTGCCTCTCAGTTTAGGACTCCTTCCTCTTACATAAATCATTTGGAGTCCCACTTAGGCTTTAGCATGAAGGACCTCTCCAAGCTTTCAATAGATCACATTAGGGAGCAGCAGGCAGTTACCAGAATGATAACAGAGAAGACTTTCAGTTCCCTGGGACTTACCGAGGAAGACTCGGGCTCTGTATTTCAGTGCACGCTTTGCAATCGGACCTTTGTCAGCAAGCACGCGGTCAAGCTTCACCTTAGCAAAACACACGGCAAGTCGCCGGAGGACCACCTCGTCTTTGTCACTGAACTAGAAAAGTTTGATAAAGCCTAGATGAGGTGGACGAAGCTGATGGCATGACTGATTACTGAACCGTTGCACTATATCTCAATACTGCACTGCATCTCAACTGAGACTTTGTGGAATCAGTCCGAAGTAACTGCTGTCATAGAACTGGGCCATGTTCTGTTTTTGGATTTCAGTTGTCTTTTTATTTTTCAACACACATTTAGCGGATCGTTTCTATGATCTTTAGGATCTTTTGTCTGTGCATGTTTTTCAGTGAATTAAGATTAAACCAACGTTTAAACAACAACAAAAAAATTGACGCAAACACACAAATTCTGAAAATATATGATTGATATGAAGTTTTTTTAGTTGTTTTCAACTAATCATATTGGAAATACATTTTAAGTGAAAAAGTAAGAAGGATTTCTGCACTTGGGCTACTATGAAGAGGTACACATTAGGATTGTTAAAATAAACTCAAATGGCACTGATATTTCAACGTTTAGATTCTCACTTCTTCTGATCACCTCCAAATTGCATATGGGGTAGAACATGTCAAAGGATGATATGTAAGGCCTAATGACAAACTGCAGAAATAACAGAATACTCATGAATATGTTCAGCTTTTCTCTGCATATTTGTTTCACTAATCAAGTATTATTTAATGGTGGTATTGCCATATTTGCTTTGATACCCGTTGTATTTTTATTATTGTGTGCCGCTTCAGTTTCAACTTGTAAATGAGGTTTTTAAAACTGATAAATATATAAATGATCAGAAAGTATGTGTAAATGTATGTAATCATATCTTGCTATTTGCAGACGCTCAACATTCTTTGTACTGTGTGCATTTTTCTATTATCACTTTATAGAAAATATGGAAAAAATAAATAACTATGTACTGTATATAGGTATAAATATATACAGTATATATATACTGTAGAGCCAGAACATGTCCTTTTTCAATGAAAAGTAAGTCCTTCGTTGTGGTTTACATGATTTAAATATAACTACACGGGCCATCTCTTCTGATGCATGGTACTGTATGTTAAAATAAACATGCAATGCACAATAAATTATACATTTCAATGTTTTATCATTAATACTGTTGAGAATTCTATCCTCTAAATCATGAAAGTATTGTTTTTTTCTGCAATTGTAAAATAAACTCTAAACCTGGATTCTGCTTTGTTTAAATTTGAGTTTTTTTTCTCAATAAGGCAATATAGCATCATGGAGGAAAACATACCTTTTATTTATTCGTAGTGGATATGTAAATTCTCGACTTCAAGATAACCTGACCCTCAGAAAAATGTTTGTGTTTTAAGTGGTCAAGACATGACCTTTCATATGTAGTTTGTCTATCACTGATTTAGAGACACTACTATTGACTGTCAAATTGTGTGTTTTGTCTGTCATCCTCTTGATGACACACACCAATGAGCATTAATGAAGTCACAGAAACGAGGTAATGTGTCACAGGGACCCACAAACAACAAGCTGCACTTTGAAGAGATTCACGTGACAACGGAGTGGAGAAACTTGTGGGTTTGGCACAACAGCGCCTGTTAAGCTTCTCTGTCTTCTCATAGCAGTTTGTTTCTGGTGACGGCCTTCCCCTTTTGTTAATGATCTTAGAGCGGTCCTAGCGCTTAGACTATGTAAAACGCTGTAATCATAAGTAAGGCCACAATGCAGCTACCTGCAGAGCAGACGACAACATCGGGAGGCACAGTTAAGCAGATTTGCATAGCTTTGCCTCGAACACAACACACTGGATTCCAGGGGGATTCATGGACCTCAGGAATCAAACGTTTACTCCTTTCAACTCAATTACGGGACGGTTATGTGTTGTGGACACAGGGGGCCACAGAGAGAAAAAAAATCAATACGGGGTATGAGAGAGAATATATCATCTCAAACTCTCTTTTACTTGAACAGACAAATAGTTTCCCAAAACCGTACACATCAGTCAATCAAATAATATTATGAATCTCTTGAATGTCATGGATTGGTAATGACAGGTGTCATAGTATAGTCATAAGTGTTGCGTATGTCATGTGCCATAAATCATTGGTTAAATAGTATCATGGGTACACCAGTGTGACCGGTAGAGAACTAAATGTATTGTTTTGATGATAGCAAAATCTAATATCCTCTGCCCAATCCAATGATTTCATTAGATAATGTAACATACACATTGTATATTACAGTGAGTTTCTATGCCATCACAGATAGGCCAGAGCAATTGTCCTCCACAAGTTCAGAGATCAGTAGTCAATGGCATCTGACTATTTGAAAAAAAACAGAACTCAAAGAATTGACGCTCAGCGCATTTAATCCCAGTAGGAATAGCTTCAAATTTAAGTTACCATAGGACATGGGTATATACAGTAGGCTTAGTCACTTCTCTTGCCAAAATATAGAGAATAAAGGATATTGTCATTAAAATCAGGATTTGTGAGGGACTTAACAGTTTCAGATGTATTATAGAATTAAGCCTCCAATTTCTCTGAGGCACCTGGGAACTCGATAAAGGGGGCATGGCAGGTTTCTTCCGGAAGGTATTTAAGATGACACAGTACTGCCACCCAACACATCTCTTTTACACTCGCCTGAGGCACTTTAGAGAGAAACAATAAGGAGCCGGGGAAGTCAGTACCTGGAAGTCATAAAAGGAAAAAAAAAACACATTCTATGGGATTTAAGTCACAGAGAAAAGTTGAGTCGACATGGGACATAAACATTGGGGGTAAACACTGCTTTGAAAAATGAATATATGGGGTTTGTTCAGTTGGTACAAACAGGTGGAAATATTCTTAAATGGAAAACATTTATTGGGAGAAGTTCAGGTACAGTATCTTATGAAATGATGTATCGGCTTATGTTTAGTCACTGATTGGGTAGACGTGGGGTCCACTTAGCAAGTTCCCTTTGTGTAAAGAAGTTGCTGGTTGAGTGGTATAGTCTATCTACTGGATTTTAATTAAAAATGCTTTACCTGGGCTTGATTGAGCTTGCTTGGCACAATGGAACAGTCCCAAATGTGCAAACCATCTGGTACTAAAGGCTGGCTCCAGCAAACACTCAAGGCCATTTGAACTCATGGTCTGGTATCACATGCTGCACGTATACCATTCCTTCAGATAGTATTCATACCCCTTGATTTATTCCACATTTTGTTTTGTTGTGTTACAGCCTGAATTCAAAATGGATTAACTGATTCACCCATCTACACACAATATCCCATAATGAGAAAGTGATTTTTGTCTTTTGAAATATTAGCAAATGTATTGAAAATTAAATACAGAAATATCTAATTTACACAAATATTCACACCCCTGAGTCAATACATGTTAGAACTAATACCATTGTCAGTGATTACAGCCGTGAGTCCTTCTGGGTAAGTCTCTAAGAGCTTTGCACACCTGGGTTGTACAATATTCGCACATAATTTTTTTAAACTATTCAAGCTCTGTCAAGTTGGTTGGTCATTGCTAAACAGCCATTTTAAGGTCTTGCCCTATATTTTCAAGGTGATTTAAGTCAAAACTAACTAGACTACTCAGGAACAACTACAGTGTATATTTGGCCTTGTGTTTAAGGTTATTGTTCTGCTGAAAGTTGAACTTGTCTTCCATCAACTGTTGGAAAGCCGACTGAATGAGGATTTCCTCTATGTTGCCTGTGCTTAGCTCTATTCCGTTTATTTTTATCCCAAAAAACTTCCTAGTCCTTGCCGATGACAAGCATACCCATAACATGATGCTGCCACCACTAGCTTGAAAATATGAATAGTACTACTCAGTGATGTGTTGTGTTGAATTTGCCACAAACATAACACTTTGTATTCAGAACATGAAGTTAATTTCTTTGCCACATTTTTTGCAGTTACTTTAGAGCCTTTTTACAAACAGGTTGCATGTTTAGGAATATTTTTATTCTGTACAGGCGTCCTTTTCACGCTGTCAATTAGGTTAGTATTGTGGAGTAACTGTAACAGCGTTCTTCGTTTGTCGAAAGAGAGGACCGAAATGCAGCGTGGTGGTTACTCATGTTCTTTAATGTAGAAAATAGCGATACATGAAATAACTTATAAATACAAAAAACGGAACGAAACCTAATTACAGCCTATCTGGTGAAACTACACAGAGACAGGAACAATCACCCACGAAATACAACGTGATCCCAGGCAACCTAAATACGGTTCCCAATCCGAGACAACGAGAATCACCTGACTCTGATTGAGAACCGCCTCAGGCAGCCAAGCCTAACTAGACACACCCCTAATCATACGCAATCCCAAATCCTATAAAACCCCAATACGAAACACAACACAAAACCCATGTCACACCCTGGCCTGACCAAATATATAACGAAAACACAAAACACTATGACCAAGGCGTGACAGTAACTACAATGTTGTTGATCTATTCTCAGTTTTCTCTTTTAAAGCCACCATTGACCTCGTCAAATCCCAAAGCAGTTTCCTTCCTCTCCAGCAAAATAGTTAGGTAGGATGACTATCTTTATAGAGTCTGGGTGTATTGATACACCATCCAAAGTGTAATAAATAACTTCACCATGCTCAAAAGGATATTCAATATGTGCTTTGTTTTTTTTTGCCATCTACCAATAGGTGCCCTTATTTGCAAGACATTGGAAAACCTCCCTGGTCTTTGTGGTTAAATCTGTGTTTGAAATTCACTGTTCGACTGAGGGACCTTACAGATATGTAATGAACACAAGGGGAGACAGAGAGCTGGTTTCATGTGCATGGCGCAGCAGGTGTTTATTGCAAAGGACAACAGGAGGAGGCAGGTAGCTGGGTCTAGGAGCAGGCAGAAGGTCATACACAGAGGGTCCAAAAGGACAACAGTACAGGCAGGGAAAAGGATAGTAACGTAGTCCAGGCAATGGGTAGATAACAGGAAATCCAATAGGCTAAAGGCATCATTAGCGAGGCAGGCAAAAACTATCATACACGGGAGGAGTAAAATCAAGGGGGTGGGGCTCAGAAAGACGTGTGTCACAAAACAAACAATACCTCACAGTGATGCAGGTGCAAAGAATGGAACGAAATAGTGTGATAATGACATACAGGTGTGTGAACAGGTGATTAGAATTCAGGTGATTGGGATCTGGAGAGTGAGCTGCGTTCAGGGGACCAACGTGTTTGAGGGTGTGAGCTGGAAGCCGACGTTACAAGATAATTGCATGTGTGGCATAAAGAGATGAGGTAGTCATAAAAATAAATAGTGTTGAACGCTTTTATTGCACAGGGTGAGTCCATGCAACTTATGTGACTTGTTAAGCACATTTGTAAACATTTCTGAAAACCTAATTCCACATTGACCTTATAGGGGTATTGTGTGTAGGCCATTGAGACACAATCTACATTTAATCCATTTTAAATGAATGTGGTAGCACAACAAAATGTGGTAAAAGTCAAGGGGTGTGAATACTTTCTGAAGGCATTACACGTGATAGAAAAGCCCAATCACAGTATTAAGTTTTAACATGGACCAGCATTGCTTTCAACCACGGGAAATATGAATATATGTTTTTCTGGATTTCATTTGCCCGTTTTGTAAAGGAGCTGTCATCACAAAAACACAGCCCCTCAATCAGTCAGCCAATGTTTTGTTTGTTCTCTTGCGATTCCTCTTTCTTTGCTTTAAAGATAACCAGAAAAATTAATTGGCTAGATGTCACCAATAGTACCCGACAAAACACACACACACACAGGCAGTGGCATACATATGATGTTAAGCAAAAGGGTGTTTACAGCAAAAGGCCTCATGATGAATTCTATTTGTTTACGATTTATAATAATCGAAAGGAAAAGCCCTGAGTCAGAGTGCTGCAGTGTACTGCAAATGAATTTGACTATTTTTGAAAATATCATTCCATGATGTATTGGTGGCCAGACAATTGGAGAAAGTAGCTATGTTTCCATCCAATTGGTGACAGATTTTCATGCGAATAAAAAAAAATATGCATCAAGAAAACATTTCCCACCAGTAAGGGTGTGATGATGAAGTAGTGCACACAAAACATAATTTTTTCCTTCAGTTTTCATGTATCGAATACAAAATAAAAAGTTAAATATGTTTCCATTGCATTATCGACTCTACCGATAGTTTTGTCACAAAAACTGTTGACTTAAATAGCAAATGTGCCTCCTCTGGTCTTAGTACGTGTGCTCTACCCAACAGCTTCCAGATAGCCTACAGTGCAGGTAGGCTAGTCTACATGATGAGATTATTATGGATAAGAATATTTGTATTTGTCAAACTGCAGTCAAGCATCGACCATTATGTCACCAGAATAAGACCCTTGATACTTATCATAAAGGAGCATCAAACTCATCACCCTGCGAAGTTCATCACAATTTCTTTCATCTGTAGCCTAACAAACTGTATGGTTTTCCAGGTCCTAGTCGGAGGACCACACACCATGTCATCGATATGATGGTTATTATATCAGTATTTGCGCATAAAGGCATTTCCACCGTAATATCTCGCATTATGAATTTTACAGACACATAAAAGGTCCCACCAATGTGTCCAACGAACAAATGATCTGTAGGGGTTTATAAAGTTGTACCGAAACATCCGCTTTCCATCACAGCTGTTGATTTTCTTTAAATGGCATTCCTTTACTTGCATAAAAACTGTGGCTGGAAACATGGTGAGTGAATGTAAAGTAAAGTCTTGCGACTTGTGGCAGATTTCCTCCTCACAAAATGAATACAAAGGGAAACTGTGGAAATAATATAAACAACCTCATCTTATATTTCTCTGTTCCACACAAGACACCTGCAAGAGTGCAAGTAAAAGTACATAAGAATTACAATCCTTGAACGACATCCACTTCAGCTATATCTCAGTAGGGACTTGTATGTATGTCATAGGGAGTATGGATGTCCTAAACTGTACTCTGCATTGCTGCTATGATCCAATCATACTGTAGACGATTAGTCGCTAACTTCCATCATCTATCCCAGGGGTACTCAACTACCATTTGAGAAGGTCCGGTCACACACATTTCCTGTGGCAAAGGTTCCGTGGATATTGTCATTTATTGGCGTACAGTAGTAACAAATCACCACCTTATTTTGTTTTAAATTTTTTTGTCAGGACCTGTGGACCGTATGAGCCTCTTCTGGGTTCGACTTCACACCACAGTTCGCCTGTTGAGTATGGCTGATCTATCCTTTTCCATTTCCTGGCCTTCAGGCCTGAAGATAGGAAATGAAGACTCAAAACAAAAACAAAAACGTTAATGTCGGACAGTGTTCATTCCATTGCTAGAAATAGAGCCATCTTGTAAAGTGTCGTGTCCCTGACAGAAGTAAACTGTGTTCAGAGATAGAGCTCAGCCGCTATTCATCAGGCTAACGCTCCTGAAGAATGGAGATGTGACAAAAGCTTCTCTTTGGAGAATAATGATGGCTGCCAAACTGTGTTTTTGAATCTATCAAACACTTTTTCTTGATGATGCCCGCAGGTGTGTGGTGATGACAAGCTATAGCATCTTCGCTTTGGCATCAGTCACTGTTGGAAGCAACTGAAAGCATACCTCTTCATTGTTGAATAGCTTAACTTTTTATTTTACCTTTATTTTGTCTAAATGCTGTTGTACACTGAAGAAAAATATGAACGCAACATATGTTGGTCCCATGTGTCATGAGCTGAAATAAAATATCCCATAAATGTTACATACGTGCAAAAAAATGTATTTCTCTCAAATTATGTGCATTTGTTTATATCCCTGTTAGTGAGCATTTATCATTTGACAAGATAATCCATCCACTTGACAGGTGTGGCATATCAAGCCGATTAAACAGCATGATCATTACACAGGTGCACCTTGTGCTGGGGACAATAAACGACCACTCTAAAATGTGCAGTTTTGTCACAAAGCACACAGCCACAGATGTGTCAAGTTTTGACTGCAGGAATGTTCACTAGAGCTTTTGCCAGAGAATTGAATGTTCATTTCTTTACCATAAGCCACCTTCAATGTCATTTTAGAGAATTTGGCAGTACGTCCAACCAGTCTCACGACCACAGACCATGTGGAGGGCGTCATGTGGGCGAGCAGTTTGCTGATGTCAACACTGTGAACAGTGTACGTCATGGTGGTGATGGGGTTATGGTATGGGCAGGCATAAGCTGTGGACAACAAACACAATTGCATTTTATCAATGGCAATTTGAACGCACAGAGATAATGTGACAAGATCCTGAGGCTCATTGTCGCGCCTATCATCCCCCGCCATCACCTCATGTTTCAGCATGACAATGCACTCCCCCATGTCGCAATCTGTACACATTTCCTGGAAGCTGAAAATGTCCCAGTTCTTCCATGGCCTTGATAGTTACCAGACATGTCACCCATTGAGCATGTTTGGGATGCTCTGGATCGACGTTTCCGTCAGCATGTTCCAGTTCCAGCCAATATCCAGCAACTTCGCAGAGCCATTGAAGAGGAGTGGGACAACATTCCACAGGCCACAATCAACAACCTGATCAACTCTATGCGAAGGAGATGTGTCGTGCTGCATGAGGTAAATGGTGGTCACACCTGATACTGACTGGTTTTCTGATCCACACCCCTAAGTTTTTTAAGGTATCTTTGACCAACAGATGCATATCTGTATTCCCAGTCATGTGAAATCCATAGTTTAGGGCCCCATTAATTTATTTCAATTGACTGATTTCCTTATATAAACTGTAACTCGGTAAAATCTTTGAAATTGTTTCATGTCGCGTTTATATTTTTGTTCAGTATAATTTACCTTGAAGTGACTCAATAAGCCAGTATATCCTTTCTGACTGATGGGATATATACCATCTCACGGATAGGGATATACCATCTCATGTACAAACAATGAGAAGAAATACATTTTTATGTCTAATTTATGTATTTTTCCCTCAGTCCACATGCATCGTGGTAAGATTAGTATACATTTCCATGCATTCGAAACTAAATGATTGAATTGCACCAAGGCTGAATGATATTTCTTCAGTCTGTAATTGCATAGGGCCTCCATGGGCAACAAAAGCTACTACTGCTGCAGTGGGATTCCTCTAGCAATCAAATGTTAAATTGATAAGAGAAGGAAAAAAGTCACCTGTGTACATTAGTAATAACAGAGATAGCTCTTTCCCCTTTTGTGTATAGGAACATGTAGATTTGTCCTTTAGGGCCTGAGGAAGAGAGATGGCTCGTTCTTTCTCGAAGCCCGAGGTTCTGTCGACATTCCCTTGTTACCTGAGACTATTCCTGGCGCAGGTTGCCCGATTTTAATGTCAATGTGTTTCCCAACCCCCCGAGGTACAAGAGAAACCACTGTCACATGGTTGGTATATAAGCCTTGGACATTGTGGTGGGTCCCGTAACGTGTGGAGTCTCATTCACATTCTGTCCAATCCTGATTCCTGACATTTGCATGAGAATAAGCGCAAACTCCAAAAAGTGACACGTCCCAGACAGGCGATCACAACTTGGCTGTCATAATTATGCCTGTGAATTCAGGTGACACAGATCTTGTGTCCTCATCAAGTCCGACTTGACAGTGGTTCATGTTCTCTCCTGCTTTTTTTTTTTTGGGGGGGGTTGTTTTTAATCAGCGAGACGGCTGTTTCCTGGTTGCGGGAGCCTACGGAGGGGCAGCGGTCTAGCCAGTGCGGCATCATTAGCCAAAAACCTGCGAGCTGCTGACACATGTCGGAGGAGGCTCACTCGACCCACGGACGACGCATCCGCATAATGTTGAGAGGTGAAGGCGTTTCTATGTACAGCAGCGCTGTCAGGTGGATTCTCGCAGGGAAGGGACTCCAGAGGGATGATGGGAGGAGATGGGGGATAGAGATTTCTACTTCAAAGGACTAGATAGGTAGTCATACACACTTTCCATAACTGCAGTGTCCTTATTGGTAGTCAACAACAACTCAAAGTCAACAACAACACTGACTGATCAAATTTACAGTATGTTTCCCTATCGGAACAGCAATGGTCATGACTTCTACCTCTGCAGTCCCAATCGGTCTCATGTTCATAGCATTCACTTGTCATGAGAGCAACAATCGCAACATTCAAATATTCATACAATATCCATCACACACACAAAAAAAGTCAACGATAATAGTGATTCATTGTCATGCATCCATGCTGAGAAGCAGACTAAACCTCACTCGCGTCCTGCCGGATGCACTCACAGCATGTACAGACATGTCCTATCGATTTGAAATTGATTCAGAAACGTTTGTATCTATCACTGCTGCTGGTGCTGCCGACATCATTGACATTGTTGGCCGTCATGTCACTTTGATGGTACACTGTTTCTTCTCCATCCTCATCCATCAGTCTATCTATGCATAATGTATATCTGGGGTCATGTACATGGTTTTTGGGGTCATGTACACGGTTGGCTCTCCTCTCTCTGATGTAGTAACAAGACTCTAGAGGGGGAAGGGTCATTTTGTGGGGACTGGAGAGGCTTCCTTATGACCTCATCAAGGGTAACAAGACGAGTGTATGATGAGAACTGAGATCATCATTACAATTCAGAGGGTGACCTTTGAAACCGAAATGAAGGTAAGGGCAAATTCCTCGATATTGTGCTTTCCGATATTAAGGAAAATGTTAGTGATTTAGTTAAACAAACTGTATCTTACAGCTCGCGACTTCTCCACACAGACCCAATGCTCATTTCTTTTTGCAGGAGTCACGAGGTGAGTTCAAATGGGAGGCCATAAATTAACCGGCACAACTGCGGAACTCGGCCGACAGTTTGACGGCAACTATCAGACATATACAGTTCCTTCAGAAAAGATTCACAACCCATCACTTTTTCCACATTTTGTTTTGTTACATAGTGGGATTAAAATTGATTTAATTGTCATTTTTGGTCAACAATCTACAGAAAATACTCTGTAATGTCAAAGTGGAAGACATATTCTAACATTTATTTTAAAAAGTTATGAAAAATCCAACTACTCTATCTTGATTAGATGAGTATTCACCCTTTGAGACAATACATGTTAGAATCCCCTTTGGCATCGATTACAGCTGAGTCTTTCTGGGTAAATCTCTAAGAGCTTTGCACACCTGGATTGTACAATATTTTCCCATGATTGTTTTTAAAATTCTTCAAGCTCTGTCAAGTTGGTTGTTGATCATTGCTAGAAAGCCATTTTCAAGTCTTGCCAAAGATTTTAAAAGTTGTAACTAGGCCACTCAGGAGCATTTAATGTAATCTTGGTAAGCAACTCCAGTGTAGATTTGTCCTTGTGTTTTGAGTTATTGTCCTACTGAAAGTTAAATTTGTCTCCCAGTGTCTATTGGAAAGAAGACTGAACCAGATTTTCTTCTAGGATGTTGCCTGTGCTTAGCGGTATTCTGTTCCTTTTCATCCTAAAAAACTCGCTAGTCCTTGCCGATGACAAGCATTCCCATAACATGATGCAGTCACCACCATGCTTGAAAATATGAAGAGTGGTAGTCAGTGATGTGTTGTGCTGGATTTGCCCAGAACATAACACTTTTATTTTTTTTGCAACAACTTTGGCAGAATTGCTTAAGTGCCTTGTTGCGAACAGGATGAATATTTTGTACAATTATGTATTATGTACAAGCTTCCTTCTTTTCACTCTGTCATTTAGGTTAGTATCTACAAAGTTGTTGATCCATCCTCAGTTTTCTCATATCACAACTATTAAACTCTTAACTGTTTTAAAATCTCTATTGGCCTCACAGTGAACTCATTGAGCAGTTTCATTCCTCTCCATCAACTGAGTTAGGAAGGATGCCTGTATCTTTGTAGGGACTGGGTATATTGATACACCATCCAAAGCCTAATCAATAACTTGCTCAAAGGGATATTCAACATCTCCTTTAAAAAATATACATTATATGCCCTTCTTTGCGAGGCATTGGAAAACCTCCATTGTCTTTGTGGTTGAATCTGTGCTTGAAATTCACTACTAGATTTAAGGACCTTACATATAGTTGTATGTATGGGGTACAGAGATGGGGCAGTCATTCAAAAATCACGTTAACCACTACTATTGAACACAGAATGAGTCCATGCAACTTATGTGATTTGTTAAGCATATTATTACCCCTGAACTTATTTAGGCTTGCCATAGCAAAGGGGTTGAATACTTATTGACTCAAGACATGGCATTTTCTATTAATTTAGAAAATGTTCTACACACATAATTACCTTTTTACATTACGGGGGTATTGTGTGTAGATCAGTGACACAAAACCTCCATTAAATATTTGTTTTATTCAGGCTGTAACACAACAAAATGTGGAAAAAGTAAACATTCTGAAGGCTCTGTATGTCTTTAAGATATCTATTAATAGGGGAACAAACAATCCACTTAATGCCCAAAGTGAAGGGGAGAGTCCCCCAGATTAAATTCCTTCCCTTCTGCCGCACCTACATCAGGGTCGATGATTTAGACGGAACTGCTGGTCCTTTGTCACTCAGCTCGAGTCGTCGTACTCTGTCAGGTGGCAGGAGAGAGGCTGAAGTTCACCACTAGCAATAACACTAAATGCATGGCTACACGATGGTCCGATAGCTCATGAATATGAATATAAATATAAATAGACATGTTGAAGAGGGGATGGATGCTGGCTTGTCACTTTTGTCTTACCTAACATTTCCACCGAGAGTTTGCCGTGTCCCAGATCTTGCCACGGAAGCAGCAGAGCTGACTTCAACAAAGTTTGCAGGGGACAGAGGCCTATAGTTTGTCACACTTTGAGAATACGTTGTCACACCTACTTTTCATGTCAATTAGATTCCCAGGTGATCAGGTTTTTGTCGGCTTGAACACAATTACAGCAGAATGGATTAATCAAATGCAGGGATGCTCACCTGCAAATAGCCGGCTGATTTTAAGTCCTTGTTTGGAAGTGCTTTATTAAAAAATATGTCTTTCAATTACATTCATTGTGCTTTTTCATCTGTACTGACATTAAAGAGCAGACAACAAATCTTAGTTTTCAGATCAGTGAAGATGAAGGGGAGGAGGTGAGGAGAGGAGATGAGTAGAGTAAACCACTTCTGACTATAGAGATGCATCCATAGAGTCCCAGCTGACCAGAGGACCAATCAGAAGGGTGGTGGGCGTGGCTTACTCCCGTAGATGCTGAGATTCTCAATTGGGCAAAAAGAAGTTCTCTCCTCGACTACTCCATCCTCCTCTCCTCCGTGACCCGGAAACCGATAAGCGGTTGAGTGGTCGAGGAAAGTGTCAATAAGTTAATTGGCAAACAGTGGAGTGTCCTCCTTGACTCGATAGCCTCCTCCTACTAAGGAACCTCGTGTGTTCCTAGGCTCCCTTTCGTGGAACCGTTTTGAAATCCACAACACCCCCTTTGAATCAGCTGTTGTTTTCCCGCAGGAGAAAAGCATGCACACGTTTAAAAACAATCAGCTACTTATCTTCTATCTATAAAATGTCTGGCACAGCCAGCTATATTTCTTTTTTGTCCGTGTTAGGGTTAGGGGAGGGGCTAAAGTCCTTCTGAAGGATACACTCTAATTTATGCATCCTCCTCCTTGTAGCTGGTTGGATAGTGAAGCTACTGTGCCCTGGTTATAACTAGAAGCAATGCAAAGTCCAGTTCTATATAAAGCAAAGACTAGCACATTTGACTAAGTTAAGCCCCCTGTATTAGCATAGCAGATTTTAACCACATATTGTTGTTGACATTGACATACTGCACACAGGGTTGTTTGACTGTAGGGCAGTACACTAAATAATGAAACGAGTGATGGCAGTTATTATTCACAAGCATTGTCACTTATTATAATATTTGTTACGGTGGACATCTCTGGAGGTGCACAATCCAGGAATACACTCTGTACTGACTATTAGAAAGTGCTGCACGTATCCTAGCTGTCCAGTCATCGAGTTTGATGGGTATAGGCCTTATTTTGAGTTGAGCAAGACACTCGCCAAACCCGTCTTTCTGTCTCCAGCCCAGGCTGCGACTTCCACAGTGTCACTATCTTCGCTGGCTTCCATTTCACCTAACAGTGGGAACTTTGACGTGCGACATTGAATGCGACTCCCCTAGCACAACAACACACAGAGATTGAGTTCAACTGGTGGTGCACTCACTGCCTGTGTGTCTGTTGTTGTTGTGTTTTATAACTTTCACTCTGAGTTAAGCCAACCCCGACTGCCAGGAGATGTGTCAAAAAACAGGCGGAAGAGGGGAAAGAGGGAGAGCATTAGCGTATGCCAAAGCCAACCTGTCACTCAGTGACAGGCTGTTTGACAATCACAGGCTGTCATCACTTTCTGATCAGACATGTCAGCGGGAACGCGGGGAACGAGACAGCAATGCAGAGGAAAAATCCACACGTTTCAACCCCCAAACACACACACACACACACACACACACACACACACACACACACACACACACACACACACACACACACACACACACACACACACACACACACACACACACACACACACACACACACACACACACACACACACACACACACACACACACACACACATCACTGATAGGCGAGTCACTTCTGTTATTTATATACACACACGCCACATTTCGGAGAGCCAACAAATCAAATATGTCACGAAGTGCCACACAACACCATTGCGAAAAAGCCTACATTTTGAAATCAGTTCTATGGGCCAATGTATCGAAATAAAAAAAATTGTATGTGTATGTAAGTAATGGGATGTTATATTTTACTTAATTGTTATGAGTTAAAACATTTCCTGAAAACTTGATTGGAAGCTATCGAATTACCCCATGGTCTACTAGCAATTTAAACTAACAAATCCAGTTCAGAAAACTAGCTGAATGTCCCTTTTACACGTGCGGGAGTATGTGTTGGGAATGTGTACAATGCACTGACCTTGCACTCTGCCAATAGCTGACACTCTAGTGATGAGTCGTTTGCAAATGAGATGGATCTTTGAACCAGCTCTTTTTGGCCTTGCTTCCTCACTTAGGATTTCTGGTGTGTTTAAGACTACAAGACGTGTTTCAGATCGAGGATGGCTCATGTAGCCCGTTCCTGCATTCAAATGACCTACTGGCCTCATCGGTGGAATGTTATTAAAATGTTTCCAATATTTCATAATTAATAAATATTATTAAAAAATATATATATATTCCTTCTATGTCAAATGATTTTGTTATATTTCAGTCTTCTGTCATGTATTACTGAAAAAATATATAAACGCAACATGCAACAATTTCAACGATTTTACTGAGTTACATGTCATATAAGGAAATCAGTCAATTGAAATAAATTCATTAGGCTTTATGGTTTTCACATGACTGGGCAAGGGTGCAGCAATGGGTGGGCCTGGGACGGCATAGGTCCACCTACTTAGGGGCCAGGCCCACAAACTGGGAAGCCAGGCCCAGCCAATCAGAATGAGTTTTATCCGAACAAAAGGGCTTTATTACAGAAATAAATACTCCTCAGCTTCATCAGCTGTCCGGGTGGCTGGTCTTAGAAGATCCCGCAAGTGAAGAAGCCGGATGTGGAAGTCCTGTGATGACACGCGGTCTGCGGTTGTGAGGCCTGTTCGACGTACTGCCAAATTCTCTAAAACTACGTTGAAGGCAGCTTATGGTAGAGAAATTAACATTACATTCTCTGGCAACAGCTCTGGTGGACATTCCTGCAGTCAGCATGCCAATTGCACATTCCCTCAAAACTTGAGATATCTGTGGCATTGTGTTGTGTGACACAACTGCACATTTTAGAGTGGCCTTTTATTATCTCCAGCACAAGGTGCACCTGTGTAATGATCATGCTGTTTAATCAGCTTCTTGATATGCCACACCTGTCAGGTAGATGGATTATCTTGGCAAACGAGGAATGCTCACAAACAGGGACGTAAACAAATTTGTGCACATTTGAGAGAAATAATATTTTTGTGCTTATGGAACACTTCTGGGATCTTTAATTTCAGGTCATGAAACATGGGACCAACACTTTACATGTTGCGTTTATATGTTTGTACAGTATAGATGAAACAGTAGTTAGCCTCCGTCCAGAATGATTGGGTTAATCAAGACTTTTGGGAACCACTATGGTGCCGCTTGCAGATGGCGGTTTAAGAACGTTCATAACAATGGCACGCGTGACCGCGTGAGGGAGGAGTAAATCTATGAATTTAGTTCATTACTCTATGATGTCATAGAGGAAGTACTGGCCCCATGAATTTACTGATCCGTGCTACTGCAAGTTTCCCGGCTAACGCCAGCTGAACACCTTTTAGTTTACAGGCTAAAAACATTACCTTTGATTAATGCAACTATCGATTTAACATTAACCTTATTGTCTGCTGCTATGGAGTTGCGATTATTGTGTTATTTCAATGTAGTCCTTTGTGATTGTGTGTGTGCGTGAGTGTGCGTGTCGGCCTGCTTGTGTATGTGCTTGTGTATGTGTGCGTGGTTGTTGGGATGTAGGGTCTGTCATCAGAGAGCGAAACCCCTATAGTGCGTCCATTTGACTCTGTAGTGGTAAAACAAACAAAATCAGTGTTCATATCAGCCTACAGTACAACTAGTACTCATAACCCTCCCCTTTAAAACAGCAGTGGTATGCTATGTAAGGGTGCTGCAATCTAATGCCAGGCGTACAGTATGATGATGGCTCACTGAGTGTGTAGAGATGGCTGCCACTCTCCTTCTCCTTTAATGGGTCATTACCAAGGCCCATTCCAATCCTCTGCTTGGGGCCTTGTAATATTACCATTATCATCAGGAGCACACGTAGCCTCGTCTACTGGAGACAGAGGGTGTGTGTGTGTGTGTGTGTGTGTGTGTGTGTGTGTGTGTGTGTGTGTGTGTGTGTGTGTGTGTGTGTGTGTGTGTGTGTGTGTGTCTGTGTGAGAGAGAGATAAGAGATAAGCACGGGTTGAACGCACCTTGGGGCCTGTTCGCTGTACTAATTGCTTTCAATATGACACACTCAGATCCAAACAACAATAACGCTGGTGTATATGCACACACACACACACACACACACACACACACACACACACACACACACACACACACACACACACACACACACACACACACACACACACACACACACACACACACACACACACACACACACACACACACACACACACACACACACACACACACACACACACACCCCAGAACAAGAATCTCACTCTCTGATAATACATGGACACTCAAAGGACTGTGTTACACCACCCTAGTGGTCTGGGAGATGGTTAATATGAAGCCCTAACAGCAAGCAGTGCCTGGAGCCATCAGAGGAGCTTTTTGATCAGTTTGATGGAAATGTGCTCGGCGGGCAGTGTCGGGAGAACAGATCAGTAGCCAAGGCGATGTGGAGTGACGCACAGGCCAAAACCGCCTGCCATCATATCCGTCTTCTGATGTCTAGCCGGCCTCACTCTGTTTTTTTTTTTCACCTCCCCCCTCTTTTCGTTCTCTTTTCTCCAGGCCCCTCTTCATCGTTCTCTTTCAGGGGAAGCCTAGCGGGTGCTGGGTGGGTGTGGGGGGTTACATTTTCACCAAGGTCCGTATTTTAAACCTGAGCAAATGCGGTCATGTTCGATAACACAGCTTTTTCCTAAACGAGCCCAGAGAGGTCATTACATTGACGAACCATGGAGGGGGAAAGTCGACATGGTGAGTGGAGCCCAAATGGAGAACGGGTGAGGGGAGCACTAATGGAGAACGGGTTAGCCACCAGAGACTGAGATCAATGACCGTCATATCCTCTGATAGCAGCTCCACAGAGCGCTAGCAAGTTAGACCACCAGCGATGTGTAACGAAGGGGTCGAAGGATGCAAATGGATCTGTGCAATGGAATCTGCAGTTCCAAGAGGATGAATCTACCCTGAGCCCTGGGTACCTTTAAAGCTGATCAGTAGGCATACAATTTGTGTGGATTTGTACAGTAAGTGCAGCTGAATAGGGAGATGGCGAATCTGAAAACGACTCGACTAATGTTTTTGAGTTAGTAGCATTGGTGGGGCTTGAATATGTAAGACAAGCCTGACCAACTTGCGTTCATTCTGGCCATTTTGCGTGCTGTGGCATGTATAGGCATCTACTTCTTGTCTACTTTCGCTGTGTTTTGAAACTCCCTTTGCTACAATTGAATTCCGGCCTGTGTGTCCTCAGCCTCTATTTACTGTAGGTGTGTAGTGGTGTAAACCATGTTTATCCCCAGAGAATGATGATAACCCAAGTCTGTAATTAACAGCCTGTCACATTATCCTCTTGTATTCAGCCATATGCCTTTTTTAGGTAACGTTGTATCGAGGACTGTCTGAAGTTGTACACGATAATTAAAATCAAATGACAATTCCACTTGGCTTTTTAATTATCCACTTAAGATGCGCATTAACACATGAGCACAAACACACACACACACACACACACACACACATACACACACACACACACACACACACACACACACACACACACACACACACACACACACACACACACACACACACACACACACACACACACACACACACACACACACACACACACACACACACACACACACACACACACACACACACACACACACACACACTCAAAGATAATGCCTCTTTTAACCACGTTGTGTTAAGTGTCCACACTTCAACTTTGATGTTATTCATGAAGAAATCACCTCCCACTCACACATTACTCAAATTCTGATCATTGGCGTGCAAATTCATAAACGTTTGATGATAAATTGTATTTAGAAGTGACACCCCAGAAGCAGCAGATTTTTGTACGTGTTTATTACAGCCTGTTTGGCTGAAATAGGTGGCAATAGCTAGTTCGCTATGCTAGGTCTAATTAAAGAGGTGAATTCCCGAAAACAATAAATGAATATGCAAATGATCTCTGTCTGCCGCTAATTTTCCAAGGCAGTGATAACAGAGTGGAGTTAAGCTTTTTTTCTCTTAACCCTGATTTCCTTTATCCACCATAACAAACAAACATAAACTATAATCCTATTATATTGTTAATGGTACCATTTTGCTTTGCTGAGGCGTTTTTGTGAGCCCATTTTTTTAAAGGTTTTCTGTATTGGAACTAACACCACTTCAAATCAATTTTCATGCATTTTTATTCACCCTTTTTAAAATTTGATACCCTTCTCACTTATCTTTGTGCCTCAATTCCCGTTGATTTAACGTCTCCTTTCCTTTGTCTGCGTCACTGTGCTTAGCGCCTGTCCCTGGGAAGACACTGATAGCAAACAATTGATGTTTTTTGTGGAATTATTATGAAGTATCTTACCGTCATGTTGTCATTGGTGTTTTAGAGTTGCCTTTCCACATGAAGGTATGTCAGATACTACTGTATGTACCGAAACCATGTGTACGGCGTCGTGTGGGCGAGCGCTTTCCTGACGTCAACATTGTGAACAGAGTGCCCCATGCTGGCGATGGGGTTATGATATGGGCAGGCATAAACTACGGACAACGAACACAATTGCATTTTGTGGATTGGTAAATTGAATGCACAAAAATACCCATTGTGAGGCAGATTTGTTTTGTTTCAGGTATCTGTAACCCACAGATGCAGATCTGTATTCCCAGTCGAGGGAAATCCATAGATTAGGGCGCTATACATTTATTCCAAACGACTGATTTCCTCATATAAACTGTAAAAAAGTAAAATATTTGAAATTGTTACGTTCAGTACAGCGTAAAAACAAGGTGGCACTTGTATGTGCAGGCAATACAACTGTAGAAAGCTGTCCTTGGACAATGAAACAAGGTGGCGCTTGTATGTGCAGGCAATACAACTGTAGAATGCTGTCCTTGGACAATGAAACAAAGTAAAAACAAGGTGGCGCTTGTATGTGCAGGCAATACAACTGTAGAAAGCTGTCCTTGGACAATGAAACAAGGTGGCGCTTGTATGTGCAGGCAATACAACTGTAGAAAGCTGTCCTTGGACAATGAAACAAGGTGGTGCTTGTATGTGCAGGCAATACAACTGTAGAAAGCTGTCCTTGGACAATGAAACAAAGTAAAAACAAGGTGGCGCTTGTATGTGCAGGCAATACAACTGTAGAAAGCTGTCCTTGGACAATGAAACAAAATAAAAACAAGGTGGCGCTTGTATGTGGAGGCAATACAACTGTAGAATGCTGTCCTTGGACAATGAAACAAAGTAAAAACAAGGTGGCGCTTGTATGTGCAGGCAATACAACTGTAGAATGCTGTCCTTGGACAATGAAACAAAGTAAAAACACCAGTCACTTCCAATGGTTTAGCTCTTTAAACAAGACTTTAGTCCTTGTGGAAGCACATAGAAACAACTGTCTGAAACATGGGGCTAATTCAAGAGTGCAAAGTCACAGACCATTCAGATAGAATAGACGTAGGATTTCTACCTGCATTGTTTTGGATATTTGAACCTTCTTAACAAACCCCTGATGTCACTCATTTGACTAGTGTAATACATTGTTCAATGAGACCGATTCAGAACAGTAAATTACAACTAAGACAAGCCGACCGAGTCCTAGACATGTCAATAAGTAAACCGCACTATGGTCTGGCTTCGAGCCAGCTTTGAAAGATAGATGGTCGTTTCTCAGCCAAACCCCCCCCAGCTTGTACAAATGGCTACTCATGTTTACATTCAATAGTGGTTCTGCTAGTCACAGCCCCAGAGTTCTTGACAGGCTTGTCTCGAGTTCAGCAACCTTGTCTGCGTTGACAGCTGCCGCTATTAAGGGCATGGGGCTGCCATGGCACCCGGCTGTGTTGCTGACTGGTTAAAGGCACTTGGTCGTGGAGTGCATGGGGTTATTTTTCCCTCTAAAACACCCATCTAGTATGTTTCTGTCAGCTAGCTATGCTATACATGTGTCTTGCTGTCGATCCATGGAGTATCAGCACAAAGGTTGAGACGTGTGAAGGTGTGAAGCGTAGATGGAGATGGAATGAGAGGAAAG
The DNA here is from genome assembly GCF_034236695.1 of Oncorhynchus nerka. Taxonomy (NCBI): domain Eukaryota; kingdom Metazoa; phylum Chordata; class Actinopteri; order Salmoniformes; family Salmonidae; genus Oncorhynchus; species Oncorhynchus nerka. Next base: position 36,043,739 of record NC_088402.1, read on the forward strand.
AAAGAAAGGTAATAGAGAAAGGGTGAGGGATTGGCTGTGAAGTTGTGGAGTTGTCCTCCTACTGTAAGTGATGGAGTTCTAAAAATGCAATGTGCGTCATACTGAAGATGCCTGGAGTACATTTTGAACTTTTGATTGTGAGTACTCTCTCTCTCTCTCTCTCTCTCCCTCTCTCTCTCTCAGAAGGAGCTCTGCAGTCTCGAAATAGCTTAAATTGGAGATTACTTTGGGGTGTATCAAATTAGAGTTAAGATGATGAAAAACTGACAGGCAATACTTTACTACCAGTGTTGGATTAGAGTTATTGGAACAATTTGCTTTGGCTTTATGGCCCTAATGTGCTGAAGTCAAAGAGGAATACTGAACCGAAACTGTCTAATACAAACAGTAGTGTAAAGATTGAACTGAAAATGAATAAATTACCCGTTGTCTTGCTTAATATTATTACCTAGAAGTTCATATTAAGTTGTCTATAGTATTTTTGATTTGGGTCATTGAATCAGAAATCGAATTGATTTCGCAAACACTATACCAATTCACCACCCATTGCCATAGCATAGATTATAAAGATTGATTGGCATTTTCTGTACTATTCCAGTATTTCCATTGCACCAGGCAAGCTCAATAAAACACAGCTAAAGTATTTGAAAGAAAACACATACAATATTTAAACCTGGTCTGATTCATCCTGTAAATAGGTTTGGTGTACGACCGACTGTCTTGTCTGCCTCTCCTCTTCAGTGACCTTCCACACTATGTGTGGTAACATTAGGAGACATGTGACAAGAGCCAATATGACAGCTTTTTCAGGTGTGAGTGGAAAGAGCACAAAGTTTTCAAGGACACAGTATGTGTGTACGCACCTAGAAGGGCCAACAAACGCCACCAACTGGCACAGCAAGCGCTACAAAACTGGGCTGCTGGCGAGAAACAGAGAGTATTGGCACCGGGGAATGTTCCCATGTCTTGGAAAAAGGATGGTACAGAGGAGAGACAACAATGATGATAAATAGATTGGGGTCAATTCCATTTCAATTGAGTCAATTCAGTTGATCAAATTCCAGTTTACTTCCTGAAATTAAAATGGAATTGGGACCAAACCCTGGTTTACAAGATTAAACAATTATATATGCCATTGCATTTGCAATTATGTATGCCATTCATTACATTTGCAATTGATGTTTGAAATTAATTAGAAATGTATGTTCTGTGTGTGCTCACCCAAATACTGCTACAAACTGGACAGGATTACATTAAGATGAAGGAAAAGTAGACTTAAGTAGTCCATTAAAATGTTCCTTCCTAAACTTAAATAATAACTAACTTGCAATGATGGTGTCCTGAACAGTTGACGGGTAACTATTGTGGAAGTGTTTGTTTGGGTCTCAGTTGTCAATTAAAAGTTCTTAAGAGGCTAAGCCAAATCCTTGTAAAGTGTCTCCTGAACCCGGCTCAAGACGTTGAGTCCTCTTTAATATTTGCGGTGCTGTATGTGGTGACATGCTTTTCAGACGCACCTTCCAGTTTAACTGTCTTTATTAATGTCTCTCTCTCCCTCTCTCTCTCTCTCTCTCTCTCTCTCTCTCTCTCTCTCTCTCTATTGGCATGACGTAACAATGTACATATTGCCAAAGCTTATTTTGGATATGTACAATATAAAATAAATAAAAATGAGTATCAAAATTGTCAACGGGACAACAATGACCAAGGGTCAAAATAACTATACATTGAACAATAACAATAAGCATAGAGTAGAGGACATGTGCAGGTTGATTGGTCCGTTCAGACACTGTCCCTCAACTTATGGCAAGCAGCAATGTAGTGCGCTGCCAACCCACAGCTCCCTGTGTCCTCCCCCAACAGGACAGGTAGCCTATCCTCATCAGAGAGGTCTTTGAATAATGGTTTCAAATTTGGGAAAATGACACTCTCTAATTGTTTTATATTTTTGACATTTTGTCAGGAAATGCAGCTCCGTCTCAGGTTCTGCTGTTTTGCAGTGGTTGCACAGCCTTTCCTCTACAGGGAGCCAGGTTTTCCTGCGTCTACCCTTCTCTCTCTCTCTCTCCACACAAATCATAAAGTCTGGAATCCAAGTACGTGATTTCATTGTCATCAATGTATGATTTACTGGACGGTCTAATTCATTGTCGAAAACAGGTACATCATTTTGCCATGTCAACACTTGGCACATGTATGTATTATCTCCTTTGTCTGTACCCAAGGTACAGAACTCCTTCACTCCTTAATGTTTTTAATATGAGTCCTTAATCTCCTTCATTAGTGGCCACCTCTTAATTGTCTGTTGCTTCTCAGACATCAGACTTTGATAAGAGGATTGTAATGGCAAATGTTTCGGGGGCTGATTTCCCCAAATACCATGCTAGACAAGATAAAGATCAGGATCATGTCCATTAGGCACCAAATGGGAGAAAAAAAACTGCCTGAAAACAGGGAAGGATTTCCTGGACTTTTCTAATAAGAAACGCTCATTTTCATTTCACGTTGCAAAATGTTTTCCTATGCCAACCTCAATGAACATGACCCTGTTCACTTATAGGGGTCTTTGGAATTTGGGAGGTGGGGAGGAAGGGGGATTGGAATTTTTTGATATTTCCCGCTGTGTTCATTTGCAGGGTTCCGCCATGTGCCATATGGAGAGTAATTCAGAACCCTGCTGTCTACAGAAGGGGATGATGAGAATGATTGGGCAGTGACTTGACATGTCTGGAAGTTCAATATTGTAAGTAATTATGTCACCCCAGTGGAATGAAATTCCTCCTGTTTTGTTAACATTTTCAGATTGCTTTGTAGTTTGTCACAAATATATATATTGTGTATTTTTCTTACCATCTTGCCTATTGGCTAGAAAGCGGACAACAACCTTGTATTGGCTCTGTTCTTAATATTTGATAACGATAACACCAGTGCAAATAGCTTTCATATCATGCCCTTTCCGCATCTTGCCTGTGAATAGATTATTTTCTATATCCTCAAGACAGGGGTCCAGACAAAATAATAGATGAAAATTGTAATGTACCATCTATAAAATTGTAATACACCCCCCCATGATCTGTTTTATTTCAAAGTCTTGGCAATTTATGATCCGCATGACATTCACACTCCTCCAGGGTCAAACAACATCTTGCAGCCTTCATAAAATGATTAAATATTTTAAACAGCCTCCGCTCATACCTCCGTCGCCCCCCGAGACCGATGCTGTTATCATTTTTGTCAAAGCCTGTTTCTATCTGCATTTGTCATTCCCGCACACATTTACCAGTTATCAATCGCTGTGTCAGAATGCAAAATAACTGATGTTCTTCAGGGCAATATTGGATGGACTATCTGAGGCTTTTAATCAATGTATAGTTTCCTCTCTCTCTCTCTCTCTCTCTCTCTCTCACTCTTTCTCTCTCTCTCTCTCTCTCTCATTCTCTCTATCTCATTTTCTCTCTCCTTTCTATCCTTCCACTCACATAAATATTGGAAAGTTGTAGCTGAATGTAATGTATTTGCACAGAGAGCGAGAAAAAAGAGAGAGCAGTGACAGAAGCAGTATATTATTAAACGTTACACCTCAGGGCTAACAGAGTATCAAGAGGCTTTGCGTCTGGGAATGACTGGGAATGCTTGGAATCACCGCGGAATCACACACACTCACACACACACAAGCTTTCTGTTGTCCATAAATCAACTCTGCTAATATAATCTTTCTCACTCAAAGGCAGAGTGAATACTCTGACTATGGATGGTGGACGGATCCGACAGGTCGTGGTTGCTGCACCGCACCTGACTCTGTCTGTTTGGGTTTACAGTACAGTGCAAGGCCACTGCCACTAGTAATAAGGTTGTTAAGGTATCTCTCTCGATCAAAAATATTCTTCTGTATCTTGTTTCCTCTGTTTTTTTAGGGTGTTGAGAGCAGACTTGAAAGCAAGGGATGGGGTTAGAAGGTTACATCCCTGACAGATGGGTATTAAATTCTCTGGCAACAGCTTTGGTGGACATTCCTGCAGTCAGCATGCCAATTGCACGGTCCCTCAACACTTGAGACATCTTTGGCATTGTGTTGTGTGACAAAACTGCACATTTTAGAGTAGCCTTTTATTGTCCCCAGTACAAGGTGCACCTGTGTAATGATCATGCTGTTTAATCAGCTTCTTGATATGCCACACCTGTCAGGTGGGTGGATTGTTTTGGCAAAGAAGAAATGGTCACTAACAGGGATGTAAGCACATTTGTGCACAAATTTGAAGAGAAATACGCTTTTTTTGTATTTCAGCTCATGAAACATGGGACCAACACTTTACATATTGTGTTTATATTTTTGTTCAGTATATATCCTTAATGTGGTCTGCCAAAAATGGACTCATATTAATTGAAATGGTGAAAAAAAGGCTTATGAAAAAAGGCTGCCACAAGTTTGAAGAGTTATTAAACGGAGGGACGATAATGGCTCAGACAGAATTCACCATTAAAGCCCGTTTTGTCATCAAGTGCCAGGGGGTCAAGGTTGAATTGTTTTATGGCCCGTGCCAAGCCACTAAGACAGTACAGCTTGAGGAAAAAATCCCCCAAATTTGAATCATAAATGAAAAACCTGATGACATGACCATGCAAAATGATCCACTTATCTAACACTGCGGTGATAGCATAGCTAACACAGCAGTGTTAACATCCTTAGCTAGTGTATTTATAAAACGTCTCAACACACTTAACAAAACAAATAAAAAATACAAAAATGAATTAACTTACACCCAGGGATAATGGAGGTGTCAGTTTCATGTTTTATCCCCACCCCTCACTGTAACAGCCCTAGTTAGTTAGGGGAATGCTGCTCAACCTCCCTGGAACAGTATTGAGTCAACTAAGCAGAACGCTTCATTTCGGGCCTATAGTTAATTGTTGTCTGTCCGATGTCTTTGCCCTGGGTGGTTGGAGTAGACGAGGACATATCATGATTTGGAGAAGATGGGTGGACGCAGTGGGGTACAAAGGGGTGGGTGAAAGAAGGAAGGGCTAAGCAATGAGTCTCCACAGATCAAACATTTGTGAAGCTGAGAAAGCCCTGGTGATAGCCACCCAACTCTTTAAAAAATCACAATGTATTGTCTTGGGGAGAGTCGGTGGCCTCTCACCTGACTGACATGTCCTAGAAGTTTTTTTTTACATGTCCTGTAGAAGGGGTATTTACATGTCCTGTAGAATGTTTTTTTACATGTCCTGTAGAAGTTTTTTTTACATGTCCTGTATAAGGGGTTTTTACATGTCCTGTAGAATGTTTTTTGACATGTCCTGTAGAAGGGTATTTACATGTTCTGTCGAAGTTTTTTTTACATGTCCTGTAGAAGTTTTTTTACATGTCCTGTAGAAGGATTTTTTACATGTCCTGTAGAAGATTTTTTACATGTCCTGTAGAAGGGGTTTTTACATGTCCAGTAGAAGTTTTTTTTACATGTCCTGTAGAAGGTTTTTTTTACATGTCCTGTAGAAGGGGTTTTTACATGTCCAGTAGAACTTGTTTTACATGTCCAGTAGAAGTTTTTTTTTACATATCCAGTGGAAGTTTTTTTTACATGTCCAGTATAGAAGGGTTTTTTACATGTCCTGTATAAGTTTTTTTTACATGTCCTGTAGAAGGGGTTTTTACATGTCCTGTAGAATGTTTTTTTACATGTCCTGTAGAAGGGTATTTTACGTGTTCTGTCAAAGTTTTTTTTACATGTCCTGTAGAAGTTTTTTTACATGTCCTGTAGAATGTTTTTTTACATGTCCTGTAGAAGTTTTTTTTACATGTCCTGTATAAGGGGTTTTTACATGTCCTGTAGAATGTTTTTTGACATGTCCTGTAGAAGGGTATTTTACATGTTCTGTCGAAGGTTTTTTTACATGTCCTGTAGAAGTTTTTTTACATGTCCTGTAGAAGGATTTTTTACATGTCCTGTAGAAGATTTTTTACATGTCCTGTAGAAGGGGTTTTTACATGTCCTGTAGAATGTTTTTTGACATGTCCTGTAGAAGGGTATTTTACGTGTTCTGTCGAAGGTTTTTTTACATGTCCTGTAGAAGTTTTTTTACATGTCCTGTAGAAGTTTTTTTTACATGTCCTGTAGAAGGGGTTTTTACATGTCCTGTAAAAGTTTTTTTTTTTACATGTCCTGTAGAAGGGTTTTTTACATGTCCTGTTGAAGGGGGTTTTACATGTCCTGTAGAAGGGGTTTTTACATGTCCTGTAGAAGGGGTTTTTACATGTCCAGTAGAACTTGTTTTACATGTCCAGTAGAAGTTTTTTTTACATGTCCTGTAGAAGTTTTTTTAACATGTCCTGTAGAAGGGGGTTTTACGTGTCCAGTAGAAGTTTTTTTACATGTCCTGTAGAAGTTTTTTTTACATGTCCTGTAGAAGTTTTTTTTACATGTCCTGTAGAAGGTTTTTGTTACATGTCCTGTAGAAGTTTTTTTACATGTCCTGTAGAAGTTTTTTTACATGTCCTGTAGAAGGGGTTTTTACATGTCCTGTAGAAGTTTTTTTACATGTCATGTAGAAGGTTTTTGTTACATGTCCTGTAGAAGTTTTTTTTTTACATGTCCTGTAGAAGGGTTTTTTACATGTCCTGTAGAAGTGTTTTTTACATGTCGTGTAGAAGGGGTTTTTACATGTCCAGTAGAATTTTTTTTTACATGTCCTGTAGAAGTTTTTTTTACATGTCCTGTAGACGTTTTTTTTACATGTCCTGTAGAAGTTTTTTTTACATGTCCTGTAGAAGGGGTTTTTACATGTCCAGTAGAACTTGTTTTACATGTCCAGTAGAAGTTTTTTTTTACATGTCCAGTGGAAGTTTTTTTACATGTCCTGTAGAATGTTTTTTTACATGTCCTGTAGAAGTTTTTTTTACATGTCCTGTATAAGGGTTTTTTACATGTCCTGTAGAATGTTTTTTGACATGTCCTGTAGAAGGGTATTTTACGTGTTCTGTCGAAGGTTTTTTTACATGTCCTGTAGAAGTTTTTTTACATGTCCTGTAGAAGGATTTTTTACATGTCCTGTAGAAGATTTTTTACATGTCCTGTAGAAGTTTTTTTTACATGTCCTGTAGAAGGGGTTTTTACATGTCCTGTAAAAGTTTTTTTTTTACATGTCCTGTAGAAGGGTTTTTTACATGTCCTGTTGAAGGGGGTTTTACATGTCCTGTAGAAGGGGTTTTTACATGTCCTGTAGAAGGGGTTTTTACATGTCCAGTAGAACTTGTTTTACATGTCCAGTAGAAGTTTTTTTTACATGTCCTGTAGAATTTTTTTTAACATGTCCTGTAGAAGGGGGTTTTACGTGTCCAGTAGAAGTTTTTTTACATGTCCTGTAGAAGTTTTTTTTACATGTCCTGTAGAAGGGGTTTTTACATGTCCTGTAGAAGTTTTTTTACATGTCATGTAGAAGGTTTTTGTTACATGTCCTGTAGAAGTTTTTTTTTACATGTCCTGTAGAAGGTTTTTTTTACATGTCCTGTAGAAGGGTTTTTTACATGTCGTGTAGAAGGGGTTTTTACATGTCCAGTAGAATTTTTTTTTACATGTCCTGTAGACGTTTTTTTTACATGTCCTGTAGAAGGGGTTTTTACATGTCCTGTAGACATTTTTATTTTACATGTCCTGTATAAGTTTTTTTTTACATGTCCTGTAGAAGGGTTTTTTACATGTCCAGTAGAAGGGTTTTTTAAATGTCCTGTAGAAGTTTTTTTTACATGTCCTGTAGAAGTTTGTTTTACATGTCCTGTAGAAGGGTTTTTTATATGTCCTGTAGACATTTTTATTTTACATGTCCTGTAGAATGGGTTTTTACATGTCCTGTAGAAGTTTTTTTACATGTCCTGTAGAAGTTTTTTTTACATGTCCTGTAGAAGGGGTTTTTACATGTCCAGTATAATTTTTTTTTTACATGTCCTGTAGAAGTTTTTTTTACATGTCCTGTAGACATTTTTATTTTACATGTCCTGTATAAGTTTTTTTTACATGTCCTGTAGAAGGGTTTTTTACATGTCCAGTAGAAGGGTTTTTTAAATGTCCTGTAGAAGTTTTTTTACATGTCCTGTAGAAGGGGTTTTCACATGTCTTGTATAAGCGTTTTTTACATGTCCAGTATACGTTTTTTTACATGTCCTGTAGAAGTTTTTTTTACATGTCCTGTTGAAGGGGGTTTTACATGTCCTGTAGAAGGGGTTTTTACATGTCCTGTAGACATTTTTATTTTACATGTCCTGTATAAGTTTTTTTTTACATGTCCTGTAGAAGGGGGTTTTACGTGTCCAGTAGAAGTTTTTTTACATGTCCTGTAGAAGTTTTTTTTACATGTCCTGTAGAAGGGGTTTTTACATGTCCTGTAGAAGTTTTTTTACATGTCATGTAGAAGGTTTTTTTACATGTCCTGTAGAAGGTTTTTTTACATGTCCTGTAGAAGGTTTTTTACATGTCCTGTAGAAGGGTTTTTTACATGTCGTGTAGAAGGGGTTTTTACATGTCCAGTAGAATTTTTTTTTACATGTCCTGTAGAAGTTTTTTTTACATGTCCTGTAGACGTTTTTTTTACATGTCCTGTAGAAGGGGTTTTTACATGTCCTGTAGACATTTTTATTTTACATGTCCTGTATAAGTTTTTTTTTACATGTCCTGTAGAAGGGTTTTTTACATGTCCAGTAGAAGTGTTTTTTAAATGTCCTGTAGAAGTTTTTTTTACATGTCCTGTAGAAGTTTGTTTTACATGTCCTGTAGAAGGGTTTTTTATATGTCCTGTAGACATTTTTATTTTACATGTCCTGTAGAATGGGTTTTTACATGTCCTGTAGAAGTTTTTTTACATGTCCTGTAGAAGTTTTTTTTACATGTCCTGTAGAAGGGGTTTTTACATGTCCAGTATAAATTTTTTTTTACATGTCCTGTAGAAGTTTTTTTTACATGTCCTGTAGACATTTTTATTTTACATGTCCTGTATAAGTTTTTTTTACATGTCCTGTAGAAGGGTTTTTTACATGTCCAGTAGAAGGGTTTTTTAAATGTCCTGTAGAAGTTTTTTTACATGTCCTGTAGAAGGGGTTTTCACATGTCCTGTATAAGCGTTTTTTACATGTCCAGTATACGTTTTTTTACATGTCCTGTAGAAGTTTTTTTTACATGTCCTGTTGAAGGGGGTTTTACATGTCCTGTAGAAGGGGTTTTTACATGTCCTGTAGACATTTTTATTTTACATGTCCTGTATAAGTTTTTTTTTACATGTCCTGTAGAAGGGTTTTTTACATGTCCAGTAGAAGGGTTTTTTAAATGTCCTGTAGAATTTTTTTACATGTCCTGTAGAAGTTTTTTTTACATGTCCTGTAGAAGGGGTTTTTACATGTCATGTAGACATTTTTATTTTACATGTCCTGTATCAGTTTTCTTTTACATGTCCTGTAGAAGGGTTTTTTACATGTCCAGTAGAAGGGTTTTTTAAATGTCCTGTAGAAGTTTTTTTTACATGTCCTGTAGAAGGGGTTTTCACATGTCCTGTTAAGCGTTTTTTACATGTCCAGTATACGTTTTTTTACATGTCCTGTAGAAGTTTTTTTTTACATGTTCTGTAGAAGTTTTTTTTTACATGTCCTGTAGAATTTTTGTTTTTACATGTCCTGTAGAAGGGGTTTTTACATGTCCTGTATAAGTTTTGTTTTTACATGTCCTGTAGAAGGGGTTTTTACATGTCCTGTAGAAGTTTTTTTTACATGTCCTGTAGAAGTTTTTTTACATGTCCTGTAGAAGGATTTTTTACATGTCCTGTAGAAGATTTTTTACATGTCCTGTAGAAGTTTTTTTTACATGTCCTGTAGAAGGGGTTTTTACATGTCCTGTAAAAGTTTTTTTTTTACATGTCCTGTAGAAGTTTTTTTTACATGTCCTGTTGAAGGGGGTTTTACATGTCCAGTAGAACTTGTTTTACATGTCCAGTAGAATTTTTTTTTACATGTCCTGTAGAAGTTTTTTTAACATGTCCTGTAGAAGGGGGTTTTACGTGTCCAGTAGAAGTTTTTTTACATGTCCTGTAGAATTTTTTTTTACATGTCCTGTAGAAGTTTTTTTTACATGTCCTGTAGAAGATTTTTTACATGTCCTGTAGAAGTTTTTTTTACATGTCCTGTAGAAGGGTTTTTTACATGTCCTGTAAAAGTTTTTTTTTTACATGTCCTGTAGAAGGGTTTTTTACATGTCCTGTTGAAGGGGGTTTTACATGTCCTGTAGAAGGGGTTTTTACATGTCCAGTAGAACTTGTTTTACATGTCCAGTAGAAGTTTTTTTTACATGTCCTGTAGAAGTTTTTTTAACATGTCCTGTAGAAGGGGGTTTTACATGTCCAGTAGAAGTTTTTTTACATGTCCTGTAGAAGTTTTTTTTACATGTCCTGTAGAAGTTTTTTTTACATGTCCTGTAGAAGGATTTTTTACATGTCCTGTAGAAGATTTTTTACATGTCCTGTATAAGTTTTTTTTTACATGTCCTGTAGAAGGGTTTTTTACATGTCCAGTAGAAGTTTTTTTTAAATGTCCTGTAGAAGTTTTTTTTACATGTCCTGTAGAAGGGGTTTTCACATGTCCTGTATAAGCGTTTTTTACATGTCCAGTATACGTTTTTTTACATGTCCTGTAGAAGTTTTTTTTTACATGTTCTGTAGAAGTTTTTTTTACATGTCCTGTAGAATTTTTGTTTTTACATGTCCTGTAGAAGGTGTTTTTACATGTCCTGTAGAAGTTTTGTTTTTACATGTCCTGTATAAGTTTTGTTTTTACATGTCCTGTAGAAGGGGTTTTTACATGTCCTGTAGAAGTTATTTTTTTTACATGTCCTGTAGAAGGGTTTTTTACCGTTTGTGCTGGGCGCCTAAGAGGACGCTGTCATGTTGTGTTCAGCCTTTAAATTACTGTTTGATGTCACAGCTTGGGCACAAACCTTGTTATTCTGCATTGTACCTCAGTGAGAGAATATCCTCTATACCCCAAGATGGCATTATGGCTGACGTGTATATTTAGAGTTATGTCCATAAATGAATGTATAACATGTTGCTTATGAAGAGACACCTTAACATCCCCATATAATGCTTACAGGAGGTATCCCCAGCTGGAGGCCCGTGAGCCGAATTCGGTTTTATTTTCTGAGCAAGAAAAATGAACTTTTTTTGTGTGGAATTTTCGTTGTTTTACATAAAAGACTGTAAAAACACCAGGAAATCAGCCAGCCCCAAGTTATTTTAATTTGAGAAATCTGTTCCCAAGTATTCCCACGCATAATAGACAGACACATGATTGTATACAAATGTAAGCAACGTTTGAAATGCTTATGTTTTAGTCAAACATATTTGTTTGGGCCAATTTGTAATCATGTTCCGGCCCCCCGACCATCCGCTCCAGAAAAAAACCGTCCCGCAGCTGAATCTATTTGATGATCCAGCACATAAGGCCAGGGTTTTCTCATGACTACTGTACATGACCTTGACCAGGAAAACCTCTGGAGCCTTTAACTGAGGTTATAATTAACAGACATGCTGCATTTTATCTTTGGTAATGCCCTATTGCTTGAAGAGACCTGGGTCATGTTCATTAGGCACCAAACGGACTGAAACAAGGAGAAAGTAACTGATCCAATAAGAAATGCTCATTTTAGTTTTCCGTTGCAAGATGTTTTCCATTACGGTGCCTAATGAACACGACTCTGATTGCATTGACAACTAGAAACGTTGACCTCTGACGAGTCCAAGGTAAATATGTTCAATAGCCACTTTCCCTTCTAAATGAGACTGCTCAGTTAATAATTGATAAAGAGTACAGAGTTCCTGATCCGATTACTGTTGGTGTGGGACTCAATTAGCAGAAGATGTACCATCGTCTGCTGTCCCTCAATCAGCTGTAAACCAATAAACTGCCTCTAGTTATACCTCTTGAACAGTGACATGACTGATCTTAGGTCAGTCCTACTGACTGAGTGCCTTGAGCACAGCCATCCAATAGCTCTCATTGCCAGACTTTGAACTATATGAATGAACTAAAATGGTTTACTTTCTAGTAGTTCCCATTTCATATCCTTGTTGACCAGAAGGAGACATCAACAAGGTCGAGACTGCCAACTGGTAGGTTCTAACCTTCCTTCATGTTCCATCGCTTTTATCTGATGGGGAGTGGTTTTCATCTCTTCAGATTTGGGACCGACCATGATCTAGTTACGGACACTTTCACCACGATTCTTAGCAAATGTTCACATCAAATCAAATCAAATTGTATTGGTCACATACAAATATGTAGATGTTATTGCGGGTGTGGCGAAATGCTTGTGTTCCTAGCTCCAACAGCACAGTAGTATCTAGCAATTCACAACAATACACAAATCTAAAAGTAAAAGAATGTAATAAAGAAATATATAAATATTAGGACGAGCAATGTCAGTGTGGCATTGACTAAAATACAGTAGAATAGAATACAGTATATACATATGAGATGAGTAAAGCAGTATGTAAACATTATTAAAGTGACTAGTATTCCATTATTAAAGTGGCCAGTGATTCCATGTCTATGTATTTAGGGCAGCAAGCATCTAAGGTGCAGGGTTGAGTAGTCGGGTGGTAGCCGGCTAGTGATGGCTATTTAACAGTCTGATGGCTTTGAGATATAAGCTGTTTTTCAGTCTCTCGGTCCCATCTTTGATGCACCTGTACTGACCTCGCCATCTGGATGATAGCGGGGTGAACAGGCAGTGGCTTGGGTGGTTGATGTCCTTGATTATCTTGTTGGCCTTCCTGTGACATTGGGTGCTGTAGGTGTCCTGGAGGGCAGGCAGTGTGCCCCTGGTGATGCGTTGGGCAGACTGTACCACCCACTGGAGAGCCCTGTGATTGCGGGCGATGCAGTTGCCGTACCAGGTGGTGATATAGCCCGACAGGATGCTCTCAATTGTGCAAATCTGTAAAAGTTTGTGAGAGTCTTAGGACCAAGCCTAATTTCTTCAGCCTCCTGAGGGTGAGGAGGCGCTGTTGAGCCTTCTTCACCACACTGTCTGTTTGGTAGATAATTTCAGAACGTCAATGATTTGTACGCTGAGGAACTTTAAGCATTCCACCTTCTCTACTGCGGTCCCATCGATGTAGATAGGGGTAAGCTCTCTCTCCTGTTTCCTAAAGTCCATGATCAGTTCCTTCATTTTGTTGACGGTGAGGGAGAGGTTATTTTTCTGGCACCATTCCGCCAAGGCCCTCACCTCCTCCCTGTAGGCTGTCTCATCATTGTTGGTAATCAGGCCTACTACTGTTGTGTATCTGCAAACTTGATTGAGTTGATTGAGTTGGAGGTGTGTGTGGCCACTCAGTCATGGGTGAACAGGGAGTACAGGAGGGGGCTGAGCACGCACCCTTATGGGGCCCCTGTGTTGAGGATCAGCAAAGTGGAGGTGTTGCTACTTCAGGAAGTCCAGGACGCAGTTGCACAGGGCGGGGTTCAGACCCAGGGCCTTGAGCTTGATGATGAGCTTGGAGGGTACTGTGGTGTTGAAAGCTGAGATATAGTCAATGAACAGCATTCTGGCGTAGGTATTCCTCTTGTCCAGATGGGATAGGGCAGTGTGCAGTGCGATGGAAATTGCATTGTCTGTGGATCTATTGGGGCGGTAAGCAAATTTAAAGTGGTTCTAGTGTGTCAGGTAAGGAGGAGGTGATATGACCCTTAACTAATCTCTCAAAGCACTTGACAGAAGTGAGTGCTATAGGGTCATTTAGTTCAGTTACCTTTGCTTTCTTGGGTACAGGAACAATGGTGGACATCTTGAAGCAAGTGGGGACAGCAGACTGGGATATGGAGATATTGAATATGTCCATAAACACTCCAGCCAGCTGTTCTGCGTATCCTCTGAGGACGTGGCTAGGGATGCCGTCTGGGCTGGCAGCCTTATGAGGGTTAACACGCTTTAATGTCTTACTCACATCACAGAGAATGAGAGCCCACAGTCCTTTGGAGCGGGCCACATCGGTGGCACTGTGTTATCCGCAAAACGGGTGAAGAAGGTGTTTAGCTTGTCTAGGAGCAAGACGTCGGTGTCCGCGACATGGCTGGTTTTCCACTTTGTCTCTGTACTGACATTTTGCCTTTTTGATTGCCTTATGGAGGGATAAACTACACTGTTTGTATTCAACCATATTCCCAGTCACCTTGCCATGGTTAAATGCAGTGATTCACGCTTTCAGTTTTTCACGAATTCTGCCATCTATTCATGGTTTATGGTTTTGGTAGCTTTAAATAGACACCGTGGGAACAACATCCCCTATACACTTCCTGATGAACTCAGTCACCGTGTCCGTGTAAACGTAAATGTTATTCTCTGAGTCTACCTGGAACATATCCCAGTCCACGTGATCAAAATAATCTTGAAGCATGGATTCCGTTGAATGCGATATTATTACAGTTTGAGTCGGTCTCCGTCCATAAATGTATGTCTACTGTACAACACCAAGGGCAGGTCTTGGACAGCCAATAATGACCGTAGAGTCAGTGCAATGCTTGACCTTGAGTCTGAGTTCCAACACAAAACTCCTTACATGCATTTCAACCAGAGCTGTTTGTTTGTCAGCAAGCATAGGTCTGTCTCTACATCACTTTCTGGATCCAACTGGCCAAACTCGACTGCATTATTCATCAAACACAAACACACAGAGAATGGATTCCTCTGGACCGCTACTCAACAAAGTCACAAGATTTATGAGTCCCTCTTTAGGTTATAATTCAAAGTTCATCCTCACATACATCATATTTTGAAGCACATAGATTATGAGAGAAAGCACATTTATCATATCCAGGTACACACAGACGCACACACACAGACACGCACACCAATAAATAGGCACACAGACACACACTTATGTTCACCCACCCTCCACCCTCCACAATTCAAATCTTATTCCAAGACGTCCCCTCCTCTGAAGTGTTCAAGTGCCTGAGCTTTTTGTTACAATCTGATGAGATATACAGTAATGAACAAGAATGCTTTACTGTATACTGCCCACAAAGAAAAATAAGTGATACTGTTTAAGTAATGAAAAATATTGAGTATAAAACTGTAAAATTAAGGGTTAAGCCATGCTTGTGTCATCTATTGACCATTGCGGTTCACTTACTGGAACATGAAATTACACATTCATCAATTGTGTGTTCAAAATACTGTATAGAGTCAAAGTTCAACCCCCAAATATCATCCAACTATCCGTTAACCCTGCCTCACACCATGATAGATTGTATTATGGCCTAATCTTAACTCAAACACTTGATAAGAAAGGGTAATTTGAGGGCTGATGGACTGAGGGATTTAGTTCAAATCTCTCAGGCCCAGTGAATAGATGCAAATATCATAATTGCAAAAAAAAAGCCTCGATTCCACGTTTGGCACCAAAACACACTCGCCTCTTCAGAGGTCCCATATCACAATTTTTGGATGTCGACATATTTGATTATCTCTAAATAGGCGTGATAATGTTATTGATGCCACTTCAAATTAGGTTTTAATGTCACACTCAAATTGGAGATCATTGGCTTACGCTAATCCCCTCCATTTGAACGACTTGTCAGAGAGGAAACTGAAACTGCCATTTTGCAAGTGCCCTCATCATCCGGTCCTTCAAATTGCCGCCTTTCAAACATTCACAAGAAATATGTCTTCTGTCTTCCAAGCAGGAAGAACAACTTCTGTTTTGTTTGGAGTTTTCGGGCAAATCATGAGATAATGAATCATTTTGAGTGTGTGGAGAAAAGATGTCAAAATATGAAAGGCTCGGGTGAGAAATATTTAGATGTCGGGTGATGGTGGTGGGGGGGAAGCTACATTAATTACTAAAGCTATTATTAATTTATTAAACTCTTATCAGTAATTAATCAAGCACTTTGATGTAAAGTTGAGTTTACAAAAAAAGCAAGAAATAGTATTCCAAGATTTTCCCTGAGTTAACAGATGACCGATACCCTTCATTAACAAGGCAAGTCAGCTAAGAACAAGTTCTTATTTACAATGAGGATGTTTCTGAGCTGCGAGACAGTAAAGAGAAAATGACCAGGGATGATCCAATCATTTAATCTCACTCATTTAGAAAATCCGCCTCAAATCAAACTCAAATTCCTCTGCCTTATAGCACAACCTGCAAAGGGTCCAATGACAGGGGTCAAACAACCCTTGACGTGCATTATGGAGCTAATAGAGAGAGATCTTAAAGGGATACTTCGGTAGTGCTAGCAGACACCATAGACTTCCAGTCATAATGCTAATGCTAGTTAGCAATTGCACTAGAGCAACTTAGCAGATTCTTTCTGCACGCAGAGATAAAATGGTATCCATGAGTTCACCTGACACTGGGGAAGTGTCACGCCCTGATCTGTTTCACCTGTCTTTGTGCTTGTCTCCACCCCCTCCAGGTGTCGCCCATCTTCCCCACTTATCCTCTGGGTATTTATACCTGTGTTTTCTGTCTGTCTGTGCCAGTTCGTCTTGTTTGTCAAGCTTACCAGCATTCGTCCTGTCAGCTCCTGTCTTTTCCCAGCCTCTCTTTTTCTCGTCCTCCTGGTTTTTGACCCTTGCCTGTCCGGCCCCTGTATCCACCTGCCTGACCATTCTGCCTGTCCCTCATTGTAAAAATCCTGACGTATTCCTTTACTATACAGTGCATTTAGAAAGTATTCAGACCCCTTGACTTTAAAAAAAAACATTTGTTATGTTACAGCCATATTCTAAAATGGGTTAAAAAAAAATCCTCATCAATCTACACATAATACTCCAGAATCACAAAGCAAAAATAATTTTTTGCAAATGTATTAACAATCAAAAACAGAAATGCCTTATTTAGATATGTTTTCACACTCTGCTAAGAGACTCAAAAATGAGCTCAGGTGCATCCTGTTTCCATTGATCATCCTTAAAAATGTTATACAGCTTGATTGGAACCACCTGTGGTAAATTTAATTGAATGGACACGATTTGGAAAGGCACAGACCAGTCTATATAAGGTCCCACAGTTGACAGTGCATGTCAGAGAAAAAATGAGGTCAAAGGTATTGTCCGTAGAGCTCCGAGACAGGACTGTGTCGAGGCACAGATCTGGGGAAGGGTACCAAAAAATGTATGCAGAATTTAAGGTCCCCAAGAAAACGGTGGCCTCTGTCATTCTTAAATGGAAGAAGTTTGGAACCACCAAGTCTCTTCCTAGAGATGACTGGCCGGCCAAACTGAGCAATTGAGGAAGAAGGGGCTTGGTCAAAAAGAGTTTGTCAAAAGGCACCTAGGACTCAGATGGAAGGAATCAGGTAGTAACCAAAAAAATGTGAAACAAATCTAAATATATTTTTTGTTTTAGATTATTCAAATATAGCCCCCGTTTGCCTTGATGACAGCTTTGCACACTCTTGGCGTTCTCTCAACCAGCTTCATGGGGAATGCTTTTCCAACTGTCTTAAAGTAGTTGCCACATAAGCAGCCACTTGTTTTCCTTCATTCTGCGGTCCAACTCATCCCAAACCATCTCAATTGGGTTGAGGTCGGGTGATTGTGGAGGCCAGGTCATCTGATGCAGCACTCCATCACTCTCCTTCTTGGTCAAATAGCCCTTACATAGCCTGGAAGTGTGTTGGGTCATTGTCCTGTTGAAAAACAAATGATAGTACCACTAAGCACAAACCAGATGGAATGGCGTATCACTGCAGAATGCTGTGGTAGCCATGCTGGTTAAGTGTGCATTGATTTCAAAATAATTCACTGACAGTGTCACCAGCAAAGCACCCCCACACTATTACAACTCATCCTCCATGCTTCACGGTGGGAACTACACATGCGGTGATCATCCGTTCACCTATTCTGCGTCTCACAAAGACATGGCGGTTGGAACCACAAATATCAAATTTGGACTCATTAGACCAAAGGACAGATTTCCACCAGTCTAATGTTCATTGCTCGTGTTTCTTAGCCCAAGCAAGTCTCTTCTTTGTATTGGTGTCCTTTAGTGGAGGTTTCTTTGCAGCAATTCGACTATGAAGGCCTCTTCACGCAGTCTCCTCTGAACAGTTGAGGTTGAGATGTGCCTGTTACTTGAACTCTGTGAAGCATTTATTTTAGCTGCAATGTCTTAGGCTGGTAACTCTAATGAACTTGTCCTCTGCAGCAGAGGTAACTCCATAATGTGGACTTGGTCTTTTTATCAAATTAACTTTTATCAAGGCACACCTGTTAACCTCTCTAGGGTACGTGGGACGATAGCGTCCCACCTCGTCAATAGCCAGTGAAACTGCAGGGCGCCAAATTCAAAACAGAAATCCCATAATTAAAATGTCTCAAACATACAAGTATTTTACACCATTTTAAAGATACACTTGTTGTAAATCCAGCCACATGTTCCCGATTTCAAAAAGGCTTTACGACGAAAGTAAACCAAACGATTATGTTAGGTCATAGCCAAGTCACAGAAAAACACAGCCATTTTTCGAGCCAAAGAAAGGAGTCACAAAAAGCAGAAATAGAGATGAAATTAATCACTAACCTTTGATGATCTTCATCACACTCATAGGACTTCATGTTACACAATACATGTATGTTTTGTTCGGTAAAATTGATATTTATATCCAAAAATCTGAGTTTACATTGGCGCGTTAGCTTCTGTAGTTCCAAAACACCGGTGATTTTGCAGAGAGCCACATCAATTTACAGAAATACTCATCATAAACATTGCTAAAAGATACAACTGTTATGCATGTGTCACGAACCGGCTCAAAGCCCGTAACAAAGGGAGACAACGTGGAGATAAGGAGTAGCAAAATATATATTTATTAACTAAAGCAACTAAGGAAAATATACAATGGTGTGTGTAATCAGTAATCAGTAGTGTAAGTGAGTGTTTTGCATGCATGAATGTGATAATGCAGGGTGTTGAAAGGTGCCAAAACAAACAAACAAACAAACAGCCACCAAGAACCACAACACAATCTACAAAGGTGTCTGCATGGAGAGAGTCTCCTCCATGAATGTGGAAGAGGTCTATTTATCCTGGGAGACACCTGGCCCAGGTGTTTCCCATGTAGCTGACAACCCTCTCAACTCCGCCCACCGGCATCCTAATAAGGAAACAAGAACAAAGACAGAATACGGCAGACAGAGTGGGAGGGTCGTCACATTCCCCCCCATAAAACCGGGGACCAACAAGGACCCCGGAACAACATACAGGCCTCTGCGTCCCAAATTGACACAGGCCTCTGCGTCCCAAATTGACACAGGCCTCTGCGTCCCAAATTGACACAGGCCTCTGCGTCCCAAATTGACACAGGCCTCTGCGTCCCAAATTGACACAGGCCTCTGCGTCCCAAATTGACACAGGCCTCTGCGTCCCAAATTGGTGAGGGGTTATGTGTTCACACCTCCACCTGCCCCAACCAACCTCCTCCTCAGACCTCAGCAACCTTTGCGCATAGGAAGCAATATTTAAGAGGAAAGAAGAACACAAGACCAGGAGGGAACAGACAGGAAAGATAGAACATGACAACCCGAAACAATGGTCAGTCATGTAAACATTCAGGAACATGGCACAAAAGACCAACAGCTACAAACTCCAACGAAAAGAACATCAGGGTCTTTCTTAATTTTTACAACTCCCAACGATTCATAGTCACTTCCAACGATTCATAGTCACTTCCAACGATTCATAGTCACTTCCAACGATTCATAGTCACTTCCAACGATTCATAGTCACTTCCAACGATTCATAGTCACTTCCAACGATTCATAGTCACTTCCAACGATTCATAGTCACTTCCAACGATTCATAGTCACTTCCAACGAAACAGAATTTCACTAATTTCAATCATTTAAGCTTGTAGTGTTCAGCGATCTTCAACAGCTGTTCTTAAGTACATAATTCTAACAGGTCCTCTGATGGAAAGCGAATGAACTTGTATACATGAGACACCATAGTCATAAGTAAGTAATCTTGCTCAACCCCTCTGTGAGCACATCAGACCACAACCAGAGAAATGACAATCACCCTGAGCACCACAGAAGAGAGATGAGATATGGTGCTTCCCCAAAACCTACAATAACTCAACCCTAGTCTTCGTGCAGATTTGCGGTGGGTATTTACGCACTGTAGCCAGCTGGCAAGGAAATAGAACTCCCCAGCATGCTGGCAAATTCCACCAAGCCACGGACGTGCCCCCGAGACAAATGCTCAGTCCACAGACACCACACAAAAATAACAAACATTTAACCATGCCCAACATGTCCAACATTGAAACACGTCGCTAAGCCTATCAGGGGAAAAAGGCTATAGCTCCAGGTAGCAAGTTCCACTACCCTACACAAATCTCCTACCGAGGTACACAGCCGATTTACTCACCTCCTCAGACTGACTTCCCAACAGAAAGTAGAACAAGAGTTTCCAGGCTAGGCAAGGCCTGGAAACTAACCATTATACTCTCTCCAACGCAGCACACAAACCAAACAACAAAGGCAACCAATACTGGGCCGATCACACTCAAACACCATATTCAAACCAAACACGTACCTCCACGGTCTCCCAAACCAATAGTTCAAAGATCCTGGATGAGCACCCACTTGTCACGAACCGGCTCAAAGCCCGTAACAAAGGGAGACAACGTGGAGATAAGGAGTAGCAAAATATATATTTATTAACTAAAGCAACTAAGGAAAATATACAATGGTGTGTGTAATCAGTAATCAGTAGTGTAAGTGAGTGTTTTGCATGCATGAATGTGATAATGCAGGGTGTTGAAAGGTGCCAAAACAAACAAACAAACAAACAAACAAACAAACAAACAAACAGCCACCAAGAACCACGACACAATCTACAAAGGTGTCTGCATGGAGAGAGTCTCCTCCATGAATGTGGAAGAGGTCTATTTATCCTGGGAGACACCTGGCCCAGGTGTTTCCCATGTAGCTGACGACCCTCTCAACTCCGCCCACCGGCATCCTAATAAGGAAACAAGAACAAAGACAGAATACGGCAGACAGAGGGGGAGGGTCGTCACATTCCCCTGGTGCCCCGTGTGAGGAATCCCGGATGAGCCCCCACTTGTCACGAACCGGCTCAAAGCCCGTAACAAAGGGAGACAACGTGGAGATAAGGAGTAGCAAAATATATATTTATTAACTAAAGCAACTAAGGAAAATATACAATGGTGTGTGTAATCAGTAATCAGTAGTATAAGTGAGTGTTTTGCATGCATGAATGTGATAATGCAGGGTGTTGAAAGGTGCCAAAGCAAACAAACAAAAGGCCACCAAGAACCACAACACAATCTACAAAAGGTGTCTGCATGGAGAGAGTCTCCTCCATGAATGTGGAAGAGGTCTATTTATCCTGGGAGACACCTGGCCCAGGTGTTTCCCATGTAGCTGACGACCCTCTCAACTCCGCCCACCGGCATCCTAATAAGGAAACAAGAACAAAGACAGAATACGGCAGACAGAGTGGGAGGGTCGTCACACATGGAATTTTAGATCCACTTCTCCTTAATGCAACCGCTGTGTCAGAGTTCAAAAAGGCTTCACGGAAAAAGCAAACCATGCAATAATCTGAGTACGTCGCTCAGAGACCAAAACAACCCAAACAGATATCCACCATGTTGTGGTGTCAGAAATATCATTATAAATATCCACTTACCTTTGATGAACTTCATAAGAATTGCACTCCCAGGAATGCCAGTTCCACAATAAATGTTTGTTTTGTTCGATAATGTCCATCATTTATGTCCTAGCTTTTATGGCTGAGTAGCAGGCAGTTTAATTTGGGCTGCTTTTCATCCAAAATTCCCAATGCTGCCCCCTACCCTAGAGAAGTTAATTGAAATGCATTCCTGGAATGTTTTGCTAGCACAGACTGGAATATGTTTCGGGATTCCTCTGATGGCATTGAGGAGTACACCACATCAGTCATTGGCTTCATCAATAAGTGCATCGAAGACTCCCCCCCACACACAGTGACCGTAGGTACATACCCCAACCAGAAGCCATGGATTACAGGAAACATTCGCACTGAGCTAAAGACTAGAGCTGCCACTTTCAAGGAGCGGGACTCTAACCAGGAAGCTTATAAGAAATCTTGCTATACCTCCGATGAACCATCAAACAAGCAAAGCGTCAATACAGGACTAAAATCGAATCATACTACACCGGCTCTGACACTCGTCAGATGTGATAGGGCTTGCAAACCATTACAAACTACAAAGGGAATCACAGCCGTGAGCTGCCCAGTGACATGAGCCTACCAGACGAGCTAAACTACTTCTATGCCCGCTTCGAGGCAAATAACACTGAAATATGCATGAGAGCACCAGCTGTTCTGGAAGACTGTGTGATCACGCTCTCCGCAGCCAATGTGAGTAAGACCTTTAAACAGGTCAACATTCACAAGGCCGCAGGGACAGATGGATTATCAGGACGTGAGCATGCGCTGACCAACTGGCAAGTGTCTTCACTGATATTTTCAACCTGTCCCTGACTGAGTCTGTAATATCAACATATTTTAAGCAGAATCCCGTAGTGCCTGTGCCCAAGAACACTAAGGTAACCTGCCTAAATGACTACTGACCCATAGCACTCACGTCTGTAGCCATGAAGTGCTTTGAAAGGCTTGTCATGGCACACATCAACACCATTATCACAGAAACCCTAGACCCACTCTAATTTGCATACCGCCCCAACAGATAATGCAATCTGTATTGCACTTCACACTGCCCTTTCCAACCTGGACGAAAGGAACACCTATGTGAGAATGCTATTCATTGACTACAGGTCAGTGTTCAACACCATCGTGCCCTCAAAGCTCATCAATAAGCTAAGGACCCAGGGACTAAACACCTCCCTCTGCAACTGGATCCTGGACTTCCTGACGGGCCGCCCCCAGTTGGTAAAGATAGGTAACGACACATCCGCCACGCTGATCCTCAACACAGGGGCCCCTCAGGCGTGCGTGCTCAGTCCCCTGTACTCCCTGTTCACTCATGACTGCAAGGCCAGGCACAACTCCAACACCATCATTATGTTTGCCGATGACACAACAGTGGTAGGCCTGATCACTGACAACAACGAGACAGCCTATAGGGAGGAGGTCAGAGACCTGGCCGTGTGGTGCCAGGACAACAACCTCTCCCTCAATGTGATCAAGACAAAGGAGATGATTGTGGACTACAGGAAAAATAGGACAGAGCAAGCCCCCATTCTCATCGACAGGGTTCAAATGTAGCAGGTTGAGAGCTTCAAGTTCCTTGGTGTCCACATCACCAACAAACAAACATGGTTCAAGCACACTAAGACAGTCGTGAAGAGGGCACGCCATAACCTATTCCCCTCAGGAGACTGAAAAGATTTGGCATGTGTCCTCAGATCCTCAAAAGGTTCTACAGCTGCACCATCGAGAGCGTCCTGACTGGTTGCATCACTGCCTGGTATGGCAAAATCTCGGCCTCCGACCGAAGGCACTACAGAGGGTAACGCGAACGGATCAGTACATCCCTGGGGCCAAGCTTCCTGCAATCCAAGACCTCTATACCAGGCAGTGTCAGAGGTAGGCCCCAAAAATGGTCAAATATTACCAGCCACCTTAGTCATAGACTGTTCTGCTACCACATGGCAAGCGGTACCGGAGCACAAAGTCTAGGTCCAAGAGGCTTCTTAACAACTTCTACCCCCAAGCCACAAGCCTCCTGAACACCTAATCAAATGGCTACCCAGACTATTTGCATTGCCCCCCCTCTCCCCCTCTTTTACACCGCTGCTAATCTCTGTTGTTATCATCTATGCATAGTCACTTTAATAACTCTACCTACATGTACATATTACCTCAACTAACCGGTGCCCCCATCACTTTGACTCTGTACCGGTTCCCCCCTGTATATAGTCTCGCTATTGGCATTTTACTGCTGCTTTTTAATTACTTGTTACTTTTATTTCTTATTCTTATCCGTATTTTTTTCAACTGCATTGTTGGTTGTTGGTTAGGGGCTCGTGAGTACGTATTTCGCTGAATACCTGTTGTATTCGGCGCATGTGATATATAAAATTTGATATGACTTGATTTGATTACTTCATGAAGCTGGTTGAGACAATGCCAAGAGTGTGCAAAGCTCTTCATCAAAGCAAAGGGTGGCTACTTTGAAGAATCTCAAATCTCAAATATATTTTTATTTGTTTAACACTTTTTTGTTCACTACATGATTCCATATGTAGTATTTCATAGTTTTGATGTCTTCACTATTATTCTGCAATGTAGATAATAGTAAAAAATAACCTGGAATGAGTAGGTGTGTCCAATCTTTTGACTAGTACTGTATGTAAATGTGATATTTCAGTTTTGTATTTTTAATATATTTGCAAAAAAAATTAAAAACTCATTTTGATTTGTCATGAGAAAAAAACGATTTAATACATTTTAGAATAAGGCTGTAACGTAACAAAATGTGGAAAAGTAAAGGGGTCTGAATACTTTCCGAATGCACTTTATTCCGAAAGCACTAGCTTGTTGAAAGTTTGATCTAGTTTCTTCTTCAAAATATTACTATGAACAACTTATCATACGGGGTTTTGACGTGTATTAATGGGTTGGCCTCTTTTTTTCAATTTTTGCATAAACTGAAATACCCAAATCTAACTGCCTGCAGCTCAGGCCCTGAAGCAAGGATATGCATATTCTTGGTACTATTTGAAAGGAAACACTTTTGAATTTTGTGGAAATGTGAAAGGAATGTTGGAGAAAATAACACAATAGATCTGGTAAAAGATAATACAAAGAAAAAAATAACCATTTTGAATCTTTGAAATGCAAGAGAAAGCCCATAATGTATTATGCCAGCCCAGGTGCAATTTATATTTTGTCCACTAGATGGAAGCAGTGTATGTGCAACGTTTTAGACTGATCAAATCAAATCAAATCAAAATCAAATAACATTTTATTTGTCACATACACATGGTTAGCAGATGTTAATGCGAGTAATATCTAAAAAGTAATCTAACAATTTCACAACAAATACCTTATACACACAAGTGTAGCACGCACTCCAGCTGATATATCTCTCTAGTCACCCCCAAAGCCAATTCCTCCTTTGGCCGCCTCTCCTTCCAGTTCTCTGCTGCCAATGACTGGAATTAATTACAAAAATCACTGAAGCTAGAGACTCTTACCTCCCTCACTAGCTTTAAGCACCAGCTGACTGAGCAGCTCACAGATCACTGCACCTGGACATAGCCCATCTGTAAATAGCCCATCCAACTACCTCATCAACATACTGTATTTATTTATTTATTTATCTTGCTCCTCTGCACCCCTGTATCACTACTTGCACATTCATCTTCTGCACGTCAATCACTCTAGTGTCTAATTGGTATATTGTAATTACTTCGCCACCATGGCCTATTTATTGCCTTACCTCACTTTTCTTACCTCGTTTACACACACTGTATATAGATTTTCTTCAACTGTATTAGTGACTGTAAGTTTTGTTTATTCCATGTGTAACTCTGTGTTGCTGTATTGTGTCGAACTGCTTTGTTTTATTCTTGGCCAGGTCGCAGTTGTAAATGAGAACTTGTTCTCAACTTGCCTACCTGGCTAAATAAAGGTGAAATAAATTAAATTAAAAGGAATGAATAAGAAAATGTACATAAAAATATATGGATGAGCGATGGCCGAACGGCATAGCTAAGATGCAGTAGATGGTATAGAGTACAGTATCTACATATGAGATGAGTAATGTAGGATATGTAAACATTATATTTAAGTGCCATTGTTTAAAGTGGCTAGTGATACATTTATTACATCCAATTTTGTATTATTAAAGTGGCTAGAGATGAGTCAGTATGTTGGCAGCACCCACTCAATGTTAGTGGTGGCTGTTTAACAGTTTGATGGCCTTGAGATAGAAGCTGTTTTCAGTCTATCGGTCCCCACTTTGATGCACCTGTACTGACCTCGCCTTGTGGATGATAGCGGGGTGAACAGGCAGTGGCTCGGGTGGTTGTTGTCCTTGAGGATCTTTTTGGCCTTCCTGTGACATCGGGTGGTGTAGGTGTCCTGGAGGGTAGTAGTTTGCCCCCGGTGGTGCGTTGTGCAGACCTCACTACCCTCTGGAGAGCCTTACGGTTGTGGGCGGAGCAGTTGCTGTACCAGGCGGTGATACAGCCCGACAGGATGCTCTCGATTGTGCATCTGTAAAAGTTTGTGAGTGTTTTTGGTGGCCAGCCAAATTTCTCCAGCCTCCTGAGGTTGAAGAGGCGCTGACATGCCTTCTTCATCAGGTTGTCTGTGTGGGTGGACCATTTCAGTTTGTCCATGATGTGTACGCTGAGGAACTTAAAACTTTCCACCTTCTCCACTACTGTCCTGTTGATGTGGATAGGGGGCTGCTCCCTCTGCTGTTTCCTGAAGTCCACGGTCATCTCCTTTGTTTTGTTGATATTGAGTGTGAGGTTAGCTTCCTGACACCTCAGGGCCCTCACCTCCTCCCTGTATGCCGTCTCGTTGTTGTTAGTGATCAAGCTTACCACTGTAGTGTCGTCTGCAAACTGGATGATTGAGTTGGAGGCGTGCATGGCCACACAGTCATGGGTGAACAGGAAGTACAGGAGAGGGCTGAGAACACACCCTTGTGGGGCCCCAGTGTTGAGGATCAGCGGTGTGGAGATGTTGTTTCCTACCCTCAGCACCTGGGGGCGTCCCGTCAGGAAGTCCAGTTGCACAGGGCGGGGTCGAGACCCAGGGTCGAGCTTAATGAAGAGTTTGGAGGGTACTATGGTGTTAAATGCAGAGCTGTTGTCAATGAACAACATTCTTACATAGGTATTCCTCTTGTCCAGATGGGTTAAGGAAGTGTGCAGTGTGATCCAAGGACCCATTGCATTTTTGTTCAAAATGTTGTATCAAGACTGCCCAAATGTGCCTAATTTGTTTATTAATAACTTTTCATCTTCAAAACTGTGCACTCTCGTCAAACAGTAACATGGTATTATTTCACTGTAATAGCTACTGTAAATTGGACAGTGGAGTTGGATTATTATGAATTCAAGCTTTCTGCCAATATCAGATATGTCCATGAATTGGGAATTTTTCTTGTTACTTACAACCTCATGCTAATCGCATTAGCCTACATTAGCTCAACCGTCCCGCAGGGGACCCACCAATCCTGAAGAAGTTTTAACAGTTAAGTGCACTTACTCATTTCAATATATCTTTGAATGCACATCAAAGGTCTCACATCAGCTCAGATCTGAAACAGCTGGAGTACTGTGTGTGTGTGTGTGTGTGTGTGTGTGTGTGTGTGTGTGTGTGTGTGTGTGTGTGTGTGTGTGTGCGTGCGCGTGCGTGCGTGCGTGCGTGCGTGCGTGCGTGCGTGCGTGCGTGGGGGTTTGTGTGAATACTATGGGTCTTTGTGAATACTATGGGTCTTTGTGAATACTAAGGTCTACTTCAGAATAAATCTCCATATTTGCTTGTGACACACTGAATGGGCTTTATATTCCTACTGTATGTTCTCCTGATGTGGGTCTTTTTCTTCTTAAATGCAATACAAGTCATCTTGGTCTCCTTGCAAAGTGAAAATGTTCCAAAAAATGCGAATCCTAAAAGTGAAGATTTCAAAAATGATAGAAAGAATCCAGTTATCTGATCATATTCACCATCAGAGCCATAACTAAATTATTTTCAATATTTGTTACATACACTTTGGTCAAGACTTTATTTACGTTACAACATTTTTGTTTGGTTATTTGATATTATTCAACATGATTATTTTTACCAGCTTAAAAAGTAGCCTGTATGTTTTCATACTACGTATTTTTTTACTATAACAAGGAAATTGATCATTAAATGCTGGAACTTCTTAAAAAGTTACGTACAACAGACCTTGTATTGGTGATTATTCCAGTTCTCTCTCTCTCTCTCTCTCTCTCTCTCTCTCTCTCTCTCTCTCTCTCTCTCTGTCTTGGCGAGTGTGATGAAGCCAATCTGTTGAATAATGAAAATAGCTATGCCTCTGTCTCCCAAGAGATTGTGTGTCGGCATTTTGTGTCTTAAACACTGCCACTACCACACGATTGAAATCCCCCACTTTGATCTGCCATCTAGAGGACCTAGACACTGCAGAGGGAGGGAAGGGAGGAAATCATAGTGTGTGTGTTCGTGTGTACGTGTGTATGTGTGTGTGTGTGTGTGTGTGTGTGTGTGTGTGTGTGTGTGTGTGTGTGTGTGTGTGTGGAATGCAAGAGTAAGGTTAATTTGTAGGTTAGTCCGAGTGCTGTTAAGAATTATATTTACAAGTTTCCTTTTTATATTTTTTGATTACCGTAATAGAAGTACTTTGTGTTGTGTGCATCTGATTAATGTCAATGCAAGGCTACAGTATATATACACTGCTCACAAAAATAAAGGGAACACTAAAATAACACATCCTAGATCTGAATGAATGAAATATTCTTATTAAATACTTTTTTCTTTACATAGTTGAATGTGCTGACAACGAAATCACACAAAAACGATCAATGGAAATCATTGGTCTCACAAGGGGTCTGAGGATCTCATGTCGGTACCTAATGGCAGTCAGGCTACCTCTGGCGAGCACATGGAGGGCTGTGCGGCCCCCCAAATAAGTGCCACCCCACAACATGACTGACCAACCGCCAAACAGGTCATGCTGGAGGATGTTGCAGGCAGCAGAACATTCTCCACGGCGTCTCCAGACTCTGTCACGTCTGTCACATGTGCTCAGTGTGAACCTGCTTTCATCTGTGAAGAGCACAGGGCGCCAGTGGCGAATTTTCCAATCTTGGTGTTCTCTGACAAATGCCAAACGTCCTGCACGGTGTTGGGCTGTAAGCACCACCCCCACCTGTGGACGTCGGGCCCTCATACCACCCTCATGGAGTCTGTTTCTGACCGTTTGAGCAGACACATGAACATTTGTGGCCTACTGGAGGTCATTTTGCAGGGCTCTGGCAGTGCTCCTCCTGCTCTTCCTTGCAAAAATGCGGAGGTAGCGGTCCTGCTGCTGGGTTGTTGCCCTCCTACGGCCTCCTCCACGTCTCCTGGTAGCGCCTCCATGTTCTGGACACTACGCTGACAGACACAGCAAACCTTCTTTCCACAGCTCGCATTGATGTGCCATCCTGGATGAGCTGCACTACCTGAGCCACTTGTGTGGGTTGTAGACTCCGTCTCATGCTACCACTCGAGTGAAAGCACCGCCAGCATTCAAAAGTGACCAAAACATCAGCCAGGAAGCATAGGAACTGAGAAGTGGTCTATGGTCACCACCTGCAGAACCACTCCTTTATTGGGGGTGTCTTGCTAATTGCCTATAATTTCCACCTGTTGTCTATTCCATTTGCACAACAGCATGTGAAATGTATTGTCAATCAGTGTTGCTTCCTAAGTGGACAGTTTGATTTCACAGAAGTGTGATTGACTTGGAGTTACATTGTGTTGTTTAAGTGTTCCCTTTATTTTTTTGAACAGTGTATATAGTGGTAATCAGATGGGATTTAACGACCATTCCAACGTGTTGTGAAAATTATATTTTCCATCCCTTTGTCTCGTCTTTGTCTTTTTACTGGCTGCCATCATACGCTGTTCTCCCTTTCCTCAGCTCCATTTTGGGCGTGTGGTCAATGACTCCGATCTCATCTCTTCCCCTAATTTTCTCTTTGATGGACAAATAGAAGCCCTAGTATCCTTTTTAAAATGTTTATCATTCTTATAAAGCATGTTCAGGCAATTAATGCATACATTAAGTAATGGCAAACCAGGAATAAAAAAAAATTATGATGAGCAATGAAGATGCAAAGAAAGAAAGAAAGAAAGAAAGAAAGAAAGAAAGAGTGAGAGAACAGAGGGAAGGAAAGAGAGAAAGAGAAAGCATTTCAAGCTCCCTCACTTCCTTCCAGGTGTCTTTGCCTGCATGATTTCATCTGTGAACCATAATCAACTTCCTTAATGAAATACGTAATTAACATATTATAATTGTACTACGGATGGTTTTGACAGAAATCATTTTCCATATCTAATACTATGCTAATTTTATCTGTTTCCCGCTCGCCAACATGACCTTTTGTGATTAAGTTTCATGGCGGATTCCTTCAGTGTGTTTCCGTGTGAAGTGTGTGTGTGTGTGTGTGTGTGTGTGTGTGTGTGTGTGTGTGGATTGATTAAGCCACTGTGAAGGCTCAGCCTGTGCTAGGACTTGGCTGTCACAGTTTTAACATCCAGAATGCAGACACAGATGGTGAGAAAAGGTATATGGCAGAAGTGCGAGGAAACTTGAGGAGATCTGCCAAACTGAGAAACAGAGATATAGTGGCTTGCGAAAGTATTCACCCCCTTGGCATTTTTCCTATTTTCTTGCCTTACAACCTGGAATTAAAATACATTTTGGGGGGGTTGTAACACTTGATTTACACAACACGCCTACACTTTGAAGATGCAAAATATGTTTTATTGTGAATCAAACAAGAATTAATACAAAAAAACGAAAACTTGAGAGTGCACAACTATTCACCCCCTGCCACCTTTTGCAGCAAACACAGCTGCAAGTCTGCCTATTCTTCAAGGCAAAACTGCTCCAGCTCCTTCACGTTGGATGGGTTCCGCTGGTGTACAGCAATCTTTAAGTCATTCCACAAATGCTCAATTGGATTCAGGTCTGGGCTTTGACTAGGCCATTTCACGACATTTAAATGTTTCCCCTTAAACCACACGCTTTAGCAGTATGCTTAGAGTCATTGTCCTGCTGGAAGGTGAACCTCCATCCCAGTCTCCAATCTCTGGAAGACTGAAACAGGTATCCCTCAAGAATTTCACTGTATTTAGCACCATCCATCATTCCCTCAATTCTGACCTGTTTCCCAGTCCCTGCCGATGAAAAAGATCCCCACAGCATAATGCTGCCACCACCATGCTTCACAGTGGGGATGAAGTTCTCGGGGTGATGAGAGGTGTTGGGTTTGCACCAGACATAGCGTTTTCCTTGATGGCCAAAAAGCTCAATTTTAGTCTCATCTGACCACAGTACCTTCTTCCGTATGTTTGGGGAGTCTCACACATGCCTTTTGGCAAACACCGAACATGTTTACTTATTTTTGTCTTTAAGCAATGGCTTTTTTTTCTGGCCACTCTTCCATAAAGCCCAGCTCTGTGGAGTGTACTGCTTAAAGTGGTCCTATGGACAGATGCTCCAATCTCAACTGTTGAGCTTTGCTGCTCCTTCAGGGTTTTCTTTGGTCTCTTTGTTGCCTCTCATTACATGAAATCCAAATAAAAACCCATTTAAATTACAGGTTGTAATGCAACAAAATAGGAACAACGCCAAGGGGGATGAATACTTTTGCAAGGCACTGTAAGTGAAGGAACTGTTTTATCAATATAAAACCAACTGAGAGGCAGTTATGGTTTGTCAAATACTGCCATTATAACATTTCCACAGACCATGGGCAAACAGTCCACTACTTTTGTCCCGCTCATTTCTGTCAAAAGCCAACATTTAGCATTCAAAGTAGCTATAGGCCCAATAGAGATACAGGAAATGAGCAAATTATTTTCTCCCCTAATAGGACCACAGGTATACTGAAGAACTGGATACCATTATGCTGCCTCTGCACAGTCTACTCACCCAATCATGATGAGTACATGGGAGACTTCTTGCATCTAAATCTGTTTTGTTTGTACACATAGTGACAACATTTTACTGACTGTTTTTGGTCAATAATAGCCCTGAGGAGCCAACATGGATGGCTTTGAGTCATGTCACGTCATCCCAAGGCTAAGTGTATCACAATGCATTTCAGTTAAAACAGGGATATATCATATTATGTGACAGAGTTCCACCCCTACAGTAACACGCTCCTCTTCGTGTACTTAGGAAAGGTCAAGTAGAAAGGAATGCAGGAAGGGGGAATATACAGGAAGTGAAGAGGAAGTAATCTGGGTAGCAGCCTATAGTGCGGGGGGATATTTGATGAGTGACAGATTTGATGCCAGCAAGTAATGAGAGAAAGTGTCCCAGATTGGCTCTCATTGTTTATCTGTGTGACGGCTTCAGTGCCCCAAGGTGTGCCAACAAAACTCTGCCACTTTTCACCTCCGATCAACAGCATATCCCTCTGCCTTTCAGTGTGGCACAACCCATATGGGGTGATGGAACTTGACATGTCTGTGTTATGCTGGCATGTCACTTGTTGTTTATCGCACGTAAAGCGCTCATTAGTTTGGTCGAAGTCTGTGTTTGTATACTTGGGAGTGTTTTAAAGCAACGCAAATGGACAGACAACAATGCGCCTTTTAAATGCATTTTCCCAGGACGTTCGCTGAGATCACTCAAGCCTGCTCTATAATGTGGCTTGGATTGAATCCCAGCCTAAATACATTTGAATGTTCGACTGTGGTAGCTTACTGGCGATCTCACTGGCCCGTTCACTGGCTAGTATTGTTTGTGTCATAGATGTACAATACGTTGACACATTTCAACTTACTTTAATGGCTACATTTAGGATTGGGGTGAATTCATGTAATGAGGAAGACCATTGAAGGAAATTCAAATTGAATGGAATTGAGAGAGTAACACTAGTTTAATACATTTCGGCGATGAGAGACCTGAAATGGAACTGAAATTCAATTATTTAAATTAACCTACTGATTGTAACTTTAAAAAATGTAAATATGAAAATGTGTCACACACATACCGTGCCTTCAGAAATAATTCACATCCCTTGACCTTTTCCATATTTTGTTTTGTTACAGCCTGAATTTCAAATTGATTCAATCGAAATGTAATATCACTGGCCTTCACACAGTACCCCGTAATGTTAAAGTGGAATTATGTTTTTAGACATTTTTACAAATTCATTAAAAATGAAAAGCTGAAATGTCTTGAGTCAATGAGTATTCAACCCCTTTGTTAAGGCAAGTTTAAATAAGTTCAGGAGTAAAAACGTGCTTAACAAGTCACATAATAAGTTGCATGGACTCACTCTGTGTGCAATAATAGTGTTGAACATGATTTTTGAATGTCTACCACATCTCTGTAACCCACACATACAATTATCTGTAAGGTCCCTCAGTCGAGCAGTGAATTTCAAATACAGATTCAACCACGGAAACTAGGGAGGTAGATAGGTTAAAAAAAGAAGACATTGAATATCCCCTTGAGCATGGTGAAGTTATTAATTACACTTCAGGTGGTGTATCAATATACCCAGTCATTAGAGAGATACAGGCATCCTTCCTAACTAAGTTGATGGAGAGGAAGGAAACCGCTTAGGGATTTCACCATGAGGCCAATGGTGGCTATAAAACAATTACAGAGTTTTATGGCTGTGATAGGAGAAAACTGAGGATGGGTCAACAAAATAGTAGTTACTCTTCAATACTAACCTACAGTAAATGACAATGAATAGAAGGAAGCCTGTACAGAATAAAAATATATTCTCAAACATGCATCCTGTTTTGCAATAAGGCTCTAAATAATGAGCTTTTTAGGATAAAAATGTATGGAATAAGCTAAGCACAGGTAAAATTTTAGAGGAAAACCTGGTTCTGTGTGCTTTCCAACAGACACTGTGAGACAAATTCACCTTTCAGCAGGACAACCTAAAACACATGGCCAAATATACATTGGAGTTGCTTACCAAGACATTGCATAGTTCCTGAGTGGCCTAGTTACAGTTCTGTCTTAAATCTGCTTGAAAATGTATGGCAATACTTCAACATGTCTGTTGAGCAATGATCAACAACCAACTTGACAGATCTTGAATAGTCTTCATAAGAATCATGTGCAAATATTGTACAATCCAGGAGTGGAAAGCTCTTAGAGACTTACCCAGAAGGACTCACAGCTGTAATCGCTGCCAAAGGTGATCGTAACATATATTGACTCAGGGTTGTGAATACTTACAGTATGTAAGTGACATAATTCTGTATTTCATTTTCAAAAAATAAAACAAAAAAAATCTGAAAACATGTTTTACCCTTTGTCATTATGGGGCCTTGTGTGTAGATGGTGAATAAAAATACATTTGATACATTCTGAAATCAGGCTGTAACAACAAAATGTGGAATAAATCAAGGGGTATGAATCCTTTTGAAGGCACTGTAAAATGACTGCTGATCCTGCCTTCTGTATGGCATAGCAGTTTGATTGACGGGCGCAGTCATACGCCACATCAACTGCCAACATGCTGAGCGACTGCACTAACAATGACTTCTTTTCCCAGGAGACCCTTCCCCACCATAATGGCGATTTAACTTATTTTAGCGGAATAACGAGTTGTCAATACAATTATAGAAACCGTTTGGGGTTCTGAGGCTGTTCCACACAACCCGAGGCAAAAACATGAATAAAAAAATGGATTCTGAACTATGATTAGGCTTTACAGTAGGACACACTAGCACAATACTGGAAACCACTTTCCTAGACGTTTTCCTATCTAGTTTACATCCTACCCTCTCCTGTCGCCTATCTATCTGGAAGGTATTGGCCTGGTTTTAATCATGAAATAACTTGTTGCTGCTCTCCAGTGCCCTCCAGTGATTCAATGGAAACAAATTGAGGCATCAGTGCTTTTTGTGCATGGGGAGTTGTACTTTGGCCAGGCTACTTGCACCAGACAAAAGTTTCCAAAGAAAATTAGACTATTTGACTTATTAATTTAATTTGAGGTTTGGCCCTAACTGGTAATGCTTTTCGAAAGTCAAGCATCTATAGATCGACTATCGAAAGTGTTGCCAAAATTCAAGTAACCACTGTAGAGATGTTGATAAAGCCAAGATATCCACAAGCACCACAGCTTTATTTGGAACACACAGACATCTGTTTATATAAACCAACCACATTAGACACACAGATACGGCACAGATTACATTGATGTGATCATGCGAAATAACATAATGCTGGGTATCAAAAGGGAATGTTAGCTGAATGCTGCAGTAAGCCATTAGCATGCCTCAAGCACTGCCACAAATCATGAGTAAGGCACTGTTCGGGTTACAGCAGACTAAGGCAAGAGAGGGTTGGGTATATCATCCATATGAAATACAATATTCTACCTTCACACAGAGGTTCTATAGTAAGTAGAAGTTGCCCCTGATCACTGATACGAGGTCAGATGTTTTTTCATTCACATATTGGTGATGCGGTAGGTTAATCTGATCCTAGATCTGTGGTTTAAAGGAACATGTATGTAAACCTCCGACAGTTGAAGTCGGAGGTTTACATACACCTTAGCCAAATATATTTAAACTCAGTTTTTCACAATTCCTGACATTTAATCCGAGTAAAAATTCCCTGTCTTAGGTCAGTTAGGATCACCACTTTATTTTAAGAATGTGAAATGTCAGAAAAATAGTGGAGAGAATTATTTATTTCAGCTTTAATTTCTTTCATCACATTCACAGTGGGTCAGAAGTTTACATACACTCAATTAGTATTTGGTAGCATTGCCTTTAAATTGTTTAACTTGGGTCAAACGTTTCGGGTAGCAAGCTTTCCACAAGCTTTCCACAATAAGTTGGGTGAATTCTGGCCCATTCCTCCTGACAGAGCTGGTGTAACTGAGTCACTTTTCGCATCAAAGTACGTTCATCTCTAGGAGACAGAACGTGTATACTTCCTGAGTGGTATGACAGCTGCTTGGTCCCATGGCGTTTATACTTGCATACTATTGTTTGTATAGATGAGCGTGGTACCTTCAGGTGTTTGGAATTTGCTCCCAAGGATGAACCAGACTTGTGGAGGTCTACAATTTTTTTCTGAGGTCTTGGCTAATTTCTTTTGATTTTCCCATGATGTCAAGCAAAGAGGCACTGAGTATGAAGGTAGGCCTTGAAGTACATTCAGAAGTGCACCTCCAATTGACTCAATTGATGTCAATCAGAAGCTTCTAAAGACATGACATCATTTTCTGGAATTTGCCAAGCTGTTTAAAGGCACAGTCAACTTAGTGTATGTATACTTCTGACCCACTGGAACTGTGATACAGTGAATTATAAGTGAAATATTCTGTCTGAAAGCAATTGTTGGAAAAATGCATTGTGTCATGCACAAAGTAAATGTCCTAACCGACTTCCCAAAACTATAGTTTGTTAACAAGACATTTGTGGAGTGGTTGGAAAACACATTTTAATGACTCCAACCTAAGGGTATGTAAACTTCCGACTTCAACTGTATTTCTTGTTATTGTATATTAACTACATAAACTAGTGGTCAATGCTATTGCTATGGCTAATGGCTAACGCGACAGTACTAGGGTCAAAAGTCATATCCATCTCCATCTGCCAATCACAGAAAGCCAAACCCCCAATCTGATATCTGCGGTCTCCATCCCTCATTACCGATTCCACAACACAAAATGAGCCTGATGTACAGGATAAACATCTAAAATGGTTTCTAGCCCTCAGGCTAACAGAATGATGAGCGCTATCAAATATCAGACACTCCTGCCTAGGCATGAGGACCCATATCTGTCATGCAGCTTTCATCACTAGGCAACAAAGTGTGCGCTTCTTTCTATACCCCTTCATCCACCCACCCCCGACGGACATCTACAAACAAACAGGGATGTGAGCACTGACAAGGCCGATGAAGATGTTGGAAAATGGTGGTTATTTTGAGGAAAATAACATTTTGTTCGAAATCTTTGCTCTGTTGTTTGTTGGTGATAAGTAATGCAGTACTTTTAGGTGGTAATGAGGAGACAAGGCTAGTATTTGAATGACTGTGGCAGATCAGTTGAATCAGAACACGCTGACATTTCATGACAGATCATGCAGCGATAAATTGGGGACCATTCTCCGAAAGGTTCTCAAACATTTGCTAAAAAGCCCCTGCATCCGTTTGCTTCTTGACTGAGTAGTGAGCTCTCTGTTATATCTAGAACCGCTGAAGACGCTTCCAGACCCACACGGCAAATTCTTCCACACTGTAGCCCTCATCTCTCCTCTCTTCTCACCTTCTCTGTCCTGTCCTCCACTCTATCCTTTTCCCCTTTGTCCCCCTCCTTTATCTCCCTCTGTTCTTCCTTCCCTCCACCTCACTCCTTATTTTCTGTCTTTCTTACCTGTTCCTTTAGGTCCTCCTCTCCTCTCTTCTCCTTTCCTCTCCTCCTCTACTTTCCTCTCCTCCTCTCCTTTCCTCTCCTCCTCTCCTTTCCTCTCCTCCTCTCCTCTCATCTCCTTTCCTCTCCTCCTCTCCTTTCCTCTCCTCTCTTCTCCTTTCCTCTCTTTTTCTTCCTTTCCTCTGGCAACTTCCCTTTCTACACTTCACTATTTCTCCCTTTCCCTTCTCTCAACTATACACCCCTCTTTCGTCTCTTTTATCTCATTGCAGTCGTTGAAGCAGCGCTCGACATTCACCACCTGGCTATTTCCTCGCTAGACTCTAATAGGAAGGCGAGGATGCCTATCGATTAAACAAGCTTTTTGCTCTGCCCCTCCCCCTCCAGAAATATAAGCAGATGGATGCTAGATGCTTCAAATCAATCCCTATTGGCCATTTCCTCCCTGGTTGCTATGTTACGGCTGACAGACAGAACGTGTCAATCTTGTTGATGGGGAGGGTCTCTTACTCGACCGCCTGACGCCAACAGCTCTAGTTGGTGTTAGCTTTGAATTTACCTGTAAACCTTGTATACTGCACATCTAAGTCTGGTCAAGAGAGATCAAGGTGAACCATCATTGGATGTCTAAGAAGGACACTGGTATAAAAGAAGAGAGGAGGGACAAATAAATTAGAACGAGATGGTTGGAGAGGAGGAAAACAATATGATGAAGAGATGACCATAGAAAGCGAAGAGTATTATAGAAATAATTGGATTTAGAATTAGTTTAAGTTTATTGGAATACTCCGGACATTTCTAAGCTTTACGATTGAAATACATGGGTCATTACAAGGGAATAGAATCAGAATAACAACGCAGACTAAAACATAAGAGAGATGAAAGAGAGAGAGAGAGAGAGAGAGAGAGAGAGAGAGAGAGAGAGAGAGAGAGATTGGCCCAGGCGCTAGTGAGTGGAAGGGTTTATTATTCTCCCCAGCACTCAATCAAACATTGGCCCCGTCACTGCGAACAGAGAGTCATGCTAGAGAATCATCCTGGGGCTTTTCTCTCTCTCTCTCTTTCTCCCTCTCTCTCTCTTTCCCCTCCAGTGTATATGATTGGTATCCATCTGTCAGCTGTCAGTGCCAGCGAGCGCTATAGAGAGCTGTCACTTCTTGTCAGCCGATGTTTGTGAGGCCTTTTTGCAGCTGCTGTGTTACACATCCCCTGTACTGACTGAAGGCCAGCACAGGACCCAGAGGAGAGAGGGAGGGAGAGAGAGAGAGAGAGAGAGAGAGAGAGAGAGAGAGAGAGAGGAGAGAAAGAGGGAGGGAAAGGGAACGAGGGAGGGAGGAAGGAGGAGAGAGAGAAAAAAAGAAAAGGAGAGATAGAGAAAGGGAGGAATAAAGAATGAGGGAGAGCAAAAGTGGTGGAGAGCGAGAGGGCAGGCCATCTTGAGCAGATGAAAGAGCAAGTGAGTGAGAGAGAGATGGAGTAGAAATAGGGAGAATGAGGAAGAGTGGTGAGACTGTGTGGGGGTAGATGAGTCAGAGAATTGCGGGCACTTCACTGGCACCGCTTCAGAGTGTGGTTTGGGCATAGAAAGACAGACAAAGAGCGAGTCAGGGGAGTCAGAGAGAGAGAAAGATTATTAGAGAGAAGGAGGACAGAGATGTGACTGCCAGTGGCAAAGAGAGGAGGGCAAGCAGCAGCAGATGGCACAGGGAGCCAATCAGATAACAGGAAGACCTGTGTGTGTGTGTGTGTAAGCTGTTTACCCAACACTCGTGCCCCGTTTCTCACAAGAGCTGCGCTCAAGTACAACACAGCTGAGAGGCAAAGTGCCAAAACCAAATGTGGCTCTTGGAAGCAGAAGACCCTCTGCTTCCAATCCCTCTTACTCATCCAAAGCATCTACTGCATAGTAATGTTCACTTAATTCGTCCTCTTAACACAAACACTCTGTTGAGGTGCTTTAACTCTCAGAGAGTGAAACTTTGTATCCTCTGTCACTTTCAGCTCGGAATTCTCACCCTACTGTATGCCAGTTTTACACTACTGAGCTAAGTCAAGCTGTTCTGGCCTGGTTATGCATCCATCATAATAGGGAAATGGGTAACACTTTATTTGGATAGTCCATCTGTTGATGCTCTACAGACAATCTACTGACTTTCAGTAACATTTCAACTAACTATATACTAACCCCGACCCTAGCTCTAACCCTAACATTAACCATTACCCAAACCTTTGTTCTAAACCTAACCCTAACCGCAACTTTAGTAAGCAGTTTCTAATCAACAAATAGTTTGTTGATTGAAAATGCGGACTATCCAAATAAAGTGTGACCGGAAGATGTTACCAGAACAGTACGGATCAGGTGGGCAAAATAGTGTGAGAGGGTATCTGATAGGCACAATCCTAACCCAGCTAATAATTCTAGGGAGAGAGAGAACAGTTTGTAATGTGACCCGTGATGCTTTCCTGATGTTTGAGTGTCCAGTTTTCCATAAGTTACGGGAAAATGCTATGTATGTTGAAGAAAAAAACCCAAAGAACCTATTTAGCATGTTTTTGCTTTAGAGATAGGAGAACATTCTCTTAATGTCAAACAGAACTTACCAAGAACATGGTTGCCATGTTCTCAGAATATACAATATTAACGTTCTAGACACGTTGCAAGAAGATTTACGTGTCCAGTTTTCTGAAGGTTAGGAGAATAGTCACAGCAAACTTAAAGAAAACACGGTTGCTATGTTCTCAGAACAGATTAATGTTCCAGACACATTTTATTGGACGTTGCAAAAACATTACCGTGTCCAAGAACATTTAAAACATAGGAAATTCTGTCGTTGTCCTCTGGAGGTTTTGTCTAGTTCCTGGCTTGTTCCAAGGACGTCCCATAGCCCTTTCCTGGAAGTCAAATGACTTCTGGCTTTGTGGGTGGAATGTTACTAATATTCTTCATAATATCATAATTAATAAACATATTTTTTGAAGCGTTGATAATCTGGTGTTATATTTCAGTCTTCTGTGATATATATCAAGTGCAATATTGGGATGCAAACTCAAAATTGATGACATATCAACTCTTTATCTGCCATGGTCTAGGTGTCTTCTTTTTTGTAAGCCCATAACCATGTGTGTGAGGTGTACACTTTGGTTTCAAAGTAGATTTGTTTAAGACTACCAACAAACACCCCGTGTGACCCTGATTTAGCCCACTGCAGTAAAAGGTTAAGGAATTTTTAGGAGGTCGCCTGATGGTTCCCAAGAAAATGGTGTTTAATTACATCATCTATTCTTACTGTGCAGAGCCCATCAAGACCCTGATCCATTCACAGTATGTTGGCAAGGTTAGGGACACCCACACAGCTGTTTCAACATCAATACTGGACTTACATGTGCATTTATACAGTAATTATTATCATGTTATAACCTGGGATTTCAACTCATAACCTCTTGGTCCACAGCATTCCGAGCTTCCTGCTACGCCACCATGTCTGTGTCGATGTTTGATTTCATCTGTATTGCTACGCTTTGCACCTCAAAGTATATCTCAGCTCTGTTAAAAGTACACTCAAGAACAACTATTATATTTCTCATAGTGGAGTAACATTAAAACAGAGTAATATGCTCCACCAACATTAGACAATTATGCAGAAAACCCTCAAATTGCTGAAATAAGTAAATAAAAATAAAAGATGAGAGAATAGTCAGATTGACTGATAACTAATACAGACATGACACAGACAATGCCAACATCATGATGTCAGTATGTTGGCAGCAGCCTTGATGGCCTTGAGATAGAAGCTGTTTTCAGTCTCTCGGTCCCCGCTTTCATGCACCTGTACTGACCTCGCCTTCTGGATGATAGTGGTGTGTGTGAACAGGCAGTTGCTCAGGTGGTGGTTGTCCTTGAGGACCTTTTTGGCCTTCCTGTGACATCGGGTGGTGTAGGTGTCATGGAGGGCAGGTAGTTTGCCCACGGTGATGTGTTGTGCAGACCTCACTACCCTCTGGTGAGCCTTTACGGTTGTGGGTGGAGCAGTTGCCGTACCAGGTGGTGATACAGCCCGACAGGATGCTCTTGATTGTGCATCTGTAAAGGTTTGTGAGTGTGTTTGGTGACAAGCCAAATTTCTTCAGCCTCCTGAGGTTGAACTGGCGCTGTTGCGCCTACTACACCACGCTGTCTGTGTGGGTGGACCATTTCAGTTTGTCCGTGATGTGTACTCCGAGGAACTTAAAACTTTCCACCTTCTCCACTACTGCCCCGTTGATGTGGAAAGGGGGTGCTGCCTCTGCTGTTTCCTGAAGTCCACGATCATCTCCTTTGTTTTCTTGACGTTGAGTGTGAGGTTATTTTCTTGACACAACACTCTGAGGGCCTCACCTCCTCCCTGTAGGCCGTCTCATTATTGTTGGTGATCAAGCCTACCACTGTAGTGTCGTCTGCAAACTTGATGATTGAGTTGGAGGCGTGCGTGGCCACGCAGTCATGGGTGAACAGGGAGTAGAGGAGAGGGCTGAGAACGCACCCTTGTGGGGCCCCAGTGTTGAGGATCAGATGGGGGGAGATGTTGTTTCCTACCCTCACCACCTGGGGGCGTTCCATCAGAAAGTCCAGGACCCAGTTGCACAAGGCGAGATCGAGATCCAGGGTAGGCCCAAGGTAGGGTGGAGGTGATATGATCCTTGACTAGTTTCTCAAAGCAATTCATGATGACGGAATTGAGTGCTACGGGGCGATAGTCATTTAGCTCAGTTACCTTAGCTTTCTTGGGAACAGGAACAATGGTGGCCCTCTTGAAGCATGTGGGAACAGCAGACTGGGATAGTGATTGATTGAATATGTCTGTGAACACACCAGCCAGCTGGTCTGTGCATGCTCTGAGGATGCGGCTAGGCTTGACAGCCTTGCAAGGGTTAACACGTTTAAATGTTTGCTGTACTGTATGTCTGTAAAGTAAAAACATAAAAAGTAGGATATATACTCGAATGTAGTAGTATTTTATTTATTTTTGTATTGTTTTATTGAATCTTTATTTAACTAGGCAAGTAGGTGATGATGACATAGCCACTATAATGATTACTATTATGATCTTGCTTCACAGTAAGTTGAAATCAAATCTGATATTGACAAGATCAGAGTGTTCTGTAACGGCTCTCGTGGGTTGAAGAAGGAGACGAAGGTGCAGCGTGTTAGGCGTTCATGATTTTTAATAAACTGAACACCGCAACAAAAGAACTAAGTAGAAAAAACAAAAGCGCACAGTTCTGTCAGGCAACAAAACAGCTAAACAGAAAATAACTCCCCACAAAACCCAAACGGAAAATCAAAACTTATATATGATCCCCAATCAGAGATAATAAATAGACAGCTGCCTCTGATTGGTATCCACACTAGGCAAAAACAACAAAGAAATAGAAAACATAGATTCTCCCACCGAGTCACACACTGACCTAACCAAACATAGAGAATAAATAAGGATCTCTAAGGTCAGGGCGTGACAGTACCCCCCCCCCCAAAGGTGCGGACTCCGGCCGCAAACCTGAACCTATAGGGGAGGGTCCGGGTGGGCATCTACTCTAGGTGGGGGCACCAGTGCGGGATGCAG
This sequence comes from Oncorhynchus nerka, assembly GCF_034236695.1. Lineage (NCBI taxonomy): Eukaryota > Metazoa > Chordata > Actinopteri > Salmoniformes > Salmonidae > Oncorhynchus > Oncorhynchus nerka. The sequence continues at coordinate 36,086,463 of NC_088402.1, forward strand.
ACCCCGCCCGCTTTAGGCTCCTCCCACTTTGGTGGCGCCTCCGGTGCAGGGATCGTTGCCGGGACCTCCGGACCGTAGATCATCGCCTGAGGCTCTGGACTGCAGACGGCCGCTGGGGGCTCCGGACTGGGGACGGTCTCTGGAGGCTCCGGACTGGAGACCGTCGCTGCAGGCTCCGGACTGGGGAGAAATGCATCCCTAATACAGTAAACATGGACGTGGGGTCACACTGCTTTAAAGAATTCCAATACAGTACTGTATTACCGTAATATACTGACACTGTAATACACTGACACTGACACTGTAATACACTGACACTGACAATGTAATACACTGACACTGTAATACACTGACACTGACACTGTAATACACTGACACTGACACTGTAATACACTGACACTGACACTGTAATACACTGACACTGACACTGTAATACACTGACACTGTAATACACTGACACTGACACTGTAATACACTGACACTGTAATACACTGACACTGACACTGTAATACACTGACACTGTAATACACTGTAATACACTGACACTGTAATACACTGACACTGTAATACACTGACACTGACACTGTAATACACTGACACTGACACAGTAATACACTGACACTGACACAGTAATACACTGACACTGACACTGTAAAACACTGACACTGACACTGTAATACACTGACACTGACACTGTAATACACTGACACTGTAATACACTGACACTGACACTGTAATACACTGACACTGTAATACACTGACACGGACACTGTAATACACTGACACTGACACTGTAATACACTGACACTGACACTGTAATACACTGACACTGACACTGTAATACACTGACACTGTAATACACTGACATTGTAATACACTGACACTGACACTGTAATACACTGACATTGTAATACACTGACACTGACATTGTAATACACTGACACTGACATTGTAAGACACTGACACTGTAATACACTGACACTGACACTGTAATACACTGACACTGTAATATACTGAAACTGACACTGAATAAACATTGTTATTTCCATAACATAGACTGACAAGGTGAATACAGCTGAAAACTATGATCCATTATTGATGTCACTTGTTAAATCCACTTCAATCAGTGTAGATGAAGGGGAATAGACAGGTTAAAGAAGGATTTGTAAGCCTTGAGACAATTGAGACATGATTGTGTATGTGTGACATTCAGATGTTGAATTGGTAAGACAAAATATTTAAGTGCCTTTGAACAGGATATGGTAGTAGGTGCCAGGCACACCGGTTTATGTCAAGACTGCAACGCTGCTGGGTTTTTCATGCTCAACAGTTTCCCGTGTGTCTCAAGAGAGGTCCACCACCCAAAGGACATCCAGCCAACTTGACATACCCGTGGGAAGCATTGGACCAGTATCCCTGTGGAACACTTTCGACACCTTGTTGAGTCCATGCCCTAGCAAATTGAAGCTGTTCTGAGGGGAAAAGGAGGAGTGGGTGCAACTCAATATTTTGTTTTTTTGTTTTTAATGTTTTGACACTCAGTGTATATTCCATTTACATAGCAGACACTCTTATCAGTCCACACATTTTGGCGTGTGACCCCTGCGGGAATCAAACCTGCAACTCTGGTGTTGCTAATGCCATGCCTCTTATGAACTGAGCCAGGTACAAGACCACCACAATACATAAGTACAAAACATTACTGGAAAATACAATACACGATTACAATGCAGGTGGAAGATGTATAATTGCCATCCCCATTACCACCCTCCTTCAGTCCATGGATTGGACCTATGTCAGGCTTGGATTCGCCATCCCAATGAGGATATTTACTGCAATTTTGATGAGAACCTATGGCCATGTCTTCAAGACAGGTGTGACGCAAACTACTGACTGCTAAACATTTATTTGATTTCATTACGTGGTGAAAGATGTCTTCAATAATCACACCTTTGATCACACATGGGATAGAAATGATGGAAATGTGATTAATGGGTAGTGCAAATGTATTGTCTAATGGCCATGTACTTTTATATTCTCCACCGGCACAGCCAGAAGAGCACTGGCCACCCCTCAGAGCCTGGTTCCTCTCTAGGTTTCTTCCTAGGTTCCGGCCTTTCTATGGAGTTTTTCCTAGCCACCGTGCGTCTACATCTGCATTGCTTGATCTTTGGGGATTTAGGCTGGGTTTCTAAATAAGCACTTGGTGATATCTGCTGATGTAAAAATACATTTTAAAATATATTTGATTGAATGATTGATAACGTGAAAACATTGTATTGTACTGTAATTTCATTTTAAATACTGTAGCATACAGCACTTAAAGGGCCATTTTGAATTGTATCTTACATTTTTTTGAACTGGTTGTTTAAAGAACTAAATTGAGACGATATCATTATGTTTTGTTTTGGTGATTAAACCAATGTACTCATTACATTTCACTATAAACTTACATTTTGGGTCAATGGTTGTGCGGTGAAAGATGTCTACAAACCAAATGAATGCACAATGAAAGGTTTTGAATGTAAGTATGTTGTGTTACCAGTTTGGAGTTCTGCACTAAGAGTTTTGAAATTCATCGCAATCTTGTGAAAATAGGACCAAAGTGATAAAAACAAAGCTGAGATATGCAGGACTTTGAAGTGCAAAAGGGTAGCGAGGCAGGTGAAGTAAGTCATTGATGCAGACATGGTGGCGTAGCAGGAAGATCAGAATGTGGTGAACCAAGAGTTTTTTTCAATGTGTTTTTTTATTTCACCTTTATTTGACCAGGTAGGCCAGTTGAGAACAAGTTCTCATTTACAACTGTGACCTGGCCAAGATAAAGCAAACCAGTGCGACACAAATAACGCAGAGTTACATTTTGGGATAAACAAATGTACAGTCAATAACACAATAGACAAATCTATATACAGTTTGTGCAAACGTAGTAAGATTAGGGAGGTAAGGTAATAAATAGGCCAGAGTGGCAAAATAATTACAATTTAGCAATTAAACACTGGAGTGATAGATGTGCAGAATATGGATGTGCAAGTAGAGATACTGGGGTGCAAAGGAGTAACAGCAGCAAAAAATAACAATATGTACAGGTGTACAGGTGCAATGATTGGTAAAATGCTCTGACAGCTGATGCTTAACGTTAGTGAGGGAGATATAAGACTCCAGCTTCAGTGATTTTTGCAATTCGTTCCAGTCAATGGCAGCAGAGAACTGGAAGGAAAGGCGGCCAAAGAGGAGTTGGCTTTGGGGATGACCAGTGCGTGCTACGGGTGGGATAAGGCGGGGCTTTACCTAGCAAAGACTTATAGATGACCTTGAGCTAGTGGGTTTGGCGATGAAGATGATGCGAGGGCCAGTCAATGAGAGCATACAGGTCGCAGTGGTGGGTAGTATATGGGGCTTTGGTGACAAAACGGATGGCACTGTGATAGACTACATCCAATTTGCTGAGTAGAGTGTTGAAGGCTATTTTGTAAGTGACATCGCCGAAGTTAAGGATCGGTAGGATAGTCAGTTTTATGAGGGTATGTTTGGCAGAATGAGTGAAGGATGCTTTGTTGTGAAATAGGAAGCCGATTCTAGATTTCATTTTGGATTGGAGATGCTTAATGTGAGTCTGGAAGGAGAGTTTACAGTCTAACCAGACACCTAGGTATTTGTAGATGTCCATATATTCTAAGTCAGAACCGTCCAGAGTAGTGACGCTAGACGGGCAGCGGGTGCGGGCAGCAATTGGTGGAAGAGCATGCATTTAGTTTTACTTGCATTTAAGAGCAGTTGGAGGCCACGGAAGGAGTGTTGTATTCCATTGAAGCTTGTCTGGAGGTTAGTTAGCACCGTGTCCAAAGAAGGGCCAGAAGTATACAGAATGGTGTCGTCTGCATAGAGGTGGATCAGAGAATCACCAACAGCAAGAGCGACATCATTGATGTATACAGAGAAAAGAGTCGGCCTGAGAATTGAACCCTCTGGCACCCCCCATAGAGACTGCCAGAGGTCCGGACAACAGGCCCTCCAAATTTAACATACTGAACTCTATCTGAGAAGTAGTTGGTGAACCAGGTGAGGCAGTCATTTGAGAAACCAAGTCTGCTGATAAGAATGCGGTGATTGACAGAGTCAAAAGTCTTTGCCAGGTCGATGAAGACAGCTGCACAGTATGCATTGTCTTTTATCGATGGTGGTTATGATATCGTTTAGGACATTGAGTGTGGCTGAGGTGCACCTATGACCAACTCAGAAACCAGATTGCATAGCGGAGAAGGTACGGTGGGATTCGAAATGGTCGGTGATCTGTTTGTTAACTTGGCTTTCGAAGACTTTAGAAAGGATAGATAAAGGTCTGTAACAGTTTGGGTCTAGAGTGTCTCCCCCTTTGAAGAGGGGGATGACCGCGGCAGCTTTCCAATATTTAGGGATCTCAGACGATATGAAAGAGAGGTTGAACAGGCTAGTAATAGGGGTTGCAACAATTGCGGCTAATAATTTTAGAAAGAGAGGGTTCAGATTGTCTAGCTCAGCTGATTTGTAGGGGACCAGATTTTGCAGCTCTTTCAGAACATCAGCTATCTGGATTTGGGTGAAGGAGAAATGGGGGAAGCTTGGTCAAGTTGCTGCGGGGGGTAGCCAGGTGGAAAGCATGGCTGTAGAAAAATGCTAATTGGAATTCTCGATTATCATAGATTTATCGGTGGTGACAGTGTTTCCTAGCCTCAGTGCAGTGGGTAGCTGGGAGGATGTGCTCTTATTCTCCATGGACTTTACAGTGTCCCAGAACCTTTTGGAGTTTGTACTACAGGATGCACATTTCTGTTTGAAAAAGCTAGCCTTTGCTTTCCTAACTGCCTGTGCATATTGGTTCGTAACTTCCCTGAAAAGTTTAATATCGCGGGGGCTATTCAATGCTAATGCAGTACACCACAGGATGTTTTAGTGCTGGTCAAGGGCAGTCAGGTCTGGAGTGAACCAAGTGCTATATCTGTTCTTCGTTCAAACATTTTTGAATGGGGCATGCTTATTTAGGATGGTGAGGAAAGCACTTAAAAAAATAACTTGGCATCCTCTACTGACAGAATGAGGTCAATATCCTTCCAGGATACCCGGGCCAGGTCTATTAGAAAGGCCTGCCTTCTGAAGTGTTTTAGGGAGCGTTTGACAGTGATGAAAGGTGGTTGTTTGACCACAGACCCATTACGGACGTAGGGAATGAGGCAGTGATCACTGAGATCCTGGTTGAAGACAGCAGAGGTGTATTTAGGGGCAGGTTGGTCAGGATGATATCTATGAGGGTGCCCGTGTTTATGGATTTAGGGTTGTACCTGGTAGGTTCCTTGATAATTTGTGTGAGATTGAGGGCATCTAGTTTAGATTGTAGGACTTCTGGGGTTTTAAGCATATCCTCGTTTAGGTCACCTAACAGTACAAACTCTGAAGATAAATGGGGGGTAATTCATTCACATATGGTGACCAGGGCACAGCTGTGGGCTGAGGGGGGTCAATAACAAGCGGCAACAGTGAGAGACTTATTTCTGGAAAGGTGGATTTTTAAAAGTAGAAGCTCGAACTGTTTGGGTACAGCCCTGGATAGCATGACAGAACTCTGCAGGCAATCTCTGCAGTAGATTGCAACTCCACCCACTTTGGCAGTTCTATCTTGGCAGAAAATGTTGTAGTTGGGGATAGAAATGACAGATTTTTATTATTTTTTTCAGATATTTTTTTCAGAATATTTTGGAAGTTCAAATCCAATGTGTGGACATGTTGAATAATACAGTAAATACTGAACAATGTAATTACATATGTAAATTGAAAACATTGTCCCTAACCTCGCCAACAAACAAAGAGTTGCAAAAGGATCAGTGGTTCACCAATCATGGGCTTGGCAACAGTAACTTGTGTAATGACGAATAGATTTTTTGAGAGAATGTTTTTTTGCGACCATCAGGCGACATCAACATGTATTTTGGGACGTCCCTGGAACAATCTGGGACCTCATCAATATCCTCAAAAGGACAATAACACTACCCTATGTTTTAAATGCCATTGGACACATGAATGTTCTTACAATGAAACGTGTCGAGAAAATTCATATATTTTATTCTGAGAACATGGCAACCATGTACAGTTGAAGTCAGGAGGTTTACATAGACCTTAGCCAAGTAGATTTAAACTCAGTTTTTCACAATTCCTGACATTTAATCCGAGTGAAAATTCCATTTTAGGTCAGTTAGGATCACCAATTTATTTTAAGATTGTGAAATATCAGAATAATAGCAGAGATAATTATTTACTTCAGCTTTTATTTCTTTCAGCATGTTCCCAGTGGGTCAGAAGTTTACATACACTCAATTAGTATTTGCCTTTAAATTGTTTAACTTGGGTCAAACATTTCCGGTAGCCTCCCAATAAGTTAGGTGAATTTTGGCCCATTCCTCATGCCAGAGCTGGTGTAATTGAGTCAGGTTTGGAGGCCTCCTTACTCGCAAACGCTTTTTCAGTTCTGCCTACACATTTTCTATAGGATTGAGGTCAGGGCTTTGTGATGGCCACTCCAATACCTTGACCCTATTGTCCTGAAGCCATTTTGCCAAAACTTTAGAAGTATGCTTGGGGTCATTGTCCATTTGGAAGACCCATTTGCGACCAAGCTTTAACTTGTTGCTTCAATATGTCCAGGTAATTTTCCCGCCTTATGATGTCATCTATTTTGTGAAGTGCACCAGTCCCTCCTGCAGCAAAGAACCCCCACAACATGATGCTGCCACCCCTGCGCTTCACGGTTGGGATGGTGTTCTTCGGCTTGCAAGCCTCGCCCTTTTTCGTCCAAACATAAGAATGGTCATTATGGCCAAACAGTTCTATTTTTGTTTCATTAGACAAGAGGACATTTCTCCAAAAAGTACAATCCTTGAACCCATGTGCAGTTGCAAACCGTAGTCTGGCTTTTTTATGGCAGTTTTGGAACTGTGGCCTCTTCCTTGCTGAGTTGCCTTTCAGGTTATGTCGATATAGGACTCGTTTTACTGTGGATATAGATACTTTTGTACCTGTTTCCTCCAACATCTTCACATGGTCCTTTGCTGTTGTTCTGGGATTGATTTGCACGTTTTGCACAAAAGTACGTTCATCTCTAGGAGACAGAACGCGTCTCCTTCCTGAGCGGTATGACGGCTGCGTGGTCCCATGGGGTTTATACTTGCGTACTATTGTTTGTACAGATGAACGTGGGACCTTCAGGTGTTTGGAAATGTATCCCCCCGTGGATGAACCAGATTTTTTAGATTTGTGGAGGTCTACAGTTTTTTTTCTGAGGTCTTGGCTGATTTCTTTTGATTTTCCCATGATGTCAAGCAAAGAGGCACTGAGTTTGAAGGTAGGCCTTGAAATACATCCACAAATACACCTCCAATTGACTCAAATTATGTCAATTTGCCTATCAGAAGCTTCTAAAGCCATAACATAATTTTTGGAATTTTCCAAGCTGTTTAAAGTTGGTGAAATTGATAGAATATTCTCCTCACCCTCAGAAAACTAGAAACTGGAATATTCTTGCTACGTTCCAATTAAACGTGTGTAGAACATTATTATTGAATATTCTTAAAATATTGTAACCATGTTCTGGATTCACATTAAGGTAATGGTCTATGGGAAACAGTCCTTACACATCACTGGAACATTCATATGAAAATGCCCTGCAGACTCCCAAGGCAGCTTTCTCTAAAGCTGTGGCAACATTGTTCGAACAACGCGACTCTAACCAGAGCATAACGGACCTATTATTTTTTATCCCCGGATTCCCACCGGATTCCCACCGCAAACGGAACATTTTCAGCTGGATTCTTCACAACTAGCTATCTAGCTAACCGCAACCCCGGATGATTACTCCTGGCTAGCGTTTCCACCCACTTAGCTTGAAGCTAGCCCGGCCAGAGCTCCTGTGCTACCACCGAAGCATACTCCTGGGCTACAATATCCGGACCCACGACCGGTCTATCGATGTCACCGCATGAAAAGGAATAAACAGACTCACCCCATCGCGACGTCCCCCAAAGGCTAACTTTCTAGCCCTTGCTATCTCCTTGCTTGCTAATTCGGCCTGCTAACTGCTAGCTTGTTTAGCCCCGGTCCGCTAACTGCTACCTTGTTTAGCCCTGGCCTACTAACTGTTAGCTTGTTAGCACAGGCCTGCTAACCGTCTGAATCGCCGCGTCCCAAACACTCACTGGACCCATATTTACTTTCTCTTTTCGATTTTTAATTTGTTTATACCTTCCGGTAACCTGCCTCACCCAATGTGATACGGATTTTTTTAGAACACACTCAAGAACCTCCAGAAGCTAACCAGCTAACTAGCTACAAGCTATTTAGTCATTGTTAGCCACTGCTAACTGTTTTTTAACCTGGATAACACTCGCCAGTCCAGCTTCCCTGCCCCATCCACCGCTGCCCCCCTGGACACTGATCACTTGGCTACATAGCTGATGCATGCTAGATTGTCCATTAATCACGGTATTTCATTCTGCTTGTTTATGTTTTATCTGTCGGCCCCAGCCGCACTCGGGCTCTGTGTGTAGTTATTCCGACCCTCCCTGCCTAGCCTACACCATTTTACCTGCTGTTGTTGTGCTAGCTGATTAGCTGTTGTTGTCTCACCTACTGTTTTAGCTACTGTTTTAGCTAGCTCTCCCAATTCAACACCTGTGATTACTGTATGTCTCTCTCAAATGTCAATATGCCTTGTATACTGTTGTTCAGGTTAGTTATCATTGTTTTAGTTTACAATGGAGCCCCTAGTTCCACTCTTCATACCCCTGATACCTCCTTTGTCCCACCTCCCACACATGTGGTGACCTCACCCATGTCCAGAGATACAACCTCTCTCATCATCACCCAGTGCCTGGGCTTACCTCCGCTTTACCCGCACCCCACCATACCCCTGTCTGCGCATTATGCCCTGAATATATTCTACCATGCCCAGAAATCTGTTCCTTTCATTCTCTGTCCCCAACGCTCTAGGCGACCAGGCGACCACCTTTAGCCGCACCCTCATACTACTCCTCCTCTGTTCCGCGGGTGATGTGGAGGTAAACCCAGGCCCTGCATGTCCCCAGGCACCCTCATTTGTTGACTTCTGTGATCGAAAAAGCCTTGGTTTCATGCATGTCAACATCAGAAGCCTCCTCCCTAAGTTTGTTTTACTCACTGCTTTAGCACACTCTGCTAACCCTGATGTCCTTGCCGTGTCTGAATCCTGGCTCAGGAAGGCCACCAAAAATTCTGAGATTTCCATACCCAACTATAACATCTTTCGTCAAGATAGAACTGCCAAAGGGGGAGGAGTTGCAGTCTACTTTAGAGATAGCCTGCAAAGTAATGTCATACTTTCCAGGTCCATACCCAAACAGTTCGAACTACTAATCTTGAAAATTACTCTCTCCAGAAATAAGTCTCTCACTGTTGCCGCCTGCTACCGACCCCCCTCAGCACCCAGCTGTGCCCTGGACACCATTTGTGAATTGATTGCCCCCCATCTAGCTTCAGAGTTTGTTCTGTTAGGTGACCTAAACTGGGATATGCTTAACACCCCGGCAGTCCTACAATCTAAGATAGATGCCCTCAATCTCACACAAATCATCAAGGAACCAGGTACAACCCTAAATCTGTAAACAAGGGCACCCTCATAGACGTCATCCTGACCAACTGGCCCTCCAAATACACCTCCGCTGTCTTCAACCAGGATCTCAGCGATCACTGCCTCATTGCCTGTATCCGCTACGGAGCCGCAGTCAACCGACCACCCCTCATCACTGTCAAACGCTCCCTATAACACTTCTGTGAGCAGGCCTTTCTAATCGACCTGGCCCGGGTATCCTGGAAGGACATTGACCTCATCCCGTCAGTTGAGGATGCCTGGTCATTCTTTAAAAGTAACTTCCTCACCATTTTAGATAAGCATGCTCCGTTCAAAAAATGCAGAACTAAGAACAGATATAGCCCTTGGTTCACTCCAGACCTGACTGCCCTCGACCAGCACAAAAACATCCTGTGGCGGACTGCAATAGCATCGAACAGTCCCCGCGATATGCAACTGTTCAGGGAAGTCAGGAACCAATACACGCAGTCAGTCAGGAAAGCTAAGGCCAGCTTCTTCAGGCAGAAGTTTGCATCCTGTAGCACCAACTCCAAAAAGTTCTGGGACACTGTGATGTCCATGGAGAACAAGAGCACCTCCTCCCAGCTGCCCACTGCACTGAGGCTAGGTTACACGGTCACCACCGATAAATCCATGATTATCGAAAACTTCAACATCAACTTCAACTTCAACTTCAAGCATTTTTCAACGGCTGGCCATGCCTTCCGCCTGGCTACTCCAACCTCGGCCAACAGCTCTGCCCCCCCCGAAGCTACTCGCCCAAGCCTCTCCAGGTTCTCCTTTACCCAAATCCAGATAGCAGATGTTCTGAAAGAGCTGCAAAACCTGGACCCGTACAAATCAGCTGGGCTTGACAATCTGGACCCTCTATTTCTGAAACTATCCGCCGCCATTGTCGCAACCCCTATTACCAGCCTGTTCAACCTCTCTTTCATATCGTCTGAGATCCCCAAGGACTGGAAAGCTGCCGCAGTCATCCCCCTCTTCAAAGGGGGAGACACCCTGGACCCAAACTGTTACAGACCTATATCCATCCTGCCCTGCCTATCTAAGGTCTTCGAAAGCCAAGTCAACAAACAGGTCACTGACCATCTCGAATCCCACCGTACCTTCTCTGCTGTGCAATCTGGTTTCCGAGCCGATCACGGGTGCACCTCAGCCACGCTCAAGGTACTAAACGATATCATAAATGCCATCGATAAAAGACAGTACTGTGCAGCCGTCTTCATCGACCTTGCCAAGGCTTTCGACTCGGTCAATCACCATATTCTTATCGGCAGACTCAGTAGCCTCGGTTTTTCGGATGACTGCCTTGCCTGGTTCACCAACTACTTTGCAGACAGAGTTCAGTGTGTCAAATCGGAGGGCATGCTGTCCGGTCCTCTGGAAGTCTCTATGGGGGTGCCACAGGGTTCAATCCTCGGGCCGACTCTTTTTTCTGTATATATCAATGATGTTGCTCTTGCTGCGGGCGATTCCCTGATCCATCTCTATGCAGACGACACCATTCTATATACTTCCGGCCCGTCCTTGGACACTGTGCTATCTAACCTCCAAACGAGCTTCAATGCCATACAACACTCCTTCCGTGGCCTCCAACTGCTCTTAAACGCTAGTAAAACCAAATGCATGCTTTTCAACCGTTCGCTGCCTGCACCCGCACGCCTGACCAGCATCACCACCCTGGATGGTTCCAACCTTGAATATGTGGACATCTATAAGTACCTAGGTGTCTGGCTAGACTGTAAACTCTCCTTCCAGACTCATATCAAACATCTCCAATCGAAAATCAAATCAAGAGTCGGCTTTCTATTCCGCACCAAAGCCTCCTTCACTCACGCCGCCAAACTTACCCTAGTAAAACTGACTATCCTACCGATCCTCGACTTCGGCGATGTCATCTACAAAATTGCTTCCAACACTCTACTCAGCAAACTGGATGCAGTTTATCACAGTGCCATCCGTTTTGTCACTAAAGCACCTTATACCACCCACCACTGCGACTTGTACGCTCTAGTCGGCTGGCCCTCGCTACATATTCGTCGCCAGACCCACTGGCTCCAGGTCATCTACAAGTCCATGCTAGATAAAGCTCCGCCTTATCTCAGTTCACTGGTCACGATGGCAACACCTATCCGTAGCACGCGCTCCAGCAGGTGTATCTCACTGATCATCCCTAAAGCCAACACCTCATTTGGCCGCCTTTCGTTCCAGTTCTCTGCTGCCTGTGACTGGAACGAATTGCAAAAATCGCTGAAGTTGGAGACTTTTATCTCCCTCACCAACTTCAAACATCTGCTATCTGAGCAGCTAACCGATCGCTGCAGCTGTACATAGTCTATCGGCAAATAGCCCACCCATTTTTACCTACCTCATCCCCATACTGTTTTTGTTTATTTACTTTTCTGCTCTTTTGCACACCAATATCTCTACCTGTACATGACCATCTGATCATTTATCACTCCAGTGTTAATCTGCAAAATTGTAATTATTCGCCTACCTCATGCCTTTTGCACACAATGTATATAGACCCCCCTTTTTTCTTCCTATTGTGTTATTGACTTGTTAATTGTTTACTCCATGTGTAACTCTGTGTTGTCTGCTCACACTGCTATGCTTTATCTTGGCCAGGTCGCAGTTGCAAATGAGAACTTGTTCTCAACTAGCCTACCTGGTTAAATAAAGGTGAAATAAAAACATTTTATAAAAACATTGTTGTTAGCTGGGAAGGTTGTAAGCTAATGCACTGAATTCAAACAAAGTTGCACTGTGGAGAACCATGTTTTAAATGCAATCAAATTTGATTTTGGCTTTATTTTAACAACACATTTAGGGCTGGGTTGCTATTTAGCACCTTGTGAGAAATGTAGTCACAGACTGACAATTGATTCGAATCTGTCTCCAAATAATACAGAATAGCCCCTTCTGTTGGCAAACTTTGGAGAAGCGGAATTATTGAACTGCTGACAGTTATCTATTTTCCTCATTCAAATTGCTTCTTTAAATTGTCATTTCTGTCGAAGTCCCTTCTGGCCGCCCCTCAATCCAAACTTATGGTTTTTGGAAGTGGAGTGCCTCCCAGACAAGTGCCTGTCAATGTAGATTCAGCGTACCAGCTAAGGAGATCTCTCTCTCTCTCTCTCTCTCTCTCTCTCTCTCTCTCTTCAATTTCAATTTAAGGGGCTTCATTGGCATGGGAAACATATGTTTATGGGAAACAAGTGAAATAAACAATAAACAAAAGTGGAATAAACAATTAAAAAATAACAGTAAGCATTACACTCACAAAAGTGCAAAAAGAATAAAGACATTTGAAATGTCATATTATTTCTAAAAACAATGTTGTAATAATGTGTGTGTGTGTGTGTGTGCCTGTGTGTGTGTGTGCGTGTGTGTGTGCGCGTGTGTGTGTGTGTGTGTGTGTGTGTGTGTGTGTGTGTGTGTGTGTGTGTGTGTGTGTGTGTGTGTGTGTGTGTGTGTGCATTGAGAAGGGAGGGGGTTATGAAGACAGAAATATGCAACACTTTCCAAACAGCTTCTTAAAAACTGACTCTCCCACTTTCTTCAAAGCGTCAGACCTAAGCATGGAGGAGCCTTCCTGAAAAACACATCAAAACAAAAACAACGAGCAGAACATTTAACGCACCTCTTTAATTCCTCAAATTGTACGTCTGTATTCAAAAAGAGGCTACGGGGGATAGGGAAACATCAGTAAAAATGTTTGAAAGCAGCCCCCGCCCAAAATAACCAAACCACTACCACTCTTTGACTTTCCTAATCTTTACTGCCTAATAGAGAGCGGAACTTAAAAACAAATAAGCGTGAATTCAAAGAGCGTATTTTTTTTGCTTCAACATGCATTCAACAGACTGACACAAGGGCTTATGGGTTGGTTATGGGAGCAATGTCGACTCCCGTATCTAAGACAGACTATCACTGTTTCCTCTCACAGGAAAAGTAGGTTTGATTAAATGAAAAATGGTTGGGTAATGGAGAAAGTATGTTATTAACTTAGGTTTTATTTTATTTGTATTGGTTGTTTATCAAATTGAATCCCATTGAGATATGAATCTCTTTCTTTATTTGATTTAAAATAAAGCATATTTTGCCAGATTCCAACTGGGTGAAAGACTGCCTACCCTATAAACATACAATAGTTAGTATACTCTTTTTAAATGACCCTTTCAAGCCATAGACATATACATAGTCTAGCGCTATAATGACTCATAACTCATTACCAAGACCTCAGGCCTCACTCCCCTGTCACTGCATAAGCTCTCACCGAGTCATACAGTACCTCTCAACAAACTGCAGGCTACACAATATAAGCTATCATAAACACCCACAGTACCAGCCGTTGTAAATATTGTGTTTAGCTAAGAAACCATATAATTGACTCGGTTCAGCAAGTTTGAGTTACTTGCAGAGCGAGAAAGGGAGAGATGGGGGGCTGAAAGAAAATACATAAAGGGGATAGAAAAGTGGAAGGGGGAAGACAAAGGCTAAAACAGATGAAGCAAGAAAACAGAATGAGGGAAACAACGGTTTAAAATAGTGGGGAAGAAACAATTGAGTGAGAGAATGACAGCGAAAGAGAGAGAACCAAATTCAATTGAAATGTATTCGCAACATGCTTCATAAACAACAGGTGTAGACTGACAGTGAAATTGTTACTTACAGGCCCTTCCCAACAATGCAGAGAGAGAGAAAATAGAGAGATAATAAAAAAGCCAAACTTGTAATCATAAAGTAATATACACAACGAGTAACGACAACTTAGCTATACACGGGGTACTAGTACCGAGTCGATGTGCAGGGTTACGAGGTAATTGATGTAGATACAATGGTGTATCAATGGTGCAGCTGTATAACCGTGGTGACCATAATAGATCCTCAGTGATGTGGATGTGGAGGAACTGGAATCTTTTGACCCGCTCACACTACAGCCTTGTCGATGTGAATGGGGTTGCGCTCAGGCAGGTCTCTGACCTCCTCCCTATAGGCTATTTCGTCGGTGATCAAGCCAACCACCGTAGTGTCGTTGGCAAACTTAATGATGGGGTTGGCGTCGTGTGCAGCCACGCAGTCATTGGTGAACAGGGAGTACAGGAAGGGACTAAGCACGCACCCCTGATGGGCCCCGGTGCTGAGAGTCAGCGTGGCGGATGTGTTGTGGCCTACCCTCACCACCTGGTGGTGGCCCGTCAGAAAGTCCAGGGTCCAGTAGCAGAGAACAATCACAGAGTCAGAAAGAACCGCTGCACTAATTTTCTCCTGACGTCATTTCTTCTTTGTTTGCGTGCGTAAACATGCTTTGTGATGAAATATTGATGGAGCCTTCTAAACTGTCTTGTAAATCGTTTCCCCTTCTCTTAGCTCTCCATCTATCTGTAGCGCCTGGGGTAGACGCTGGGAAATGCGCATGTCTGGAGAGATGAGGCACAGCCTTGTGCGTCGGGCTGTCAAAGATGACAGACCTTTTTTTCCTCCCTCCATCTCTCCCTCCATCCCCCCATCACTACCGGGGGAAGACTGTTTGACTGTTTTCCCTTCACTCAAAAAACATATGCACAGGGTAATTTGATTGATGATGCAGGGGGATAAAGACGGCGCAAAGTTTGGATGGTGCGTTTGGTGGACAGATGATGCTGGAGATTTGTTTGGTCATCTTTCACAATTCTACTATATGTAAAATGTTGTTTGATGATGCGTGCGTGTGTGTACGTGTTTGCGATGTGTATGTGCCATGTGTGTGCGTGTTTGAGAGAGAGAGAGAGAGAGAGAGAGAGAGAGAGAGAGAGAGAGAGAACTAAGTGCCGGCGCAGACGGAGCGATAGGCGGGGATGACTGTTCCATCTGGGGACCCGTGACAAGGAGATGGCATTCCAACTGTGACAGATTTGGCAGGGAAGGCCCATATTGGCATCTGCCACTTATTCGCTCACAGTCGAGCATCTTTCATAATAACTCTGTGTCGAGCATCTTTCATAGTAACTCTGTGTGCCCAGGAGGTAAAACAGTACTGCTTTAAGTCAATTTTGTGTCTTAAACATACTCTCATGTCCATGGAAGTTGTAGAATCTTTTAGGTTTAGGCTTGGCTTAGCCACCCTCAATCAGGTCAGTGCACAGATAGGGACCTAGGGGTGCTCGAGCTCTTCCACTATGAGAAAAGTGCACTTGCAGATTGGTGACATATTTTATTCATTTTTCTTTGCTGCCACGAGAGCCACACTGCTGCACTCGTCCTGGCTGTAGGATAGACTCCTGGCGCAGGATGGTGAGTTTTCGTGACAATTTATCTCAATACGTTAAGTCAGTGTCTCAAAATCATGTATTTTTCAGCGAAAAAGGGCCTTTGAATGTTTTGGTACAAATACTGGAGACCTCTTCTTTGTCTACACCCATTTAGCATTGTTCACACCCTCTTAAGCTTTAGTCCCACCCATCTCTTTAATCCGAGCGTTCTGTCCTAACAACAGCAGTCATGCACCCAAGTTAACTGGCTAACGTTGGCTAGCATGCTAGCTACTTCCAGACACAAATGAGAGAACAGCTCACTCTAACCATTTTACTCGCCCTAGAAGAGCTGGTTAGACTATTTTTATGTTATCCAGAGCGTTGATAACTGCTGGAAACTATTTACGCTTTTTTGCCAACGTTTACTGACATCGCCATATTCAACGGCGTTGAGCTTTTGTAAATTAGTCAGTTATTCTCCAGTTCAGCACACTCAGACGAGAGTGCTCTGAAATCTGAGTAGATAGCCAGAGTGAATTTACCAGCTATGTTTATTAACGTGGATTATTTTGTTAAAAAATGTAGATAGCTAACTAAACAATGAACCATCATCCCAACTCATGACGTTACTACCCTGCATGAATCTGCAGGTAGCTAACCAACCAGGTTCAATGTTAGCTAGCAAACATTAGGCTATAACTAGCACAGATCACACACTTAACGCTAGCTAGCTGACCTAACAACAGCAGTAATGCACCCAAGATAACTGGCTGACGTTGGCTAGCTTGCTAGCTACTTCCAGACACAAATGAGAGAACGGCTCACTCTGACCATTTTACTCGCCCTATTGAAATGGATACTTGCATAGTGGAGTCTTTTGTTAAGACATGTAGCTAGCTAGCTAAACAATGGACCATAATCCCAACTCATGATGTTACTATACTTCATGATTCTGCAGGTAGCTAACCAACCAGGTTTAATGTGTAGCTAACATTATACTGTAACTAGCAAAGAAAATGGCTCTGAGATATGAATAACATTTACATTTACATTTAAGTCATTTAGCAGACGCTCTTATCCAGATCATACACGTACTGTTAGCTAGATAGCCAGCCAGCTAATGTTACCTAGCTAACAGTACACTTTAACTTGAAATGAAAATGACTTTCTGACTAAATTAGAAATGTGTAATATTTCAAAATGTAGCTAGCTAGACTATCTTACCCATATGCATGGATGGACGCTTCTCCCTCTCTCACGGATGCCATGGTTGCCCTTAGTTTGAAGATGTAATCCAGAGACAGGTGTTTTCTCCATCTCCTTAGCTATCATATTCTAATTCCACTGATTTCAAAACTCGGTCCTCCAGAAAGTGGAGAGCAACACTAATGCAGTCCTATTACGCAATAAAAACATTTTTTTAAAGCCATGTTAGACAGGATTACCTACACATACTGACCACCTCAAATAGACAGAAGCACGCTACATGGCAGACCAATCCGAACTCATCTCTCGGCATGTCCAGCCCACTCCTTATCTCAGCCAATCATAGCTAGCGGAAAGGTTGCCGGATTTTTCTGTGGCTTAACCAACTAGGCTCGTAATTT
Source organism: Oncorhynchus nerka (assembly GCF_034236695.1). Classification (NCBI taxonomy): domain Eukaryota; kingdom Metazoa; phylum Chordata; class Actinopteri; order Salmoniformes; family Salmonidae; genus Oncorhynchus; species Oncorhynchus nerka. The sequence continues at coordinate 36,103,961 of NC_088402.1, forward strand.
AACAAGTGACTTTCACTTTTACTGGGGTCATTTTCTATTAAAGTATCTTTGTCTTTCAGTATGACAATTGAATACTTTTTCCATCACTGTGAAAAACCCTGCAGCGTTGCAGTTCTTGACACACTCAAACTGGTGCACCTGGCACCTATATCCATACCTTGTTCATAGGCTCTTAAATATTTTGTCTTGCCCTTTCACCCTCTGAATTGCAGATACACAATCCATGTCTCAATTGTCTCAAGGTTTAAAAATCATCAACTCCCCTTCATCTACACTGATTGAAATGGGTTTAACCCATAATAGTCTAACCCCTGTCTAAGCCGGGGGAGGGGATTCTACTAAGCTATATGGAATTGTTTTAAGAAGGTCATACCAAGGATCATTTAACTATTTGATTTTGAATTTTAAGATTCCTTGAAGTGTAAAAATATATATATATATATATTTAATTAAAAAACTGCTATTACCCCATACAAACTCATTGAATAACAGATTCACTACATGGAACAACAGATAAATCCCCCCAAAAATCTAAAGGAAGTTTGTTCTGAAGTGTCTGTCCTATATCTGAAAGATATAAGAAAGATCAGGATTTTTTTTTAATAACATGTATTTAACCTTCTTTTTGGCATTAAACATTATTCATATATACTTCCATACATTTTGTCAACTGGTACCAGGGGACCTTCAGACGATTCTTGTGACTCTAGGGCAAAACAACTGACATGTACATGTTCATGAGTCTCACCTTTCCAAAGGGGTCACATTATTGTTTAGCCCAAACTGATCGGACGCTGCTGACAGAAGTTGGTAGATCAGCTGTGCCAACTTCAGACGAGTCCCAAGACGCTTGTTGGGGTCATAGAGCAAAACACTGTTGTGTTTGTGAGAGTATCATCTTTCCATGTTCGGATGCTACAGACGATTTTGTGAGAAGACTGATTTTCAGGATGTCTCATGGTCTGACAAACACCGCTCTAGTTCTGTCACCTTTCACCGCAGATGCGGAAGTGCGACATAGGCGGATGCGGTGGATTGAGACGCATCCAATGCAAAAAAACTGAAAGATTTGAATGGGGATTTTGTATTATGCTAATTACATTTTCGCAGGGCGTGGACATCGACCTTAGGGGTTAACAAGTGACATCAATAAGCACTCATAACATTCATCTGGATTCACCTGGTCAGTCTATGTCAAGACAGGTGTTCTTAATGTTTTGTACACTCAGTGTACAGTGGGCTGGATGACCCCTTACACCCTGCAATGGTAAAGACCTCCACAATTTAAAGTGAGCAGGTGGGATGTACCATTTTGGAAGTCTATTCCAATTTGGTTCAACATAATTTCATGGAAATACAATGTTGATTCGACCCGTGTGTGCCCAGTGGGTAGGGGCCAGGCACCTGCTTATCCATAAAGTTTGAATTTTTCAGTCCTTATAAGGATCTGAAGGAACAGTAACGTTCTAATCTCTGACACCTACATCAGTGCACTAAGCCTTTTAACCCAAGGCCAGAGGACAGCAAAAACAGAGAGGTGTTGGGGGAGTGGGCCATACTGTCAGCCAACTCTATTCTGGGAATGGACATGGTAGAGAGCATGGTACAAGACGGCCTTGTAAACTGGCACAACAAGGGAAGGTGTGTGTGTTCCTCCCGCCTCCCATCTCTCTCTCTCTCTCTCTCTCTCTCTCTCTCTCTCTCTCTCTCTCTCTCTCTCTCTCTCGCTCTCTCTCGCTCTCTCTCTCTCTCTCTCGCTCTCTCTCTCGCTCTCTTTGTCTCTTTCTTCCTCTTCCTTCACCAATCCCTCCCTTTCTATAAATCCGCCTTTTCCCTGATGAATGGCGGTGAGGGCCCATCCGTAAAAGGACGGCCCAGAAATCCTATTCATTTGCATACTGTAATTATTCTTTGAATCAGCCTACATTTATTGCTGCCAGCGAAAATCTACTGTCAGCATCGCCCAATAGATCACTGTTGAAAAGCCGGTCCACTGAAGGAAAGAGGGTCTGTGAGAAGATATGGGATGGGCTCCACCCCACCAACTAGCAGGGCAACACACACTCCATTCTTGTGCTTACAAACATATACACACACATATTAATACACTTTTGTGCAGACAAACACATACACATACACATACACCGTGCACATATCATGTGCACACACACACGCCATGCACACGCTTATAAACACATACTCAGATGAACACACTTCCTCGCAGACATACACAGAGCTATGAGATATACTGATCCTAGATCAGTGTAATGGGGTATTAGGACATGGACCATGTTAGTTTACATAGAGTACTGAGCCTAGATAAGTGCCCCTTGAGTTGGGAATAGCTTGATACCACTTTGAAGAGCATGTTATTGTTTTCCTCACTATGACCGCACCTTTGGCCTAAAATCTGACAGAGAGGGAAAAAGAGCAGTAAAAGCTGTACACTGTACACATGCATGTGCACACACACAAACACACACAGTACCCTCGCCCCCCTCCCATGTCTTGTTCCACTTGGCTGGGTTCGTTATGGAATGGAGTCCTCCTCACTTTCCACTCTGATAATAATACACTGATCTAGGTTCAATTCAGTTCACAGCTGTGTTTGGCTCTAAAAAGTACATTTCTGATCTTAGTTCAGATCACTTGACTTGAGTTGAGTAACACTAGCTATGTACAGTATGGTCTGTGTTCTAATACCCAATTTAAATGTAAGGCATGCATATCAGGACATCGTCAGTTGTCAGGTTAGCAATACCATGTCTGAATGGCTGTCCCAATCATTCTATTAGGTAGCTTTCTTTCCTCATCTCCTTCCTCTTATTTTCTTCAGGAGCTCTGACAGGTCAAATAATATTGGCTTATACTTTCAGGTCTGTAGGCATATAATAAACCTTCTCCAGGTCAGTTGAGGTCGGCGCTGCCGTCTGTCTTCAGTGCCAACATCTGATGTCACCTCAGTTGTGTTCAGCAAGGCCATCTGTTCCCGGAGCTCACCTTTCCCAGCTAGCACACGTTCTGATGAACCATATGTTTCTTAGAGCTTGGCGAGAGCATGGTTGTAATATGATTATTTTGCATAAAGCCTTCCCAAAACGTTTCCTACAGGTTTTCTTGCGGTTCTATTTAAAGTCATGTTCTCAAATTGTTCAGAGAACGTTAAGAAACAACGTTCTTCTGCGGGAATCTCAGTACTCCGAATTAACATTTTCGACAGGTTTCCTCATAGTTCTGTTTAAAGTCATGTTCTCAGAATGTTCAGAGAATGATAAGAAACAATGTTCTTCTGTGGGAATTCCAGTACTTCAGCATAACGTCAGGTTTGCTCATGGTTCTATTGAAAGTCATATTCTCAGAACCTTAAGAAAACTTTTTATAAAAAAAACAAAAAGAAAACATTAGTAAAGTTCTAAGAACATTCTAAGAATTGTATTTAAAAACACATATTTTCCATGCATCAACAAAATTTGCTCTATCTTGTCGGCAATGCCGACACACCTAACCTAACAATCTATGTTCCCAGAACAGGTGAAATTTTGACTTCTGTTCAGAATGTTTAAAAAACTTTCCATTTTAACAATCAGGAAACTTATGGTTTCGTTCCTAGAACTAATGGGAAACCAAAAACATAAATTCAACAACTTCCAAGGAACCAAATGTGCTAGCTGAGTTGGTATGCTACTGTTACTCCCTTCTGCATTTTATTATATAGGAAAATGTGTGTATTTACCTTTTATTATGTGTGCTGTACAATATCATTAGGCATGATTACGAATGACAAATACGCAATATTCGTACTTCCATTTCCACTTACGTTATTGTCCAAAGTAATAGTCCTGCAACCTGTACTGAATGGTATTCTGTGTAATTCTTGCACATTGGTAATCATTTTCATAAATGTTTTATGTAGTATAGTATATCGATTTAAACAGAATGTATCCGGTAAGAACAGAAAGTTGTAACAAAACAAAAAAAATGTTTTATACCTTTCTGTTTTCAGGAGATCCAAGGCTACAAGAACAGGTCCATAAACAGCATCTCGTCTGCTTTGAAAGGACTGCTAATGTTGATGACTCTAATTCACATTTGTGCATATGGGATTGCAGATGCTTGTTTATTTTCCCTGCACACGTCTCTCGCCCAGGTCTCCAGTGTTGTCGTCTCTACAGCAGATAAGATTGCCTAGCGTTACCCTGCCGCTCAATCTCCTCTGTGTGTGCTAGAATGTACCCTTTCCCTGCCAACACACACACACACACACACACACACACACACACACACACAAAGGAAAGAGGGGGACAGCTCTTGGCCTACATAGAAATCCCTGTGGAAAAAGGGGGAGAATCTCTGAGCCTCTTTAAGTAGCTGTTTTGTCATGTTTTATATCATTCAACTAATAAAACCCAAGTCCTTTACTAAAGACTCCGGCTCCCAGAAGACCCCTGTTCTAAATGTACTGCAAACACAATTGTTTGCCTTCAAAACATGTTCCTCCTTTTCATCCCCCTCTTCCTCCTCCTCTTCCCCAATCTACAGTCCCATGTCTGTGCTGCTGTTGTTTTCTTGGTAAACACACTAGTGAAATGTATTTGTTGATGGCTATAAGAAAAAATATCAAACTGCTACGGAGTCCATTTTTGTTCCTTGCCATCAGTTTCCAAGTGAGATTTGCCTTTAGCGAGGAAATCTTGAAGAGGATTTTACTTTGATACAGATGTGTGGACAGCTTATTTGTTCACTTTCTGAATGCAATGTCATGTTCTCTGAATTTCAATGTTTGAAATATTTTACATATAGAACACAGGGTGAACCAGATACATCTCAACGAGCGATTTGCAGTATGTAGCGAGTAGGCCCCTAGATATTGTATTTTATGTTAGAGAAACAAGGACATTTCTTAGTGAGATGGGGATGTATGTAAGAATGAGAATTGGATGTTCATCATTCCTTAGTAATGCCTGATCTGTGTCTATAAATTCCTGTCTGTCACGTGAACTTATTGAGATGCTGGTTGCTTCTTGAGAATAAATACACGTTATTGGTCATACACATATTTAGCAGATGTTAATGTGGGTGTAGCGAAATGCTTGTGTTCCTAGCTCCAACAGTGGAGTAGTATCTATCAGTGCAGTAGTATCTAAAAAACGATTCACAACAATACACACAAACCTAAAAGTAAAAGAGTAGATTTAAGAAATGTATAAATATTAGATTGAGCAATGTCGGAGTGGCATTGACTAAAATACAGTAGAATAGTACTTTATATACATATGAGATGAGTAAAGCAGTATGTAAACATTATTTAAACATTATTAAAGTGACTAGTGGTCCATTATTAAAGTGGCCAGTGATTCCAAGTCTATGTATATAGGGCAGCAGCCTCTAAGGTGAAGGGTTGTGTAACCGGGTGGAAGCCAGCTAGTGATGGCTATTTAACATTCTGATGGCCTTGAGATAAAAGCTGTTTTTCAGTCTCTCGGTCCCAGCTTTGATGCACCTTTACCGACCTCGCCTTCTGGATGATAGCGCAGTGAACAGGCCGTGGCTTTCCTTGATTACCTTTTTGGCCTTCCTGTGACATCGGGTGCTGTAGGTCTCCTGGAGGGCAGGTATTTTGTCAACTGTGATGCAGTAGCAGTACCAGGCAGTGATGCAGCTAGACAGGATGCTCTCAATTGTGCATCTGTAAACAATTGTGAGGGTTTTAGGGGCCAAGACAAATATCAGATCGTCAGCGATGTGTACGCCGAGGAATTTGAAGCTTTCCACCTTCTCCACTGCAGTCCCGTCGATGTGGATAGGGGCGTGCTCCCTCTGCTGTTTCCTGTGTTTTGTTGACATTCAGTGAGAGGTTATTTTCCTGGCACCACTCTCCATGGGCCCTCACCTCCTTCCTGAAGACTGTCTTGTCATTGTTGGTAATCAGACCTACGACTGTTGTGTTATCTGGAAACTTGATGACTGAGTTGGAGGCATGCGTGGCCACGCAGTCAAGGGTGAACAGAGAGAACAGGAGGGGGCTGAGCACGCACCCTTGTTGGGCCCATGTGTTGAGGGAGAGCAAAGTGGGAGTGTTGTTCCCTACCTTCAGCACCTGGTGGCTGCCCGTCAGGAAGTACAGGACCCAGTTTCCCAGAGCTGGGTTCAGACCCAGGGCCCCAGGCTTAATAATGAGCGTGGAGGGTACTATGGTGTTGAATGCTGAGTAATAGTCAATGAACAGCATTCTTACATAGTTATTCCTCTTGTCCAGATGGGATAGGGCAGTGTGCAGTGCAATGGCGATTGCATCGTCTGTGGATCTATTGGGGTGGTAAGCAAATTGAAGTGGGTCTAGGGTGTCAGAAAAGGTATATGATCCTTGACTAGGCTTTCAAAGCACTTTACGATGACAGAAGTGAGTGCTACGGGGCGATAGTCATTCAGTTATGTTACCTCTGCTTTCTTGGGTGGACATCTTGAAGCAAGTGAGGACAGAAGACGGGGATAGGGAGAGATTGAATATGTCCGTAAACACTCCAGCCAGCTGGTCTGCGCATGCCGTCTGGGCCAGCAGCCTTGCGAGGGTTAACACGTTTAAATATCTTACTCTCGTCGGCCACGGAGAAGAAGCGCCCACAGCCCACAGTGTCTTATGGTAACAAAGCATTTTAATGAACACCTAAAGGAAGCATTTTACATTTATTGATGTACTATCTCGATCAAGAAAACGAAATCAAGCAACTTTTTAAGTTCTATTTTTGACTCTGCAGGTGAAACCCTAGAACATTTGGAGAACAGTAAATGCACTGAAGTGTGCAAATTCCTCTTCTTCCCTGCCCAAGAAAGCTTGGTCTGACTCATAACTGAAAAGAATGGGATATGCGATGCTTTTAATCATAATTTTATCTCGGCAGGCTTAATACAAGCTTCACACACCTGTATTTGGGGAGTTTCTCCCATTCTTCTCTGCAAATCCTCTGTAGCTCTGTCAGGTTGGATTGGGAGCATGGTTCCACAGCTATTGACAGGTCTCTCCAGAGATATTCCATCGGGTTCAGGTCCGGGCTCTGGCTGGTTCACTCAAGGACATTCAGCGGCTAGTCCTGAAGCCACTTCTGCATTGTTGTCTTAGGTGTGTACTGAGGGTCGTTTTCCTGTTGGAAAGTGAACCTTCACTCTGGAGCAGATTTTCATCAATGATCTCTCTGTATTTTGCTCTGCTCCGTTCATCTTAGCCTTCGATCCTGATTAGTCTCCCAGTCCCTTCCGCTGAAAAACATCCCCACAGCATGATTCTGCCACCACCATGCTACACCGTAGGGATGGTGCCAGATTTCCTCCAGTCGGAGGACACTTGTCATTCAGGCCAAAGAGTTACATTTTGGTTTCATCAGACCAGAGAATCTTATTTCTCATGTTCTGAGAGTCATTTAGGTGCCTTTTGGCAAACTCCAAACTGGCTGTCATGTGCCTTTTACTGAGGAGCGGCTTCCGTCTGGCCACTGTACCATAAATGCCTGATTGGTGGAGTGCTGCAGAGATGGTTGTCAGAGTGACCATCGGATTCTTCGTCTATTCCCTGACCAAAGCCCTTTTCTTGCAACTTATTTATGGAACACTCTTCAAAATGTTCTTATATTTTATCTTCTGGTGCCTCTAGGGAAATTCATAAAACCTTACTAATGATGAATGTGAGTTTTTATTATGACCGTGTTTTTCTTTCTTTCTTTCTGATTGTATTTTGTATTTATATTTTGATGTGTGTATTTTCTGTAATTTCTGTAATTCAGGGCTCATCTGTAAGAGACCTTGGTTTCAGTATGACTCCCTGATAAAATAAAGGTTAAGATAGGTTCAGGTACTACCTCTACCCGTTTTCTTCCATTTTGTCCCTATTGAAAACGCCCCTGGGTTGAAATCATACAAATACTTTGAGCATTTGCATGAGTCTACCTGGAGTGCCAGATGGAAGAATTTATTCAGAATTGTTCTCGAAGCCAGTGTTAAGATCAGTGGCGTTCGGTGCCGTTTAAGATGAGGGAGGGCGATTACATTTTTTTCATGAGCAAGGCCTTATTTCTATTACAGGATATTGGATGACTGTCATTTATATTCCATTCACCCATGCGCAAGATGGCGCCGACAGAGAAGGTCGCCTCGCTTCTAGTCCTTAGGAAACTATGCAGTATTTTGTTTTTTGTATTATTTCTTACATTGTTAGCCCAGAGAATCTTAAGTGTTATTACATACAGCCGTTATTACATACAGTCATACAGCCGGAAATAACTATTGGATATCAGAGCAACGTCAACTTACCATCACCTTTGTTCGAACCACCCAAGGCATTCAAACTGATTCCAGAGGCTGACCCAAAACAACGTTGTCGCAGAAGAGATAGACGGAGCGGCCTTCTGGTCAGAATTCGAAGGTGCGCACATCACCCACCGCTTCTGAGTATAGTACTCGCTCATGTCCATTCTCTAGATAACAATGTAGACAAAATTAGGGAAAGGTTTGCTTTCCAGAGAGACATTTGGGATTGTAACATACTCTGTTTCATGGAAACATGGCTCTCTGGGGACATGCTGTCGGAATCGGTACAGCCACTGGGATTCTTTGTACGAGCGCCAACAGGAATAAACATCTCTCCGGGAAGAAGAAGGGCGGGGGTGTATGTTTCATGATTAACGACTCATTGTGTAATTGGAACAACATACAGGCACTCAAGTCCATCTGTTCACCTGACCTAGAATTCCTTACAATCAAATGCTGACCGTATTATATCCCAAGAGAATTCTCGTCGGTTATTGTCACAGCCGTGTATATACCCCCTCAAGCCGATACCATGACGGCCCTCAAGGAACTCCACTGGACTCTATGCAAACTGGAAACCATATATCCTGAGGCTGCATTTATTGAAGTTGGGGATTTTAACAAAGAAATTTTGAGAACAAGGCTACCAAAATTCTATCAGCATATTGATTGTAGTACCCGGGCTGGCAAAACACTGAATCACTGCTATTCTAACTTCCGCAATGCATACAAGGCCCTCCCCCTCCCTATTCAGCAAATCTTAACACGACTCCATTTTGCTTCTCCCCTCCTATAGGCAGAAACTCAAACAGGATGTACCCGTGACAAGGATAATTCAACGCTGGTCTGACCACACTTCAAGATTGTTTTGAAAACGCGGACTGGGACATGTTCCCGGTAGCCTCAGAGAATAGCATAGATTTATAAGTTGATTCGGTGAGTGAGTATACAAGGAAGTGCATAGGAGATGTTGTACCCACTGTGACTATTAAAACCAACACTAACCAGAAACCATGGATAGATGGCGGCATTTGTGCAAAACTGAAAGCGAGAACTGCCGCATTTAACTTCTCTAGGGTAGGGGCAGCATTGGGAATTTTGGATGAAAAGAATGCCCAAATTAAGCTGCTTGCTTCTCAGCCATAAAAGTTATAATATGCATATAATCAGTAGATTTTGATAGAAAACACACTGAAGTTTCTAAAACTGTTTGAATGATGTCTGTGAGTATAACAGAACTCATATGGCAGGCAAAATCCAGAGAAAAAATCCAACCTGGAAGTGGGAAATCTGAGGTTGGTCGTTTTTCAGCTCATTCCCTATTGAAGATACAGTGGGATATTGGTCATGTTGCACTTCCTAAGGCTTTCACTAGATGCCAACAGTCTTTAGAACCTAGTTTGAGGCTTCTACTGTGAAGTGGGGACGAATGAGAGGGGAATGAGTCAGAGGTCTGCCAGGAGCTACGAGCTGACCATGCGCGGTCACGTGAAAGTTAGCTTGCGTTCCATTGCTTTTTTACAGACAAAGGAATTCTCCGGTTGGAACATTATTGAAGATTTATGTTAAAAATATCCTAAAGATTGATTCTATACATCGTTTGACATGTTTCTACGGACTGTAACGGAACTTTTGGACTTTTCGTCTGCTCGTGCGTCATGAAGTTGGATTACTGGGCTGAACGCGCTAACAACAAGGAGGAATTTGGACATAATTGATGGACATTATCGAACAAAACAAACATTTATTGTGGAAGTGGGATTCCTGGGAGTGCATTCTGGTGAAAATCATGAAAGGTAAGTGAACATTTATAATGCTATTTCTGACTTCTTTTGACAACATGGCTGTAAGGGTTTTCTGGTGAAAGAGAGGCGGACCAAAATGCAGCATGGTGGTTATTCATGTTCTTTCATTTATAAAGAAACTACACATGAGATAACTAACAAAAACAACAAACGTGAGAAAACCTAAAACAGTCCCATCTGGTGCAAACACAAAGACAGGAACAATCACCCAAAAACACACAGTGACACCCAGGCTACCTAAGTATGATTCTCAATCAGAGACAACTAATGACACCTGCCTCTGATTGAGAACCATACTAGGCCGAAACATAGAAATACCCAAATCATAGAAAAACAAACATAGACTGCCCACCCAACTCACGCCCTGACCATACTAACTAAATACAAAACACAGGAAATAAAGGTCAGAACGTGACAATGGCGGATATCAATTTGGCTTGATTTAGTCGTCTGAGCACCGTACTCAGATTATTGCATGGTTTGCTTTTTCCGTTTAGTTAAAAAAAATCTGACACAGCGGTTGCATTAAGGAGAAGTGGGTCTAAAATTCCATGTATCACACTTGTATCTTTTAGCAATGTTTATTATGAGTATTTCTGTAAATTGATGTGGCTCTCTGCAAAATCACTGGATGTTTTTGGAACTACTGTACATAACGCGCCAATGTAAACTCAGATTTTTGGATATAAATATGAACTTTACCGAACAAAACATACATGTATTGTGTAACATGAAGTCCTATGAGTGTCATCTGATGAAGATCATCAAAGGTTAGTGATTAATTGTATCTATATTTCTGCTTTTTGTGACTCCTCTCTTTGGCTGGACAAATGTGACTTGGCTCTGAACTAACATAATCATTTGGTTTGCTTTCGTCGTAAAGCCTTTTTGAAATCGGACACTGGCTGGATTTACAACAAGTGTATCTTTAAAATGGTGTAAAATACATGTATGTTTGAGGAATTTTAATTATGGAATTTCTGTTGTTTGAATTTGGCGCCCTGCAGTTTCACTGGCTGTTGACAGGTGGGACACTGCCGTCCCAAGTACCCTAGAGAGGTTAACCATGGAAAGAAGACCAGGAATATGGCCGAGTACAAACATTGTAGTTATTCCCTCTGCAAGGTAATCAAACAAGCGAAATGTCAGTATATCGACAAAGTGAAGTCGCAATTCAACGGCTCAGACAAGAAACGTATGTTGCAGGCAACCACGGACTACAAAAAGAAAATTAGCCACGTCACGGACACAGACGTCTTGCTTCCATACGAACTAAACACCTTCTTTGCCCGCTTTGAGGATAACACAGTGCCACAGACACAGCCCGCTACCAAGGACTGTGGGCTCTCCTTCTCCGTGGCAAACGTGAGTAAGATATTTAAATGTGTTAACCCTCGCAAAACTGCCTGCCAAGACGACATCCCTAGCCGCGTCCTCAGAGCATGCGTAGACCAGCTGCCTGATGTCTTTACAGACATATTCAATCTCTCCATATCCCAGACCAGTTGCCTGGTGTGTTTACAAACATATTCAATCGTTCCCTGTCCCAGACCAGCTGCCTGGTGTGTATACAGACATATTCAATCTCTCCCTATCCTACCCAAGAAGGCAAAGGTAACTGAACTGAATGACTATCACCCGGTAGCACTCACTTCTGTCATCAGGAAGTGCTTTTAGAGACTAGTCAAGGATCATGTCACCTCCACCTTACCTGTCACCCTAGACCCACTGCAATTTGCATACCGCCCCAATAGGTTCACAGAAGATGCAATCGCCATCTCACTGATAACTGCCCTATCCCATCTGGACAAGAGGAATACCCATGTAAGAATGATGTTCATTGACTACAGCTCAGCATTCAACACCATAGTAACCTCCAAGCTCATTATTAAGTTTGAGGCCCTGGGTCTCAACCCTGCCCTGCGCGATTGGGTCCTGGACTTCCTGACGGGCCCCACCCAAGTGGTAAAGGTAGGAAACAACATCTCAACTTCGCTGAGCCTCAACACTGGGGCCCCACAAGAGTGTGTGCTCAGTTCCCTACTGTACTCCCTGTTCACCCATGACTGTGTGGCCATGCACGCCTTCAACTCGATCATCAAGTTTGCAGACGACACAACAGTAGTAGGCTTGATCACCAACAATAACGAGACAGCTTGTAGGGAGGAAGTGAGGGAACTCGGAGTGTGGTGTCAGGAAAACAACCTCTCACTCAACGTCAACAAAACAAAGGAGATGATCGTGGACTTAAAGAAACAGCAGAGGGAGCACCCCCTTATCCACATTGACGGGACAGTAGTGGAGGAGGTGGAAAGTTTTAAATTCATCGGCATACACATCACGGACAAACTGAAATGGTCCACCCACACAGACAGTGTGGTAAAGAAGGTGTAACAGTGCCTCTATAACCTCAGGAGGCTGAAGAAATTTGGCTTGCCACCTAAAACCCTCACAAAAGTTTACAGATGCACAATTGAGAGCACCCTGTCGGGCTGTATCCCTGCCTCGTACGGCAACTGCTCCGCCCACAACCGCAGGGCTCTCGAGGGTGGTGCAACTACCTGCCCTCCAGGACACCTACAGCACCTGATATCACAGGAAGGCCAAAACGATCATCATGGACAACAAACACCCAAGCCACTGCCTGTTCACCCTGCTACCATCCATAAGGCAAGGTCAGTACAGGTGTATCAAAGCTGGGACTGAGAGACTGAAAAATAGCTTCTATCTCAATGCCATCAAACTGTTAAACAGCCAGAGAGGCTGGTGCCTACATACAGACTTGAAATCATTGGCCACTCTAACAAATGGCTCACTAGTCACTCTTTATTAATGCCGATTTAATAATGATGTTTACATATCATGCATTACCCGTATGTATATACTGTATGTAGTAGTGAATATAAGTACTTATAACGTCATAACGAGTCAAGCAAAAAAAATACAATTGAGAGGAATATGTTAATTAATGTAGAGACAAACAATTCTGCATATTTCTTGGTCATACATTTAATTTACGAAAATCACTATTTATCAACAAAAAAATTATATCATATCCAATACCAGATGTATCAAACTCCATTCTTTGAATGATGCTGTGTCTGCATGTATGTATTACAATTATACACTTCAGCAGTGTTTACCACTGAAACTCTCCTGGGACATCAATGATTACACATTGTAACTATGAAATAGACTAGAAACAGGATTTAAGTAAAAGCTGATTTGTAATTCATATATACAGAATAAAAAACAGTACATCCTGCCAGCACGCCAACAAGCACGCTGAATGACGCGTGGAAGAGAGCGAAGAATGAGATGGGAGCAACAATCCAGGCTATTTGCTCTGAGACCTGCATAATAATGTAATGAAACAAGCAGGGAGCAGGTTTCGAACCCTCAACATTCTAGACCGAAGTACAGCACGCTCTCGATCCCTAACCTTTTAGGGATCGGGGGCAGCATTTTCACTTTGGATGAATTGCGTGCCCATAATGAACTGCCTCCTACTCTGTCCCAGATGCTAATATATGCATATTATTATTACTATTGGATAGAAAACACTCTGAAGTTTCTAAAACTGTTTGAATTATGTCTGTGAGTATAACATAACTCATAGGGCAGGTAAACTTCCAAACAGGAAGTGGAAATTCTGGGGCTGGTTGATTTTCAACTCATCGCCTATTCACATTCAAATAAGATATGGATCTGTTCACACTTCCTACGCCTTCCACTAGATGTCAAAAGTCAGTAGAACGTAGAATCACGCCTCTAGTGTGATGTGGGACCGGATGGCAGCTATTTGAGTCACTGGTCTTTTCCTGGTTACGCGCAGTAGTGATTATATCGCCTTGCGTTCCACGTTCTGTAGATAAAAACGAATGCTCCGGGTGGAACGTTATTGGATATGTATGATAATAAAATCCTGAAGATTGATTCTCTACTTAGTTTGACCAGTTTATTCGACCTGGAATATTTTATTTTATTAGATTTTTTATTTCACCTTTATTTAACCAGGTAGGCAAGTTGAGAACAAGTTCTCATTTACAATTGCGACCTGGCCAAGATAAAGCAAAGCAGTTCGACAGATACAACGACACAGAGTTACACATGGAGTAAAACAAACATACAATCAATAATACAGTATAAACAAGTGTATATACAATGTGAGCAAATGAGGAGAGAAGGGAGGTAAAGGCAAAAAAGGCCATGGTGGCAAAGTAAATACAATATAGCAAGTAAAACACTGGAATGGTAGTTTTGCAATGGAAGAATGTGCAAAGTAGAAATAAAAATAATGGGGTGCAAAGGAGCAAAATAAATAAATTAAATAAATACAGTTGGGAAAGAGGTAGTTGTTTGGGCTAAATTATAGGTGGGCTATGTACAGGTGCAGTAATCTGTAAGATGCTCTGACAGTTGGTGCTTAAAGCTAGTGGGGGAGATAAGTGTTTCCAGTTTCAGAGATGTTTGTAGTTCGTTCCAGTCATTGGCAGCAGAGAACTGGAAGGAGAGGCGGCCAAAGAAAGAATTGGTTTTGGGGGTGACTAGAGAGATATACCTGCTGGAGCGTGTGCTACAGGTGGGCGATGCTATGGTGACCAGCGAGCTGAGATAAGGGGGGACTTTACCTAGCAGGGTCTTGTAGATGACATGGAGCCAGTGGGTTTGGCGACGAGTATGAAGCGAGGGCCAGCCAACGAGAGCGTACAGGTCGCAATGGTGGGTAGTATATGGGGCTTTGGTGACAAAACGGATTGCACTGTGATAGACTGCATCCAATTTGTTGAGTAGGGTATTGGAGGCTATTTTGTAAATGACATCGCCAAAGTCGAGGATTGGTAGGATGGTCAGTTTTACAAGGGTATGTTTGGCAGCATGAGTGAAGGATGCTTTGTTGCGAAATAGGCAGCCAATTCTAGATTTCATTTTGGATTGGAGATGTTTGATATGGGTCTGGAAGGAGAGTTTACAGTCTAACCAGACACCTAAGTATTTGTAGTTGTCCACGTATTCTAAGTCAGAGCCGTCCAGAGTAGTGATGTTGGACAGGCGGGTAGGTGCAGGTAGCGATCGGTTGAAGAGCATGCATTTAGTTTTACTTGTATTTAAGAGCAATTGGAGGCCACGGAAGGAGAGTTGTATGGCATTGAAGCTTGCCTGGAGGGTTGTTAACACAGTGTCCAAAGAAGGGCCGGAAGTATACAGAATGGTGTCGTCTGCGTAGAGGTGGATCAGAGACTCACCAGCAGCAAGAGCGACCTCATTGATGTATATAGAGAAGAGAGTCGGTCCAAGAATTGAAACCTGTGGCACCCCCATAGAGACTGCCAGAGGTCCGGACAGCAGACCCTCCGATTTGACACACTGAAATCTATCAGAGAAGTAGTTGAACCAGGCGAGGCAATCATTTGAGAAACCAAGGCTGTCGAGTCTGCCGATGAGGATGTGGTGATTGACAGAGTCGAAAGCCTTGGCCAGATCAATGAATACGGCTGCACAGTAATGTTTCTTATCGATGGCGGTTAAGATATCGTTTAGGACCTTGAGCGTGGCTGAGGTGCACCCATGACCAGCTCTGAAACCAGATTGCATAGCAGAGAAGGTATGGTGAGATTCGAAATGGTCGGTAATCTGTTTGTTGACTTGGCTTTCGAAGACCTTAGAAAGGCATGGTAGGATAGATATAGGTCTATAGCAGTTTGGGTCAAGAGTGTCCCCCCCTTTGAAGAGGGGGATGACCGCAGCTGCTTTCCAATCTTTGGGAATCTCAGACGACACGAAAGAGAGGTTGAACAGGCTAGTAATAGGGGTGGCAACAATTTCGGCAGATAATTTTAGAAAGAAAGGGTCCAGATTGTCTAGCCCGGCTGATTTGTAGGGGTCCAGATTTTTCAGCTCTTTCAGAACATCAGCTGAACAGATTTGGGAGAAGGAGAAATGGGGAAGGCTTGGGCGAGTTGCTGTTGGGGGTGCAGTGCTGTTGACCGTGGTAGGAGTAGCCAGGTGGAAAGCATGGCCAGCCGTAGAAAAATGCTTATTGAAATTCTCAATTATGGTGAATTTATCAGTGGTGACAGTGTTTCCTATCTTCAGTGCAGTGGGCAGCTGGGAGGAGGTGTTCTTATTCTCCATGGACTTTACAGTGTCCCAGAACTTTTTTGAGTTAGTGTTGCAGGAAGCAAATTTCTGCTTGAAAAAGCTAGCCTTGGCTTTTCTAACTGCCTGTGTATAACTTTTTGAAGTTTTCGTCCGAGTTCGCCTGGACCAGCGCCAGCTTTTGGACATGTGAACTAAATGTGCTAGCAAAAGTAGCTAATTGTACACTAGTATTGGACATTATGGAACAAAACCACAATTTATTGCGGAACTAGGATTCCTTGTACTGCATTCTGATGAAAGATCATCAAAGGTAAGGGAATATTTATGATGTAATTTTGTATTTCTGTTGACTCCAACATGGCGGAGAAATATATTTACGTCTGAGCGCCGTCTCAGATTATTGCATGGTATGCTTTTTCCGTAACGTTTAAAAAAGATCTGACACAGTGGTTGCATTAAGAACCAGTGTATCTTTAATTATATGTAAAACATGTATATTTCGTCAACGTTTATGATGAGTGGCCTCCCGGGTGGGGCAGTGATTAAGGGTGGTGTACTGCAGCTCCAGCTGTGCCACCAGACACTCTGGGTTCACGCCCAGGCTCTGTTGTATCCGGCCGTGACCGGGAGGTCCGTGGGGCGACGCACAATTGGCCTAGCGTCGTCCAGGTTAGGGAGGGTTTGACCGGTAGGGATATCCTTGTCTCATCGCGCACCAGCGACTCCTGTGGCGGGCCGGGCGCAGTGCACGGTGTTTCCTCTGACACATTGGTGCGCGATGAGACAAGGCTTCACCAGCCCCATGTAAATGACCATTGAAAAGGTCTGACATGGAAATGGTCTTCCATGCCTCTTTCTTTCCTGCCTGCTTCTTAGCCCCATAGTTATTCGTGTTCGCCATCAAGGAATCAACAACTGACAAGGTGAAAAAGTTGAAGGAGGCTGTACTTTGCAGTCATGTCTAGTTGAGGTCCTGGCTGCCTTTTGGGTCTAAAAACTGGTGGATTTGGTTCCAAATCATCTTCTAACACAGAGTGCCAACGACTCTCTGGCCCTCTGTCTGCAGGTTTCTCTCTTCCCCACCTCCTCTTCTTTGTCACTGACTTCGCAACTTTAGATGGCCGGGTAGGTGTGGAGCCGGAGACAGCGGGGGTCCGGCTGGATGAACCAGCTTCAGAGGGAGATGGACACCTAGACATTGGCGGCTCATAATCAGAATCACTGCCACTGTGAAAGATTTTAAAAATCAGTAACAATACTTTCACATATGAGCCCTGTATCAACACGTAAAATAAACAGATATATATAGAGTACAGGGAAAATAATCACTACGGTGAAGTGCTGTTCCATTCCAAATTTATAGAAAATACATAAAAAATATATATCACACACACAGTATTGCCAATGTGTACTTTACGCATTTCATTACAGAAGATATTTTTATATATTGCAAATAAAATAAGAAAATCAACAACAACAAAAATCTCAATGAATAATATTTCATATTAATTTCAAAAAATGACATTAGCATTAGAATTAGAATTAGCATTAGGACCAAGCATTATAACCAATCCAGCATGGCATCCTCGCCATGCAGAAACATTACGTACGCCTGGAAGTCAAGATTCATCTTCCTGAAGAAACCCTGTCTCGCTGTCTCGATCAATTTCCTCTATAATTTGGGTTAAATCTGTATACCTAGACTTTGTTTTGAGCTTTTCCTGATTTATTCGCCATAATTTAAATATATAAACTTGTTGAAAATGCTGTCGAATATGTACTGCTATGCGTAACACTCGTGGCTCCGTCAAGTAGGAGTTGCAATGGCGAATGAACCTCTTTTACACCAGAGTTTACCACAAAGGCTGGTCTTCGAACGTATAACCATTACATATTGCCGTTTACCTCAGCTCATTTGCTATCTTCCAAGCTAGGTTTCAAGATGATCAGTGGTCATTGGGCCAAAATACAGCCAATCAACGATAGACCGGTCCTACCATTGGTGCGCAATGAGGTCATTGATTGGTGTCTTCAAATCGGTTTGTTTCGGTCAATACGTCCCGGGAAAAGAACCATCATGTATGGTTGTGTTAGTAACAACCAGAGGATTGCAATGAAACCAACCATGACTGGATAAACCTTTGTTTAGTGTGTGTAATTACCACGAATGCTTCGTCCAAAGTTGAAATCACGACGCAACCGGTTTACAAATGTTTCGTGTTAGGCTATAAAAATGTATTTTATCAAACAAAACGAACATTCACTGTGTTGTTAGGACACTTGGCATTGCCACCAGAGGAAGATCTTCAATGGTAAGCGATTTATTTTATTGTTATTTCTGACTTTCGTGACGCTAATGGGGCGCCGTCCTCAGAAAATCTCATGTTTGCTTTTGCAGTAAACCTTTTTGAAATTTGACACAGCGGCTGGATTAATAAGACGTTCATCTTATAAATGATGTAAGATACATGTATTTACAAGAATGTTTAATACAACGAATGGTGTATTTAAAATGTTAGCTCTCTGCAGTTTCACCGGATGTTGGCCTGGTGGGACGTGAGCGTCTCCCCTACCCTAGAGAGGTTAATAATGGTGTTGTAGTCGTGTTTCAAATCAAATCAAATCAAATTTATTTATATAGCCCTTCGTACATCAGCTGATCTCTCAAAGTGCTGTACAGTGCCCACGCAGTCGTGGGTGAACAGGGAGTACAGGAGGGGACTAAGTACACACTCCAGGTGGCTGACGTGTTGTTGCCTACCCTTACCACCTGGGGGCAGCCCGTCAGGATGTCCAGGATCCAGTTTCAGAGGGAGGTATTTAGTCCCAGGGTCCTTAGCTTAGTGATGAGATTTGTGGGCACTATGGTGTTGAAAGCTGAGCTGTAGTCAATGAATAGCATTCTCACATAAGTGTTCCTTTTGTCCAGGTGGGAAAGTGCAGTGTGGAGTGCGATTGAGATTGCGTCATCTGTGGATCTGTTAGAGCGGTATGTGAATTGGAGTGGGTCTAGGGTATCCGGGAGGATGCTGTTGATGTGAGCTATGACCAGCCTTTCAAAGCACTTCATGGCTACCGACGCGAGTGCTACGGGGCGGTAATGTTTTAGGCAGGTTACCTTTGCTTTCTTGGGCACAGGGACTATGGTGGTCTGCTTGAAACATGGAGGTATTACAAACTCGGTCAGGGAGAGGTTGAAAGTCAGTGAATACACTTGCCAGTTAGTATGCGCATGCTTTGAGTGCACGTCCTGTTAATCCATCTGGCCAAGCTTTGTGAATGTTGACCTGTATAAAGTTCTTGCTCACATCGGCTACCGAGAGCATTATCACACAGTCCTCCAGAACAGCTGGTGCTCTCGTGCATGCTTCAGTGTTCTTTGCCTCGAAGTGAGGATAAAAGACATTTAGCTCGTCTGGTAGGCTCGTGTCACTGGGCAGCCCGCGTCTGGGTTTCCCTTTGTACTCCTTAATAGTTTTCAAGCCTTGCCACATCTGACGAGTGTCAAAGCCTGTGTAGTAGGATTCAATCTTAATCCTGTATTGACGCTTTGCTTGTTTGATGGTTTGTCTGAGGGCATAGCGAGTTTTCTTATTAGTGTCCCACTCCTTGAAAGCAGCAGCCCTAGCCTTTATCTCGATGTGGATGTTGTTTGTAATCCATGGCTTCTGGTTGGGATATGTACATACGGTCACTGTGGGGACGATGTCGTCGATGCACTTATTGATGAATCCGATGACTGAGGTGGTATCCCCTTTCGTTCCATTTGCAAAACTTTTTTCAACAGAACCGGAGGAATGAACACACTCCTGATCACGCAGTTCACTTTCATAGCAGCCACAATGTATTCCTTCTCACATCTATGCACTCTCCTCCTCTCACCTTTTCCCTTGATTTGTTGACTTAAATGCACAACAAATCAGCTGTATGTTACCAGGCGAAAAAAACATTCCAAGCCAAACCATATCATAATCGCTACACACAGCCTACATCGTTGTCACGATATTAACTAACATAGCTAATAGAAGTAACGCATTAGTAAACTCGCTACAATCATGCAGTAACGTTACAGTGCATAGTCAGTAAGCGGTTTTGCAGTTACACCGGTGGGCCTCGGTGGCAATACATTTGTAATACCAAAAGCTTTCCTTGACTTGGAAGAGTTCCAGGGTTGTGTTGGATAGTCATTGCCAACTAGTTAGCATAGCACCCCTCTGTTTGAGCAAGGTGTTTGAGTTGGCTAAATTAGATAGCTGGATTTGCTAGCTAAGTAAGTTAAACTGAAAGTGAAAAAAATTCTTATGCTTTCAGTACTAGATTTATTCTCTGATCATTTGATTGGGTGGACAACATGTCAGTTCATGCTGCGAGAGCTCTGATTTGAAGTTGTCATAATAACTGTGTAAGTCTATTGAAGGGGGGGAGAACCAATGTTCCCTCAAAAAAAATTCTGCACTGAGCAAATTTCAGGTCTGCTGAGTTTAAACTTGAAAATGGGGAAAATTCTGTGCATTTTCCAGTGTGCGTTTACTGTGAACACTTAGGCTGTTCCCACTTTAAGTTATAGTTTTAACAGTTGCCAAGTAGACTACTGTGGCTATTTGATCTTAATGTAGGCCTACCAGAAGGGCCTACCATCAAAAACAATGGAGAAAAAGCATCCCATAACATTTTAACATCAAAATAGCTGTTATATCATTCAGCCTACAGTAGCATCCAATGTGTGGTGTTCAATCTAGGCCTACATTCCATGAACCTTTTGAAAAATACATGCGGGGCTTGACCTGTTTATCCACTTGTCCTTCAGACAAGGAGGTGACTGAACATGTTATTGTGTTATTTGATGCAAGAAACTACTTTACAAAATACAATTATTTATTATTCACATACCATTATTACAGAGAATCAGACAAATGATGTTACCCTCTGCCTATTGGCTACTTAGCTTATTCAAACCTGTCTCAAAAAGCAACACTGCCCCTTTAAGACAAAAAAAATCTGACTCACTTTTCAAAGATGTTTAGAAATGTATACGAATAAAATGTGACTAGTATCAGGAAACTAGGCATATGTCGTGGGTCACTACTTCACAGGAGAGCCAATTGAATGTAAACTTGAAAGCAAAATGTGTTTTTTTGGCAGGAATGCCTTCTGGAACATGTGAACTTTCATGGGCCTTAATAACAAACATGTTTGCCATCTGTAAATACAAATAAAATTGTCAGAACTGCATCAGTGTTGCTCTCCACTTTCTGGAGGACCAAGTTTTGAAATCAGTGGAATCAGAGTATGATAGCTAAGGAGATAACTAAGGAGAAAACACCTGTCTCCGGATTACATCTTCAAACTAAGGGCAACCATGGCATCCGTGAGAGAGGGAGAAGCATCCATCCATGTATATGGGTAAGATAATCTAGCTAGCTACATTTTCTAATATTACACGTTTCTAATTTTGTCAGAAAGTCATTTTCATTTCATGTTAAAGTGTACTGTTAGTTAGCTAGGTAACATTAGCGGCTGGCTCGCTAGCTAACTTTACGTGTATGATCTTATTATTTGTATCTCAGAGCCATTTGCTTTGCTATTTTTAGCCTAATGTTAGCTAGCTAATATTGAACCTGGTTTGTTCGTTACTTGCAGATTCATGCATGGTAGTAACGTAATGAGTTGGGATTATGGTTCATTATTTACCTGCATAGGTAGCTACATGTCTTAACAAATGACTCCACTATGCATGTAACCATTTCAATAGAATGTCACTGCAACAACTGTTGATAGACATAGCTGGTAAATTCGCTCTGGCTATCTACCCCGATTTCAGAACACGGGTAAGATAGTCTAATTAGCTACATTTTCAGATATTACACATTTCTAATTTTGTCAGAAAGTAATTTTCATTTCAAGTTAAAGTGTACTGTTAGCTAACTAGCTAATGTTAGCTGGCTGGCTCGCTACTTACGATTATGTGTATGATATTATTATTCATATCTTCTAGCCATTTGCTTTGCTAGTTATAGCCTAATGTTAGCTAGCCAGAAGCGTTCATCCATGTATATGGGTAAGATAGTTTAGCTAGCTACATTTTAAAATATTACACATTTCTAATTTTGTCAGAAAGTCATTTTCATTTGAAGTTAAAGTGTACTGTTAGCCAGCTAGGTAACGTTAACGTCTGGCACGCAAGCTAACGTTACATGTATGATCTTATTATTTGTATCTCAGAGCCATTTGCTTTGCTAGTTTTAGCCTAATGTTAGCTAGCTAATATTGAACCTGGTTGGTTAGCTATCTGCAGATTCATGCAGGGTAGTAATGTCGTGAGTTGGGATTACGGTTAATTGTTTATCTAGCTAGCTACCTACATCTTAACAAAATAGTCCACTATGCAGAGTCCACTGTGCAAGTAACATTTACATTTTTTTACATTACATTTAAGTCATTTAGCAGACGCTCTTATCCAGAGCGACTTACAAATTGGTGCTTTCACCTTATGACATCCAGTGGAACAGCCACTTTACAATAGTGCATCTAGGTCTTTTAAGGGGGGAGGGGGAGAAGGATTACTTTATCCTATCCTAGGTATTCCTTAAAGAGGTGGGGTTTCAGGTGTCTCCGGAAGGTGGTGATTGACTCCGCTGTCCTGGCGTCGTGAGGGAGTTTGTTCCACCATTGGGGGGCCAGAGCAGCGAACAGTTTTGACTGGGCTGAGCGGGAACTGTACTTCCTCAGTGGTAGGGAGGCGAGCAGGCCAGAGGTGGATGAACGCAGTGCCCTTGTTTGGGTGTAGGGCCTGATCAGAGCCTGGAGGTAGTGAGGTGCCGTTCCCCTCACAGCTCCGTAGGCAAGCACCATGGTCTTGTAGCGGATGCGAGCTTCAACTGGAAGCCAGTGGAGAGAGCGGAGGAGCGGGGTGACGTGAGAGAACTTGGGAAGGTTGAACACCAGACGGGCTGCGGCGTTCTGGATGAGTTGTAGGGGTTTAATGGCACAGGCAGGGAGCCCAGCCAACAGCGAGTTGCAGTAATCCAGACGGGAGATGACAAGTGCCTGGATTAGGACCTGCGCCGCTTCCTGTGTGAGGCAGGGTCGTACTCTGCGGATGTTGTAGAGCATGAACCTACAGGAACGGGCCACCGCCTTGATGTTATTTGAGAACGACAGGGTGTTGTCCAGGATCACGCCAAGGTTCTTAGCGCTCTGGGACGAGGACACAATGGAGTTGTCAACCGTGATGGCGAGATCATGGAACGGGCAGTCCTTCCCCGGGAGGAAGAGTAGCTCCGTCTTGCCGAGGTTCAGCTTGAGGTGATGATCCGTCATCCACACTGATATGTCTGCCAGACATGCAGAGATGCGATTCGCCACCTGGTCGTCAGAAGGGGGAAAGGAGAAGATTAATTGTGTGTCGTCTGCATAGCAATGATAGGAGAGACCATGTGAGGTTATGACAGAGCCAAGTGACTTGGTGTATAGCGAGAATAGGAGAGGGCCTAGAACAGAGCCCTGGGGACACCAGTGGTGAGAGCACGTGGTGAGGAGACGGATTCTCGCCACGCCACCTGGTAGGAGCGACCTGTCAGGTAGGACGCAATCCAAGCGTGGGCCGCGCCGGAGATGCCCAACTCGGAGAGGGTGGAGAGGAGGATCTGATGGTTCACAGTATCGAAGGCAGCCGATAGGTCTAGAAGGATGAGAGCAGAGGAGAGAGAGTTAGCTTTAGCAGTGCGGAGCGCCTCCGTGATACAGAGAAGAGCAGTCTCAGTTGAATGACTAGTCTTGAAACCTGACTGATTTGGATCAAGAAGGTCATTCTGAGAGAGATAGCGGGAGAGCTGGCCAAGGACGGCACGTTCAAGAGTTTTGGAGAGAAAAGAAAGAAGGGATACTGGTCTGTAGTTGTTGACATCGGAGGGATCGAGTGTAGGTTTTTTCAGAAGGGGTGCAACTCTCGCTCTCTTGAAGACGGGAGGGACGTAGCCAGCGGTCAAGGATGAGTTGATGAGCGAGGTGAGGTAAGGGAGAAGGTCACCGGAGATGGTCTGGAGAAGAGAGGAGGGGATAGGGTCAAGCGGGCAGGTTGTTGGGCGGCCGGCCGTCACAAGACGCGAGATGTCATCTGGAGAGAGAGGGAGAAAGAGGTCAGAGCACAGGGTAGGGCAGTGTGAGCAGAACCAGCGGTGTCGTTTGACTTAGCAAACGAGGATCGGATGTCGTCGACCTTCTTTTCAAAATGGTTGACGAAGTCATCTGCAGAGAGGGAGGAGGGGGGGGGAGGGGGAGGAGGATTCAAGAGGGAGGAGAAGGTGGCAAAGAGCTTCCTAGGGTTAGAGGCAGATGCTTGGAATTTAGAGTGGTAGAAAGTGGCTTTAGCAGCAGAGACAGAGGAGGAAAATGTAGAGAGGAGGGAGTGAAAGGATGCCAGGTCCGCAGGGAGGCGAGTTTTCCTCCATTTCCGCTCGGCTGCCCGGAGCCCTGTAACCATTTCAATAGAATGTCAAGCAACACCTGTTGGTAGACGTAACTGGTAAATTCGCTCTGGCTATCTATTCCAAATTCAGAGCACTATCGTCTGAGTATGACAGAGCGCAGAATAACTGACAAATTCATGAACGCTCAACAACTGCTGAATTTGGCCAGTGTCAGTAAACGGTAAAAAAAAATGGAAATTGTTGCCAGCAGCACTCTTTGCAGTCACCAACGCTCTGGATAACTTAAAAACAGCCTAACCAGCTCTGATAGGGTGAGTAAAATGATCAGTTAGCTGTTCTCTCATTTGTGTCTGGAAGTAGCTAGCATGCTAGCCAAGGTTAGCCAGTTAGCTCCGTTGCTTGACTGTTGTTGTTAGGACAGAACGCTCGGATCAACCCTTAAAGAGATGGGTGGGGCTTAAGCTTAAGAGGGTGTGAACGATGCTGAATGGGTGTAGACAAAGAAGAGCTCTCCAGTAGGTAGCAAAAACATCCAAAGGCAGTTTTCTCAGAAGTCAGGTTATATGTTTTCCCATTGTTCCTCAAATACAGTGTATGATATACCATTTTGTAGCTCTTTGTCTCTGCTTTTATCCCATGTAAAAAAACACAATTTCAAATGTTGCTACATAAGACCGAATCAAGGCGGTCGGTTACTACATGCTACATGCAGGTCTTGCTTTGATCTCAAAACAAGCACATCTACTCACAACCGCTAATGCTGTAAACACAGTCCAGTTAAAGGTAAATGGCACAGATCCATATACGGCAATGGTCTATTTGCATACAGTATAGGCCTACTGC
This sequence comes from Oncorhynchus nerka, assembly GCF_034236695.1. Lineage (NCBI taxonomy): Eukaryota > Metazoa > Chordata > Actinopteri > Salmoniformes > Salmonidae > Oncorhynchus > Oncorhynchus nerka. The sequence continues at coordinate 36,129,438 of NC_088402.1, forward strand.
AGCTCTGATTGCTTATGCCGCACAAGTCTGTGTAGAGCATTGGCTGAGTAGTGCATGTCAATGCAATACAATCCAACTCCGATGCCTTCTGCCTACAAAATCTGTTGCATAGTTTGTTTTCTTTTGGTAGGTTGCGAAACGTTGATAGTGTTAACAGGGAAAACTCTAGAACAGTGGTCACCAACCTTTTCTGAGTCATGATCACTTTGAGTCAAAATGCAAGCCGAGATCTACCACCTAGAATATCTTTGTAATAGGCCCAATACATTACCACCTTATATTGGATTTGCTTGAATTTTTCGGGACATTTAAAAATAAATATGTTTCAACATTTGAGATAGGCTTCCTCCTCTGAGGAGCCTCCACTGGTTAAGATACAGTCTGCAAAATACATTCACAAAAACACAAGACTTGACTTTCCTAGCAATCAGGCTGCATCTCTCTCTGCCAAAGACCCAAGACAGCGCCAAGCAAGACACTGCAGACATTTCCCAAAACATGTCGTCTGACCTTGTTGTCCAGCCGGCAGGTGAATTATCCCCCCCCCCCCCCCCCCCCTCTTTCCCTTCTCCCCCTCTTTGGCGTTTAAAACAGGACTGGAGGGGAGTTTTATTGCTAAGTAGGCCCGGGCACGGTAAAGTGCCAGACGACGGTGTTTAACGTGACCATTAACAACAGGAAAGAAAATCAATACGGAGAGGTAGAGAGGAGGTGCATCTCCGTCACGGTGATGTGTAGTTAGTGCCTGATTGTCCCCAGGCTGAGATCTGGCCTCACTCCCAAAGCCTGGCCGTTGTGATGTTATAATGTACTCTGCTCCGCCGCAATTAAATTGAGCCCCCCTTTAGCTGCGGTGGCGGTGGAGAGAGTGAAGGCCTGTAAACATGAATATAAAAAGGGCCATTTCTTTTGGGTTCGAGCCACACATTTTTTTTTACTTCATTTTGGGATGTCTGTGTCAGCTGACTTTTTGTGATGATTTGACATGTTTTCTTTTGTTTACACATTCATTCATTTCTAAATGTCTTTAAAGATGTCTTACATAGAACGAGATAAACAACAAGTCAATTTCTTGGCAAAGCTTTGCTATCAAGATCTTAATCTGTGGCACCATTTATGTCCTACATTTGTACCTAACTATAAATTGAGGCTGATACCTAACTGTAAGCTGAGGCAGAAAATGCACTGAACAAAAGGAAGAAACACACAACCCTCAAAACATTGAACACACCCGGAAAAAAAATAATCGTCTCTTCGCCATCACAAACATTTCAGTTCCAGCTGCCCTTCCCTTCTGGTGCATCTAATAGACAGAGAAGTGTGTGTGAGAAATGTATTTGTGAGAAGATTGTGTCAGAGCCTTTCAGAGAGGCGCATGCCCTCCCGCTGCTATCCCATAAGGCCTCATGTGTGTGTGTGTGTTGATTGACAGGCCTTACCTTCCTAATGGAACGGTGAAGGAAGCCGGATGGCACCACTCTGGGTTTGCCGGGGGGTTCCCCCTCAGGCTAGCACACTGATGACTTCACAAGGCAAACAGAGATGCGCACCAAAATCCAAATGAAGAGGAGTAGTTATACACACATTGATGAGGCTATTGAGGTGTGTGTGTGTGTGTGTGTGTGTGTGTGTGTGTGTGTGTGTGTGCGTGCGTGCGTGCGTGCGTGCGTGCGTGCGTGCGTGCGCGTGCGTGCGTGTGTGTGTGTGTGTGCGTGTTATGCAGTATTGCCCTCTGGGACCCTCTTCCCCTGCTGCCACATCTTATTTGGGGCTTGGGTTTTGTAAATGAGAAGAGCAACTCAAGGAAACAAGACTATTGCTCTTGCTTGCTTTGTTTCTCTCTGCTGGGAGTGAGGGGGTGTTCTTGTACCTTCGTTTTGAATCAATGGAATGACCCAGGGAAAGTGTTCAGTTGAGATTTCTAAACAAAAGTTGACAGTCTGCATTTGACATTAAATAACTGCATCTACTTTGACGTCAGGCAGCACATTGGTTGGTATCCTATCCAGCACAGTTTCAAAGCTGGCTAGCGAGTCCTCCTTCCCCCCGCCTTGTTCAGGGGCAGTACGACAGATTTCTTTCCTTGGCATCTCGATGTAGCAACATTTGGTTACTGGCCCAACGGTCTAACAACTAGACTACCTGCCGCCCCAATTAATCAACACACAGCAAAAATATCAAAAATCTACAGTAATGATATGATGTCACCACATGAAGTGTTCACTTCCAAAAGCCACATACCATTTTTTTGTGTCCTTCTCTTTCTGAAAATTCACTTCCTCTCTTCCTGATCACTCTCGCACCAATGCACTCAAATGGCTTATCAGAATCCGTTCACTCTCTCTCTCTCTCTCTTTCCTTTCTCCTTATCTCTCCAAGCCTTCTTATAGAAACTCATCAGGCCTCTAACCCTTCTCCTACTGTTCACAGTACGGTGTGCTTTTCATAGCCTGTCACATTATGACAGGTCAGGATGTCAGTCAGTCGTGTATGTCCGGGGGTATCGTTGGATGGGGCCACAGTGTCTCCCGACCCCTCCTGTCTCAGCCTCCAGTATTCATGCTGCAATAGTTTATGTGTCGGGGGCTAGGGTCAGTCTGTTATATCTGGAGTATTTCTCCTCTCTTATCTGGTGTCCTATGTGAATTTAAGTATGCTCTCTCTAATTCTATCTCTCTCTTTCTCTCTCTCTTTCTCTAGGAGGACCTGAGCTAGGACCATGCCTAGGACCATTTCTCAGGACTACCTGGCCTGATGACTCCTTACTGTCCGCAGTCCACCTGGTCGTGCTGCTGCTCCAGTTTCAACTGTTCTGCCTGTGGCTATGGAACCCTGACCTGTTCACCGGACGTGCTACCTTGTCCCAGACCGTCTGTTTTCAACTCTCTAGAGACAGCAGGCGCGGTAGAGATGCCTGAATGATCGGCTATGAAAAGCCAACTGACATTTACTCCTGAGGTGCTGACCTGTTGCACCCTCGACAACCACTGTGATTATTATTATTTGACCCTGCTGGTCATCTATGAAAATTTGAACATCTTGGCCATGTTCTGTTATAATCTCCACCCGGCACAGCCAGAAGAGGACTGGCCACCCCTCATAGCCTGGTTCCACTATAGATTTCTTCCTAGGTTCGGGCCTGTCTAGGGAGTTTTTCCTAGCTACCGTGCTTCTACACCTGCATTACTTGCTGTTTGGGGTTTTAGGCTGGGTTTCTGTACAGCACTTTGTGACATCAGCTGATGTACAGTAAGAAGGGCTTTATAAATAAAAATACATTTGATATGGTCTGATTGATAGAACAGACTTGGTTTAGGTTCCCGAAAGCTTCGTAGCTATCGTGGTCCTTTATTTCTCTCGATGACCCAAACTGATGCACTCTAAGAAGAGCAAACCACTTCATTTAATGAGATATGCACATGCCAATGTCCAGTGTTGGGAAGTAGTGAACTACATGTAGTTCAATTAAACTACATTTTGGGGTAGCTTGGTGGTAATTTTACTAAATTCAAATCTTGTTATTGTTTTCTGTTGTTTTCTGTATTTTTTTGTGTCATGTAGCAGTGTCGCTAACTACTGGAACTCCACACTATTTTTAATAAGTAGGCAATAATTGTATTTTTTGGCATCAGACATGTTTAATTCTCACTTGAAACATTGTTTTTGTTTAATACTATAAACTACACATTCTGTTAACATCGATTTGTACTCTATGGCATTTCAGATTTAGATATGATCATTTTTCATTAAGTAGTTTGGATGTAGTGAAATACTTTTTCAATGTAACTTTTTCACAAGGGTAGCTTTAGTGTAGCTTAACGTCTTTCAGTGTGAAATAATTGGTAGCTTGGTAAACTATCTATTTTCAGAGTAGCTTCCCCAACACCGCCCATGTCCAGGGAGCAGATAGTATCCCAACTCCAGCTGATCTTTTATTGTCGAGACTTAACATTTAAATTTGTGTTTCATTCAATCCAAATAATGGGCTATACCGTGTTCGTTACGCTAGCATCCAATCAACGCTTCATCCAATCATCACAATTCCCAACAGACACAGACTCTAAGTTCCCAGGGAAACATAGTTCTAAATGTAGTTCCAATATCTGGTCCCCCATGTGCTAATCTGTCAAACCTGTCTCCAAATTACATCTGTCTCGGCTCTAACACTGTACCAGGATTCAGTTTCATTGACAACGGCAATTTTAAAAAACATGACAGAAATTTGGAGGGATAAAAAAAGCCTTTGTTGCCATGGTAATACCAAACTGATGCCAAGCTCTTGATTCTGTCTCTTGGGTTTTGAAGGGGAAAATTTTGATCAAATTTCATAGAAATTTGTCCCCAGAGTCCAGTTTCAGCAAATTCAATGTGTTTTCTAGTACAATGAAACACAAAATAGAATTCCACTATTTTGAAGAGTCACTTTTGTTTTGCAAACGGACACGGAAAACCTCACCACTTTTCTCTCTTTCATAACTTTTCATGTCTTACTTTTATGTTCTATCTCTCTCATCTTAGCTTTACATCCAATGATGTATTTCTTCGTTCCCTGTCACTATCTTCCCTCATCACCCTCTCCTGTTATCTCTTCTTTTTCTCCATCTCTATTTTTCCTTCTACATGCAACATATTCTCACAATATATTTTCCACACAACAAAATGTCAGCGCAATGTAGCCTTGTTGGATTATATCCAATGGTGTCTCATCAGGAACAACGTCATTTTCTAGTGCTATAGTGGATCCCTGCTGGCCTTACATCATTAAGAAAACCCTGCACCAGTCATGTCCTCCAAACAAAAATAACATGAGGCTAATTTGGTTATTGGGAATATGAAGACCCATTTCCTAATGACCCGCAGGCTATGATAATAGGAGCATCAACGACGTCACCTGGTTGGTTGTCGTGGTAACCAGCCTACCTTCTAAGCATGCTGCCCCCAACTGCCATTTGATGGCTTGGGCCAGATAAAGCAAACACACACACACACAAACATAATAACAAAAACACTGCTTAGAGCAGGGATGGGCAATTTTGATGGGGTGGGAGCCACAAAAAATCTGAACTCATCATGGCTGGCCGCTGTGGCTCGCGGGTCTGCATACCCACATCCATACCCACACATGTAGTCAGAGCCTTTCGGTGGCCCAAAGCAACATTTTGTTTACCCCACCTTGCTCTTGACAGCAGAGAGAAAAGAAATCCTGCCATTCTACACATTTTTCCATGGGGAGGTGAGAAGATTTTGCCATTTTATAGCTAATTTCATGCTGTACTTAACATTTTTCCTTGAGGCAGAGAGAGAAATGTTCAGTTTTACAGCTAATTTCCTGCAATTATACACATTTTGCCATAGGGTGGAGAGAAATGTTTGCAGTTTTTTTATATGATATCTGAGCGAGAGTGACTCAATGGGGGCTCCCCGGTCGGCAATAAACCACTATTACTACAAGTTTAGATAGCTGGCCGCAAGACTAACTTATCAATCTAACAAATATTAGCTGACATGGTTAATTGAGTGACTGTCATTGACTGACATAAGAGAAAACTGCTAATGCTAATGCACAACAAAATATTGACATTGCACCTTGTGTATTCTACTATTCTAACTCTCAACAGGAAGTTGAGACCCTGACTGAACACCCTCCCAAAAAAATATTATGATTTATTTATCTTTGTCTTTGGAAATTGATCCGCGGACGTACGCCACTTGCCCATACCCGGCTTAGACGGAAGATGAATGAAAGACAATATGTTGTAACTCAACAGGGGAAATAATGCAGACAATTACATTGATGGAAGCCAGAATCTATCTGCAATATCTGAAGTCAATGCACATGTTAATACAGACACAAGATGAAATTACATTTCAAAAGCTGGAATTGCAATTACTGACAAGGATTTGACCTTTTGTCCAAGTCTATAAAAAAAACATGTTCTTGTTTGTAAAAAGCATGTTATTCAATTTGATGTACATTTCTACAATGGCACATTTAGGGCAGAAACACCTTTCAAGTTTTTTCTGATCAGTGGTCGTGAAGAAGACAAGGTGAAGGCTTGGCAAGCCAGGTAGTAAGGTGGCAATATTCCTGAAATGTTCCGAAAATGCACATGTTTTCCAGTTATCCCGGTTGGAGGATTCCCTAGCTGCTTATTCCCTCCTGAAAACCTGTAACATTTTGGAAAGTCTTCTGGAAATTTGTTACACCATCCACGTCCTTATAGTGGGTTTGGTTATGGTGGAGGCTTCTCGTTCCTCCCCACTCCTAATGCCCTTTCGCACTGTGTCAACTTTAGGGAGAGTGTCAACAGCTATGAAAAGGCAGTACTGTAACAGGCTAGTGGCTAGTCACTAGCGCTAGCCGCTAATTGCTGACCCTAAAAGAGCCAATTAGCGACTTCATGCTCTGCTCCAGGGGTCCCAAGGGAAGGGTTTGCACTGCACACCAGTCGAGTCTTCACACACACAGCAGCCAGACATGGCCCATCTGTCTTTCTTCTTAATCATCCATCCACCCATACTTTCTTTATTCCTCTCATTACAAAATGGACAATATACAGTACAAGTCAAACGATTGGACACACCTACTCATTCCAGGGTTTTCTTATTTTTTACTGTGCAAAGCTGTCATCGAGGGAAAGGGTGGCTACTTTGAAGAATCTCAAATATAAAATATATTTTGATTTGTTTAACACTTTTTTGGTTCCGACATGATGATATGTGTTATTTCATAGTTTTGATGTCTTCACTAAATCCTTGGAATGAGTAGGTGTTTCGAAACCTTTGACTACTACTGTATGTCATTTAGCAGACGCTTTTATCTGAAGAAACCTACAGTCATGCATGCATACATTTGTGCAGCTGGCCCAGGAAATCAAACCCACTATCCTGGTATTGCAAGAGCCATGCTATACCAACTGAGCTACAGTGGACCGCAGAGCGACTGGCTGCTGTGTTTTGATGGAACGAGAGCAAGAGGTACCATGGGATACTGAATGTACAGTAGGTTTCAACTACTGGTGAGGATCATTTCAGGGACAAGTCCTTATAGAAACAGTAGTGGTGCGAGGGTAAAAATCACTGTGGAAGCCAAGCCAGGGGAAAAAGCCATATTACAATGTGTTGTGATAATTGCTTTGTTTGCTCTATAACCTGTTAGTTCATATGCATTGACACTGTGATATACAGGCCTAAGGCCAAGACAATAAGAAGACACGGTGGCAGAGTAAATTCAACCACACCTTTGTTTCATCTCAAAACTGGACAGCAATCTGTCCGGTGGAGTCCACAGTGCATATTGCATATACCAAATAGTTACATGACCTAAATTCCAACATTTTTGAAGTACTAAACAACTATTGATTTAGAACACCTTAATGCAAGTATCAACGAAAACAGGAGCTGCCCCCACTATTCCAGCACCATTTCAACTTCAACATTTTAACATCATCAAATCATCGTTTTTTTCTAATACAGTGACAACTAATACCATTCTCCTTTCCTTCATGTTGCCAAAATGGTCTATGACAGTCATACAGTACACACTTTTAGTTTGTGTTGTCCTAGGCTGCTTGCCAATAATGCTTGCTCGCTAGCCTAACTTCCTTTCATTGGCAATGAGTAACCAGTTAGTTAAGATTATCCTATTACATCTAGGTACATATTGAACTTCCATCCTCTCAGGCCAGAGGCACAATGTATTGGCCAGTACGGAGAATTAAGAAAAACCACAAGTCTAAATCCCTATCTCCATCCATATCTAATTTAGGAAAAGGCCCATTTTAGCTAGCCACCAGAGGACAACAAAACAAAAGGCAACATTTCAATTTTTTTTTGTTAATGACGTTTGGCTTTTGATGTGATCCATCAAAAGTCCAAACTGGCTTCCCTTGACACTTTTTTTGGTGCGCGAGGACAATTCACAGTTGAGCTCATTCAGTTTAGTTCAACAACGATTAGCTATTATTTTATACTTTTTTTTATCAAGGGAGGCTAAATGCTCATTGGCTTCCCTTGCATTCAATGCTATAGGTGACAACAACGTCATACTATTTTTGACTAGACAGCATCAGATATACAGTGGGGCAAAAAAGTATTTAGTCAGCCACCAATTGTGCAAGTTCTCCCACTTAAAAGGATGAGAGAGGCCTGTCATTATCATCATAGGTACACTTCAACTATGACAGACAAAATCAGAAAAAAAATCCAGAAAATCACATTGTAGGATTTTTAATGAATTTATTTGCAAATTATGGTGGAAAATAAGTATTTGGTCAATAACAAAAGTTTATCTCAATACTTTGTTATATACCCTTTGTTGGCAATGACAGAGGTCAAACGTTTTCTGTAAGTCTTCACAAGTTTTTCACACACTGTTGCTGGTATTTTGGCCCATTCCTCCATGCAGATCTCCTCTAGAGCAGTGATGTTTTGGGGCTGTTGCTGGGCAACACGGACTTTCAACTCCCTCCAAAGATTTTCTATGGGGTTGAGATCTGGAGACTGGCTAGGCCACTCCAGGACGTTGAAATGCTTCTTACGAAGCCACTCCTTCGTTGCCCGGGCGGTGTGTTTGGGATCATTGTCATGCTGAAAGACCCAGCCACTTTTCATCTTCAATGCCCTTGCTGATGGAAGGAGGTTTTCACTCAAAATCACACGATACATGGCCCCATTCATTCTTTCCTTTACACGGATCAGTCGTCCTGGTCCCTTTGCAGAAAAACAGCCCCAAAGCATGATGTTTCCACCCCCATGCTTCACAGTAGGTATGGTGTTCTTTGGATGCAACTCAGCATTCTTTGTCCTCCAAACACGACGAGTTGAGTTTTTACCAAAAAGTTATATTTTGGTTTCATCTGACCATATGACATTCTCCCAATCTTCTTCTGGATCATCCAAATGCTCTCTAGAAAACTTCAGACGGGCCTGGACATGTACTGGCTTAAGCATGGGGACACGCCTGGCACTGCAGGATTTGAGTCCCTGGCGGCATAGTGTGTTACTGATGGTAGGCTTTGTTACTTTGGTCCCAGCTCTCTGCAGGTCATTCACTAGGTCCCCCCGTGTGGTTCTGGGATTTTTGCTCACCGTTCTTGTGATCATTTTGACCCCACGGGGTGAGATCTTGCCTGGAGCCCCAGATCGAGGGAGATTATCAGTGGTCTTGTATGTCTTCCATTTCCTAATAATTGCTCCCACAGTTGATTTCTTCAAACCAAGCTGCTTACCTATTGCAGATTCAGTCTTCCCAGCCTGGTACAGGTCTACAATTTTGTTTCTGGTGTCCTTTGACAGCTCTTTGGTCTTGGCCATAGTGGAGTTTGGAGTGTGACTGTTTGAGGTTGTGGACAGGTGTCTTTTATACTGATAACAAGTTCAAACAGGTGCCATTAATACAGGTAACGAGTGGAGGACAGAGGAGCCTCTTAAAGAAGAAGTTACAGGTCTGTGAGAGCCAGAAATCTTGCTTGTTTGTAGGTGACCAAATACTTATTTTCCACCATAATTTGCAAATAAATTCATTAAAAATCCTACAATGTGATTTTCTGGATTTTTTTTCTTCTAATTTTGTCTGTCATAGTTGAAGTGTACCTATGATGAAAATTACAGGCCTCTCTCATCTTTTTAAGTGGGAGAACTTGCACAATTGGTGGCTGACTAAATACTTTTTTTGCCCCACTGTATAGTGCTACACATACAGAGACAGCGGAGTGCTGTTTCGCTCGCTCGGATGCTTTCTCCGGTGAGATACATTCAGCCTCTTCCAAATTTAAGGAAGAATTGTGAAACACAGAGTGATGAATGTGTTTTCTCTTTTTGTCTTGGTCATGATTTGGGGGAAGCCTGGCTTCCCTTGGCATCCATGAATACACGGCACTGTATATAAGTCTGTGATTGATGATCAAGAAGGTAGCACAAGGGTGAGGACCTTCGTTTCATGCTTTTTAACATACACTATTTGATGTATATATTGTATACATAAATACATGTATATACTGTACATATACTCAGTATGTATATTTATAACAGTATAGTATTTTGAAGACATTGGTCAATAGATATAGAATTCTGATCAAACATTATCGTCCTTTCCTCTTTGTCCCCATAATGCTATTTTGCTTTCCCTCTATCTCCTTCCCCAATTATTGTAGTCAGGCTTCTCCTTTTCTCTTCCCCTCTTCTATATCTTTCTTCTCCTTCTCTCCCCGGGTTATGGCAACACTGCTGAAAGATATTGTGCATTACAGAGCATCAGGGTAGAAGCGCATGATGACCGTACTCAAAACACTGTCATGTCCATTCAGTCCCCGCATTGACGCGGCTCACACAGGCTCAAGTCGTTGCCCCAGATTGCAACACGGTCGCCGTCAGTGCCATCCGCGAGCACATCAGTAGCATTGTCTCTGTCTTTATCCCCCATCTCCTAACAGAGCAAATCCAACCTCCCGGGTCATGTTTATTAGGGCAAGCAATGGAAAACATTTCAAATCCAATCATTATTTCTGTGAGGTACATGTGAGAATCTCAAGTTAGAATTCGGCCCACACTTACAGTGTACGACCGTTTTGCTTTATTGAAGGCAAACTTCTTATTCAACACATTAGAAATATTGGGAAACCGAGAGAACTCCAAACGGAACCCACAAGACAGGCAGTGGAGAGAGCACTTACGTGCGTTGCCATTTACAAATACCCTGTTTTGTTCATGGTGTTTACCTTGTACGCCTCGTGTTGCGTTGTCACGACACTGACATGTAACTCTGGCAAGGAGTTAAAACAGATAAATAAGACAACGGCGTCAGAGAGTGGATAATCCCTTTTGTTTCGGCGGATTTGCTCTTCTCGTGTGGTAAGGCAAACATCCTCTGTGAAACTGAAAGAGAGGGAGAGCAAAATAAAAAATAAGTAGCTTTGATATGTAAAACTAAAAAAAATCTTTACCTGAGGCCATACAATCACGGTTTCCCCTCCTCAATTCAGAGGAATCAAAAGTGGGTAGAGAACAAAAGAGATGGGTGAGGAAAACAATAAATCTCTCTTTAGAGGAAGACGACAAAAGAAGAAGGGAAGAACGAACGCAAAGGAGGAAAAATAAATAAAGGGGGCGGGGGGGGGGGGGGGGGGCAAAGCAAGTTTTTCCTCGGTAGGAAAGCCAAGTTTGTTGTGCAAAATGCAAAGGAGAAAATGGTCTGGTTGTGCATTCCCATAGCTACACCCACCCACACCCCACATCGCTTTGCTATAATCACACATTTTAAAGGGTTAAAAGGTGACACAAGCATAGTGATAAAGTGCAATACAGTTCATTCCTTTTGGCTATGTTTCATGGTAACATGAGAGAACATTTATTTTTTTAGACACGTCCAAGGTCAAACTGTAATGTTGTTCCTTTTTGCGAAACCAGAACGTTACAGAATGAAACAGACAATAGAATTAACACCGCCACATTCACATTAGTGACACGCATTAGTGACTTTAACCACAGAGGCATAAGCTCAGAGGTCAATCTCCATGTTTTTCCCTTTCCCTCTTTTTGACTTAATCTAAAATAGTGGGGGCTGGAATGAACTTAAACCAACTTAACTATTTCCATAAACTGTATGGACATAGAGTGTCCAGCAACAGGAAATTCAAATCAACACATTGTTTTGGCCACGTCAAGAGCAGCTAACCGAGTAGCCATCACCGGGTGGCTCGGGGATATGAGTTGTCAAAACGGTGGCCCTGCGAAGCGCTTCAACTAATCTAATCTTGCTGATCTCTCCCTGTATGTCTCCTAATGCACGTCTGACCTCATTCTGTTTGGAGGGATACGTCGGAGGGAGGAGAGGAGAAATCCGGGTAAACAAGTCTAATTCGCAGAGTCAATCCGAGAAGATGTGTGAGAAACTGCCTTAACGGGTGGCGACATGGTGGCAGCGTTTGCCACTTGCATGCCAGCATTGTCCTGAGGGGGGCAGTAGCTGTTACACTTACAGAGAGGGCAAGGAAATATTGGCCTCAAAATAGAATGTGGGGCATTAAGTAAAATCACGTTTTGGGTGATATTTGCTTACATTGTTCTGTTAAATCGGATACCACTGAATCAGTGTTATACAATATTTCATTAAAGGGAAAAGTACCTAGGTAGGATGATGTTGTAAAGGTCTTTTTTTCGGGCACTGAATATCATCAAAGTCAGACCAAAAGAGGGTAGACATTCCTCCATTATACCAATGTGTTATTTGCCTCAGCTCTATCTGTACTGTGATTTTAGCTGTTTGAACCAAAATGGCAGCTACAGTGTGCGATAGCTGCCACTGTTGTCTTTTTCAAAGTTTTGCGAGAGAAGTAGAGGCGGATGTCACTCATACCTGCTTAACAGACCCTACTGTGCCAGTAATGGTTGGACAGCGGGCCAAAGACAGACTGCTGAGCCAGACAGGTGGACATTGGTGATAAGGAGATTTCAGAGCCACATATAACTGAGTGGCAAAGCAGTTTGGAGGATATCCAGCTGAGGACAGTTAATAACTGATGGAGAGAAGTGATAGAGATTGTCATCTTCTATCTCTACTCCCACCGCAAATTGATCCTAAATTCTATGTGAATGAATAAACGGATTGCGGCTCATAAGCTTTATACGTTGGTCATATACAGTATGCCAATTTTAGTCATAGATGCTTATACTGTTTTTACATGAAAGTCGTTGTATTTCTATAACTGACAGTTGTCAATACCGATGCCTGTAACACAATAACCATTCGTTTTGAACCGTACACCGCGTTTGCTTCTCTCAGTAGATCTCTACTCGTAACAATCCATTGTAAAGATATGACAAAGAGTCAATCAGATATGTGGGAGGGCCCTTGTCAAGGAACTCACAGAGCCGTCTGCTAAACATTTGTTCAAACAAAGATGGATTGTGTTGGAAAACCACTGATCCAATATGTGGCTCTCGCCTCCTCTCCTCTTCTCTCACCACCACAGAAGAGTGGAGGGCGTGCTATCCCTCCCTCCACCCTCATGAGAGGAGTGATGTGAGAGTTGGCAGCGGAGGTGAAAAACACTCATTATGTCCTTTTACTTGTACACTTTTCTGATGAGTTATTTTGTTGAAGGTTATTGTGTACCGTGTATGTGGTGACTTCCTGCTATAACCTGAAAGGGTTCTTAGGCTTGTCCCTGTAGGAGAACCCTTTTTGGTTCCAACAAAGAACGCTCAAAGAAACCTTTCTTCAGGGAGAAAAGGTAGAAAGGTTCTACGTAGAACCCAACCCCAAACCCTACCCGTCTTCAAATAATAATTTTTTGTATTAATTAATGGAACCAAATAATAATTGAAGTGGGAGTACATGTGCACATGTACCATAGACCCATATACTGAATATAGAGCAGACTCTGAACTGTTAAAACAATGCTGAAATAGAATAACAAATGTCCACCCTTTCAAAGTGAGTTTCGCAAGGGGACACAGCATCAAAACAAATCCTTTCTCAGAGTGTATGAGTGTGTTGGGTCGTTGATGTGCCATGTGCCCTGGCCAGGCAGTGCGCTTGCCCTACTGTTCATTTGCTCATAACCTCTGACCTCTACCCACGTCAAAAACCAAAATGAAAAAACATAGGCGGTGAGGTGAGAGAGGGCATATCCTTCTGCTATAGGGATGAAGGGGAAACTATGTGGGGATGGCGTGTGTATCACCATGGGAACGTTCACCCTTTGGTCAAGGCCCCGCCCCCATCAGGCCAGGCTCACAGCCCCTCTTGACAGCAGTGACACGACAAGCAGGTGGGCCAAGGATAGAGATGGTGAATGTAGGCACAGCAGTGTGCCCCATTATGCCCTCAGAGGGCAGCCTCCTTGACCAAGTGATTGTAACATGGGGGTTCTTCACTGTAGGGGGAGAATGTGTTCTCTTGGGTTGCCCGGGAAGGGTAAATAACAGCAGGGGTGGTGGACACAGGGTCACTCAAAGACTCTACTCAAGCTCCAAATAAATAAATCACACTTTTTAATACACTATAATTCACACAGTATACTGTAGTTGCCCCGATTTTGAGTGATCCTGTTTCAGTAAAAACATATCAGGCACAGCAACATCGGAGAGGTCGTGCTACAGCAACATCGGTGAGGTCGTGCTACAGCAACATCGGAGAGGTCGTGCTACAGCAACATCGGTGAGGTCGTGCTACAGCAACATCGGAGAGGTCGTGCTACAGCAACATCGGAGAGGTCGTGCTCCAGCAACATCGGAGAGGTCGTGCTACAGCAACATCGGAGAGGTCGTGCTACAGCAACATCGGTGAGGTCGTGCTACAGCAACATCGGAGAGGTCGTGCTACAGCAACATCGGAGAGGTCGTGCTACAGCAACATCGGAGAGGTCGTGCTACAGCAACATCGGAGAGGTCGTGCTACAGCAACATCGGAGAGGTCGTGCTACAGCAACATCGGAGAGGTCGTGCTACAGCAACATCGGAGAGGTCGTGCTACAGCAACATCGGAGAGGTCGTGCTACAGCAACATCGGAGAGGTTGTGCTGCCCACTGGCCGGTGCTTCAGAATGCCGATGGCCAAGAAGAACGTGTTCAAACATTAATTCGTTCCTTGTGCCGTTGGACTACTAAATACAACGTAAATTGTATCGGTATATGTACTTATCTGTCTAGTGCAGTTGGGACAGTTGGGAGTGAATGTATTCATGTCCTCTATGTTGTTAGTGTTTGCAACATGATGGACTGACTGGTTGAAATGTGTCTGATTGTGAGAATGTATGTGTATGTGATCCTTTTAATGAAGGTGATGCCAAAGAAACATGTCCATCCTGGATGGACAATGAAGATGGATTATTTTCTAATCTGAAACAACATGGATGTTACCTGGGTATCAGCAACAAGAACAGACACTTTAGTATGAAAAGTCATTATCATAGAAGGAACTGAGTAGGCATAGCAAGCCAAACAAGCATTTTTGTGGAACAAACCCAATCTTTAGTTTTCTTGGCAACAACATGTCAATTTAATCCGGCCAACTTTTTGGAGACACCAAATGTGTTTCAAGTAAAAGACTTTCACCCATCAATCTGCTCTGTCTCCCATAGTGACGTATTTTACACTCTACGGGGCTAGTAACAAAAGTGTATTGTATTATACTAAAACAGCCTCAGTTTTAGCTATTCCAACACCCGAGTAGTCAGAACAGGCTTTTCCTCCAGGGGGCAAAATGCCCAAGCCTCACATGCCGTCCTCCTGCATGCAAACATCTGCCAGGATACTCAAGGGACCTCCCTCCACACTGTTCCTTCTTTAACAGATCCTCACCATGCCCGTACCACTATAATCACATGCACAGCAAGCGTGACAGTCAAGGGACGTTGGGAGAAAAAAAGCTGCAAATTGGATCGAAATTGCGTCAATGTAGTTTTCTTAAACACGGCATTGTTAAAATTATCTTTGTTTTCCATGTGTGCCTCAAAATCTCAATTTTATCTTACTGCCAAATGGGTTATAGCCTAATACTATTTACATTCCTTTTACTAATCTTCTAGTTGTTATGCCCAGTGATTTTAAGGGACTACACGCAGGTGAAAACAAAATGGAGGAACTATAGCATTACCTAATTCATTTTTTATGTCATTGGTCACTCATGAAAGTTAACCAGGAACCATCCACAATTGTTGAAAACCATTGGGACATCGCTGTTCTCTCTTGATTCTCCCTCTTGGCTTTGTTCACAGAGCCGTTTCCCACAAATCCACTGTTCTTCAGTCTCCGAGAGCTTAAACACCTGCTTCTCCTCTCCTTTGATAATTACAAACGGAGCACTTCTTAATCCGCTCTAATAGTGTTCAAGCTGAGTTGGTTCGCAGCTACTAATTATACTCACCAGCATGGGGGGGGGTTTGGTCGTCTCTGGGTAGTACAAGTTTGACTCAATACCTTTCGGAATAAACACAGTCCCTGAGCTACAGTAGCAGGGTAGGGCTCTTTTCCCAAATCATGTTTCATCCTCTCTCCTCACCTCCGTCAAACGCCTTGGAGGAGAAGGTCCAAGGGGACGGATCTCGGATGTTCTCCTCCAAGCAGTTTGACAAAAAGGTAAGGAGAGGAGACCTGAAGAATTGAGGAAAAACAGCTTGAGAAAAAAGGTCTGGTCTAGGGTCCAGATTCAACTCCAGAATCGGCCATCTTGTTGACTATGACACTTAACATAGATGCTGTGGTACTGTACTGTGTATCATAACTAGCTTAAGACCTAAGAAAATGCTAAGGAATATTGTTGCGATGAAAATATCCGCAAACACAGTGAACTCTTAACGAGAATCTCTTCAGACATTTAGCAAAGCACATTTCCGTTTCTCGCTTTTTAAAACAAACCTTAAATGACTTATTTTTGGGGAACATAAACCTAAAAGTATGTTGACACGAAAGTTGAAGTGTATCCATTTTCCTGTGGAAGCCGTCGTGAACATATGTGTGTCATGCAATGTTTTACGTAAGACATCTTGACGGCCATATGTGCACCCAATTACCGTCCCACCAAAGGAAGAAATTCTCTCCGGCTCTGAAGGATGCACACAGGCAAGTCACTCCCAGAGACCACCGTAGGGACTCATCATCTATAGCTTTCTTCCTGAAGTCAGTTAGCGCAATCATATCATCATTACCGCTGGAGCTGCTTCTTCTTAAATCAAATTATGTTTTCTGACTTCCACAGAAAAGTCTGTTCATTTTACTGTAACTCCAGAGCTTTTGCCCGGGGCTTTATAAACATAAGGGGGACGTCGATCTGTGCTCATCAAAAGCTCACTTACAGGGAACAAAGATAAAACACCATTTAAACGGTGAGCAATCCAAATGTGTTGCTGTTGCTGATGTGCAGATTCAGAAGTGGCTGTTTGTTTAAATTGCACACACAATCGACATGGGGAGTGAAAGACAGAAGCCTGGGAAGAGGAGGATGAGAGGGCGAGGAGAGAGGAGCCCCAAAATACGTGGAAGGAGTGTGAGATATTCGGAACTGGAGGTAGTCTAAGACAAAAGGGGGAGTAGTGTGAGATATTCGGAACTGGAGGTAATCTAAGACAAAAGGGGGAGGAGTGTGAGATATTCGGAACTGGAGGTAGTCTAAGACAAAAGGGGGAGGAGTGTGAGATATTCGGACCTGGAGGTAGTCTAAGACAAAAGGGGGAGGAGTGAGAAATGAAATGGGGTGATATGGAAGTAAAGAGAAGACGGAGCAATGGAAAGAAATGCACAATGTATTATGAAAATGAGGATGAAAGACAATGCAGAATGTGTGCTCTGTCTAATTGAAGGCGAAAGAGTGAATGCCTGCCTGTGCAGCTACTCAGCCTGTACCTTACAGTTCAACTGAAACAGAGAGGATTGGGGAATATTCAATGTACCATACTTCAGGACCTGTCTGTATGCTGTTATAGGTTCAATCACAACAGAGCTATGTTAGGACATACAGTACTAGATCAGACATCCGAGAAAAACTGCAAGATAGCCTACATCAGACGAAAATGGTCTGCGTGTTGCATTTAGTTGTACCAGAAAGGGAGTGTTCCGGTTCAGGCCATTGCAGACCAAGCCTCAAGCCTCAACTCCTCACCATGTCCTTCCCCACGCCCCTGAAGTCGCCCATTACTCACGCTGTGTTCATGAACTCCAGATGCTCCCACCCGGGAGAATAGAGTCAGCTAACGCTCATCCCTCTTCATTCCCGCTAACAATTTGGTAATGAAATATAGATTTTTAGTTAGATTCATATTGATGCTATTAGCTTTGCATTGATAAATCACCCTGGCCGGGGGCTCGGCCGTGACCGCGGCTGGCTACAATAGAGTTGGGGGGAGATAACAATCAAGTCACCCATGTGTTAATTTGATTGATACGTCTTATTTCTCTTCTGTGTCTCTTAGCTGGCTCGCTCTGTCTCTCTCTCCATCTCTCTTAGTCTCGGGAACACCGTTTCATAACAATGGATCAGTACAAATTGCATTTGTGCAGTATTTATGGCTGTCCATTACCTAACTCAGCCCTAAGTCTTTCTCTCTTTCACACACACACACGTCCAAACACACATGTGCACAAACACATACACAAACAGAAACAAACAACAATACTGGTACTCTGATACCTCCTACAACAAATTCAGCACAGTTGGTTACTCGTACCAAGTGTTTTGCTCACTTACTATTATCAAGAGTATATCATAACCATGGCAATAATGGATATGATTTTCACAGTGCCCTACCGTACAGTTGTTTATGTGTCTGGGGGCTAGGGTCAGTTTGTTATATCTGGAGTACTTCTCCTGTCTTATCCGGTGTCCTGTGTGAATTTAAGTATGCTCTCTCTTAATCTCTCTTTCTTTCTCTCTCTCGGAGCACCTGAGCCATAGGACCATACCTCAGGACTACATGGCATGATGACTCCTTGCTGTCCCCAGTCCACCTGGCCGTGCTGCTGCTCCAGTTTCAACTGTTCTGCCTGCGGCTATGGAATCCTGACCTGTTCATTGGACGTGCTACCTGTCCTAGACCTATTATTTGACCATGCTGGTCATTTTTTAACATTTGAACATCTTGGCCATGTTCTGTTATAATCTCCACCCGGCACAGCCAGAAGAGGACTGACCACCCCTCATAGCCTGGCTCCTCTCTATGTTTCTTCCTAGGTTTTGGGCTTTCTAGGGAGTTTTTCCTAGCCAACGTGCTTCAACACCTGCATTGCTTGCTGTTTGGGGTTTTAGGCTGGGTTTCTGTACAGCAATTTGAGATATCAGCTGATGTACGAAGGGCTATATAAATAAATTTGATTTGATTTATAATCTCAAATTCAGCAGTTCAGCAGTACAACTGTCCCAAATCCCAGATCCATTATTTTTACCTGCTTTGTATCTGCATGATTTAGTTTAGCGCACGTATCATGAAAGTCCCAAGCCATTGCATGTATCTGGGTTGTGTTCATTAGGGCACACAAAGATTGTTTTTTTTACAGCATTTTGCAATGGTACACGTTTCTTATTGAATAAGTATAAGTAGTCCCTCTCTGTTTGAGCCTGTTTCCTTCTGTTTGGGTCCTAATGAACATGTCCCAGAGGTCGACTATAGGCACTTAAATGTTGAGAGAGAGGAGTTTGGATTTAAGTCAGTGGCTATATTTGATATAATTTAATAGGAGTCTGGTGAGATACTAACATTTAATATGCTATAGTCTTTGTATATGGCTCCCCTCACTTGGACAACTATAGCCATGTGGTAAAACCAGCTAACAACATGCCACCTGTCATTTAATCACAATTATGTTGTAGACGCAAACCTAAATGGTTCAATATTTAATGCAGAGCTGATATGAGTATGGCTTCGGTAATATGTTTAAGAGTGATGTATAGGTGAGTTGGTACTTTAGCAACAAAACCGACACGTGCACAACAATGAGGCAAAACAGACAGGGTTGGCTTAGATTGTTGATTTAAACTTGATTTATTCGCCAATGTTTATTGAAAATATAAATAAAGCTGCACAATGAGCACTTGTTGTCTCTCAAATACATCGTTACAGTTGTTGGTTAGCTAGCTAGTTAGCAACTTTTAGCCATATTAGCATAGACGTGACATCAGTCAAAACACCTCAAAACCATACGTGGTGCCAAGAACAAGATCCAATGCAGAACGAGCCACTTACGATTCACCACATGGCAGGTTCTTGTCATTGCTGTCTGGCTATCAAGAAACGATGACAACACACATCCCCCCCTTTAAAGCACACGTATTGGTTTTATGATGTTGTCAGCTAACCCTTCTTTGTGTCATAGTATATGATCTGAGTAGACTAAGAGCTACAGTAAGCAGACACCACTAGGGAGGAGACAGGCTGAAAAGTGTTCTCCTCACACGGTGTGGTGTTGGCCGACACTGGGCTCTTTATCAGGAGAGTAATAGTGCAGCACTGCTAACCAGGAGACCCCAGGCTGTTTGTTTTCCTCTAACAAGGTGAGTCTTTGCTTTTTCTTTCCCTCCTCTCTTCTTCCCTCTATTTCTTTCTCCTGGAAAAGTTGGAGAAGCTGACCGATGACAAAGGGGTCAAAATTGATGCCACTGCTCTGGCGTAACGCATCACAGCATAGAAAAGGGTCAGGCACACAATTAAAAATATTTATTTGACTTTTGACAGTGTTTCTGTTTTTTGTCTCCCGTTTTGAGCCTAATGAACACAGCCCAGGAGTTATTTTTTTCAGAAGTGCCAACTATTTTGACGGGATTGATGGTTCGACATCACAAAGGTCGTAGGAGCAGAAATGTCTTATAACGTTAGATCACTATTCTGTCAAACGTTTTCCATTGCATGCACTACTGAACGCGACCCAGGTGCGCATGTGAGTCTACCTAGATGTCAGTCACGTCCCACGAACCCACTTCAGTTTCCTATCGTAGGATGTCAAACAGCGGTCAGCGACAGTGAGGGAGGGGGAGGAAGAGCGCTCTAACGAGAGGTCAGGAGGGTAAGAGGGCTTTCAGGGGTCCTCTAATCACCCTGTCCCCGTCAATCGGTTGCCAATACCAATCGCCGCCGATGGCCATCCTTCACCCCAGCTGGGCAATAGTAATGGCTCACCCGTTAGCAGTGCGATCACCGAGTGCTTGAGCCGGAGAGATGGCGTCGCAGTGAGATCCATCACTTCGGGCCCAGAGGTAGCGCTGCAACTGCCGCCGTTGTGCCCCGTAATGGCTGACACTCCGATTGTCGCCCAGGTGTGACAAGATCCCCTGACAGAGAACAGAGAATAGGGCAATGCAGTCAGTAGAGGGGATGGAAAGAGAGGAAGAACGGGAGGAAGGAAGAGAATCGAGGGAAGGGTGAGGTCTGGGGTGCTAGAAAATACTATGCACAGAAGAAGAAAAGACCAGTGGGGTGGAGAACAGGAGATAATGAGAGGAAAAGAAGGAGGGGCGATGATAGAGGGCGGATGAGGGAGGGCGGATGAGGGAGGGAGGAGGAGTGAAGGTGTTAAAGAAGCGACGGGAGCAGCTCAAACATTTCAGGCACGACGCCCCGGTGGCACTGGGTAATGAGGCAGCACAGCAGAATATACCCAGACCGCCGTTTGATAAAGGCGAGCTGACACCGGAGCGTGGATAGGTGCTTTTGTGATGCAGACACATGTCCATCCATCACTTCTCTGCACTCCTGAGGGGGAGGTGCGTGTGTGTGTGTGTGTGTGAGAGAGAGAGAGAGAGAGAGAGAGAGAGGGGGAGAGATAGAGTGTCTAGGGACTGAAATGGTCCAAGAATGGCCACAAACAGCTTGTGGCACACTGGACATTACAGGGAAAACAAATGTGATACATTTTTTGAAAGGGGTTTCAAATGAGACATTACACCCAGGGTGGGTAAAGACATCAGTGGCAACACTTCACTTAAATGGTAAGTCATAAAGCCTTCACAACTGTGACATGAATCATTCATGACCGGTCTTCTCCATGAATGTAAAACAAGCCAAGATACAAAGTACCCACAATTATTTTCCTTTTTACTGTCCATCTAACTAAATTGCAGTGGTTACATTGCAAAATATATTTGACATTCATGATGCATATGTTATATCTCCATTGAATTACTATGTTTCTACAAACAACTACACAGCATAATGATGGGACCCTTAGAGAGAACAAAAAAATATAAAGAAACAACCGAGTGGAATCAAACCAGACTCGAACCCACAGGCATGCAGCACCAAGACCTGGGTCACGTTCAGTATGGCACAACATAGAAAAACGTATTATAACATGTTCAACAGAAAATTAAACAAACAAACCAACAGCAAAAAAATGCTGGAAGGTGAGGCCACAATCAGGGTTTGGGTCCATTTTAGTTTCACTCTGAAACATATTGAGTTGAGGTGGAACTGATCCCTGCCCTGCCTCAAGATCAGGGTGTATCTAATGCTCTCTAAAGCATGCATGAACTGACTGGTTGTGGAATAGAGGTACTGTACGTTACGTCCTGGTGTTTCTTGTAGTGTGTCTGCACATTGTGTGTGAAATAGTGTGAAATGTGTTGTGAATTCTCCGGTTCTAAAATTAGCAAGCCAAACACACACACACACACACACAATGAAGCTGAGCTTTCCAGGAAAATAAGAGGAGACTTTTACACCCTGAAATTGGATGCTATACTAACTGTACACAGCCATAAAGCCAGAACACAATTCCACCCATCAGCAGAAACAAACAAAGGCCCACTTTGTTCCATTGTTCTCCACATATCGTTTCTCGTCTTCCACAGTTGTTTGTTGAACAATACGTACGCTGTACTGTTCACACAAAGAAGACACATCGTTCTGGAAATGATCTGTTGACTTTAGCTTCCATTTGCAACTCATTGCCACTTGTTTCTATTTCAAAAGGCAACCGATACATAAAAAGAAACGGAATTCACTGAATTCGTTTTCAATTTGATTTCTATGCAGGGTGACTTACAAAATGCTGATGGTGAAACAACTGCATATCACTTTCATCGCGCATAAATCCTTCAAGTGTCAACTTTCGCCACACTATTATAGAATAGTCTTGTATTGCTGCTGCGGTTTGGTTCTTGGCCACGGGGGAACAAACTGCTTACACGCTCCATAACATGGGGGACCCTGCCTTGAGTAGAAGCAACACCCCCCCCCCCCCCCCTGAAAAAAAGTCTGCTGACTTGATTTTCACACCCCTTGTTGTCTTACTTCCCATATCTTCTCATCAACGTGTTGTTGGTTCAGCATCTGTTATTGTCAAGATGGCCACCTGTCTCCGTTGCTCTCCTGAGATGAGAGACAGGACAGTTTACACATGCCAGAGCTTAACCAGACATAATGTACAGTGAAGCTATATAGCTTCTATGTTTTTATTTTTATTTTACCAGGTAAATTGACTGAGAACGCATTCTCATGTATAGCAACGATCTGGGATAATGTAACTACGGGGAGTAGTTACATTATCCCAGCAAACCTAGACTCACTCCAATTTGCATACCACCACGACAGATCCATAGATGATGCAATCTCTATTGCACTCCACATTGCCCTTTCCCACCTGGACAAAGGGAACACCTATGTGAGAATGCTATTCGTTGACTACAGCTCAGCGTTCAACAACATAGTGCCCTCAAAGCTCATCACTAAGCTCAGGACCCTGGGACTAAACACCTCCCTCTGCAACTGGATCCTGGGCTTCCTGACGGACCCCCCAGGTGGTAAGGGTAGGGAACATCCGCCACGCTGATCCTCAACACAGGGGCCCCTCAGGAGTGCATGCTCAGTCCTCTCCAGTACTCCCTGTTCAGTCATGAATGCATGGCCAGGCACGACTCCAACACCATCATCAAGTTTGCCGATGACACAACAGTGATAGGCCTGATCACCGACAATGATGAGACAGCCTACAGTGAGGGGGAAAAGTATTTGATCCCCTGCTGATTTTGTACGTTTGCCCACTGACAAAGAAATGATCCGTCTATAATTTTAATGGTAGGTTTATTTGAACAGTGAGAAACAGAATAACAACAAAAAAATCCAGAAAAACGCATGTCAAAAATGTTAGAAATTGATTTGCATTTTAATGAGGGAAATAAGTATTTGACCCCTCTCAATCAGAAAGATTTCTGGCTACCAGGTGTCTTTTATTCAGGTAACGAGCTGAGATTAGGAGCACACTCTTAAAGGGAGATGATTGTGGACTACAGGAAAAGGAGGACCGAGCACACCCACATTCTCATCGAATGGGTTGTAGTGGAACAGGTTGAGAGCTTCAAGTTCCTTGGTGTCCACATCGCCAACAAACTATCATGGTCCAAACACACCAAGACAGTCATGAAGAAGGCACGACAAAGCCTATTCCCCCTCAGGAGACTGAAAATATTTGGCATGGGTCCTCAGATCCTCAAAAGGTTCTACAGCTGCACCATCGAGAGCTGGTTGCATCACTGCTTGGTATGGCAACTGCTCGGCCTCCGATCGCAAGGCACTACAGAGGGTAGTGGGTACGGCTAGGTACATCACTGGGGCCATGCTTCCTGCCATCCAGGACCTCCATAACAGGCAGTGTCAGAGGAAGGCCCTAAACATTGTCAAAGACTCCAGCCATCCTAGTCATAGACTGTTCTCTCTGCTACTGCATGGCAAGCAGCAAAAGGCTTCTTAACAGCTTCTACCCCCAAGCCATGCTGAACAGCTAATCAAAGGGCTACCCAGACCCCTCTTTTACGCTGCTGCTACTCTCTGTTTATAATCTATGCATAGTACTTTAACTCTACCTACCTGTACATATTACCTCATTTACCTCAACTAACCGGTGCCACCACACATTGACTCTGGCACGGTACCCCCTGTATATAGCCTGCACATTGACTCTGGCACGGTACCCCCTGTATATAGCCTGCACATTGACTCTGGCACGGTACCCCCTGTATATAGCCTGCACATTGACTCTGGCACGGTACCCCCTGTATATAGCCTGCACATTGACTCTGGCACGGTACCCCCTGTATATAGCCTGCACATTGACTCTGGCACGGTACCCCCTGTATATAGCCTCGCTTGTAATATTACTACAGCTGTTTAATTATTTGTTACTATTATTTTCTATTTTCCACTTATCTATTTTTTACTCAACACTTATTTAAAAAAAATCTTAACTTCTTAAGCATTGTTGGTTAAGGGCTTGTAAATATGCATTTCACTGTAAGGTCTACCGTGCAGGGCGTTGAATACTGTTGTATTCGGCGCATGTGACAAATAACATTTCATTTGATTTGATTGAGAGGAGGGGAGATGAATGAGCCAATTGGAAGCTGGGGATGATTAGGTGACAATGACGGTATGAGCGCCAGGTATGTCCATATTAGGCCAGCCTCAGACTGTGAGGCAGCCTGCCACGTTCTCGGAGTCTGTCCTAATATGGAAACTGTGTTCAGCGACTAAAGTACGCTATCCTTTTTCTCGTCACAAAACATGATGTACTACAGGTCGTTTTTCCCACTCAAATGTGGATTCACATTGGAAACGCCCTTACCAATTGTGGCAGATGGCAGGGGGAGTTTATGGGAGTGGTTATTAAGGGGAGATATCTGGCAGCCTGTTGGATCCATCCCCGGGCTTTGTATGGAGTTCCTGCCCCAACGAGGCAAGGCTGTGGTTCGTTAAGCCAGGGAGTGCTTGGGGATAAAGGAGGAAACAGCCTGCACAAAGGGGCAGAGTAGGAGAGGACCAATAGCATTATGAAGAGTGGGAGAAGAGAGAATACTATCTGTGAGATTACCCATTGTGACCTGGACTGTCGGACAACCCGCCTTGTGTACTGGACCGGATTGGCTGAGGACCCAAGTGTGAGGATTACCCCTGGAAATTGGAATGGACAAAGAGAACGGCTTGTGGACTGTGAGGTGATTGGTGAGTTCCCCCTTCCTTCCCAGTGTACCAAAACCCCTAATAAACTTTACATTTGCATTCTATTTGTGCTACTCATGCAAGATTTGTTATTGAACTTGGTGATGTGGAAACCCCACACCCTTGAGCCTGCTCCATGTGGTGGAGAATGCGGGCAACCCAAACCAAGCTCGATAACTAAACAGACACAGAGCACAATGGAAGCATTGTGAGACAGCTGGTGGAGGCGAACATAGCACAGCAGGCTATGCATCGGGAGCTGCTGGATTAACAACATCAGCAGACCGCTTTCACGCGAGCTGAACTCAGCCAGCTGACAGCCGCGCAGGCCGGCATAGCGGCAGGCGCAGCAGTCTCTCGTCCTAAACCCAGTAGGTTTCTACTGAAGCTGGCAGAGTCTGACAACATCGAGGCTTACCTACAAGCCTTCGAAAGGACGGTGGCTAGACCTATCAGGATCTGACGGTTGACCAGGCGATGCAGTACAAGGTGTTGAAAAAGGAAATCCTACGCCGGCTGGTCAAGCAGCAGGAGGACAACTACCTACAGGAGGTGCAGGCCACAGTCCTCCAGGAGAGGGAGGCCAAGGATGCACTGAGAGGGTAGGTGTCCCTCAATCAGCAGAGATCTGCAGAGCTCCAGCATAGCCTGGAAGAGCAGAATGTTGCTATAAGGGAGGATCTTGCCAGGCAGAAGGAGGAAAAGCAGGAGACCCTTAGAGAGCTGAAGGACCAGCTTGTCCAGCAGCAGAAGGACAGCTCCCTACAGAAGGTCTTGCAGGAGGCCCAGGCTGTAGCCCTCCAGGAGGAGGCGGTAGACGCTCTGAGAGGGGAGGTGATCCTCAATCAGCAGAGAGCTGCAGAGCTACAACAGAGCCTGGAGGCTGCTCTGAGGGAACTGAGGGAGCAGGAGAGAGAGGAGCAGAGATGAGGCCACTCTGAAGATGGAGGCCCTCCAAGCAGCAGACGACCTGCAGCTCAGGATTCTGACAGA
Organism: Oncorhynchus nerka; assembly: GCF_034236695.1. NCBI lineage: Eukaryota > Metazoa > Chordata > Actinopteri > Salmoniformes > Salmonidae > Oncorhynchus > Oncorhynchus nerka. The sequence continues at coordinate 36,155,849 of NC_088402.1, forward strand.
GAAGGCAACCATCCGCCTTACAGGAGCAGCTAGCTAAGAGGGAGCAGGAGATCTCCCTTCAGAAGAAGGCACTGCAGGAGGCCTAACGGGAAAAAGAGTCAGTGGAAGCGATTCGTGACTGGCCCTGTCCCCTCACCAAGAAGCAAGTGAAGTGGACCGAGGAGACAGAGAAAGTCTTCCAGGACCTAAAGTGAGCACCGTGTTCTGTAACAATGCTGGTGACACCAGACTTCTCCAAACCACTGGTGGTTCAGACCAATGCGTCCAAAACAGGGGTGGGTGCCGTTCTATCACAGCTCCAAGAAGGTGAGGAACACCCAGTCATGTACATTAGCCGGAAGCTGTTGCCGCGGGAACAAATATATTCCACGGTAGAGAAAGAATGCCTAGCGATCAAGTGGGCACTAGAAAAGCTGAAGTATTACTTATTGGGACTGCAAGTCACCCTCGTAACAGACCATGAACCATTGGTTTGGATGTCATGGAATAAGGACAGTCACGCCCGGGTCACCCGCTGGTTCCTATCCTTACAGCCCTTTGCTTTCTCTGTTGTCCACAGATCAGGTGCAGCCCATAGAAATGCCAATGCCCTCTCCAGGAAGTATGCTCTAGGGAGCTGGGGGGGCAGACGGCAGAGGAGTTGAGGGGAGTGGTTATTGAGGGGAGATATCTGGCAGTCCGTTGGCTCCACCCCCCGGGCCTTATATGGACTTCCTGCCCCAATGAGGCAAGGCTGTGGTTCGTTAAGCCAGGGAGTGTTTGGGGATAAAGGAGGAAGCAGCCTGCACAAAGGGGCAGAGTAGGAGAGGACCAATAGCATTATGAAGAGTGGGAGAAGAGAGAATACTAGCTGTATGATTACCCATTGTGACCCGGACTGTCTGTCTACCTGATTTGTGTACCAGACGGGATTAGCTGAGGACCCGAGTGTGAGGATTATCCCTGGAAAACAGAATGGACAAAGAGAATGGCTTGTGGACAGTGAGGTGATTGGTGAATTCCCTCTTCTTCCCCAGTGTACCAAAAACCCCCATAGACTTCCCATTTGCATTCTATTTGTGCTACTGGTGCAAGTTTTGGTGATGTGGAAACCCCACACCCTTGAGCCTGCTACACAATTAAACAATTCAAAGGCCCTAGTTGAAAATAAAATGGCAAGTTAATAGCAAAAATGTAAAACGACCCTGCACGGTAGATTCACAAGGCTGTTGGTCGTCATCAGCTGGAATGTGAGCAGCTGTATTTTGGAGACACACTGCTCACGCCGACTGGAGAAAGGTCTAGAAAATGTGACCTACACATTGCCCACTCTAACTCTCCTGGATAGGCCACCGCACCTATCACAACATTCCATTTCAGCGGTCAAAACCTAAACAAGATTACATATGTCCCCTTATGACTTGCAAAATGGAACATAAGGACTCGAGCCAGGGTGCCGACAGGCCCAAACGAAGGACTGCACTCAATGCAGCAGGTGAAGCGATATAACATCGACATCTCTGTTCTCAGTGAGGCCAGACTCCTGGGTCGCTCAGGGAGGAAGGAGGGGATACACCTTCTTTTGGAAGGGATACCACCCAGAAGGACAACGTCTGCAGGATATGGGCATTGCCATGAAGAACTGCTTCCTGTCAAATCTCACAGAAACACCAACTGGCATTAGCGAAAGGCTAATGTCACTCCGCATTCCCCTCGTTGAAAAGCAGCATGCCACTCTCCTCAGTGCTTATGCACCAACTCGACCATCAGAAGATGATGCAAAAGACTGGCATTAGCGAGGGCTACACCTTTGCAGGATTCTGGACGAGGCCCTCCACAGAGTACCCAAATATGTACTCAACGCAAGAGTGGGGAGAGATTGTGAGATTGAGGGGAGTGATAGGACAGCACGGCGTTGGTCATGCCAATACAAAACCTCCTGGATGCACCCACGATCATTACACTAGCCACGTGAAGAGCGGAGTGCTGGACAGATCATTGGATTATGTTAACCAAGCTCAGAATGAAGGTTCGCCCAGCCATCCACCTCAAGAAGTCCACAAAAAAAGGCAGCACTGTGCTCGACTTCAGGAAACAGAGGCAGATAACAAACTATGTCGCTCTCTATCAGAAAAAATAGAAAACATTGAGACTCTCCTGAATGCAGACTGTGCGATTGTTGACAAATTGTCATTCCTAACATCATTCTATGAGTCAGCAGCCCACTCGATTGGCTACAGCAGAAAGAAACACCAGGACTGGTTCAATGAAAACTCAACAAGCCTACTTCTGAGGCCCTCAAAAAGCAATGACAAGTGGAGCGGAAGGGGGCACAGAAGTGCTCTACGATATCTACAAAATGAGTGGTGGATCTCCAAAGCATAAGAAATCCATTCTTTTTCAGACAGATATGACATGCACAACTGTTATGATGCACTGAAGACCACCCATGCATGGCCCAAGGAGTTGCTCGCTCTCTCTCTTCAGAAGTACAGATTGGTCCACTCTCATAAAATACCAAACTAAGATATTACAGAGGTGGAAAACACTTTGAAGCCCTCTTAAACCAGCCGACCCAGGTGACTACTCAGTGCTGGAGGAGCTCACAACCCTGCCCACCATCCAGAACCTTAATCACCCACCCAGGTCTGCGCTGCCATCAGGTCACTGAAGAACAACCAAACTCCTGGACCTGACTCCATCCCTGCTGAGTTCAAAGGAGTTGTTCTGTTCATCATCTGAGATATGTGGTCTAGAGAGCATCCCCCATCAATGGAGGGATGCAATCATTGTCACCACATTCAACAACAAGGGAGACAAATCCATCTGCGGCAACAGCAGGGGCATACCCCTCCTTGCAGTTGCTGGCAACATCTGCAGACTCATCGTCACCATCGCTGAAGACCTGCTACCGGAGTCCTAGTGCGGCTTAAGAAAGCACAGAAGCACGGTGGACATGATCTTCAGTGCACGCCAAATGCAGAAAAAAATGCTGTGAACAGAAACAACATCTGTTCATGGCCTTTGTGGACCTCTCCAAAGCCATCATCATTGTGCACAGACATTGTGCAAGGTTATCCTGCAGTAGGGCTGCCAGGGGAATTTGTGAACATCCTGCCTCAGTTTCATGAGGGGATGGTGCCAGAGTAACAATTGTTGGTCAGGAATCTGAACTCTTTGGAGTTGGCACTGGTGTGAGGCAAGGGTGTGAGGCAAGGGTGTGTGCTTGGTCCAGGATGGAGTCAGGTGCAGATATTTGGTTGTGTATCTACACTCATTTTATGGATGTGAAACAGAGACAGTAAAGGTGCATTAAAGCTGGGACCGGGAGACGGAAAAACAGCTTCTGTCTACAGGCCATCAGACTGTTAAATAGTCACAACTAAGCATTTCACTGCACTTGCGATGACATCTGCAAAATATGTGTACGTAACCAATACAATTTGATTTGAACATGGACAGTCTACAGCTGACACAGTCCTTTCACATAAAATGCCTCCAAAACATTTTGAAATTGATCGGACAGGACCGTGTTCCGCACTCAGAGATCCTAAAGAGAACCAACTGCATGAGCATTGATGCGTCCATCACACACCACCTGCTTAGACGGCTTGGCCTGTCGCGAAAGATGCTATACGGACCGCTATAACTGGGCCGTCGCTATGCAGGTGGGCAGAAAAAGTGGCTAAAGGACCAACTGACGACATCACTGAAGAAGTTGGGGATAAACCGCGCCTCCCTCCAGACTGTTGCTGAGGACCGCTCTACCTGCGTGGCCTCTGCCTTCAAGGAGTGCAGTTGGCCGAGAAAAAGAGGACTGAATGTCACCTGGTGAAGCGACAGAGAAGAAATATGACCATGCCTTCACCGGCCTTTGTGTGCCCTGTCTGTGGCAGAGAATGTGCATTCTGCATCGGATTATACAGTCATCAGCGAACCCACAAGCAGTAGTGGAATTCATCATTGGATACAATGGACTACCTTAATGGTGTGTGTGTGTGTGTGTGTGTGTGTGTGTGTGTGTGTGTGTGTGTGTGTGTGTGGCCTCCAGATTGCGGGCCTGACAAAAACTAGGGCAAAGCAATTGGCTAGGTACTGCTTTGTTTCAGCTGTCGTGGACAGCCTAGCTCTTTGTAGGAGGTGCTTTTGTACCCTTGAGTGCCATGCATACAGGGACCTTTGAAATGTTTGGTTCCTTTTTTGTCAATTTGATTGGTGTATTCAAATAAATTATTTAAAATGTGCGTGTGTGTGTGTGTGATATTACCTCCCACAGTAGACGGTTTATCTCTGCAGAAATCAAGCAGTGTGCATATGACCCCAACACACACACACACAAACACACACACACACACACACACACAGAGATCCACCTCACATGGACCAACAGAACAGGAGAAGCTTGTCACTCCGATCAGCCACCAGTCAGTCTCTCCTCTTGCCTGCAAAGGGGTGAACTAAAGCGAGGCTGTTTCCTGTCAAAGAACATATGCCAACCCATCTCCTTCTCCCAGCCAGACTGGTGACATGATCTACTCTCGGGCCCTATGGCCAACATGACTCTCACTGGTCCTCTGCTCGTGGCTCTGGCCATGATCTGTGTATTTTAGGCCGATGACTGACGCTGTCACCACGCCTAGAGATGATGCGGTCCCATTGACAAACAGGATGTGATAGCTACACTCTACTATGGCTGTGTGTGTGCGTGTGCGTGTGCGCGTGCGTGCGTGCGTGTCTGTTCAAAGGGCATCGGACGAATGTGTTCACAGAGTGAATCCAAGAGGAAGCAATGGAACCGAACGGATGTTGGAGGCATGGACTGAAACCGTTGATTTGGATTTATGTTTTGTGATCAGTAAACAAAACTGGTTTTACCTGATTTTTCACACCTGAGTGTGGCTGTGGGGCCCGTTTACCTCATCTTAAACCCAATCTCAGTCATTTTGGGTGAAAGAGAAAAACTGATCTGTCCTTAGCTGCCCCATTTATTGTCTTTGTTTCAACGGCTGTCTATCCAGAGGTTTGTTGTCTATGTCTTTTGACAATCCACACTTCACAATCTGTACTTTTATTAACATTGTTATGGCAATATTCCTTTTATTATGTATGTGGTGTGGTGACGTTATCTACATTTTGTCTATAAATGAGCCATGTGTAATACTATTTGATGTGTTTCGTCCTTTGCAGCTGAACTCTTCTCCACCCTAACCTTGGTATTGTGCGCCATCTCCTGATAGAAATTGTACTTACACTATGACTGCGTTTAGCGGTTTAGTGTTGAACTGGGATGTGGACATGGAAGGTAGGGTTAGGGTTGAGGCTAGGGTTAGGGTTGAACTGGGAGGTGGACATGGAAGGTGGGGTTAGGGTTGAGGGTTAGGGTTGAACTGGGAGGTGGACATGGAAGGTAGGGTTAGGGTTGAGGCTAGGGTTAGGGTTGAACTGGGAGGTGGACATGGAAGGTAGGGTTAGGGTTGAGGCTAGGGTTAGGGTTGAACTGGGAGGTGGACATGGAAGGTGGGGTTAGGGTTGAGGCTAGGGTTAGGGTTGAACTGGGATGTGGACATGGAAGGTAGGGTTAGGGTTGAGGCTAGGGTTAGGGTTGAACTGGGAGGTGGACATGGAAGGTGGGGTTAGGGTTGAGGTTAGGGTTGAACTGGGAGGTGGACATGGAAGGTGGGGTTAGGGTTGAGGCTAGGGTTAGGGTTGAACTGGGAGGTGGACATGGAAGGTAGGGTTAGGGTTGAGGCTAGGGTTAGGGTTGAACTGGGAGGTGGACATGGAAGGTGGGGTTAGGGTTGAGGCTAGGGTTAGGGTTGAACTGGGAGGTGGACATGGAAGGTGGGGTTAGGGTTGAGGGTTAGGGTTGAACTGGGAGGTGGACATGGAAGGTGGGGTTAGGGTTGAGGCTAGGGTTAGGGTTGAACTGGGAGGTGGACATGGAATGTGGGGTTAGGGTTGAGGCTAGGGTTAGGGTTGAACTGGGAGGTGGACATGGAAGGTAGGGTTAGGGTTGAGGCTAGGGTTAGGGTTGAACTGGGATGTGGACATGGAAGGTAGGGTTAGGGTTGAGGCTAGGGTTAGGGTTGAACTGGGAGGTGGACATGGAAGGTGGGGTTAGGGTTGAGGGTTAGGGTTGAACTGGGAGGTGGACATGGAAGGTGGGGTTAGGGTTGAGGGTTAGGGTTGAACTGGGAGGTGGACATGGAAGGTGGGGTTAGGGTTGAGGCTAGGGTTAGGGTTGAACTGGGAGGTGGACATGGAATGTGGGGTTAGGGTTGAGGCTAGGGTTAGGGTTGAACTGGGAGGTGGACATGGAAGGTGGGGTTAGGGTTGAGGCTAGGGTTAGGGTTGAACTGGGAGGTGGACATGGAAGGTGGGGTTAGGGTTGAGGCTAGGGTTAGGGTTGAACTGGGAGGTGGACATGGAAGGTGGGGTTAGGGTTGAGGCTAGGGTTAGGGTTGAACTGGGAGGTGGACATGGAAGGTGGGGTTAGGGTTGAGACTAGGGTTAGGGTTGAACTGGGAGGTGGACATGGAAGGTGGGGTTAGGGTTGAGGCTAGGGTTAGGGTTGAACTGGGAGGTGGACATGGAAGGTGGGGTTAGGGTTGAGGCTAGGGTTAGGGTTGAACTGGGAGGTGGACATGGAAGGTAGGGTTAGGGTTGAGGCTAGGGTTAGGGTTGAACTGGGAGGTGGACATGGAAGGTAGGGTTAGGGTTGAGGCTAGGGTTAGGGTTGAACTGGGAGGTGGACATGGAAGGTGGGGTTAGGGTTGAGGGTTAGGGTTGAACTGGGAGGTGGACATGGAAGGTGGGGTTAGGGTTGAGGCTAGGGTTAGGGTTGAACTGGGAGGTGGACATGGAAGGTGGGGTTAGGGTTGAGGCTAGGGTTAGGGTTGAACTGGGAGCTAGACATGAAGTTAGGGTTAGGGTTGAGGCTAGGGTTAGGGTTGAACTGGGAGGTGGACATGGAAGGTAGGGTTAGGGTTGAGGCTAGGGTTAGGGTTGAACTGGGAGGTGGACATGGAAGGTAGGGTTAGGGTTGAGGCTAGGGTTAGGGTTGAACTGGGAGGTGGACATGGAAGGTAGGGTTAGGGTTGAGGCTAGGGTTAGGGTTGAACTGGGAGGTGGACATGGAAGGTAGGGTTAGGGTTGAGGCTAGGGTTAGGTTTGAACTGGGAGGTGGACATGGAAGGTGGGGTTAGGGTTGAGGGTTAGGGTTGAACTGGGAGGTGGACATGGAAGGTGGGGTTAGGGTTGAGGCTAGGGTTAGGGTTGAACTGGGAGGTGGACATGGAAGGTGGGGTTAGGGTTGAGGCTAGGGTTAGGGTTGAACTGGGAGGTGGACATGGAAGGTGGGGTTAGGGTTGAGGTTAGGGTTAAGGTTGAACTGGGAGCTAGACATGAAGTTAGGGTTAGGGTTGAGGCTAGGGTTAGGGTTGAACTGGGAGCTAGACATGAAGTAGGGTAGGATTCAACTGTACACAAATTAAAACAGTTCCATATAGCTTAGTAGCTTAGACTCTTATGGGATAACACACTACTCTCTCTTGGATAAGGTCTGACTTATTTGTAGATTTTGATGAGTGCTTTGGGTTATTGTCTTGCTGGAATATCCACTTGCAGCCTCCTAGAATGGGAAACAAGGTTTTTGGATAAACTGTCCTAGTCCTGGGTAAAGTTAATTGTTCCGCTGATCTCAACAAGGGCCCCAGGACCAGTGGAAGCAAAATAACCCCATAACATCAACGATCCACCACCATATTTTACAGTAGGTACAGTGCCTTGCAAAATTATTCATCCCCGTTGGCGTTTTCCCTTTTTTGTTGCATTACTACCTGTAATTTAAATAGATTTTTATTTGGATTTCATGTGATGGACATACACAAAATAGTCCAAATTGGTGAAGTGAAATAAATAATGTAAAAAACGGAAAAGGGGTGCGTGCATATGTATTCACCCCTCTTTGCTATGAAGCCCCTAAATAAGACCTGGTGCAACCAATTACCTTCAGAAGTCACATAAGTAGTTAAATAAAGTACACCTGTGTGCAATCTAATTGTCACATGATCTATCACATAATCTCAGTATATATACACCTGTTCTGAAAGGCCCCCAGAGTCTGCAACACCACTAAGCAAGCGGCACCATGAAGACCAAGGGGCTCTCCAAACAGGTCAGGGACAAAGTTATGGAGAAGTACAAATCAGGGTTGAGTTATAAAAAACATACGAAACTTTGAATAACCCACGGAGCACCATGAAATCCATTATTAAAAAATGGAAAGAATAACAAAAAAATGGCCAAGAGAGGGATGGATAAACAACATTGTAGTTACGGTATTAATTAACCTAAATGACAGTGAAAAAAAGAAGCCTATACAGACTAAAAATATTCCAAAACATGCATCGTGTTTGCAGTAAGGCACTAAAGTAATACTGCAAAAAATGTGGCAAAGAAATACATGTTTTGTCTTAATACAAAACCTTGTGTTTGGGGGAAATCCAACAAAACACATCACTGAATACCACTCTAAATATTTTCCAGCATGGTGGCGGCTGCACCATGTTATTTGATTTAACCTTTATTTAACTAGGCAAGTCAGTTAACATGATTCTTTACAATGATGCCTTCCCCTAACCCGGACACCGCTGAGCCAATTGTGCGCCGTCCTATGGGACTCCCGATCATGGCCAGTTGTGATACAGCCTGGGATCGAACCAGGTTCTGTAGTGACGCCTCTAGCCTGAGATGAAGTGCCTTAGACTGCTTCTCCAGTCGGGAGCCCATGTTATGGATATGCTTGTCATCGGCAAGGACTAGGGAATTTTTTTAGGATGAAATGAAAAGGAACAGAGCTAAGCACAGGCAAAGTCCTTGAGGAAAACCTAGTTCAGACTGCTTCCAAACAGACACATTCAGCAGGACAATAACCTAAAATCTATGACCAAATATACACTGGAGTTACTTACCAAGATGACATTGAATGTTCCTGAGTTGCCAAGATACAGTTTTGACTTAAAATCGTCTTGAAAGTCTATGGCAAGACTTGAAAATGGCTGTCTAGCAATGATCAAAAAACAACGTGACAGAGCTTGAGGAAATTTTAAAAGTATAATGGGAAAATATTGTACAATCCAGGTTTGCAAAGCACTTGGGAGACTTACCCAGAAAGACTCACAGCAATCATTGCCAAAGTTGATTGTAAACATGCATTGACTCAGGGGATTGAATACTTATGTAATCAAAACATATACATTTTATTTTTGATTGTTTTTATTTTTTACGTTGACATTAGAGTATTATGCGTAAATCATTTACATAGACTTACCAGGTGAAAGGTATGATCCCTTATTGATGTCAATTGTTATATACACTTGAATTAGTGTAGATGAAGGGGACTATACAAGTTAAAGATGGATTTTTAAGCCTTGAGACATGGATTATATGAGTGCCATTCAGAGGGTGAATGGGCAAAACAAAAGATTTAAGTGCCTTTGAACGGGGCATGGTAGTATATGCCAAGCACACCGGTTTTAGTGTCAAGAACTGCAACGCTGCTGAATTTCTCATGCTCAACAGTCTCCCGTGTGTATCAAGAATGGTCCACCACCCAAAGAACATCCAGCCAACTTGACAACTGTGGGAAGCATTGGAGTCAACATGGGCCAGCATCCCTGTGGAACACTTTTGACACCTTGTAGAGTCCATATCCCGACAAATTGAGGCTGTTCTGAGGGCAAAAGGGGGTGCAACTCAATTTAGGAAGGTGTTCCTAATGTTTTGTACACCTGGATTGTCCTCTCAAAAAACGAATGTCAAATTCCTTCCAGATTGCTCGGTAACACTTTTTACTTTCTAATAAAACAGCTAATTTAGAAATAATAAATTGGTGAGGGCTTTACTAAGCACTGTTAAACAACTATTTTCATGTTACATAATCAATCATGTGTCATAAACATATCACCTCAAAGGCTGATGAAAGAGCCTCAAGGATAACAAAATGACCAAAACCATGCCCATGTAAATATAGCAAGTTTTATTTGTACTAACAGGTATTGTGCCATATAAATACTTTGAAAATACAACCCCACCATCTAAAGTCCTAAAAGAATATCTGAGCACTTGCCATTAGCAAACACGGCTAGTCTTCATGAAGCATTCTGAGAAATACGTCCCTCTAAAACACCAACCTTTTCTTATTACAAAAGTCGGCCATTTTATAATTGACTTCAAATCATATATTTTTTTTTACATACGACAATCGATCAAGGTGGATAACTATCATATAATAATCGATAAATAACGAAGAAAGAACATCAGATTGGTACTGTTTAACATGTATGGCTTTCCTTCCTTGTGGGCAGCTAAAATAACTTGAAAACACTGCAGAAGCCATTTCTAAGACAGAGATACTCAGTGATTCAGCAAAACACCAAAATAAAACACTGCAAAAACACGGAGAAGCCAGTCTTTCAACGTTGGGATATCAACTTGAGTGGACATACAGACTTAACGCAACATAACTAAAATAGAACATACATACTCCATCTAGGTGCTATTCAGAAGCTGTGATGTAGAGGTAAAAAAAAAAGTGGTTAAACTATGACCTCCAGTGGGCGATCGAGATAAGACGAACAACCACCTATACAAACTATAACGTATGACATTTTCATAACTGTATTGTTTGCATGTTGATGGCATTTTAATGTAGGCCTATAGGGAAGGTAGGACATGGAGAAATAATGAACAATGTTTTTTTGTTTTTAAAGTTGTTTAATAAGATTAGTACAGATTTTCTCAGGGGAACCCACATAGGGCCCCGAAGCCAAGTTTGGGAAACACTGTACTAACCTCTCTCTGCTTGCGTCCCCTGTTACTGGCCCAACAGTCTAACCTCGAGGCTACCTGCCGAGGCTACCTGCCGACGTTTACGTGCATTTACCCTCCACCACATCCCAGGTCAGCAGAGTCTAGCTTGCTGTTCATGTAAACATGGCTGGAGATGGCTGGTAAGTCACAAACAGCTGCCTCATTATTGTTGCTTAAAGATGGAATAATAAGTTGGGGAAACTGTCCGCCCCACAGCCTTTGTTATAGTTTTAGTTGTTTTGGGACGAAGCAGAGCCTGGGGAGCATCGCGCAATGATGTCCGAGTGAAAACTTCTTTGCCGTGGTAATATCACAAACGGACGTGGCTGTTTCACCATTAAGGATTCCAGCTTTAAAAAGGTAGGTAGTAACGTTGCTGGTGTGAGCTGACCTGACCAATCCAAACCGTTTCCAAATACCACAGAAAAAAGTGCCAAAAGCTCAAATAAACAGATGACTAAAACACTAACACACATTCACAGTAAATACACATACCAATCCGATTACTTCACCCTTTTCTAACAATTCTCTGGAGGGTTACAACATGAAACTTTCAGTCTTTGCTTCTTTTGTTTTCTCTGACATGGATTTAAAGGGTTTAAAGTTGACATAAAACTTCCTGGGGGATCCTGGTTTCATGCCCTTTAACAACTGATTTAGGATCAGTTATCTAACCCAACTGCACCATCTCTAGATCAGTATACTTTCACCACAGAAACATCTAAGTGGAGGCTGCTGAGGGGAGGACAGCTCATAATAATGACTGGAACGGAGCGAACAGACTGGCACCAAACACATGGAAATCATGTATTTGATACCATTTCACTTATACTGCTCCAGCCATTACCATGAACCAGTCTGTCCCAATTAAGGTGCCACCAACCTCCTGTGATCTAAGCCGAGTGGGTGATGTAGCAGATGGTTCAGTGCATCGCTACTGCCTTCCTGAGAAGTTCTGTTGCTCTGGATGTAGAAATGCCTTAGCCGTTCTGGGTCCGACACATTGACGGTGCTTGTTGAGTTACAGTGCAGACGGTTGTGAGTTTCCACTCCAGTTGGGGAAGAATTTCCACTCTGTCACATCCGCATGTTATGGTAACTCCTTTTGTCCGGGTTGATTAGTTAGTTGTAAACAAAGAGTGTCCCTTGAGACAATTGGGCCCCTAAAGTGAAGAGCTCCTGTAGTCATGGCTTGGTTCCTGTGAGAGACTGCAGGCCTTTCATTTTGCAACAGTGCATTTTGGGAAGTGGAGTTTTCATGTCCCCTTCCTGAGAGATGCTGTTGAAGTAGCGGAACAGCTGATCACCTGCAGAGGACAGAGACAAGGGGCAAAATGGAGTCAGATCACAGATCACACCAAGACACGTTTGTGTGTGCGCGCGTGTTGCTGAGTGTCAGTTGTCTTTCTATGAGTGTATTTGTGTGTGTGCAAGTATAACTCCGACTGTGTGTTTCCGAATGTGCAAGAGTGCAAGAGTTTGTGCAAGAGTGCGTGAGTTCATCTTTCGGTGTGTGTCAATGTGTCCTCACGTCTCACACGTTGCAAAGGCAACAGTAGAAGACAAAGTAAGTAAAGAGAACAGACAGGCAGGTAGAGAGTGTCCAGGAGGGCCTGCATGTGGTCATGATTGGCAGGATGTTGACATGCCATATGGAGACACACGACTGTTTACCCCGAGGGGGGCGTCAAGATGTTTTTGTTTTCCTGTCAGCTCCTCGTACCGAGCCCGAGAAAGAGCCGTCTGACACAGACGCCCAAGTATCACTGCCTCGCTTTTAGTGTTTCAAACACTGATTTCTCTTTTGGATTCTCGGAGCAGAAAGGAGTGGCGAGATATTTTTTTTTTTTAAAGGTCTAAATACCTTTAGTATTTTTGTTATTGACAGGATAGCGGGAATGCAAAGAGAGAAAAACACATGTAAAAGAAGCACAGACAGTAAGGAGATTCTATAGCTGAAATCCAGATAGATAAATTGGGCCAGGGGACATATAGGGGAACATTAGCACTCAACCAGACTCTGGCACAGGTGAGGAATTATAAAAAGGGGAGAAAGGTCACAGCGAAACAAAACCCAAACAAAAAGTACCATACTTGTTTGGAGGCCTCTGTGGAGGAATGGACTTCGTTTTCAAAATGTCCGTTGTACTGCAGTATCCCTGTAGAAACAAGAGACATAGCAACACTTTAGAATCCCAAGACCTTCACAACCAAAAAACTGAACTTAATAAAGCAACAGTCAGTTAAGGTACTGGTTCTATATTTCCAGGGCAATATTCCATTTGGATTTCAGGTTAATATCGCCTTGGAGTGACACGCAGGGGAGAAAGTGATGGATTTTCTGCTTGTTCTATTTTTTAGTCTCCTATTGAAATTGTGTTCAAATTATAATATACGCCATTTAGCGGAACACTTTTATCCAAAGCGACTTAGTCATGGGTGCATACATTTTACGTATGGGTGGTCCCGGGAATCAAACCCACTATCTTAGCATTGCAAGCACCATGCTCTACCAACTGAGCTACAGAGGATCAATGGTCACTGTGCTTGGTGGCCCGGTATCTTATTAGCATGCACACACACACACACACACACACCAATTACATCCCCATAACTGACATCTGATTAATAATGTATAAAACATTTCACAGGTCAGTGTCACAAGCAAATGTGTTTGTTCAAAGTTGAAGGACTGCCATCCAAGGACAAAATCATATACAAGGGCAGACATGCAAACACACACAACAACAAAACACACTTCGTAAAGAAATGTAAATTACTTTTTTGATGGTTTTTCATCATTAGTGTACGTGTGCAAATCTGTACTCGCACCAGTCCAGTCAGCCTATGCTTGCACAAATCCAATTATTTAGAATGAGTAAAGACCAAATCAGAATGTTTATAAACAAAGCTGTCTGGTAGTTCAACACCACTCTCTTGCCTCTATTCTTCTAGGTTGATAGCTAGCTAGATAGTTTGCTTCATTTATGAAGGAAATGCTAGCTAGCTCGCTAGCTGACCTACATTGCAGCTGACCTGTTAGTCACAGTTAGCGAGCCAGCTAGCTCTAATTGCAGTGTTTGATAGGAAGCTAACCTGTTCCATTTATGAAAATAGTGACAATTATCTCACACAGCGGGGATGTATTGTGCAAAAACAGTAGCTGGCTAGTTAGTTTATTGTGTTATTCTTCCAGAATGTAATTGAACAGAATTAAGTCATATCGTGATAGCGTGGAAAGAATAGGAGTCAGTGTCAAGGGGTTGTGGGTCAGATTTGAATCCGCGCAGACACAGGTATACATGTGTGCTAGAAGCGGCGACGCCAACCGCTAGACCACCTAAGCCACAAAGTACAGGGCTAATTAGTACATCTGATGTGCCATTAATCTGGGGGGTGGAGCTTCCTTTAGGGCAGTGGATGGCAACTTTCGTACCAAATCGTTGTGGTGTACCTCCCGACAGCCCTGACCCACCCCCTGGCTGCCTGGGAAGTAGCGCATAAATTACTGCAAATTAAATTGCCGGGCCTCTGATGTGCCCTTGGCCAGCGCTCCCGTGTCACATGTCAGGTGTACTCCTCTCGCTCTTTCTCTCTCTATGTCTGTATATCTCTCTCACTGGGTCACTCTTTCACTGCCTGTTTCTCCCTCTCATTCCTCTGTCTCGCTCTCCTTCCCTGTACTTGCTTGCTGAGCTTTCCCCCCACTGTCACTCCAATTGTGTCAGGTCTCTCTGATGTCCTGGCCATGGAATTTACTGTGTGTGTGTGTGTGTGTGGACTTGCCACCTCTATCATTCTCGTTCACTCAGACACACACACACACACACACACAGCCCATCTGTGTCACTGTGATCCATGCATGCACATACTGACACTTAAACACACACGCACACACACACACACACCCCATCTGTGTCACTGTGATCCATGCATGCACATACTGACACATATACACACACACACACCACCCCAGGACCTACACACAGGTCAACACTAGACAGAGACCTATTCCTTGACTGGTACTATCACCGACAGAAACATGTCCTTCTGTCGGCCTTGGTAAACATGTTTCCCAAAAGCTATTAGCATTCATGCCAAAACACTCACAGAAAAAGAGAAGGTGGAGGACAAATATATATATATAAATATTTGTAAAGGTCACGTTATTAAATGTGACTCAAAGGGCTAAAGAGGATGATGATGATATCTACGACGACAAGCTGCAGGTTAGAGTTGCTACTCTCAAAATGACCTTACTGTACCGTGTAAAGGACATGGTCAGTTTTGTGAATGTCTGTCTATCTTTCTCTCCCTCGCAGTGTGTCTGTATACATGCTGAATTATGTAGGGCTGTGGTGAACATTATAAAACCATTTTCACTGCCAATTAATGGACTACATTACCCAACACTCAATCCCTCCTTACCTTGTGGGTCAAGCCTGGGATCTACAAAGCCCCAGTGCTGGTAGAGAGCTGCCAGCTCGTGGGGGCTGTAGTTCTTCAACAGACCCAGGATGCCCATGTCCATCGGGGTGTCTCTGCTGTTCCCAGCAGTCGACTCCCTCTTCCCGTGGCCGAGGAGGGTGGTGGGTGCCAGGTACCCGCTGCTGCCCTGCGCCCCAAACATGTTTGTGACTGACCAAAGGTCTTGACCTTTCAGGGCTGCAGGTGGATCCCGTGGACGGCTGTGGGGGTGTGGGTGGGGCTGGGGGTGGGGGTGAGTTCTGTCTGGGGTGAGATGGGACGCGTGGTCGGCCCAGCCATGGTTCCTGGCCAGAATAAAGCCGAGGCCCTCTTGCGGAAGCAGGCTTCCCTCGGCAGCCGCCCGATAATGTCCGGTTTTGGGGCTGCTTGTCGACTGCTGGGAGAAGCCTTGAATGATGGTTGAGGCGGTGGTGGTAGCGGCAGGAGCTTTGCGGTGGGCTTTCGTTTTAGATCGGACGCTCTTATTTGCCACCTCCTCCATATGGGTTGGGCGGCTCGACTTCTTTTTTTGAGGTAGGAGTGACTTCCCACCACCAGGGGGAGACCTTGTAGAGGTACGCGACACTGACACCATGGCCTGGCTGGTGTTGGGCTGGGAAGTAGTAGTTGTACTGCTTGTGTGTGTCTTTGGCCTCTTGGTGCCTCCACCTGAAGGTTGTGTGGCGGTGGAACCCGGGGCTTGTGTGCGCTGGGCCCGGGGGACTGAGAGTGCCGGGCAGTCTTTGCCCTCCAGAAAGGGCGGGGGCCCCGTGCGCCGTCCAGCAGCCTTGGGGCCCTTGAAGCCGGTGACGCAGGGGGCCCACTTGGGGGCCAGGGAGCTGCCACTATCCACCCTGTGGGCCACACGCTGGTGGATCCACAGCACCTCCAGGTAATGGGTTGTGTGGGAGCAGAACGGACACTGGTGTCTGACCAGCTTACCCTCAGACACTGCTGCCACAGGATTCACACCGCCATCCTCCTCCTGGCCATCGGGCGGGGCAGACAGGTTGAGGAGACTGGCGTAGATGATGGCATCCTGGGAGGATTGCCCTTTGACTTTTAGGCTCCTCGACTTCTCCGACTGGCAGCTTGATGCCGCCCTCTCCTGGCCAGGAGGACAGACGTAGGGATTTGTGTAGGGCTGGCTGAGCAGTGTGCTCTTCAGCCGGAGATATTCCACATAACCTGAGGCCTTGGGAGCGCCGTGGCTTGGTTCTTCCATAATAGCTCCCAGTATGTGATGATGTGCATCCCTGACGTCCTTGTGATGCTTGTGCATGTGGGACGTGAAGGAAGAGGGGTCACTGGTGTGGAAGTCACAGTGCTCGCAGAGGTATGGCTTGGTATCTGTGGATTGCAGAGTACAGTTAGACTAAGCTCATATTGAAAAACAGTCATTTTAAGAAAATGAGCTTCAGCAAAGTATGAAGATTTAATAAGTGCTAATATGATATAACAAACACGTGGATGAGAAAGGAGTACATTGTCATGCTACTCTCCATAGGTCATTTACCTATATGAATGGTACAGAAAGGGTTATGCCCCATTCAGCAAAGTACCAGATGTAAAGGCCTTTCATATTTCTTTATGTAGGATGAAGGGTGTAATGGGCAATCTATGCCACACGATGGTGCCATAACACCAATTAATTTGCAGTGGCAACCTAAAGGCAACTGCTAAACACACATTTTACCTGTATGAGTACTGCTCCATGGCAACTGAAGTCCAGTTTTTAACTGGAAAACTGAACTGAAAGTGCTGCAGAATTCATAATTATATCTATGACTTTTGCTTGTCAATGTCATGAGTGCAATTTCAAACATGAAAAGCCTATTACAAACTTCTGAGTTGCTCGATATGGGCATATTTACCATGTACTTCCGGTTCTTGGTTAATACTGTTATCAAGAGGACTCTGAAGGGAACCATTTATTATCCTGTCACAGAGTTTAACAGTCAAAGCAGCATCACTTTTCAGACTGTCTTGTCTCCAATAATCAGTTGCTGTACATGAATACAGACAATTAAACCATAACATAAGAACAGGTCCCTGTTTGACATACTGCTCAATCTGCAGTCTACTATGCTAAGTATGCTACATACCTCAGCAGCTCGGGAGAGACATGTGCCCACATACACAGAGGCGTTTAGTTATGCTAAGATGTGTAAATTGATGAATCAACACGAGGTGAGGTCTCCCTTTTACCACGTGGAAATAGATTGACCATAACTCAGGACTGAGTAGCAATAGAAACCAAAACAAACATGACTGAATCACACTGAAAACTGTGATTTACATCAAAGAATATAGTATGGGAATGGAATTTGGTAAGGTAATGTCTGAAATTTGGGGGGGTCATTGTTATTGCTGTAGTAGTAAACAAAATGTTCCCTTTTCAATCAGGATTTTAAGTGTGAATACGACCAAGATGCCCGTTGTCATGTCATTTAAATAAAATAAAATTCTTGTTGCTAATCTAGGCATTTTTTTGGTCTTACCTTCATAGGTTGGGTCCTTGATACTATTCCTCTTTATGGAAGAGGAAGATAGAGAATCTTCTTGTCTTGGTGTGCTGGGCTGACTGGCAGAGTTTGATTTAGTGGCTGGCTTGATGGACTGATGGCCATATTTCACCTTCTGTTTCTGCAATATCCCAAACGTCTCTGGGCTGAGCCCATTTAATAAGGTGTGGCTATTTCTACTGTCACCCTGCTGGTGGGAGATCCCACCGCTGCCACCATTAATGACAACATCCTGGGCCCCTTTCTTCTTCTTTCTTTGGGACGAGGCCAGCTGCCTCTTCCGCTTC
The DNA here is from genome assembly GCF_034236695.1 of Oncorhynchus nerka. Lineage (NCBI taxonomy): Eukaryota > Metazoa > Chordata > Actinopteri > Salmoniformes > Salmonidae > Oncorhynchus > Oncorhynchus nerka. Next base: position 36,173,979 of record NC_088402.1, read on the forward strand.
TCCTGTTTCAGAGGCACATACTCGCCCTTCTCCCGGGCAAACGCCACCTCGGCATCCACCAGCCTCTCTTCCCAGCCTAGGCTTTTATCTGTCACCTCTACCACACATCCTCTGGTGACCAACTGCCAGGCCTGGTAACTGCATACCGGGTCCAGCTCGGGGATCCGTCTTCCAAGATTCCCCTCTACAGCTGCCTCTCCAGCCCCGGCTGCCCTGAGGTTAAGGCATTCCAGGAAGCGCCTCTTGGCGGCAGGTGACGACGAGCTGTTGCCGGGGTCTTGCTGTGGCGGCTTGCTGGGGGTGTGGCTCTGCTTGTGGACCCTCTCGTGCAGCCGGAGGGTCTTGCGGTCGTAGAAGAAGTTGCCGCAGCCAGCACACAGCTCGTAGAGACAGTCCTCGTTCACCAGGGACGCCGGCTCCCGGGTGACCCCGTTGAGGGTGGTCTGGGACTCACTACTGTCGCCACTCCCACCCCGCAGCTGGCTCTTGGCCCGATGAATCCGCATGTGGCTCTGGAGAAACCAGGCCTGGCGGAAGCGCCGGCCGCAAATGCGGCAACCGTGGTCCAGGGAGCCTCGATGCTTCTTCATGTGAGCCTTGAGGAGCAGGGCCTGGGGGAAGACCTGGCTGCAAGAGCCGCAGGGAAAGGAACCCGCACCGTCCCCATTGTCCACCCAGAAGGTCCCTCCCGGAAGTGAGTCGCCCTCAGTCATGGTTTGCGGCTCGTCCTCCTTGCCGTCATCCTGGACGACTGCTTCTTCACCTTTCTTCTTGGAGCTTTTCGTCTTGCCATTGACTTTGTGCTTCTTGGCCGAGGTGCCATTGGCGAGGTTGTCGGCGGGACTATCCAGTTTCTTAGGGTCCCCCTGTGTTTGTCCTTGCTCCCCAACCCCCTCCTCACAGTCCAACTTGCCCAGGCTCCGGTTGAGCAGGCCCAGCTTGTGGCTGCGGATGTGGGCTTTCAGGCTGCCCTTCTGTGCAGCCCGGTGTTCACAGTAGGGACACTTGTAGGGCTTCTCCCCAGTGTGCCTGCGCATGTGCTGGGACAGCGAGCTCAGGAGAGGGAAGCCCCGTCCACAGAGGCCACAGTTGTGGCGAGAGACCGTCGCATCGTACTCCTCCTGGTCACTCTTGACAGCGTCGGCCTTGCTTTGGTCCGCCCGCTCCTGCGTCGGCTCCACCTCCATTTCCGGCCCCAGGGCTGTGGTAGCTCAAGTATCCCTGACGAAGAGAACTAACCCGTGCGTTCCAAAGTCATAAGGTTCTCATAGTGATTGCGATGGGGGACATGTTTGTAGATATTGCTTTCCTTCTGTTGTTGGAGGGATTTTCTTTAACCAACATTAAGACTGGAGAGATGATCATTGAAAAACACCTGAAAACACAAGAAGAAACTATTAGAAAACATTTAGAATCTAATAATAGGTTATATAATAATCACACAACCAATGCAGTAACTGACATCTGCTATATTTTCAACCCAGAGACAGACAGAGACAGAAAGAACGCAGTTGGCACAGTCACCAGGAGGTCAAATAGAGAGGAAATGCTATCATGCCACAGTCATCAACAACAAAGCAACTTTGTCTAAATGTCACGACCATGGAAAGAAGTAGGCCAAAGTGCAGCGTTGTGAGCGTACATTTTACTTTTATTTTAGTAAATGTCGCCAACAAAACAACAAACGAAAAACAACCGTGACGCTTACAGGGCTATAGTGCCACTAACAAAGACAACTTCCCACAATGACAAAAGGGGAAAAGGCTGCCTAAGTATGATTCCCAATCAGAGACGACGATAGACAGCTGTCCCTGATTGAGAACCATACCCGGCCAAAACATAGAAATACAAAAACACAGAACACAGAACATATAATGCCCACTCCAAATCAAACCCTGACCAAACCAAATAGAGACATAAAAAGGCTCTCTAAGGTCAGGGCGTGACACTAAAGGACTAGCCTCTTTAGAATGATGGTTGCTAATAAATAAAAACTTACACATCCCGTTCCCTGGTATGCTCAGTTAATAAAATAATTTTTAACACACCCTAACAACAGTTTGCAATCATTTGAAATAATTTCTCCCACTGGGCCCCAGTGCAACGTGTTTAAGTATAAGCATTATTACTAAAAAAAACGACTTTCTACATAGTCCGTTTCTCACTGTGTATGTTTCACTGTCACAACGTAAGAGGGTGTTACGTCTGTGCATATTTCAGTTTTAGAAATGTAACAGTGTGTGTAAGAAAGAGGAGAGGGCGAGAATTTGCATGACACTGATTTTGGAATGGCTATTGTCCCGAACAGGATGATTGACGGTTGTCCTTAAAGGAAGCTTATACTGAAAGTGTGTGTGTGTGTGCGCTCGTGTCCTTTGTTCCCCATGCCTTAATTGAGTGTGTTTAGTGAAGCATGAAGAGGTGCATTCAGTCCTGACCAGTCAGGATGAGGCCTCAGGGCCAGTCCATTCCAAACCCCATCAATACGCCATTATCAACAAACTACATTTATTTCTCTCCATCTCATACACACACACACACAGTCATACACACTCACACATGCAGACTGAAACTCACACACACATACACACGCACTCACACAATCCCAATACTGTCAGTGGATGCCAAGGTCACATTGAGAGTGGTAGTAATATGAAGGGAAATGACTAAATGTGCCATCATCGACAAACAGTAGTTAACCTCACTCCTAGAAGACACACAGAGAAAAGCAGAGGCAAAGAAATGATGAAAAGGGGCAGGTGGCGTCAGTATAATCACAAGAACATATGATAAATCTGTTTTCGTAATCAACCTCCAGCACACTAGATCACCTAAAGTCAAATAAAACAAAAATGTGTTCCTATATCAAACATCTTCAGAAAAATCATTATTCATGTCTAAGATAAGCATTTATCTTTGCGAAGGGGCATCGGTTCCAAGTTGCTTTTTATTTCTGTGGATGATATACACACATCCATTACAGCCAAGTAATTGGCAGTAATTTCCAGACCACAGCAGACGATGTTGGTTTCCTTCTCGAAAACTACAACAGGGAGAGAAGTGCCCAGGCTCTCTTAAAGCCAACGCAGGGCAGGCAGCCTGCGGGAAAGAAACACCATTGTGTCAGCTGCACCAGAACTGTCACATTTCCTCACGTCTCGCCCTCCACCTATCACCAGGGGGTCCTTGGGGTCCTACGGTGGCCATTGTTGGACAATGGGCTCAGCGCCCTACACTTCAGCGCCCAGCAAAAGATGTCTGGGGGTGGGAGGGCAGTGGAGTTGGGGACGACGATGACAAAAGAGACCTATCTATTCTCAGCCGTGTGTGTGTGTGTGTGTGTGCGCATGTAACTGAGGATCTCAATTTAACCTTGCGCAATACCCTAGATCAGTGGTCACCAAACTCCGGCCCGCGGAGAGAACGGAATAATGGCGAAAAGGTTAGGTAAGAGAAAAATTGATTCAGAATGCAGGGTATTTAACCTGCAGTGGACAAACAATTTTTTTTTTGTTCAATGCAAAGAAAAGGCTGTTTGTCTCATCTGTCAAGAGACGGTGGCGGTATTCAAAGAATACAATCTTCGCCGACACTATGAATCCCGTCACAAAGACAAGTACGATAGCTTGCAAGGCCAAATACGAGCAGACAAACTCTCAAAGCTAAAAAGTGGACTACTATCTCAGCAGAATACATTTGTACGCCAAGCTCAGCTGAACCAGGCATCCGTTCGGGCCAGCTTTCGGGTTGCTAAACTGATAGCAAGAAGCGGTAAGCCTTTCACTGACGGAGAGTTTGTTAAGAAATGTATGGATGCTGTCGCGGAGGAGGTGTGTCCCGAGAAGAAAGATGCATTTAATGCCGTAAGTCTGTCGGCGAGTACAATCACCAGACGCGTTGAAGAAATCGGGAGTAATGTATATGCCCAGCTGCAGCAGAAGACGAAAGAATTTGACTTTTTTCATTAGCACTGGATGAGAGCACGGACGTGCAAGACACAGCGCAACTGCTCATTTTTATTCGTGGAGTTAGCGCAAACTTTGAGATATGCGAGGAGCTGGCAGCCCTCCAAAGTCTCAAAGGGACTACAACGGGAGAGGATATTTTTGACAAAGTGTGCCAAACCATGGAGAAGTTGGACCTGGACTGGTCAAAGCTAGCTAGCATCACGACTGACGGGGCTCCTAGCATGGTGGGCGAAACTGTCGCGGTCTAATAGGACGTGAACCGGGAGTTGGAAAAAGGGGTCTCACCGCCCCGCTACGAGTCCACTGCCTAATTCACCAGCAAGCACTGTGCTGCAAAGTGTTGAAGTGGGATTCTGTAATGAAGGTTGTGGTGTCGTGCACACCTGAAACCCCACCTCTTTAAGGAATACCTAGGATAGGATAAAGTAATCCCTCTCACCCCCCCCTCCCCCTGAAAAGATTTAGATGCACTACTGTTCCACTGGAGGTCATAAGGTGAATGCACCAATTTGTAAGTCGCTCTGGATAAGAGCGTCTGCTAAATGACTTAAATGTAAATGTAAATGTAAATGTATGTGTGTGTGCGTGCCTGCATGCGTTCATGTGTGTGTGTCTCAGCATGTGTGTGTGTGTGTGTGCCCGCCGCTTTGGGCTTTTCGCTGTGCGCGCTCTACCGGGCGAAATAGAGAAGAAACTGGCATGGGCTCCAGAATGGGAGTTGAGTTAGACGAGTGTGGCGGCAGGTGTTGAGGGCAGACGCTGACGGATTAGCACACGGACCGAGTGGCACAGTGTCTCTGGGTGGGGGGGACAGGGAGGGGGGTGGTTAGTGGTAATTAAGAGGTTAAGGTGAAGGCCGGGTGATGAGGGGTTAACACAATAGGGGGATGGTGGGATGATGTCAGAGCGAAAGGAGGCAACAGATGGTAGTGGAGGCCATCAGTCCTGTGTGTGTGTGTGTGTGTGTGTGTGTGTGTGTGTGTGTGTGTGTGTGTGTGTGTGTGTGTGTGTGTGTGTGTGTTTGGTTCTTCTACCCTTGTGGGGACCTAAAATCCCCAAAGGTCCACACAGGTATAGTAAAACAAGAAGAATTCTCCCTCGTCCCCATGAGGACAATGCTATTTGAGGTTTAGGGTTAGGTTTACTATTATGGTTAGTATAAGGGGTTAGGTTTAGGGTTATGTTTACTATTACGGTTAGAATTATGGTTAGGGTTATGGTTAGGGTAAGGGGTTATGTTTACTATTACGGTTAAAATTATGGTTAGGGTAAGGGGTTAGGTTTAGGGTTAGGTTTACTATTGCGGTTAGAATTATGGTTAGGGTAAGGGGTTAGGTTTACTATTACGGTTAGAATTATGGTTAGGGTAAGGAGTTAGGTTTACTATTACGGTTAGAATTATGGTTAGGGTAAGGGGTTAGGTTTAGGGTTACTACTACGGTTAGAATTATGGTTAGGGTAAGGGGTTAGGTTTACTATTACGGTTAGAATTATGGTTAGGGTAAGGGGTTAGGTTTACTATTACGGTTAGAATTATGGTTAGGGTAAGGGGTTAGGTTTAGGGTTAGGGTTACTATTGCGGTTAGAATTATGGTTAGGGTAAGGGGTTAGGTTTACTATTACGGTTAGAATTATGGTTAGGGTAAGGAGTTAGGTTTACTATTACGGTTAGAATTATGGTTAGGGTAAGGGGTTAGGTTTACTATTACGGTTAGAATTATGGTTAGGGTAAGGGGTTAGGTTTAGGGTTACTACTACGGTTAGAATTATGGTTAGGGTAAGGGGTTATGTTTACTATTACGGTTAGAATTATGGTTAGGGTAAGGGGTTAGGTTTAGGGTTAGGTTTACTATTACGGTTAGAATTATGGTTAGGGTAAGGGTTAGGTTTACTATTACGGTTAGAATTATGGTTAGGGTAAGGGGTTAGGTTTAGGGTTATGTTTACTATTACGGTTAGAATTATGGTTAGGGTAAGGGGTTAGGTTTAGGGTTATGTTTACTATTACGGTTAGAATTATGGTTAGGGTAAGGGGTTAGGTTTAGGGTTAGGGTTACTACTACGGTTAGAATTATGGTTAGGGTAAGGGGTTATGTTTACTATTACGGTTAGAATTATGGTTAGGGTAAGGGGTTAGGTTTACTATTACGGTTGGAATTATGGTTAGGGTAAGGAGTTAGGTTTACTATTACGGTTAGAATTATGGTTAGGGTAAGGGGTTAGGTTTACTATTACGGTTAGAATTATGGTTAGGGTAAGGGGTTAGGTTTAGGGTTAGGGTTACTACTACGGTTAGAATTATGGTTAGGGTAAGGGGTTATGTTTACTATTACGGTTAGAATTATGGTTAGGGTAAGGGGTTAGGTTTACTATTACGGTTAGAATTATGGTTAGGGAAAGGGGTATGTTTACTATTACGGTTAGAATTATGGTTAGGGTAAGGGGTTAGGTTTAGGTTTACTATTACGGTTAGAATTATGCTTAGGTTAAGGGGTTAGGTTTACTATTACGGTTAGAATTATGGTTAGGGTAAGGGGTTAGGTTTACTATTGCGGTTAGAATTATGGTTAGGGTAAGGGGTTAGGTTTACTATTGCGGTTAGAATTATGGTTAGGGTAAGGGGTTAGGTTTACTATTGCGGTTAGAATTATGGTTAGGGTAAGGGGTTAGGTTTACTATTGCGGTTAGAATTATGGTTAGGGTAAGGGGTTAGGTTTACTATTGCGGTTAGAATTATGGTTAGGGTAAGGGGTTAGGTTTACTATTGCGGTTAGAATTATGGTTAGGGTAAGGGGTTAGGTTTACTATTATGGTTAGGATAAGGGGTTAGGTTTACTATTATGGTTAGAATTATGGTTAGGATAAGGGGTTATGTTTACTATTACGGTTAGGGTTATGGTTAGGGTAAGGGGTTAGGTTTATGTTTACTATTACGGTTAGAATTATGGTTAGGGTAAGGGGTTAGGTTTACTATTACGGTTAGAATTATGGTTAGGGGTTAGGTTCACTATTACGGTTAGAATTATGGTTAGGATAAGGGGTTAGGTTTAGGGTTACGGGTTAGGTGTTAGAGAAAATAGGATTTTGAATGGAAATACATTTAGATCCCCACGAGGATAAAATAACGTAACGAGTGTGTGTGTGTGTGTCTGTGTGTGTGTGTATAGATAGTATTTCCAACTAGGCACTCTTGAGGGAATTGTTAGGTCTTGGGTCTTACAAATACATATAGCAACATTGACTAGCCTATATGCTTCATCGTTTTTGAAACTCTCAAATTCAATTCAGCATAGTGCTCCCATCATTTTGGACCAATGAGAACAAGCTACAAAAATGTAAGACAGACATCTAGACATACTTAGAAACTAAACAACTCCACCAAACCTTCCTGAATAGAACACACACACACCCACAAACACACACACACACACACACTCCAACACCCACAAACACACACAAAACAAAAAGAGGCTTTCTTTGAGGGGGTTTAAACACATGCTGTGTCATTTAGTGGAGCGAGAAGACTTCTGACAGAGTGTGTTGTGTATTCCGACCTCTCTGACATCTGGCTGTTTCTTTATTAGTCACTGTTCATATGAATCTCTGTGTTCTTCGAAAGCCTAAACTAAACAGAAATGGGCCTAATAGAGAAGACCGTGATCTTGAATGATCATTGGTTTGTGCAATAGACAGCATGCCAATAGAAACTAAGTGCAAAAACGTACAATCTGCAGTATTTACAATTCAAAACGAATTGTAAGTGTGCCTCTAAAGATATATTAACTCTGTGTCGAACCATTCAAAGAGGTAAGCTCTATTGAAGATGAGGGGCAGTGTTCCCTCGATTGGTCTCCATGAAGGAACTTATAGGCTGGGGGTTTCCAACACTGTCCCTGGAGAGCTGCCATCCTGTAGGTTTTCACTCCAACCATAATCTAGCACACCGGATTCTAATAATTAGCTGGTTGAAAAGCTGAATCAAGTTATTTACAACTGGGGTTGGAGCAAAAACCATCAGCAGGGTAGTTCTCCAGGAACAGAGTCGGAGAACCCTGATATAGGCTATAGTTTAGCTAGATAACACATTCAATGAAAACAGAGCTGATATAACATTCAATAAATAAAACTGGAAGTGTGATGCTTTAGACACACACACACACACACACATAGGAACAAAAAAACAGGATAAACCAATGGAGGATACACACACAGGCGCAGAATGCCAAACATGTTGCTCTGGGCTGAATTTGTTCTTTACAGACCCTCTCTCCCTCTCCCTTTTCTCCCCCTCTTTTCTTTGACAGATGAATAGCCATGTCCAGTCAGCTGTACTCACGTCCAAACCAGCTCAGCACAAACTCCCCATGGCCAGGGCTCTGCTGCTGAGCTAAGAGCCTGTGTGTGTATGTATATGTGTGTGTGTGTGTGTGTGTGTGTGTGTGTGTGTGTGTGTGTGTGTGTGTGTGTGTATACACGTGTGTGTGTGTGGTGAGTGAGAGAAAGAGAGCGACAGTAAGTGAATACATGTATGTGTGTGGCTGTGTGCACGCACCAGTACACCCATGTCTGAGTACGTGAGTACGTGCTGAAGTCATCCACATAAGTTCTCTCAACCAACCGCAAACTGTGCCAACACAGCCACTAGTGCTAGCATGTGACCGTCCCTATGCTAATGTTATGCTATACAGTGCGCTTCTGTCAGTGTTCCAAATGAGTGTTTTGCCCAATCCCAAATCAACCTCTAGCCCCCTACGCCTATCCAATCCTTACAGATCTAGGACGGAGTAGGGCAGAGTTTCCCAAACTCTGTCCTCAGTGCCCCAATGGGTGCACCTTTTGTTTTTTTGCCCTAACAACTACACAGCTCATTCAAGTAATCAACCAATCATGAACCGTTGATCATTCGAATGAGCTGTCTAGTTGTTAGGGCAAAAACCAAAATGCATCCCTTGGGGCACTGAGGACAGAGTTTGGGAAACTCTGCCCCAGTCCGTCCTAGATCTGTAAGGATTGGATAGGCGTACACAATGAGGTGAACATTCCTGTGAGTTTATCAAAGGGCAAGGGGCAGTTATTATGGTATTGCTTACACCCATCTAATTGTTTCATTTCATAGAGGGTAGGGGTCAATTTGGGATTGGGTGAATGCATCCCAGTGTTATAATTGTTTTATTTTACCTTTATTTAACTAGGCAAGTCAGTTAAGAACAAATTATTTTTTTAAACTTTTTTTTCCACCTTTTATTTAATCATGTAAGCTAGTTGAGAACAAGTTCTCACTTACAACTGCGACCTGGACAAGATAAAGCAAAGCAGTGCGACAATAAACAACAACACAGAGTTACACGTCGGATAAACAAAAGTACAGTCAATAACACAACAGAAAAATCTATATACAGTGTGTGCAAATGGAGTAAGGAGGTAAGGCAATAAATGGGCCAATAGTAGCCAAGTATTTACAATTTAGCAAATTAACACTGGAGTGATAGACATGCAGATAATGACGTGCAAGTAGAAAAGAGCAACAAAAAAAGTAAATATAAACAATATGGGGATGAGGTAGGTAGTCGGATGGGCTATTTACAGATGGGCTAGGCACAGCTGCAGCGATCGGTCAGCTGCTCTGACATCTGATGCTTAAAGTTAGTGAGGGAGATATAAGTCTACCCCGGTCAAACCTGGACGACGCCGGGCCAATTGTGCGCCGCCCTGTGGGACTCCCAATCATGGCCGATGTGATGCAGCCTGGATTCAAACCAGGGACTACAGTGACGCCTCTCACACTAAGATGCAGTGTCTTAGACCGCTGCGTCCCTCGGGAGCCCAAGGTTTCACCCTGATTGTTTTGTAGGTGGAAGGTATAAAATAGCAGACAAAACAGGAGACAATACCACTTAGAAATACAAGAGAGAGGAATAGTAAATTAAGCAATAGAGAGATAGGCTGGGGGATGCCTCCACTTTGATAACAAAGGGACCCTCTTCGGTCCTAAAGTGTCCCTATTTTGTCTACAGAAGCGACGAGGGTGACAGCCGTCTGTTGCGGTTAGGTCACAGTGTAGAGGCCGTTTAAATGAGGCTTTGTTTACCAGGCCGTACTGCAGCTCGAGCATCCGCCACACTGACTAATCCACATACCGGAGGCCCACTATGTGAAGACGTGTCAGAAACACTGTGTTATAGATGTATACAAAACACAGACTCACCGTGTGTAGGCGTGCAAGAAACACAGACTCGCCGTGTGTAGGCGTGCAAGAAACACAGACTCGCCGTGTGTAGGCGTGCAAGAAACACAGACTCACCGTGTGTAGGCGTGCAAGAAACACAGACTCACCGTGTGTAGGCGTGCAAGAAACACAGACTCACTGTGTGTAGGCGTGCAAGAAACACAGACTCACTGTGTGTAGGCGTGCAAGAAACACAGACTCACCGTGTGTAGGCGTGCAAGAAACACAGACTGACTGTGTGTAGGCGTGCAAGAAACACAGACTCGCCGTGTGTAGGCGTGCAAGAAACACAGACTCACCGTGTGTAGACGTGCAAGAAACACAGACTCACTGTGTGTAGAAACATGTCAGAAACAGATGTATGAAACACTGTATGTCTAGGTAAGAAAGAAACACTGTTTATAGATGTGTCAGAACTGTGTGTAGATATGTTACACGCATTGTCTAAAATGCTGCTTAATGACATGCATAAACACTGTCATGGATAGATACAGCACGTAAGAAATATTGGATACAGGTGTGTCAGAAAACACTGTAGATGTGTCTCAAACACCGTGTATACGGGTCAGAAAAACATGGTACATTTGTACGAAAAACAGTGCAGTTGTGTAAGAAACGCTGTATATAGATGTGTTACATAAATTCACTTTGTATGGGTGTGTTCCACACAATGGGAGTGTTAGAAATACTGTTTATAGATTTCAATCAGCAAAACCGACATATGAGGAAGGATGTCTGGTCACCATTCCCATAACACCACTCTCCCAAATCCACAAAAAAAAGATCTAGTAATATATCCCACAAAAAAAGCAAAAAGGTGATTGTTAAAATAAGAGTAAGACATAGGATGAAGTCTCATTGTTCATGCTTTGTTTAAGCATTATGTTATGGCATAAGAGGTGCCAAATGTGCACTCATGCAAACACACAGCATGTCTGGCCCTTAAGGCTTCCGGCAGCTGGTGTGGTGCTGCTGCTGCGTGTGTGTGCGTGTGTGCGTGTGTGCGTGTGTGTGTGTGTGTGGGCGGGCGGGCGCGTGCATTTTGGAGGGAAAGACAGCAAACACACATCACACTCCCATCGCCCTCCTTGTTCAACTCTCCCTCCCTGTTACACAACAAATACACAGGGACTTGATAGCATGTGATGAGCTGCTCAATGAGCTGCCTTTTAACATTCCAGGCCTGCTACACCTCTGCAATGTGCTGGAGGTAAGCCAGGGAGGTATCTTGAGCACGGAAGTTGAAGGAATGAAGAAAACACATGCAAAACGCACATTTCATTTTTTTTATTTAACTAGGCAAGCCAGTTAAGAACAAATTCTTATTTACAATGACAACCTACTGAAAGGCAAAAGGCCTCCTGCGGAGACGGGGGCTGGGATTTAAACGTTTAATATAGGAGAAAACACCCATCATGACCCATCAACAACCTGGGGAATAGTTACAGGGGAGAGGGATGAATGAGACAACTGTAAACTGGGGCTGATTAGGTGCCTGCGATAGTATGAGGGACAGATTGGGAATTTAGCCAGGACACCAGGGTTAACACCCCTACTCTTACAATAAGTGCCATGGGATCTTTCGTGTCCACAGAGAGTCAGGACACCTGTTTAAAATCCCTGGCTAGGCCACTCCAGGACCTTAATGTGCTTCTTCTTGAGCCACTCCTTTGTTGCCTTGGCCGTGTGTTTTGGGTCATTGTCATGCTGGAATACCCATCCACGACCCATTTTCAATGCCCTGGCTGAGGGAAGGAGGTTCTCACCCAAGATTTGACGGTACCTGGCCCCGTCCAACGTCCCTTTGATGCGGTGAAGTTGTCCTGTCCCCTTAGCAGAAAAACACCCCCAAAGCATAATGTTTCCACCTCCATGTTTGACGGTGGGGATGGTGTTCTTGGGGTCATAGGCAGCATTCCTCCTCCTCCAAACCACGGCGAGTTGTGTTGATGCCAAAGAGCTCCATTTTGGTCTCATCTGACCACAACACCTTCACCCAGTTGTCCTCTGAATCATTCAGATGTTCATTGGCAAACTTTAGACGGGCATGTATATGTGCATTCTTGAGCAGGGGGACCTTGCGGGCGCTGCAGGATTTCAGTCCTTCACGGCATAGTGTGTTACCAATTGTTTTCTTGGTGACTATGGTCCCAGCTGCCTTGGGATCATTGACAAGATCCTCCCGTGTAGTTCTGGGCTGATTCCTCACCGTTCTCATGATCATTGCAACTCCACGAGATGAGATCTTGCATGGAGCCCCAGGCCGAGGGAGATTGACAGTTCTTTTGTGTTTCTTCCATTTTCAAATAATCGCACCAACTGTTGTCACCTTCTCACCAAGCTGCTTGGCGATGGTCTTATAGCCAATTCCAGCCTTGTGTAGCTCTACAATCTTGTCCCTGACATCCTTGGAGAGCTCTTTGGTCTTGGCCATGATGGAGAGTTTGGAATCTGATTGATTGATTGCTTCTGTGGACAGGTGTCTTTTATACAGGTAACAAACTGAGATTAGGAGCACTCCCTTTAAGAGTGTGCTCCTAATCTCAGCTCGTTACCTGTATAAAAAAGACACCTGGGAGCCAGAAATCTTTCTGATTGAGAGGGGTCAAATACTTATTTCCCTAATTAAAATGCAAATCAATTTATGACATTTTTGACATGCGTTTCTATGGATTGTTTTGTTGTTATTCTGTCTCTCACTGTTCAAATAAACCTACCCTTAAAATTATAGACTGATCATTTCTTTGTCCGTGGGCAAACTTACAAAATCAGCAGGGGATCAAATACTTTTTTCCCCTCACTGTATGTAAATCAAATATTTCTGTTTTTGTTTTGAATACATTTGCAAATATTACTAAAAACCTGTTTTCACTACGTTGTATTTTGGTATTTTACTAGGATCCCCATTAGCTGTTGCAAAAGCAGCAGCTCCTCTTCCTGGGGTCCACATGAAACATGAAACATACAGAATGACATAATGCAGAACATCAATAGACAAGAACAGCTCAAGGACAGAACAACATACATTTTTAATGGGATACTGTGTGTAGATTGAATCCATTTTAGAACAAGGCTGTAACATAACAAAATGTGGGGAAACGAAAGGGGTCTGAATACTTTCCAAACGCATTGTATAGCACCCCTACGCGAGTTTAAGGCACGATTTTGAGCAATTCCAGGATGTTGTGTATATGAGGTGGCGTTTCTATTTTCCTGGTGGGCCTGACAGCGGAGCACAGACCTCTCTCTCTCTATCTCTGCAGCCTGGATTGGTTGGTGTGGGGGACACAGGAGTATAATCCGGTAGCATTAACTTGCTCTCTAAAAAAAGCACTCTCGACAGGGATTAGATTATCACGGTAGTCAGCTCAGACTCTCTCTCTCCATCCAACCCTCTGTCTGTCTCTCTGTCAAGCGCAGTGTGTAAAATCATCTGGAACGACACAAGGGTTAAATACCCAAGTGAGAGCATCTAAAGAAATACAGTCAACATGTCCAATACATATGATCCATCTCATCCAAGTCCATCTAATTTCTCAGACAGCGCATCTTTCACATGTAATTAGTGGTAGCCTGGCAGGCTAATGTTGTGTCGCTCAAACAATGATAGTGCCATTACACAGAGATTACAATAAGTATCAATTTGCTGATGGTATACTTTTAGTAGAATAAGTGTCAATTTGCTGATTGATACAATTGTAGGTGAAATTGGTGGAGCTTGAGGCTGAAACGGTGCTAAAACATGGTGATAATCCTAGTATCGTATAGCCTGGCAATAGGCACAATATTTCCGGATGCATCTCCGTCATAGAAAGAGTAGAGTAAGGGAAGCTTATATAATTCTGAAATGAAAGGCACGCAGTCTAAAGCCGGTAAAACATATCGCCTAAGGCTGTGTAGGCTACATCTACGCTATCACCCTTATGTAACTTTATCCAGAAAGTAACTACCCACATAGACAACAGATTAACATCCAATTTTGGTTGCCATTGGATTGAGTTGTCAACAAATGTGAATTCAACTTGAAATAAACCAAACCATGAAATCCTATTGTCGATATGTAGGACAGGAGTCTTTTCAAATAGGATAAAAGGCCATATCTGATTTTTTTTTTACAGACAAATTCCCTCTTAAAAACAATTATATCACCACCCAGTCTATCACCACCTTCCACAACAAACAGTACTTAGTCAGTAGTTAGACTGTTTTTAACAAGTAATTAGGCCTATCATTAAATAATTTGCAGTCTATCAATCACTAAATTAAACCAATAGTTTGTAGTAAAAATAAGGAAGGGAAGCACTGCTAGGGTACACAATGGTAGGCATTTTTGTAAATAGAAGGTGCTCTTTGGTCAGGGAGTACAACATACATCTGTGTACTCCCTGACGAAGGCCAAGCTGCCGAAACAAGTCAGAGTTTTTCATCTTTGTTCCATTGGACATTCCATACAAATAAAGGCATTTGAATGATATGGTCTCCCTTGCTTTAAAAAAAAATACATTGTTTGTTGACAGTTTGAGCATCTAGACCTCATCTGTGAGGGACCATTCTAATGAAGTGCTATCCAATATGTCCTCATTTCCTGTGTGCAACTAATGACAGCTGGCAGAATCAGGATCAGGTTCCCTGAGGTGGTGCAGCATCTCAACACCGCCTCATTGGGAGACTACAGTATAGGCTGTAGGTAACCGGACACCCTGAGACCCATCTAATCATGTCTCCTTCTCCCCGTCTCAGAGGGCTGAACAGAAGGGATCTGGGTCTGCCTTACCTCCTCATCTCCCATCTGGACAAATGAACAATGTTTCCCCTACAGATGTGAGATCTTAATTTGATACAGTTTGCTATAGCATGAAAATAATCCTGCAGCAACAGGAAAAAGTCATTATTTTTTTGTGGATTATAATTAATAGACATTTTTGTAGGGGTTGATACATTTTCCATAAGGGTAAATGAAGTTAGAAATTTCAAAGTGGAAATTACAAACATCAGAAGACTTTTTAAATTTAAAATACACTATAAGTTTAAAATGTCCTGCGTTGCAACTAACAAATAGTTAGTTACTTTATAAATGGCACCTTAATAATGAGGTTTACATATCTTGCAATTCTCATCCCATATGTATATACTGTATGTTATACCACCTATTGCATCTTGTTAGATTACTTGTTAGATATTGCTGCACTGTCAGAACTAGAAGCATAAGCATTTAGCTACACTTGCAATAACATCTGCTAACCATGTATATGTGACCAATAAAATTGGATTTCTCCCTCAAAACCATCAGAATAAATCTAAGATTTTAAAAAATGTAAATAACGTTGATGTTTTTTTTGTGAGGAAGTCACACCATTTTACATCTAGCTAAAGATTATTTTGCTTCAATGATTTGACTATGGGTAGTAAAAGCTAGCATACATTTTTACAACATTAGCTTGCTATCTGAGCCAGTCAGTGAAATGCTGCTGACCAACCCGCTACTAACTTAGTGCTTAACACACATTGTTGAATCTTCCAAAAAAAGCTAGTTGGCAAGATACTTTAGTAGTGCTAATTCTTTATTATGTGTTCAGGGATGAGCTATTCTGCAGCGACTCATTGCAGTAGCCTCCCGAGTCAGCTGTTGTGCTCAGCCTACCCAACGATATAAAGCAACGTTAGCGATCACGGGGAAACATGCTGATCTACAGACTGATTTCTGATAACAGTTCCTCTTAAATTTCGGGCCACAAGTCTACAACTTTAGGTTCATTTAAAAAGGCTAAGAAATGTTTATGCAGAGCTAGCTAGCTAGTCAGCTATGTCAGTAAGCTAGCTACAATAGTTAGCTAAGCAGCTGGTCAAGTAAGTTTTGCAGGAGATAGCCACCGCCTTGTTTTTATTTTCTCACAATTGCAAACTATTAAATCACGGTCACAAAGTTTGTAATAATTTAGCTAGTCGGTCTGCCTATTTCATGGAGAGTCATGCGAGAGCGCAGTGATATGTAACGAGGAAGCAAGTTCAGGGAATGAGTGTTTTAAATAAAAGAAACAATGAACACAAAACAGAAACAATGCACCGACATGAAAACAGAGTCAATAACACCTGAGGAAAGAACCAAGGGGAGTGACAGATATAGTGAAGATAATCAAGAAGGTGATGCAGTCCAGGTGAGTGTCATGAGGCGCAGGTGCGCAAGACGATGGTGACAGGTGTGTGTGATAATCAACAGCCTGATGACCTAGAGGCCAGAGAGGGAGTATACGTGACAGTACCCCCTCACCGGATGCGCAGCTCCAGCCACAAGATGCCTTCAAAGGGGATGAACCCGGGGACCAGGAGTGGACCGGTCACACCTGCTGATGTGCGAGAACCTGTCACGCCAGCTGAGGCACGGGAACTTGTGGAGTCAACTGGGGAGCAGGAACCTGACAAATCAGTTGAGGCAGGGGAGTCTAGCGATCCGGTTGAGGTATGAGAACCTGACAAGCCGGTGGAAGCAGGGGAGCCTGGCGATCCAGCTAAGGCATGAAAGCCCGACATGCCGGCTGAGGCAGGGGAGCCTTGTCGATCCGGCTGAGGCATGAGAGCCTGACGCAGGGAAGCCTGGTGATCTGGTTGAGGTATGAGAGCCTGTAGCAGGGAAGCCTGGTGATCTGGTTGAGGCATGAGAGCCTGTAGCAGGGAAGCCTGGTGATCTGGTTGAGGTATGAGAGCCTGTAGCAGGGAAGCCTGGTGATCTGGTTGAGGTATGAGAGCCTGAAGCAGGGAAGCCTGGTTATCTGGTTGAGGTATCAGAGCCTGACGCAGGGAAGCCTGGTGATCTGGTTGAGGTATGAGAGCCTGTAGCAGGGAAGCCTGGTGATCTGGTTGAGGTATGAGAGCCTGAAGCAGGGAAGCCTGGTGATCTGGTTGAGGTATGAGAGCCTGTAGCAGGGAAGCCTGGTGATCTGGTTGAGGTATGAGAGCCTGACGCAGGGAAGCCTGGTGATCTGGTTGAGGTATGAGAGCCTGACGCAGGGAAGCCTGGTGATCTGGTTGAGGTATGAGAGCCTGTAGCAGTTCGGACCCGACGTCATTACTCTGACACAAAAAATATATATAAAATAAACGCTTCCTTTAGGTGAGGTGTTTTTCTGTAATGAGTGCGCTGAGAGTCGGGAAGCAAGTTCAGGGAGTGAGTGTTTTAATAAATAAAAGAAACAATGAACACGAAACACAAACACACCTACATGAAAACAGAGTCAATAACACCTGAGGAAAGAACCAAGGGGAGTGACAGTTAATGGGAAAATAATCAAGGAGGTGATGCAGTCCAGGTGAGTGTCATGAGGTACAGGTGCGCAAGACGATGGTGACAGGTGTGTGGAATAATCAGCAGCCTGATGACCTAGAGGCCTGAGAGGGAGTATACGTGACATGATATCACAAATTAGTAACTATGTTTTCATTTTGGAATGGCGGACGCTCTGGAATACAAAGATTTTAGGATGAGTTCGAGTGATCGTGGGAAAATCGATACAGTTACATATCGGGATATCATTTTTGATGATATTTCATCTTGTATTGTTTTGACAATACCAATGCCTGAAATAAGACTCCAGTATTTTCCCCATTATAGCTTGTTCTCCATCTTCACTTTAAATAGAGAGCCAATTTGTGTCTAGTGCTTTTATTTCCATGACTGAACAAAACTCATTTTCTCATGGCGTTCTCTTGATGTTTGGAACATCGAATAGCAATAAAATCCCAGTATCGAATCGCAAATTAATGTAGAATCGCGAGCATCGCATATTTTATTGGCACATGAGTATTGTGATAATATCGTATCGTAAGGTCCCTGGCAATTCCGAGCACTAATGAGTTCCACGTCCCACAAGACAGGACATTTGAAGTACTTGCGTCACGTAGAAGTGACGCCACCTTTCGGAAGACAATGAATCTAAGGGGTCACTACTACAGCGAGAGTGAGAGGAGTGAGAGTGAAGAACCATGGGAGTATGAGTTTTCCCAGCAGATCAATATTTAAAGGAAAACTCCACCCAAAAACGTTGTATTTATTTAATTTGTCAATTCTTCGTATAGTCCCAAAATGTCTCCCAATGTAGTTTACTTAAATTAATAGGCCTAATTTGTGGAATAAACACATGGAAAAACACATTGGCACCTACATTACCAGTCAAAAGTTTGGACACACATTGTAGATTAATGGTGAAGACATGAAAAAAACAATGAAATAGCACATATGGAATCATGTAGTAACCAAAAAGTGTGAAACAAATCTAAATATATTTTATGACATTTTTCCAAGTAGCCACCCTTTGCCTTGACAGCTTTGCACACTCTTGGCATTCTCTCAACCAGCTTCACCTGGAATGCTTTTCCAACAGTCTTGAAGGAGTTCCCTCATATGCTGAGCACTTGTTGGTTGCTTTTCCTTCACTCTGCGGTCCAACTCATCCCAAACCATCTCAATTGGGTTGATGTCGGGGGATTGTTGGAGGCCAGGTCATCTGATGCAGCATTTAATCACTCTTCTTCTTGGTTAAATAACCCGTACACAGCCTGGAGGTGTATTGGCTCATTGTCCTGTTGAAAAACAAATGATAGTCCCACTAAGCCCAAACCAGATGGGGTGGCGTATCACAGTAGAATGCTGTGGTAGCCAATTATGGTTCAGTGTGCCTTGAATTCTAAATAAATCACTGACAGAGTCACCAGCAGAGCACCCACACACCTCCTCCTCCATGCTTCACGGTGGGAACCACACATGCAGAGATCATTGGTCCACCTACTCTGCGTCTCACAAAGACACCGTTGGAACCAAAAATCTCAAATTTGGACTTCCACCGGTCCAATGTCCATTGCTAGTGTTTCTTTTTGGTGTCCTTTAGTAGTGGTTTCTTTGCAGCAATTCGACCACGAAGGCCTGATTCACGCAGTCTCCTCTGAACAGTTGATGTTGAGATGTGTCTGTTACCTGAACTCTGTAAAACATTTATTTGGGCTGCAATGAGGCTGGAAACTCTAATAAACGTATCCTCTGCATCAAAGGTAACTTTGGGTCTTCCTTTCCTGTGGCGGTCCTCACGAGAGCCAGTTTCATCATAGCGCTTGATGGTTTTTGCGACTGCACTTGAAGAAATTGTCAAAGTTCTTTACATTTTCTGCATTGACTGACCTTCATGTCTTAAAGTAATTTACTGTCATTTATCTTTGCTTATTTGAGCTGTTCTTGCCATAATATGGACTTGGTCTTACCAAATAGGGTTATCTTCTGTATACCACCCCTACCTTGTCACAACACATCTGATTGTCTCAAAAGCTTTTAGAAAGAAGAAATTCCACAAATTAATTGAATTGAAATGTATTCCAGGTGACTACCTCATGAAGCTGGTTGAGGGAATTCCAAGAGTGTTTTATTTCACCTTTATTTAACCAGGTAGGCAACTTGAGAACAAGTTCTCATTTACAATTGCGATCTGGCCAAGTAAAGCAAAGCAGTTTGACACATACAACAACACAGAGTTGTACATGGAGTAAAACAAACATACAGTCAATAATACAGTAGAAACAATAAGTCTATATACGATGTGAGCAAATGAGGTGAGATAAGGGAGGTAAAGGCAAAAAAGGCCATGGTGGCGAAGTAAATACAATATAGCAAGTAAAACACTGGAATGGTAGATTTGCAGTGGAAGAATGTGCCAGTAGAAATAAAAAATAATGGGGTGCAAAGGAGCTAAATAAATACAGTAGGGGAAAAGGTAGTTGTTTGGGCAAAATTATGTTTGGGCTAAATTATAGATGGGCTATGTACAGGTGCAGTAATCTGTGAGCTGCTCTGACAGCTGGTGCTTAAAGCTAGTGAGGGAGATAAGTGTTTCCAGTTTCAAAGATTTTTGTAGTTTGTTCCAGTCATTGGCAGCAGAGAACTGGAAGGAGAGGCGGCAAAAGGAAGAATTGGTTTTGGGGGTGACCAGAGAGATATACCTGCTGGAGCGGGTGCTACAGTTGGGTGCTGCTATGGTCACCAGCGAGCTGAGATAAGGGGGGACTTTACCTAGCAGGGTCTTGTAGATGACCTGGAGCCAGTGGGTTTGGTGACGAGTATGAAGCGAGGGCCAGCCAACGAGAGTGTACTGTTCGCAGTGGTGGGTAGTATATGGGGCTTTGGTGACAAAACGGATGGCACTGTGATAGATTGCATCCAATTTATTGAGTAGGGTATTGGAGGCTATTTTGTAAATGACATCGCCGAAGTCGAGGTTCGGTAGGATGGTCAGTTTTACGAGGGTGAGTGAAGGATGCTTTGTTGCGAAATAGGAAGCCAATAGGAAGCCAATTCTAGATTTAACTTTGGATTGGAGATGTTTGATGTGAGTCTGGAAGGAGAGTTTACAGTCTAACCAGACACCTAGGTATTTTTAGTTGTCCACATATTATAAGTCAGAACAGTCCAGAGTAGTGATGCTGGACGGGCGGGCAGGTGCAGGCAGCGATCGGTTGAAGAGCATGCATTTAGTTTTACTTATATTTAAGAGCAGTTGGAGACCATGGAAGGAGAGTTGTATGGCATTGAAGCTTGTCTGGAGGGTTGTTAACACAGTGTCCAAAGAAGGGCCAGAAGTATACAGAATGGTGTCGTCTGCGTAGAGGTGGATCAGACTCACCAGCAGCAAGAGCGACATCATTGATGTATTCAGAGACTGCCAGAGGCCCGGACAACAGGCCCTCCGATTTGACAAACTGAACTCTACCAGAGAAGTAGTTGGTGAGCCAGGCGAGGCAGTCATTTGAGAAACCAAGGCTATCGAGTCTGTCGATGAGGATGTGGTGATTGACAGAGTCGAAAGCCTTGGCCAGGTCAATGAAAACAAGGCAAAGGGTGGCTACTTTGAAGAATCCAAAATGTAAAATATATTTTGATTTGTTGAACACTTTTTTTCGTTACCACATGATTCCACATGCGTTATTTCATAGTTTTGATGTCTTCACTATTAAACTACAATGTAGAAAATAGTAGAAATAAAGAAAAACCTTGGAATGAGTAGTTATGTCCAAACTTTTGACTGGTACTGTATATCCATTCACGAATCAGTCAACATGTTTCCCATCTGTATATAGTGGGAGACTTTAGTGATTTTTTTTAATTAAAGATGCCTAATATTGGCCCCTAAGTGCTGTTGTGTACTGTATATACATTTTGTTCAAACCCATTTGTTATTTGTTTAGCCTGATTGATTGCTCTTCATTTGAAGCATGGTTATGCTCAAACTATCCCCAAATTAGAAAGCCAAAAACAGGGACAGTAGGCATACTGTATGCTGGCAAGACAGTCACACGAACAGCCTCGATGGTTAGATAGTAGATCCTCTGTTTAGTACCAACATCCAAAGAGAAGATGCATATTCAGCTAAATGTCTCACTCATGCACACACACACACTAACCGGATACAAACAAATACACACACCATGCCAGAACAGAGTCCTCTGCCCACATTGCTCTCAGCCATGGCATTGCCAACTGACCAGAGCCAAGCTCTTCACCAGACACCAGCATGTGTGTTCTAAACACAGCTACCGCAATTGAGCACTCTCCACACACACACACATACACCAAAACCACTCTTATGTCTACAGCCTTTACACACAAAGAACTTTAAGCAAAAGCACACTCACATTGAGTATGAAGCATTTCAACAATATTATGCTCAACTGTCATTCTTGACTATGAATAGTGTTTTTCAGTTCGTGGTCCACAGTGGCACAGCAGCTGTGAAAACAGTGTATTTGCATACTACTGAGGAAGCCACTACAGTACCCTGCACCTGACACGTGAGGATTGTCATTCAATAAAACTGTCCCTACAGTAAAGTGCAGTACATTTCTACATCTTTTTCAAAACGTAGTAAAAATATATACTGTAGATTGGATTCTACTTCTATGTAGCATAGTAATAATGCCTTAGATGGTGGTTAACCATTCCTATCAGGCTATAGATTACAAGAGGTATTTAGCAAGTTGTCCTGTAGCATAGCAGGTTGTCCTGTACCATAGCAGGTTGTCCTGTAGCATAGCAGGTTGTCCTGTAGCATAGCAGGTTGTCCTGTAGCATAGCAGGTTGTCCTGTACCATAGCAGGTTGTCCTGTAGCATAGCAGTTTGTCCTGTAGCATAGCAGTTTGTCCTGTAGCATAGCAGGTTGTCCTGTAGCATAGCAGGTTGTCCTGTAGCATAGCAGGTTGTCCTGTACCATAGCAGGTTGTCCTGTACCATAGCAGGTTGTCCTGTAGCATAGCAGGTTGTCCTGTACCATAGCAGGTTGTCCTGTAGCATAGCAGGTTGTCCTGTAGCATAGCAGGTTGTCCTGTACCATAGCAGGTTGTCCTGTACCATAGCAGGTTGTCCTGTACCATAGCAGGTTGTCCTGTACCATAGCAGGTTGTCCTGTACCATAGCAGGTTGTCCTGTACCATAGCAGGTTGTCCTGTACCATAGCAGGTTGTCCTGTAGCATAGCAGGTTGTCCTGTAGCATAGCAGGTTGTCCTGTACCGTCCTGTAGCATAGCAGGTTGTCCTGTAGCATAGCAGGTTGTCCTGTAGCATAGCAGGTTGTCCTGTAGCATAGCAGGTTGTCCTGTAGCATAGCAGGTTGTCCTGTACCATAGCAGGTTGTCCTGTAGCATAGCAGGTTGTCCTGTAGCATAGCAGGTTGTCCTGTAGCATAGCAGGTTGTCCTGTAGCATAGCAGGTTGTCCTGTACCATAGCAGGTTGTCCTGTACCATAGCAGGTTGTCCTGTACCATAGCAGGTTGTCCTGTAGCATAGCAGGTTGTCCTGTAGCATAGCAGGTTGTCCTGTAGCATAGCAGGTTGTCCTGTACCATAGCAGGTTGTCCTGTAGCATAGCAGTTTGTCCTGTAGCATAGCAGTTTGTCCTGTAGCATAGCAGGTTGTCCTGTAGCATAGCAGGTTGTCCTGTAGCATAGCAGGTTGTCCTGTAGCATAGCAGGTTGTCCTGTACCATAGCAGGTTGTCCTGTAGCATAGCAGGTTGTCCTGTACCATAGCAGGTTGTCCTGTACCATAGCAGGTTGTCCTGTAGCATAGCAGGTTGTCCTGTACCATAGCAGGTTGTCCTGTAGCATAGCAGGTTGTCCTGTAGCATAGCAGGTTGTCCTGTACCATAGCAGGTTGTCCTGTACCATAGCAGGTTGTCCTGTAGCATAGCAGGTTGTCCTGTACCATAGCAGGTTGTCCTGTACCATAGCAGGTTGTCCTGTACCATAGCAGGTTGTCCTGTACCATAGCAGGTTGTCCTGTACCATAGCAGGTTGTCCTGTAGCATAGCAGGTTGTCCTGTAGCATAGCAGGTTGTCCTGTAGCATAGCAGGTTGTACTGTAGCATAGCAGGTTGTCCTGTACCATAGCAGGTTGTCCTGTAGCATAGCAGTTTGTCCTGTAGCATAGCAGGTTGTCCTGTAGCATAGCAGGTTGTCCTGTACCATAGCAGGTTGTCCTGTACCATAGCAGGTTGACCTGTAGCATAGCAGTTTGTCCTGTACCATAGCAGGTTGTCCTGTAGCATAGCAGGTTGTCCTGTAGCATAGCAGGTTGTCCTGTACCATAGCAGGTTGTCCTGTACCATAGCAGGTTGTCCTGTAGCATAGCAGGTTGTCCTGTAGCATAGCAGGTTGTCCTGTACCGTCCTGTAGCATAGCAGGTTGTCCTGTAGCATAGCAGGTTGTCCTGTAGCATAGCAGGTTGTCCTGTAGCATAGCAGGTTGTCCTGTAGCATAGCAGGTTGTCCTGTACCATAGCAGGTTGTCCTGTAGCATAGCAGGTTGTCCTGTAGCATAGCAGGTTGTCCTGTAGCATAGCAGGTTGTCCTGTACCATAGCAGGTTGTCCTGTACCATAGCAGGTTGTCCTGTACCATAGCAGGTTGTCCTGTAGCATAGCAGGTTGTCCTGTACCATAGCAGGTTGTCCTGTACCATAGCAGGTTGTCCTGTAGCATAGCAGTTTGTCCTGTACCATAGCAGGTTGTCCTGTACCATAGCAGGTTGTCCTGTACCATAGCAGGTTGTCCTGTAGCATAGCAGGTTGTCCTGTAGCATAGCAGGTTGTCCTGTAGCATAGCAGGTTGTCCTGTACCATAGCAGGTTGTCCTTACCATAGCAGGTTGTCCTGTACCATAGCAGGTTGTCCTGTAGCATACATTGACCGCAGCACTAAGCGTCATGAATACCCCCATCATGGGAATAACACATGAATGCAATCATTTCAAGATCCTACCTTCCTACATGATTTCAAGAATCTACGTTCCTACATGATTTCAAGATCCTACCTTTCTCCATGATTCTAAGATCCTACCTTCCTATATGATTTTAAGAACCTACCTTCCTACATGATTAAAAAACTACTTTTTCAAGATAAACCATAGAACTGAAAAATCTCAACAAACAACCTCTGTCCGCCACGTCTCCCCCCCCAGTCTCTCCCACTTAATCTGTATGATTAAATCATTTTTCCTTGGCCCTAATTTAGTCGGGGATGACGATACTCTGCCTGCCGGATAGTTGCTGAGCATACTCCCCATTGATGGCCATGCAGATGAAGATTACCCTAATAGCAGCAGATTACCTCCCCACATGTTGGCCACACACAGGGGGATGGTGTGTGTGTGTGTGTGTGTGTGTGTGTGTGTGTGTGTGTGTGTGTGTGTGTGTGTGTATAGGGAGCCGTGGTAGTAGAATATCTCTCGCTAGCTATATATCTGAAAGCATGGCTACCTACAATATTGGTCTAAATCTGTCTGTCTAAAATATCTGTCTGCCTTTGTCTATCCTTTTTGTGTGTCAATTCAAATAAAATGTTATTGATCGCATACACATATTTGCAGATGTTATCGCAGGTGCAGCGAAATACCTAACAATACAAACAAATCCAAAAAAGAATAAGAAAGTAATTAAGAAATATCATAAGGAGCAATGTCAGAATCCAGAATATAAATATGTAACCTCAGCAAAAAAATAAATGTCCCTTTTTTAGGACCCTGTCTTTCAAAGATCATTTGTAAAAATCCAAATAACTTCCCAGATCTTCATTGTAAAGGGTTTAAACACTGTTTCCCATGCTTATTCAATGAACCATGAACAATTAATGAACATGCACCTGTGGAACAGTCATGCACCTGAAGACACTAACAGCTTACAGACGGCAGGCAATTAAGGTCACAGTTATGAAAACTTAGGACACTAAAGAAGCCTTTCTACTGACTCTGAAAAGCACCAAAAGAAGGGTCCTTGCTCATCTGCGTGAACGTGCTTTAGGAGGCATGAGGACTGCAGATGTGGCCAGGGCAATAAATTGCAATGTGCGTACTGTGAGACGCCTAAGACAGCGCTACAGTGAGACAGGACAGACAGCTGATCTTCCTCGCAGTGGCAGACCACGTGTAACAACACCTGCACAGGATCGGTACATCCAAACATTACACCTGCGGGACAGGTACAGGATGGCAACAACAACTGTCCGAGTTACACCAGGAACTCACAATCCCACCATCAGTGCTCTGACTGTCCGCAATAGGCTGAGAGAGGCTGAACTGAGGGCTTGTAGGCCTGTTGTAAGGCAGGTCCTCACCAGACAACACCGGAAACAACGTCGCCTGTGGGCACAAACCATCGCTGGATCAAACAGGACTGGAAAAAAGTGCTCTTCACTGACTCGTCGCGGTTTTGTCACACCAGGGGTGATGATCGGATTCACGTTTATCGTCAAAGGAATGAGCATTACACCGAGGCCTGTACTCTGGATCAATTTGGAGGTGGAGGGTCCGTCATGGTCTGGGGCGGTGTGTCACAGCATCATCGGACTGAGCTTGTTGTCATTGCAGGCAATCTTAACGCTGTGCGTTACAGGGAAGACATCCTCCTCCCTATGTGGTACCCTTCCTGCAGGCTCATACTGACATGACCCTTCAGCATGACAATGCTACCAGCCATACTGCTCAATCTGTGGGTGATTTCCTGCAAGACAGGAATGTCAGTGTTTTGCCATGAACAGCGAAGAGCCCGGATCTCAATCCCATTGAGCACGTCTGGGACCTGTTGGATCAGAGGGTGCGGGCTAGGGCCATTCCTCTCAGAAATGTCTGGGAACTTGCAGGTGCCTTGGTGGAAGAGTGGGGTAACATCTCACAGCAAGAACTGGCAAATCTGGTGCAGTTCATGAGGAGGAGATACACTGCAGTACTTAACGCGGCTGGTGGCCACACCACATACTGACTGTTACTTTTGATTTTGACCCCCCTTATTCAGGGACACATTATTCCATTGCTGTTAGCCACATGTCTGTGGAACTTGTTCAGTTTATGTCTCAGTTGTTAAATCTTATGTTTGCAAAAATATTTACATGTTAAGTTTGCTGATTATAAATGCAGTTGACAGTGAGAGGACGTTTCTTTTTTTGCTGAGTTTATGTATATGATGGTGTGTATAGACATTATGGACAGTACATTAATAGAAATGGTGTGTACAGCAGTAGTTATTAAGGATGAGCCTTGACTAGAATACAGTATATACAGAAGAAGTGGGTAAAACAGTATGTAAACATTATTCAAGTGACCAGTGTTCAATGACTATGTAAGGTGCATGGTAGAGTACCGGGTGGCAGCCAGCTAGTAACAGTGACTAAGTTCAGGGCAGGCTGGCTTGTGGTGACTATTTTAACAGTCTGATGGCCGGGAGATAGTCTGTCTGTCTGTCTGTCTGTCTGTCTGTCTGTCTGTCTGTCTTTTCAACCATCCAGATTCATCTACAGATATCTTTCCATCTATATACACATCATTACGATTACAGACCTCTAAACATCAGATCCCATTGTGCCAAGCTTGATTTCGACTGCGTCAGGCCTACACTGATATAAAGTCTAGGCCTATCCAGGAGGCAAGTCATCCAAACCATTTTTATTTGACAAGACTTAAGATTTGATAGCGGGGATTTTGTGTCTCTGGCCTACAGTTCCACAGCATGCTGTGTGGATATACATCTGCAATACAGAAATACAACTCAGGATGGAGATGGTCTAACTGTCTATTGCCTAACTGTCCATATCTTCTCTATAGGTCTCCAACATACTGTGGTGAGAAGGTTGAACAGCAGCAACGGCTGAAGAATGACAAAGGCATACAAATATTATTGCCACTGCCAGTGTGGGTTTTTAGGCAGTCCAGATGGAGTAGACTAAGAGGCCATTGAGCGAGTGGAGAGAAAAGGAATTCTAGTAATCTGCTGCTGATCCTGTACAATAGACGCCTTGTCTCTTTTGTTAGGGCCACTCACAAACACAAGTTTGCACTGACAACGATAGCACCAATAGTCTGCCTTAGGAATGGAAAGAGAGAGAAAGATACGTGTGAAAAGGATAAAATAGGTCTACAGAAAGAAACCAATGGAAAGCAATTGTGTGCCAGCAGAGTGAGCCTGTTTTTCGTTATCTTGAGATGTCAAGAAAAAAATAAAATTCTATGTCTCTAATCTAGTCAAGTGTAGCCTAGAATAGACATTATAGATCTTGATATTATAGAGCCTTCTAACCTGCCTGTTGAACGCTACATTCGCACTGTGAATTAATTAACCGTTGAAGGACTGTTTATCCCCTCTCCTCTTCACCACAATGCACTGTCCTCCTCAAACGTTTTGGTGGCACCATGAAAAGCAATCATTAAAACATTTGCATATGAACTGTCGTTTATTTTATACAGATGTATATTTATACAGTAGGAAAAGATGGTTTTTTAAAAGTACCTTACCTCAAGACCTAAACGAATTTGTTGTGTCCTCCAGTAGCCTAACTACACACTTCAGCAAATATTTTTTTTAAACACGATGACAGTAGCATGCATCCGTAGAAAGTTGTCAAATCATTTTATCGGGAACAGTCCTCCAATTACATAGTTTACTGCTTGCTCCCGGATGAATTCCTGGCGTGATTTCTTACTGCTCTCAATGTGCCCAGAGTGCAAAGTTTCCGTCGGGTCGTTTATGGTCTCGATGTCCCGTTTCGACTCGCTACCCTTGAAATAGAATCGGTTTAGTACTCGACAGACTACAAGCAATAGGCTTCCAGACAAAAATGCATCAAAACAAAAAAAGTAGGCGCTAAAGCTCCGCCCTGTGTTTCCAGCAGACGGCAGTTTCTGTAGCCTAGATACAAAAACATGTCGTGAAAACAATAGGCTATATTTGATGTAATTTCTTAATCTGATTTGGCTGTTGAAATAATCCCTGCACACTGCCTGGACACGGACATCCACCGCCAATAAATAAAAAAATAACGCTTGTAAATGTAGTTTGCCTACAAGCGTTCTCTTACCTACCTGTACATTGTTAAAACCCCAAGGGCAGAGTAAATTAGATGCTGTGCATCGATGGCATGCATCAAAGTGAAGATGTCTGAGTGACGCCCCCTCCACTGTGGCGGATAGTTTCTCTGTTTTTTATGTGTAATAAAGTAGGTTAAATACCCAGACTCACGTAACAGTAACAACTCACATCAAGCCTTTATATTGCATTCGTAAAGTATTTAGACCCCTTTACTTTTTCCACATTTTGTTACCTTACATCTTTATTCTAAAATGGATTAAATAGTTCATCATTAATCTACACACAATGCCCCATAATGACAAAACGAAAACAGGCTTTTAGATTTTATTATTTATTAAAAAACGTAAATATCACATCTACATAAGTATTCAGACGTACAGCCTCGAGTCTTCTTGGGTATGGTGCTACAAACTTGGCACACCTGTATTTAGGGAGTTTCTCTCATTCTTCTCTGCAGATCCTCTCAAGGTCTGTCAGGTTGGATGGGGAGCGTTGATGCACAGCTATTTTCAAGTCTCTCCAGAGATGTTCGATCGGGCTCAAGTCCGGGCTCTGGCTCGGCTACTCAAGGACATTGAGACTTGTCCCGAAGCCACACATGCATTGTCTTGGCTGTGTGCATATGGTCATTGTCCTGTTGGAAGGTGAACCTTCGCCCTCAGTCTGAGGTCCTGAGCGCTCTGGAGCAGATTTTCATCAAGGATTACTCTGTACTTTGCTCCGTTCATTATTGCCTCGATACTGACTAGTCTCCCAGTCCCTGCCGCTGAAAAACATCCAACAGCATGATGCAGCCACCACCATGCTTCACCGTAGGGATGGTGTCAGGTTTCCTCCAGACGTGACACTTGGCATTCAGGCCAAAGAGTTCAATCTTGGTTTCATCAGACCAGAGAATCTTGTTTCTCATGGTCTGAGAGTTTTTAGATGCCTTTTGGCAAACTCCAAGCATGCTGTCATGTGCCTTTTACTGAGGAGTGGCTTCTGTCTAGCCTCTCTACCAGAAAGGCCTGATTGTTGGAGTGCTGCAGAGATGGTTGTCCTTCTGGAAGCTTCTCCCATCTCCACAGAGGAACTCTGGAGCTCTGTCGGGGTCTTGGTCACCTCCCTGACCAAAGCCCTTCTCCCCCGATTGCTCAGGTTGGCTGGGCTGACAGCTCTAGAAGAGCCTTGGTGGTTACAAACTTCTTCCATTTAAGAATGATGGAGGACACTGTGCTCTTGGGGACCTTGAATGCTGCAGAAATGTGTTGGTACCCTTCCCAGATCGGTGCCTCGACATAATCCTGTCTGTCTCACAGCTCTACAGATAATTCCTTCGACCTCATGGCTTGGTTTTTGCTCTGACGTGCACTGTCAATTGTGGGACCTTATATAGACAGGTGTGTGCCTTTCCAAATCATGTCCAATCAATTGAATTTACCACAGGTGGACTCCAACGAAATTGTAGAAGTAACTCAAGGATGATCGATGGAAACAGCAAGCACCTGAGCTCAATTTCGAGTCTCATAGCAAAGGGTCTGAATACTTATGTAAATAAAGTATTTCTGTTTTTATTTTTAATACATTTGCAAAAATGTCAAAACATCTGGTTTCGCTTTGTCATTCTGAGGTAATTGTGTGTCGATTGTGGAGGATTTAGAAATAAATCCATTTTAGAACAAGGCTGTAAAGTAACAAAATGTGGAAAAATTCAAGGGATCTGAATACTTTTTGAAGGCAATGTACCGTATGTAGGTGACTGTTACAGAATCTCCCTGGGGAGGATGCTGTGGGACTCATTTCCAGCGTGTGTGTAGTTGTTTATGTTTGTCTAGCGCTGCGTAGTCCAGTTCTCCCCCTCACGTGAGAGATATCGTTCACCTCCAGCTCGTGGCTTCAGCCAATCAGACTATCCCCATGTACTCATAGCTTGGGGGGACATCGGTGCATGATTACAAAGTTGTCCCTGTTGTTACCAGTGTAGGATGAGCTAGAGTAGCAGTATTCTATGTATTTCTCATTCCTGTTATTATGTTACTACTGATATTGTCTGCAATGATTATTCACTGTTTACTACTTCCTATATATTTAAACAGTCCTTGCGCTTGTGTGTTGCTGTGCAATAGCCTACTATTTGTATAATATACAGTCCTCCTCATTTTCCTTACTGTGCTTTTGTCATGCTAGTTATTAATCCGGTGTTACTATGTAATACATGGTTATTAGGTCATCATTAGGTCATCATTAGGTACAGTCCTAGGTACAGTCCTTGTTGTCCCCATGTGCAGTTGCAAACCGTAGTCTGGCTTTTTTATGGAGCAGTGGCATCTTCCTTGCTGAGAGGCCTTTCGGGTTATGTCAGTATAGGACTCGTTTTACTGTGGATATCGATACTTTTGTACCCGTTTCCACCCGCATCTTCACAAGGTCCTTTGCTGTTGTTCTGGGATTGATTTGCACTTTTCGCACCAAAGTACGTTCATCTCTAGGAGACAGAACACGTCTCCTTCCTGAGCGGTATGACGGCTGCGTGGTCCCATGGTGTTTATGCTTGCATACTATTGTTTCTACAGATGAACGTGGTACCTTTAGGCATTTGTAAATTGCTCCCAAGGATGAACCAGACTTGTGGAGGTCTACAATTGTTTTCTGAGGTCTTGGCTGATTTCTTTTGATTTTCCCATTATGCCAAGCAAAGAGGCACTGAGTTTGAAGGTAGGCCTTGAAATACATCCACAGGTACACCTCCAATTGACTCAAATTATGTCAATTAGCCTATCAGAAGCTTCTAAAGCCATGACATCATTTTCTGGAATTTTCCAAGCTGTTTAAAGGCACAGTCAACTGTAGCATATTCTATCCTGTATGTGAATATTCTTTATTCCTTCATTCTCTGTATCTTTACAGAACCATCCCCATGTTTACCTCCATGTTCATCTCCAGTGTGTATAAATAATGTTCACGTGTGTGTCAACTCTCGGGTCGCCTTATTCCCCTTTAAAGGCGAAGTCGGTGGGTCACAAACCAGCAAACATGTCGAGCCGGGTCACTCTCTTTCATTAATATCAACACGAAACGAAGTTGATTGATTCATGAAAAGTGATGAACTAAGTTCAGATTTCAACAAGACAAGTTGGTCAGGCGTGCTTGGCATACGTTGTTATTATATGCTGTTGAATACTAGCTTTTAGTTATACAGTTGGACAGCTATCATCTACTGTACTGTTGAAGGCCTATACAGATCTCACACCAAGTGCGGAGATGCATATCCATAAATTTGAATGCAAAGTAGAGAAGAGCAAGAACAAGTCTCTCACCGTTGCAGCCTGCTATAGACCACCCTCTGCCCCCAGCTGTGCTCTGGACACCATATGTGAACTTATTGCCCCCCATCTATCTTCAGAGCTCGTGCTGCTAGGCGACCTAAACTGGAACATGCTTAACACCCCAGCCATCCTACAATCTAAGCTTGATGCCCTCAATCTCACACAAATTACCTACCAGGTACCTCCCCAAAGCCGTAAACACAGGCACCCTCATAGATATCATCCTAACCAACTTGCCCTCTAAATACACCTCTGCTGTCTTCAACCAAGATCTCAGCGATCACTGCCTCATTGCCTGCATCCATAATGGGTCAGCGGTCAAACAACCTCCACTCATCACTGTCAAACGCTCCCTGAAACACTTCAGCGAGCAGGCCTTTCTAATTGACCTGGCCGGGGTATCCTGGAAGGATATTGATCTCATCCCGTCAGTCGAGGATGCCTGGTTATTTTTTTAAATGCCTTCCTAACCATCTTAAATAAGCATGACCCATTCAAGAACAGATATAGCCCTTGGTTCTCCCCAGACCTGACTGCCCTTAACCATCACAAAAACATCCTATGGCGTTCTGCATTAGCATCGAACAGCCCCCGTGATCTGCAGCTTTTCGGGGAAGCTAGAAACCATTATAAACAGGCAGTTAGAAAAGCCAAGGCTAGCTTTTTCAAGCAAAAATTTGCTTCCTGCAACACCAACTCAAAAAAGTTCTGGGACACTGTAAAGTCCATGGAGAATAAGAACACCTCCTCCCAGCTGCCCACTGCACTGAAGATAGGAAACACTGTCACCACTGATAAATCACCTATAATTGAGAATTTCAATAAGCATTTTTCTACGGCTGGCCATGCTTTCCACCTGGCTACCCCTACCCCGGTCAACAGCACTGCACCTCCCACAGCAACTCACCCAAGCCTTCCCCATTTCTCCTTCTCCCAAATCCAGCTGCAAAATCAGCCGGGCTAGACAATCTGGACCCTTTCTTTCTAAAAATTATCTGCCGTAATTGTTGCCACCCCTATTACTAGCCTGTTCAACCTCTCTTTCGTGACGTCTGAGATTCCCAAAGATTGGAAAGCAGCTGCGGTCATCCCCCTCTTCAAAGGGGGGGACACTCTTGATCCAAACTGCTACAGACCTATATCTATCCTACCCTGCCTTTCTAAGGTCTTCGAAAGCCAAGTCAACAAACAGATTACCGACCATTTCGAATCTCACCATACCCTCTCTGCTATGCAATCTGGTTTCAGAGCTGGTCATGAGTGCACCTCAGCCACACTCAAGGTCCTAAACGATATCTTAACCGCCATCGATAAGAAACATTACTGTGCAGCCGTATTCATTGATCTGGCCAAGGCTTTCGACTCTGTCAATCACCACATCCTCATCGGCAGACTCGACAGCCTTGGTTTCTCAAATGATTGCCTCGCCTGGTTCACCAACTACTTCTCTGATAGAGTTCAGTGTGTCAAATCGGAGGGCCTGCTGTCCGGACCTCTGGCAGTCTCTATAGGGGTGCCTCAGGGTTAAATTCTTGGACCGACTCTCTTCTCTGAATAGATCAATGATGTCGCTCTTGCTGCTGGTGAGTCTCTGATCCACCTCTATGCAGACGACACCATTCGGTATACTTCTGGCCCTTCTTTGGACAATGTGTTAACAACCCTCCAGGCAAGCTTCAATGCCATACAACTCTCCTTCCGTGGCCTCCAATTGCTCTTAAATACAAGTAAAACTAAATGCATGCTCTTCAACCGATCACTGCCTTCACCTACCCGCCTGTTCAACATCACTACTCTGGACGGCTCTGACTTAGAATACGTGGACAACTACAAATACCTAGGTGTGTGGTTAGACTGTAAACTCTCCTTCCAGACTCACATCAAACATCTCCAATCCAAAGTTAAATCTAGAATTGGCTTCCTATTTCGCAACAAAGCATCCTTCACTCATGCTGCCAAACATACCCTTGTAAAACTTACCATCCTACCAATCCTCGACTTCGACGATGTCATTTACAAAATAGCCTCCAATACCCTACTCAACAAATTGGATGCAGTCTATCACAGTGTCATCTGTTTTGTCACCAAAGCCCCATATACTACCCACCATTGCGACTTGTACGCTCTCGTTGGCTGGCTCTCGCTTCATACCCGTCGCCAAACCCACTGGCTCCATGTCATCTACAAGACCCTGCTAGGTAAAGTCCCCCCTTATCTCAGCTCACTGGTCACCATAGCATCGCCCACCTGTAGCACACGCTCCAGCAGGTATATCTCTCTGGTCACACCCAAAACCAATTATTTCTTTGGCCGCATCTCCTTTCAGTTCTCTGCTGCCAATGACTGGAACGAACTACAAATATCTCTGAAACTGGAAACACTTATCTCCCTCACTAGCTTTAAGCACCAGCTGTCAGAGCACCTCACAGATTACTGCACCTGTACATAGCCCACCTATAATTTAGCCGAAAACAACTACCTCTTTCCCTACTGTATTTATTTTATTTATTTATTTATTTTGCTCCTTTGCACCCCATTATTTTTATTTCTACTTTGCACATTCTTCCACTGCAAATCTACCATTCCAGTGTTTTACTTGCTATATTGTATTTACTTCGCCACCATGGCCTTTTTTGCCTTTACCTCCCTTATCTCACCTCATTTGCTCACATCGTGTATAGACTTATTTTTTTCTACTGTATTATTGACTGTATGTTTGTTTTACTCCATGTGTAACTCTGTGTAGTTGTACACTATGTGTCAAACTGCTTTGATTTATCTTGGCCAGGTCGCAATTGTAAATGAGAACTTGTTCTCAACTGGCCTACCTGGTTAAATAGAGGTTAAATAAATAAATACATATATTTATCTTGTGTTTTAAGCCTTACCCCATAACTGGATGATCCTGGACAACAATGGAATGCTCTATGTGGGCGGGGGATGGGAATGGTCCCAGGATGTTAATTAAAATATTACAAGTCTAAATCTGCACTGAACAAAAATATAAACGCAACATGTGAAGTTTTGGTCCCATGTTTCATGAGCTGAAATAAAATATCCCAGAAATGTTCCATGCATACAAAATAGCCTATTTCTCTCCAATTCTGTTAGTGAGCATTTCTTCTTTGCAAAGATAATCCATCCACATGACAGGTGTGGATTATCAAGAACCTGATTAAACAGCATGATCATTACACAGGTGCACCTTGTGCTGAGGACAATACAAGGCCTCTCTTAAATATGCAGTTTCGTGAAACAACACAAAGTTTTGGGGGACCTTGAAATTGGTATGCTGACTGCAGGAATGTCGAGCAGAGCTGTTGCCAGATAATTTAATGTTCATTTCTCTACCATAAGCCACCTCCGTCATTTCAGAGTGACAGTACGTCCAACCGGCCTCACAACCGCAGACCATGTGTAACCATTCCAGCCCAAGAACTCCACATCTGGGGAGGATCATCTGAGACCAGCCACCTGGACAGCTGATGAAACTGAGGAGTATTTATGTCTGTAAGAAAGCCCTTTTGTGGGGGAAAACTCATTCTGATTGGCTGGGCCTGGCTCCCCAGTGGGTGGGCCTGGCTCCCAAGTGGGTGGGCCTATGCCTTCCCAGGACCACCCATGGCTGCACCCCTGCCCAGTCATGTGAAATCCACAGAGTAGGCCTAGTCAATTTATTTACATTTACATATACATTTAAGTCATTTAGCAGACGCTCTTATCCAAATTACAAAATGTAAATGTTATTTAAATTGACAGATTTCCTTATGAACAGTAACTCAGTAAAATCTTTGTTGTATGTGTATAGTATTGACTACCTACTAACAACACTCAGTTTGGTCCCTCCACCAAAAGTCCACCACAGTGATTGAGTTTGACTTACTTGTGTACAAAGACCTCACACACCTTTCGTATACACCTTTTCTATTAATATACTGTCCATACACACCATCATGCAAAAATATATTTTTATTCCAGACTCAATATCTAGAAGGTGTTCTTATGTTTTTTTTTCCTGATCTCATTACCTTGTCAGGTAAAACTCTGGGTCCTATCTGGAGGCTATGACAATTTTTTTAAATGATAGATAGCTTCCCTTTTGGTCTGTGCAATGACTATAGGACTGGGTTTTTTCTTGTCGGATCATGTGAATTGGAAACACTCCTGGCCTAAGGTGAATCAAACATTTTCAAACAACCACAAATCTTGTTATTATTCATTCTGAATCTGATATCAAAAAGGGCCTGAGACACATGAGGCAACAAATGACTTAAATGACTTGACCTTTATTTTATCAGGGAGTCACACTGAGACCAAGGTTTCTTTTGCAGATGAGCCCTGAATTACAGAAATGACTAAAAATATATATACATCAATATAAATACAAAAAGCAAGCAGAAAGGAACACAGACGTAAAAAACAAACGCATTCATCTGTCACGCCATGATCTGTTTCACCTGTCTTTCTGATTGTCTCCACCCTCCTCCAGGTGTCTCCCATCTTCCCCATTATCCCCTGTTTCTCTGTCTGTCTGTTGCCAGTTCGTCTTGTTTGTCAAGCTTACCAGCGTTTGTCCTCTCAGCTCCTATTTTTTCCTAGTCTCTTTTTCTCACCCTTTTTCTCTCACCCTTTTTCTCACCCCGCCTGCATGACCACTCTGCCTGTCCCGTCTCTGTACCAGCCTGCCTGACCACTCTGCCTGTCCCCAACCCTGAGCCTGCCTGCCGACCGGTACCCTTTCCCCATCTCTGGATTACTGACCTCTGCCTTCCTTGACCTGTCTCTTGCCTGCCCCTTGGACTATTAAACCATTGTTTATTCAACGTGTCTGCATCTGGGTCTTACCTTGATTCCTCATATCAGAAATAAAGGTCCTCAATCAGCTTTCTGAATGGCCCTAGAGGCACCAGAACATCAAATATAAGAAGCTTTTGAAGATTGTTCCACAAATAAGGTGCAAGAAAACTAAAAGCTGTAATGTAGCCAACTCAGTAGGAGAAGAAACTAATTTCCAGACTTTTCCATTCCTGAGACAGGGTGTGGTAACTCATATGTCTAAAGTTTAGTAATGATGTTAGGAACAGGGGGACTTTTTGTAAAAAGGGCTTTATACATGAAAACATAGCAATGTATTAACCTACGTGACATCAAATCAAATCGAATCAAATGTATTTATATAGCCCTTCGTACATCAGCTGATATCTCAAAGTGCTGTACAGAAACCCAGCCTAAAACCCCAAACAGCAAGCAATGCAGGTGTAGAAGCACGGTGGCTAGGAAAAACTCCCTAGAAAGGCCAAAACCTAGGAAGAAACCTAGAGAGGAACCAGGCTATGTGGGGTGGCCAGTCCTCTTCTGGCTGTGCCGGGTGGAGATTATAACAGAACATGGCCAAGATGTTCAAATGTTCATAAATGACCAGCATGATCGAATAATAATAAGGCAGAACAGTTGAAACTGGAGCAGCAGCACGGCCAAGTGGACTGGGGACAGCAAGGAGTCATCATGTCAGGTAGTCCTGGGGCATGGTCCTAGGGCTCAGGTCCTCCGAGAGAGAGAAAGAAAGAGAGAAGGAAAGAATTAGAGAACGCACACTTAGATTCACACAGGACACCGAATAGGACAGGAGAAGTACTCCAGATATAACAAACTGACCCTAGCCCCCCGACACATAAACTACTGCAGCATAAATACTGGAGGCTGAGACAGGAGGGGTCAGGAGACACTAAGAGGGCATTCCATATTTCTGGTAGAGAATGCAGTGATGACCACTAAAATTGTCGCCCGTAATAAAGCACAGCGCACGAAGATAAACTGCATCTGATGGCTTCAATGAAGTGGCAGCTGCGTTCATATCGATGATGTCTCCCCGTTGTCTAGGACCGACAGGAGCGTCGACTGAATCATCTGCTTTCTAGTATTTAGTGAGAGGCAGAACATATTTCTATAGCAGAAACCCCTTTCTATTGTCAGCTTTTTAACTAACTCGTCAATATGCTTTTTAAAAGACAGCTTTTCATTTACCCAGATATTTGCAAGCATTGACACAATCAATATGGATACCATCCAAAGCACATATGCTTTTTTTTTTAAGCGAACATAGAGAGAACTAGAAGAACATATAAACTCTAGAGAACATATAAACTCAGCAAAAAAAGAAACGTCCTCTCACTGTCAACTGAGTTTATTTTCAGCAAACTTAACGTGTGTAAATATTTGTATGAAAATAACAAGGTTCAACAACTGAGACATAAACTGAACAAGTTCCACAGACATGTGACTAACAGAAATGGAATAATGTGTCCCTGAACAAAGGGAGGGGTCGAGATTAAAAGTAACAGTCAGTTTTTTGTCTGTCCACCAGCTGCATTAAGTTCTACAGTGCATCTCCTCATTGACTGCACCACATTGGCCAGTTCTTGCTGTGAGATGTTACTCCACTCTTCCACCAAGGCACCTGCAAGTTCCCAGACATTTATGGGGAGAATGGCCCTAGCCCTCACCCTCCGATCCAACAGGTCCCAGACGTGCTCAATGGGATTGAGATCCGGGCTCTTCACTGTTCATGGCAGAACACTGACATTCCTGTCTTGCAGGAAATCACGCACAGAACAAGCAGTATGGCTGGTGGCATTGTCATGCTGGAGGGTCATGTCAGTATGAGCCTGCAGGAAGGGTACCACATAGGGAGGAGGATCTCTTCCCTGATACACATAACGTTAAGTTAGCCTGCAATGACAACAGGTGTAATGCTCATTCCTTCAACGATAAACATGAATCCGACCTTCACCCCTGGTGAGACAAAACCGCAACTCATCAGGGAAGAGCACTTTTTGCCAGTCTTGTCTGGTCCAGCCAAGGTGGGTTTGTGCCCACAGGCGACATTGTTGCCGGTGATGTCTGGTGAGGACCTGCCTTACAACAGGCCTACAAGCCCTCAGTCCAGCATTTCTCAGCCTATTGCAGACAGTCTGAGCAGTGATGGAGTGATTGTGCGTTCCTGGTGTAACTCGGGCAGTTGTTGTTGACATCCTGTACCTGTCCCGCAGGTGTGATGTTCAGATGTACCGACCCTGTGCAGGTGTTGTTGCACGTGGTCTGCCACCGCGAGGACGATCAGTTGTCCGTCCTGTCTCCCTGTAGTGCTGTCTCATGTGTCCCAGAGTACAAACATTGCAATTTATTGCACTGGCCACATCTGCAGTCCTCATGCCTCCTCCCAGCATGCCTAAGGCACATTCACACAGATGAGCAGGGACCCTGGGCATCTTACTTTTGGAGTTTTTCTGAGTCAGTAGAAAGGCTTCTTTAGTGTCCTAAGTTTTCATAACTGTGACCTTAATTGTCTACCGTCTGTAAGCTGTTAGTGTCTTTAACGACCGTTCCACAGGTGCATGTTCATTAATTGTTTATGTTTTATTGAGCAAGCATGGGAAACAGTGTTAAAACCCTTTACAATGAAGATCTGTGAAGTTATTTGGTTCCTTTTTTTGCTGAGTTTACTTAGTTTTGCCTGCATCCAATACTAATTTCAAATCAATAAACTTTTTCTGTAATACAACGAAGGCAGACTGTAGTTCAGATAGAGCCTGGTCAACCGTTGGGGCAATAGCATAAGCAACAGTATCATCAGCGTACAAGTGCAGGTTAAAATGTTTTACAGACAAGTTGATATTGTTAATGTAAACAGTAAAAAGTACAGGACCCAGAATCGACCCCTGCGGGACACCTTTCGTAACATCCAGGAAACCTGATTAAACACCATCAGTAGATACATATTGAGTTATCTGTCAAGTAATTTTTAAACCAGTTACAGTACATACATCCTGGTCTAGGCCAGTTGAGGAAAACCTCTGAATTAGCAGTAAGTGACTAGCACTATCAAAGGCCTTTGACAGGTCAATGGGCAGCACAATGTTGCTTTTTCTCCATACAGTTAACCACATCATTTATAACTAGGGATGCAGCAGAGATAGTGCTATGACCTGGTCTAAAACCCAACTGATGTACAAAACATATCAATTTGCAATACATATCAAAGATAAGAAAGATCTTAGTTGAGAATTAATCAAGGATTCTAATATTTTAGCTAGGCAAGAAAGGGGGAGTACATGGGCCACCTTCCAACGCTGAGGGGATAGTACCAGATATGATCGTCAGGTAAGAAATATTGGTTAATTATTCAGCATTTAGGGGGGCAGAGAGCTGCAACAAAAATGGATCAAGCACATAAGCCCCAGTGGATTTTGTTTTACATCAATCTTAAGGCATCTAGCACATCACAGATAGTA
Source organism: Oncorhynchus nerka (assembly GCF_034236695.1). NCBI lineage: Eukaryota > Metazoa > Chordata > Actinopteri > Salmoniformes > Salmonidae > Oncorhynchus > Oncorhynchus nerka. The sequence continues at coordinate 36,214,147 of NC_088402.1, forward strand.
AATTGTTAAAATGATAGCAAAGATTTACTAGAAGTTGACAGGTTAACCGTTGAGTCCGCTAGAGTCTGGCAGAGGAAAGAGCAGTCGAATGACTGACCAAGGTCAATTAAACCACCATGTACAGTATCTCAAATAAAAAGCCTGCTGAGATAAAATAATGATTGCAAGCGTCACTTAACACATTCTTCTCAGATATGATGCCAGAGTCAGACAGAACTTGCTTTGGCAGGGAAGAAGATGAATTTATACGCTTCAGTGCATTTGCTGTTTTCCAACATTTTGAAGGATCACCAGCAGTGTCAGAGATGGAGCTTAAAAAGTAGCTTGATTTAGCTTTCTTAGTCGATGTAGTACATCTGTTCCTCAATCATCTGGAAGATTGCTAGTCTGCTACAGAGTCCATTTTCCTTGCTTTGGCCCAGGGCTGATTTGGACAGCATAGTTTAGTAAACTACTGTAGCTGGACTGAGCGTTATGCAAAGAATGGCTACAATGTCTTTAAATATGAATTTCACTCTAAACACACACAATGCTAAACAGTGGACTTTGATCATGCTATCGCAGTCTATTCTAACCGAACCTGCCTTACTGTATTTCAAACAAAAACGGTACTTTTCAGATCTCTACACAGGCCCAGGAACCTGGGAGGGGGGAACCTCTTCATTCAGTGCTCCCTGTAACATTCCGGCTGTAAAGTCCTGGAGATACAGAATCTATTTGCTGCCTTCACAATGTCTAGCTTCTTTTTAAAAAGTATTAGTTTGACTAGTGCAATTTAGAATTTGCGATATAAACGGAATAAATTCTTATTAGTATGTTGGGATTCTTCTCCTGCATGTCATTCACTGCAGACTGTGGGATATCCACTACCATCTCCTCTCTATTCACTCCTACAGCTATGTTCACTGCCTCCACACAGGAGACCTGCTGGATGGCCCTGGATGGCCCTGATCCTACCTACTGTGACATCCATCCGTACAGGGCATTCCGGGAACGTGATTGCCATCACAATTAAAACAACATGCTTCAACTGACTCTTCAACAACTACATATTTATTCATTCGGAACACTTGCCACGTGACCAAACTTTTTACAATTTGTGACTGTACTTTTTTACAACACTGCAACAGCTTCTGTACATACGGTCTCTCACCGCATATCCCACACACCCAAGTTTTAGTTGGGAGAACCACTTCATCAAACGACAGTAATACTGAGAGACGGAAGGAAGGAAGCCTATCATTCGATTCAATCGACGTGTGTCTACCACTCCTGGAATGTTATCCCTAAACCACACAGCCTCTATGTCCAACGAACACCAGAGATGACACAACCAGTGCCCTACACTGAACATCCTAGCTTTCCACATCATATGACGACATCTTGTTGAGCCACAGCGCTTTCTCTTTTTGCACTGTTGACACACACGAAATCAGAATCATACCGATAAAGAGTTACTTGTCTAACAGAACACAGAGGGTGTTCTTTAATGGAAGCCTCTCAAACATAATCCAGGTAGAATCAGGAATTCCCCAGGGTAGCTGTCACGCCCTGACCTTAGTTATCTTTGTTTTCTTTATTAATTTGGTTAGGTCAGGTCAGGGTGTGACTAGGGTGGGTATATTAGTGTTTTTATTGTCGAGGGGTTTTTGTATATCAAGGGGTTTTTGTATATCTAGGTTTTTTTGTAAGTCTAGGTATTTGTATGTCTATGGTGGCCTGAATTGGTTCCCAAATCAGAGGCAGCTGTTTATCGTTGTCTCTGATTGGGGACCATATTTAGGTAGCCATTTTGTCTAGGGTATTTGTGGGTTCTTGGTCTATGTTCAGCTGCCTGTCTGCATGGCGCATATTAGCGTCATGGTTCGTTTTGATAGTTTGTTCAGTGTTCTTTCTTTAAATAAAGAAGTATGTACGCTTACCACGCTGCGCCTTGGTGTCCTCCATATGACGACAGTAGCTGTTTATGTCCGTTGCTTTTTTCAATTTTTACTAAACGACTTTGAGTAAAGCCAGAGTGTCTATGTATGCGGATGACTCAACACTATACACGTCAGGTACTACAATGACTGAAATGACTGCAACACTCAACAAAGAGCTGCCGTTAGTTTCAGAGTAGGTGGCAAGCAATAAGTTAGTCCTAAATATTTCTAAAACTAAAAGCATTGTATTTGGGACAAAACATTCACTAAACCCTAAACCTCAACTAAATCTTGTAATAAATAATGTGGAGTAACCCTAGATTGTAAACTGTCATGGTCAAAACATTGATACAGTAGTAGGTAAGATGGGGAGAAGTCTGTCCATAATAAAGTGACGCTTGTCTTCCTAACACTCAACAAGGCAGGACCTAGTTTTGTCCCACCTTGACTACTGTTCAGTCGTGTGGTCAGGTGCCACAAAGGACTTAGGTAAATTGCAATTGGCTCAGAACAGGGCAGCATGGCTGGCCCTTAGATGTACACAGAGAGCTAATATTAATAATATGCATGTCAATCCACACGACTGAACAATTTCCAAGTAGACCACCATAGTCCCTGTGCCCAAGAACACTAAGGTAACCTACCTAAATGACTACCGACCCATAGCACTCACGTCTGTAGCCATTAAATACTTTGAAAGGCTGGTCATGGCTCACATCAACACCATTATATCAGAAACACTAGACCCACCCCAATTTGCATACAGCACCAACAGATGACACAATTGAGATTGCACTACCTCACTGCCCTTTCCCACCGGGACAAAATGAACACCTATGTGAGAATGTTATTCTTTGACTACAGCTCAGCGTTCAACACCATAGTGGCCTTAAAGCTCGACCCTGGGACTAAACATCTCCCTTTGTAACTGGCTCCTGGACTTCCTGACGGACCACCCCCAGGCGGTAAGGGTTGGTAACAACACATCCGCCATGCTGATCCTCAACACGGGGGCTCCTCAGGGGTGTGTGCTCAGCCCCCTCCTGTGCTCCCTGTTCACTCATGACTGCACGGCCAAGCACGACTCCAACACCATCATTAAAGTTAGCTGATTACACAACAGTGGTAGGCCTTATCACCGACAACGACGAGGCAGCCTATAGGGAGGAGGTCAGAGACCTGACCTTGTGGTGCAAGGACAACAACCTCTCCCTCAACGTGATCAAGACAAAGGAGATGATTGTGGACTACAGGATAAGGAGGACCGAGCACACCCCCATTCTCAGTGACTGGGCTGTAGTGGAGCAGGTTGAGAGCTTCAAGTTCCTTGGCGTCCACATCACCAACAAACGAACATGGTCCATGCACACCAAGACAGTCGTGAAGAGGGCACAACAAAACATATTCCTGAAAAGATTTGGCATGGGTCCTCAGATTATCAAAAGGATTTAGTACTGTAGATGTGTGGTAGGGGCCTGAGGGCACACACTACGTTGTGAAATCTGTGAATGTATTGTAATTTTTTGTTTTTAAAATTGTATAAACTGCCTTAATTTTGCTGGACCCCAGGAAGAGTAGCTTCTGCCTGGTCAAATACCACTTCTGGTCAATCGAACCGATTCCCCCTTTATCCAATTCATCCTTTTCCATCTTTGAGGCCGCAAACAGGTCACCCTCCCCAAAATATCCTTACTCATGAATCTCACGCCAACCATAAACTGCTGTTAATTTCCAACTTTAGCCCTTTTCATTCCACTGTTCACTATCGTCCACTCATTCTCACCAACTGTACTCGAGCCAAGAGAATCGCACAATACTTCCACCATTGCTGCTCCAGTCTCCCTCGCTCTTTGCTATGAAAGATGCGAGAGTTTGTGTTCTCGAAGTAGCACCCATATTGTTAGCATTCCAGCACAGCTGTTGCTTCAACAACGTTAACATTTCCTCAATTTTGTCCATTTTAATATAGTCAACTGGATGGGACTTCCAACTTCATTGGTTGATCCCTCCTGGTGATCCGGTTTGATTCGTGTCCAAACGGGTCATCGGGATGGTTAAGCCAATCGTACTTCAAAATGGAGAGCGCCTCAATGGCGCCGACAATGCTGTCACATTCTATAATGTCACAGATACAAAGATGAGTCCTCGATCTCTATAGTGCAACCAGAAATAGTTAAGGCTCTGTAGGCCAGTGTTTCCCAACCCTGGTCCTTGAATACCCCCAACAGTACACCGTTTTGTTGTAGCCCTTGTTAAACACACCTTATTCAACTCATTGAGGGCTTGATGATTAGTTGACAAGTTGAATCAGGTGTGCTTGTCCAGGGTTACATAAAATGTGTAGTGTTGGGGTACTCGAGGACCTGGGTTGGGAAACACTGCTGTAGGCTGTAGCTAGGAGACCACTGTGAATGACAAGTGAATCCACCTGTTAAAGAGAGCGTGGGGGTTACGTGAAATCCCAGGCACAGGATTGTATTCACTAGACAGTGTTGGAGGTAATGTTAAATGATTAACAGAGTAAAGTAACACTTTATCCAATTTTTAAAAGTAGTTGTTCCTGTGCCAATTAAAAGCGTGTTTGCATGATCCGATCTCCACATTTAGTTCTCCAGCCAGTGGAGAAAGGCTGGTTGGAGAAATGTTGACAGATGATTGCTTCTGTGATAGCTCATTGAGGGCTGTCCTGTCTAGTGGCTAGTGTGCCCTCTATACATCCCTATAGGTCTGGGTAGCCTATGTGCGGTCTTTAACCAGAACTGGCGGCTTGAGAGATTTGGAATGAAAAGATAGGAAATCTGTACAGATGTTTGCTTACAGTATGGCTAATTAACCAGCCCATATTAGTGTGCAGGACTTGTAGACTAGCACAGGCAGCGCCACAGATGAAGGCGAAACTAGTGATCAAACCTGAGTTAGTAAGTAGCCTCTCTTTGGTAGACCGTGGTCGGCTCGCCTTGCTCCCGCCGACAGTCAAAGTGGTTAAGATTTCTCTCATGAAAGTCACATTATAACATGTTACTTTCCACACAAAGTAATGCGTAATACTTTTAAGTAACTAATCCCAACACTGATAGACAAAACAGAGGCGACGTACAACGCCTATTTACTTTTTCGTTGCAAAAAGCTTTGAAAGTGGTGTGGCTTGCCACACGTTTTCCAGCAGCTCTGTCTCAAAGTGAATTTTAACAATTTCAGTAATTTTGCTATGTCCCCAGGTGCTATTCAATTTCTATGAGAAGTATAACCCATTAAATAAAGTATCCAAAATCTCTTCATTATTTTTACAATCCTACTTAAAATAATAATCCAGAGTAGCAGCAAAGGCACCAGATGGCAGGCGGGCTCAGGCAGAGTGGTCAGGCAGGTGGGCTCAGGCAGAGTGGTCAGGCAGGTGGGCTCAGAGTCAGGACAGGCAAAGGTCAAAACCAGGAAAAAGTGAGACTGTGGAAAAGCAGGAGCTGAGATAAACAACTGGTTGACTTGACAAACTGGCACAGACAGACAGAAAACACAGGTATAAATACCCAGGGGATAAGTGGGGAAGATGGGTGACACCTGGAGGAGGGGTGGAGACAAGCACAAGGACAGGTGAAACAGATCAGGGTGTGACACTTGTCCTAGAGAGGTTTAAACGGTTATCAAAATATCACGCCAGGTTAAGCCTACACAAAACACAGCTCTTATTTGAAGTGTGTCTAAAATCACCTTTGGGAAGAATTAATGGTGGAAAAAGGATTGGAAACATTTTGTTGTTTGAAGGCTAGATTTAATGGGTATTATGGTATGGTACTCTACAGAGAACAGATGTTGCTTCTCAAGGTATCTCTACCTGAACATACATGATCTAACTGATTGATAGTTGGAATGAAGCAGTCATAAAATGATGCCTTATTTACTTTGAAGAACTAGATTATTTTGTCAGACAGCATAGGCAGCAACTCTATCGAGATGAGATGATGACTTGGAATGAAATAATAAAGTCATCAAATAAAATAAAAAAGATTATACTACAACTTAAATACAACTTAAATATTTTAGTCAAGTAAAATAATGTGAATAAATGATGGTTACTAAGTGATAAGCAGTAATGGGCAGTCACTATCATCATGGGACTTCTATTAATTGTTTGATTCTGTGTTACAGTATTCAACCCAAAGAATCTAAACCGAAAAATAAAACCGTGATTATTTTTTAATAATCAAAATGAAACCCAACCAACCTCAAAAAGCACTAATCAATCAGCACTAGTCCCAGACAGGGTGTAAATATGTCATGGTCCATTTGTGAACAATCCACCTATTATTATTAGTAGGATTTAAGTGCCTGAGCTTGACCAACATGTTTTTCTAAAAGTCAAACATGTTATTTTTCTGATAGAATAAACCCCCCACCAAAAAAAGTCCACGCATGGTAGGTAGGACCCAGCAGTCTAAATACTGCTTTGTAACTGATGCACCCTGCTGGTATATTATAGAACTTCAGCATATTGGACACATTCAAGTTCCCCAGTATGAAAACTGTTGTGAATTATGTTTATACAGTAACAATCAAATGTTTGGACACACCTACCAATTCAAGGTGTTTTCTTTATTTTTACTATTTTCTACATGGTACATTAATAGTGATGACATCAAAACTATGAAATAACACATATGTAATCATGTAGTAACCAAAAAAGTGTTAAACACATTTTTATTATTTTTTATCTTGGATTCTTCAAAGTAGACACCCTTTGCCTTAATGACAGCTTTGCACACTCTTGACATTCTCTCAACCAGCTTCACCTGGAATGCTTTTCCAACAGACTTGAAGTTGTTCCCACATATGCTGAGCACTAGTTTGCTGCTTTTCCTTCACTCTGTGGTCCAACTCATCCCAAACCATCTCAAATGGATTGAGGTCAGGTGATTGTGGAGGCCAGGTCATCTGATGAAGCACTTCATCACTCTCCTTCTTGGTCAAATAGCCCTTACACCGCTTGGAGGTGTGTTGGGTCATTGTCCTGTCGGAAAAAAATGATAGTCCCATGAAACGCAAACCAGATGGGATGGCGTATCGCTGCAGAAATCTGTGGTTGCCATGCTGGTTCAGTGTGCCTTGAATTCTAAATAAATCACCAGCAAAGCACCCCCACACCATCACACTTCCTCCTCCATGATTCACAGTGGGAACCACACTTGCAGAGATCATCTGTTCACCCACTCTGCATCTCACAAAGACCACGGCAGCTGGAACCAAAAATCTCAAAGTTGGACTCAAAGGACAGATTTTCACCGGTCTAATGTCCATTGCTCATGTTTCTTGGCCCAAGCAAGTCTCTTCTTATTATTGGTGTCCTTTAGTAGTGGTTTCTTTGCAGCAATTCGACCATGAAGGCCTGATTCACTCAGTCTCCACTGAACAGTTGATGTTGAGATGTGTCTATTACTTAAGAAGATAATTGCTTTGTGAGACGCAGAGTAGGTTCACCTTATTTGAGCTGTTCTTGCAATAATATGGACTTGGTATTTTACCAAATAGGGCTATCATCTGTATACCAACCCTACCTTGTCACACCACAACTGATTGGCTCATGAGTAGATGTGTCCAAATGTTTGACTGGTAATGTATGGCTCCTCATTTTGCATTATATAATATTACTAGATTTTATTATGGGACCATATCAAATATATGATTATCAGTCCCAACTCGGATATATCAAATCATCAAAATGATTTGATGCAGCCACACAGAATGGCCCTCACTAGAACATTATTCTGTTGGGCACGGTCAACTTTAGGAGTTCTAAAAGGGGCAGGCCACTATGTCGCTCAAACCTTCCCCCTGTGATGCCGCAGTGTTCTAGATCTCTGCAATAAATACACACCCTGAGCCACGTGTATAGAATCATGGCTATAAACACACCAAAGGTACCTGGTCATGAAAGGGTTACCTGTCCTCAATGAAAGCTACTCAAATGGTTTCCTTGTTGTGTCTTTTCTTTTGCAATCTGGTGACATGTCAGCCTTCCCTGTTAGTTAGTTTCCTATTGCTGTCCCCTAGTTTGGATAGCTCAGTTGATAGGAGAATGATGCGGGACAGGTAACACCAGGAAAAAGGAATGAGGACAGGAAATACCATTTTTGATAGAACTGGGGCATAAAGTGACTGTGAATCAAGCCATGAAGTGGTTAAGACACAGTGGTGGAACTTGGAGACAAGCCATGACAATTAAGAACACACACACACCTCAACCTGTATTGTTAGGGTGCAAAGTTCAGTGCAGGACTCGGCAGAAGGATTTTACATTAACACTGATATTCTAAACTGGTAATCATACAGGCCTTGTGCGATGTGATTTCCTTAAAATGGCTTCCATAGTATCTCTCCCAGAGGGGAATCTCTCCTGTTCTGTGTGCCGTGACATCTTCAAGGACCCGGTCATCCTGTCATGTAGACACGGCATCTGTAAAGTCTGCTTGTTGGAACTGTGGAAACATAACGACGTGCTGGAATGCCCTCTCTGTAGAAGAAGATCATCGCTGGAGCTTCCACTTGATCTGAATCTGAAGAGGCAGTGTGAGGCTGTCTTACAGGAGAGGAGTCGGGGAGATACGACTGAGTCTGAGGTGCTCTGCAATCTGCATAATGAGAAGCTTGAGCTCTTCTGTCTGGAGGATAAACAGCTACTGTGTTTAAAGTGTAGGGCCTTAAAGAAAAACACCAACGACGGCCTTTGTCAGATCGATAAAGCTGCTAAGAATTATAAGGTATGAAAACTTGGATGGTTTAAGCTGGTCACTGGCGGTTCATTTTGTTTTGTGAGAAATTGCATTGATGGAAATGTTTTTATTGAAGGTGTACAATTTTATATTTTATATTTTATATTTGAGGTCAGAAAGTTCAATGGTCCATTTCATGAAAATGTGTAAAACAAGTTGTCCGTGTTTCATGTGGCTATTTCAATAATAGCTCACTACAACTACTACCAATTTTAGGAGAAACTCCAGACTGCACTAAAATCCTTACAGGGAAACCTGAAGGCCTTTAACAAAGTTATACAATCCTGTGATCAAGCAGCAGAAAATATTAAGGTAAGAATTCTGAGTAATATAACAATGTTAAACTACAGTAGCTTTCCCCTTCACATAAACGCTGTGGTCTATCAAATATCCCTCTTACTGTCTCCAGAGCCAGGCTCAGTACACAGAGAAGCAGATTAAGAAGGAGTTTGAAAAGCTTCATCAGTTTCTAAGAGATGAAGAGGCAGATAGTATAGCTGCAGTGCGGGAGGAAGAGGAGCAGAAGAATAAGACGGTGAGGGAGAAGATTGAAGAGATGTGCAGAGAGATATCATCACTGTCTGAAACAATCAGAGCCATAGAAGAGGAGCTGAGAGCTGAAGACATCTCATTCTTGCAGGTAAGTACTAATATTCATGGGTACATTATTTGTGATACTTGATTAACTAAATTGATCTCATTGATTTTAGTGATTACATTGATTGGTAATTTGCACATTTTTTCTTCTTCTACAGAACTACAAGGTCACAATGAAAAGGCAAGTTAGTTGTGTCCTTTCTCTATCTTGTCTGTGGCTCTGAACCCAATCCCACAGTATCAATTACTCTTGAATGTTTTCCAGAACCCAGTACACAATGCCGGATCTGGAGACGGTTTCAGGTCCACTTATCAATGTGGCAAAGCACCTGGGCAACCTGCAGTTCAAAGTCTGGGAGAAGATGCAGGAGATTGTTCAATATAGTAAGTAATTAAACAATAAAATGTTGGCCCAATGAACACAACGTCAATAAGACTTTGGCCAGGATTCAAATCAAAGACAATAACAAATAAACAAAACATCTCTCTCTGTGAATCCTGTTGCATTACTATATTTGTATGGGGCAACGTTTCCAGTTATTTTACAAGCTAGATGGCGCTGTGGTGTTATTTAAAATGTTTTTTTTTAAACATTGAAAGTGAGAAACCCAGCCCGTGTCAATTTGAATCTGTAGTTGTAATCTAATCTCTATGTTCAGCTCCTGTGACTCTGGACCCCAATACTGCCCATCCGCGTCTCCGCCTGTCTGAAGATCTGACCAGTGTGAGAGACAGTGATGATATACAGTGGCTTCCTGTCCACCCAGAGAGGTTTGATCACCTCCAGTTTGTCCTGGCCTCTGAGGGCTTTAACTCAGGGACACACAGCTGGCTTGTTGAGGTTGGGGAGAGTGAAAACTGGACAATAGGTGTGATCACAGACTCTGTCCAGAGGTCTGGATTGATAAAGAGTGGATACTGGAGTGTCGGATATTATGAAGGTAAATACTGGGCATTATGCCCACCTGTTCCACCCACTGATATCACATTGAGACAGAAACCTAAGCAGATCAGAGTGCATCTGGACTGTGATCGAGGAAAGCTGTCATTCTCGGACCCTGATAATAACACACGTCTACACGCGTTCACACAACATTTCACAGAGAGAGTCTCTCCATTTATTGGTAATTACTGTGAACTCCACTCTCTAAAGATCTTACCACTGAAGGTCTCTGTAACAGTGGTTTAGCAGAGTTAGATGGTACTGCATCCGTCTAAAACAGTGATCAAGTTCACTACAGGTAATCAATCTCATTATTGAAGAGAAATAATGTTTTCAATGGAATGGACCGTTTCACTTTTCCACTGTTGAGAATCAATACTGATGTTTTGGGCTCATTAACTATTAGCATCTTTGCCAACATTCATTTCTAATAAACTGACTGAATTTGCTCTTGTGTTCATTCGTCAGAACTGTTGTCAATGATGAAAGAAAACATTTTTAACAGCTTAGTCCGTCATAACATAATATATTTTTATCAGGAGTTTAGGAGCTTCTCCAGACGTCTGATGGTACCAGGCCAGGTAATACTGTGAGCCAGAGTACTGAGTAACTTTACCACTGGTGCTACAGTCAATAGAGACAGTTTGACCAGGCTGGACTGATTGAGCTGCAGACTGAGTCAATACATACTGGCCCCAAGACCCTGCAGAGAGAGAAGGACTGAAGCATTCACTGCCAATGCAAAGCTGGAAATGTCCCTTCTGGGCAAAGCATTGCCCTCTAATTAAGAAAACTTCTGAAACCCACTTCCAAGTGTAGTCTGAAAGTCATTACAAAAACATATATATATATATATATATATATATATATATATACTGACACATTACCTCATTGCTGTATCATATTTAAGATACTTTTGATGATTTGATCTACCTGAGTGAGTTTGAATTTATATTAATTGATGTGATATGGTCCTCATAATGAAATAGTGTGATTAGATGATGCAATACGATGAGATGTACAGTATCAACATTAGAGGTCGACCGATTATGATTTTTCAACACCGATACTGATTATTGGAGGACCAAAAAAAGCCGATATCGATTAATCGGACAATTTTTAGAAATATATTTGTGATAATGACAATTACAACAATTCTGAATGAACAACACTTTTAATACATCAATAAAATCAATTTAGTCTCAAATAAATAATGAAACATGTTCAATTTGGTTTAAATGATGCAAAAACAAAGTGTTGGAGAAGAAAGTAAAAGTGCAATATGTGCCATGTAAAAAAGCTAACATTTAAGTTCCTTGCTCAGAAGATATGAAAGCTGGTGGTTCCTTTTAACATGAGTCTTCAATATTCCCAGGTAAGAAGTTTTAGGTGGTAGTTATTACAGGGCTATTTCTCTCTATACCATTTATATTTCATATACCTTTGACTATTGGATGTTCTTATAGGCACTATAGTATTGCCAGCCTAATCTCGTGAGTTGATAGGCTTGAAGTCATAAACAGCGCAATGCATGAAGCATTGCAAAGAGCTGCTGTCAAACGCAGTAAAGTGCTGTTTAAATGAATGCTTACGAGCCTGCTGCTGCCTACCACCGCTCAGTCAGACTGCTCTATCAAATCATAGACTTAATTATAATATAATAACACACAGAAATACGAGCCTTAGGTCATTAATATGGTCAAATCCGGATTCTATCATTTCGAAAACAAAATATTTATTCTTTCAGTGAAATACGGAACCGTTCCGTATTTTATCTAACGGGTGGCATCCATATGTCTAAATATTGCTGTTACATTGCACAACCTTCAATGTGATGTCATAATTATGTAAATTTCTGGCAAATTAGTTCGCAACGAGCCAGGCGGCCCAAACTGCTGCATATACCCTGACTCTGTTGCACAGAACGCAAGAGAAGTGACACAATTTCTCTAGTTTAATATTGCCTGCTAACATAAATTTATTTTAACTAAATATGCAGGTTTAAAAAAATATACTTCTGTGTATTGATTTTAAGAAAGGCGTTGATGTTTATGGTTAGGTACACATTGGTGCAACAACAGTGTTTTTTCGCAAATGCGCTTGTTAAATTACCCGTTTGGCGAAGTAGGCTGTGATTCAATGATAAATTAACAGGCACCGCATCGATTATATGCAACGCAGGACAAGCTAGATAAACTAGTAATATCATCAACCACGTGTAGTTAATTAGTGATTATGTTAAGATTGATTGTTTTTATAAGATAAGTTTAATGCTAGCTAGCACCTTACCTTGGCTCCTTGCTGCACTCGCATAACAGGTAGTCAGCCTGCCACGCAGTCTCCTCGTGGAGCGCAATGTAATCGGCCATGATTGGTGTCCAAAAAAGCCCGATTACTGATTGTTATGAAAACTTGAAACCGGCCCCAATTAATCAGCCATTCCGATTAATCGGTCAGCCTCTAATCAACATAGTTGACAACAATTTTCATACTGTTGACAGTGCAATGTCTAACATGTTCTGAAATGTTGTTGCATAGATCTTTAGAGTGTGTTTTTCCATTGTGCTCACTGCTCAAATACATGTCAAGATTTTAACATACAATGAGGCAACTTCAGAAGTAAAAGTCCACAGACCCACTCCAAAAGGCTTTCGGAGCCATCATCGACTCAGTGGGTTTTGTCCAAAATGTCTCCGTACCTACTCACTGCCACAGTCATACTCTGGACCTAGTTTTGTCCCGTGGAATAAATGTACTGGATCTTAATGTTTTTCCTCATAATCCTGGACTATCGGACCACCATTTTATTACGTTTGCAATCGCAACAAATAATCAAAAGTCGTGCTATAAATTCTCGGACAACCCAAAGATTCCTAGATGCTCTTCCAGACTCCCTCCGCCTACCCAAGGACGTCTGTAACGGCCGTTGGTGGAAGAAGGTGAGGACCAAAGTGCAGCGTGGTACGTGTTCATATTGTTTATTTGAAACTGAACACTAAAATGCAAAACAACAAAGAGACAACCGAAACAGCTCCGTCAAGTGCGAAACACACTAAACAGAAAAGAACTACCCACACCACACAGGTGGGAAAAGGCAACCTAAGTATGGTTCTCAATCAGCTGCCTCTGATTGAGAACCACACCCGGCCAAACACCACAGAAATCCAAAACATAGAAAATTAACATAGAATGCCCACCCTAGTCACACCCTGGCCTAACCAAAATAAAGAATGAAAGCCTCTCTATGGCCAGGGCGTGACAACGTCAGAGTACAAAAATCAGTTAACCATCTAACTGAGGAACTCAATTTAAGCCTGCGCAATACCCTAGATGCAGTCGGACCCCTAAAAACCAAAAACATTTGTCATAAGAAACTAGCTCCCTGGTATACAGAAAATACCCAAGCAGCTGATGAATTTCAAGCAGAGAGAGGCGATACTGTATCAGTAGATAAGCTGATTTTTCACAATGTTGCATGGGGCAGAAATGGCGTACAACATGACTCTGTAAAAAGACCGCTAATTTTGAACCACTAATCTAACTTTGGGTTGGGGAAGTCCTGTGGTTCGGGGGTGGAATGGGAACCTGTTTTGTACCTTATTAAAAAGATACAATAATTTGATCACCAAAATATAATAAATGGTATACAACAACGTGCTACAGTTTTACAGTAGCCAACTGCTTTACAATACCCCTGTTTCTGATGATTTGTCCTACGTACAGTATGTACTGTATAAGGATAATACAACTATAAGACTGACATACAGTGCCTTCAGGAAGTATTCATACCCCTTGAATTATGCCACATTTTGTTGTGTTACAGCCTGAATTCAAAATGCATTAAAATGATTGCATTCTCACCCATCTACACACAATACCCAAAAATGAGCAAGTGAAAATATGCTTTGGAAAACTTTTGTAACTGTATTGAAAATTAAATATAGAAATAGCTCATTTACATAAGTATTCACACCCGAGTCAATACTTTGTAGAACCACCTTTGGCAGTGATTACAGCTGTGAGTCTTTCTGATACACCATCCAAAGTGTATTTAATAAATTCAATAACTACATTTTTTATCCTGAACTTATTTAGGCTTTCCATACTAAAAGGATTGAATACTTTTTGACTCAAGACAATTCAGCTTTCACATTATATTCATTTTTAAACATTTCTTAGAACATTATTTGACTTTGACATTACTGGATATTGTGTGTAGGCCAGTGACACAAAATCTTACTTTAATCTATTTTAAATTCAGGCTGTAAAAATATGTGGAAAATGTCAAGGGGTGTGAATAGTTTCTGAAGGCACTGTATTTCTGAACATGCTCACAACCTGCCATTTATTTGAAGATTTAAAACATTGTGCATGTCAAGTTATGGTCAAATACTGTGTGGAAAATTATATTGACCTACTCTACTATAATTTTAAAAATTATATTGACCTACTCTACTATAATTTCAAAATTATATTGACCTACTCTACTATAATTTGAAAATGATATTTACCGCCTAATATTCTTTCTATTCAATAGCAAATTAGACTTGATTTTGTTTGAATAACTAAAGAGTGAAAGATCTGTGAAACCCCAATGAATGCACAATCAAATGTTCTGAACATAAGATAGAGGGCATTACAAGTGTCATGAATTTCGAGTTTGTACTTAGAGTTTTGAAAATATACCACTTACATCTGAAAATCTGCAAGTTCCCCAGAACAGCATAAAAATAAAGTTACACTCTATATACCCATTAAATTGTTGGGAGCATATGTAGGGTGTGTGACGCATATCTATGTAGAGTGTTCTACTTTCTCTCTTTCTATTTATACAGTTAATCAGCACCTCTACAATAAATGCTGGGTGTGCGTCAGCTCATGATTTTTACCACCTGATCATAACCCCCCAAAAACGATTTATTGTTTCAAAAATGTTTTAAACTACAGTATGTCAATCTCATGGACTTGGATCTACACTGGGGATTGAAGATAGCTGGCAGAGGGAGGCCTGACAGTCATATAATTCACACCCTAATAGCAGAGGTGTCAAGAGCTTTTCATTCATATATAAGCACTGTATAGTACTATGTAGCTTATAGTGTTGAAAACATGTTATACAGTGTCAATATACACTAAAGACTTTTGCATTTATTCTCATTTTGAACCTAAAGGCATGTTCCTTTGGGCTGTTTGTCTGTTTACCAAATGTGTTGTTACATCTGACAGATGGCAAGTTCTACCTTCATTTGGTTCAGAATGATTTTTATTGGCATTGTTTGCAATTTGGCTCAATTCTTGTTGCGGCTTAGACTGAAACTAAAATAGTTGAACCCATATTTAACATCAGAGTGGGGTAAGATTTGAAATGCATGCTTTTATTGATCTATTTAGGCAGAAATGTTATTGCATAGATCTAGTTTTTTTCCATTGTGCTCTCTGCTAAAATACCTGATTTTGACATGCATTGAGGCAACTTCACAAATATACAAATATTCCAACACACTGGTAAGTTGAAGCTCCTCTGAACCAAAGCAGAAGTACATGCACTATAAGAGAAACTTACTCATGGTAACCAAATAGATGTATTTATTCATGGGCCAGCTGACAGAAGCAATACAATTTAGGCTTTGACCAATGGAGGTCAAGCTTGAAGGGCGAGAGACCAACAATATAACAAATCTAGGCTAACCTATGGATACCAAGAAAGTACAGCCTATACAGTCAGCAACCCAAAATGTAGGTTTTGTTGGGGACAAAATAGCAGGGCCAATGGGACTCATTTGGCTGCTCTAAAAACACCTAAAAAATATATTTATTTTTGAGAGTATCCTGATGTGTTAAGGTTAAGGTTAGGTGGTTTGATTATGGGTAGGCTGAGGGTTAGAATTAGGGGTTGGCATTCCAGTCACATGCTTTTGGTCACACCAGCAGAGCACAGCTTCAGACATCAGACATTTGTGACCTGCATCCTGCTGTCGCCCTCTACGACGACTTGGGCTGCTCACGGATCCTCCGCGAGGCAAAGGCGTACAAGAAGGGATCCAGGCAGCAGTTAAAAAACAAAAAGCACCGGGCGACACGCGCAGCCGCGTTTCTGTGGCACCGAAGCGCAACTTACGACTCTGGCAGGGAAGTATGTTGCACAATGCAGGTGATATCTACCACATTGACAATGTGCGCAGGGATCCACAGGATGAAGAAGGCGACCACCACACTGGTCACCAGCCAGTGATTTTTGCACTGCTGAACAGCGCCGTCTGGTTCACCCGCCGGTGGAGGCGGCAGTAGGACGTGACCAGCACAGAGAACGGGACCACGAACCATAAAAGGGTCTCCAAGACAAGGACAGCAACTCTTTCAGCATCGGAGCCCGTGTGTCGCTGGCACTTGAGCTCGCCATCAACCACATCACGAGTGGCAACGGCGAGGGCAGTCAGGGCACAGGCGAGCCCCCACAGGGCCAGGAGCAGCACCGCCTCCCCCTTGCGCCCCAGCCTGTTCCACATCTGCGGGTAGAGCACCTGGAGGTAGCGATGGACACCGAATAGAGTAACCGTTAGCACGTTACAACACAGGCTGAAGAAGAGCAGGAAGGTGGCTAACTTGCATATGCAGCATGGCCCAGAGTCCAGTCGTACAGGATATTATAGATCCAAACGGGAACCATGGCCAGGCACAGGATGTCGGAGGAAGCCAGGTTGAGCATGAGGCACAGGGTGAAGTTGAGGCGTCGGGACGAGCGGCGCAGGATGACCACCAGGACAGCTATGTTACCAGGGAGGCCTGGGCCACAGCACAGCCCCAGCACAGCCCCAGGCGGCCCGAATCCCGGGAGGTGGAGTCCAAGCTGGAGTTGCTGGAGGAGTTCATGTTCACAATGGTCCGTGAAAGAATACGAGATCTAAGAGCTACAGACAAAACATATCAAGTAGATTGTAGGTGTGTCTAGGGGCAATCCACACAGTTATATATTTTTCCCACATTTAATAATCCATATTTTTTTATGTGATTTTATCTTGTGTAAAAAGTTTTAATGATTTCAACTATTGACAGATAAATGGATGTGTAGTGCATTTATTCCATCTCTGTGTTGTTGGCTCTCTTTGAATGTATGGCCTTAGTTTAATGCTTCCATTTAGTGGCAAAATAAGGCTAGAAAAACTACAATTCTTCCCTGCAACAGATTCTAGCATAAATCTATCTTCTGTTATCTTCATTTGGGAAGCTGTTGACAACAACTGGACATTTGTATGAAGCACATTTATTTGGAGATACACAAAGATATATATATACTTGCATTATCGTGTTTCTTTAACACACATCTTCGACATTGTGCGTTTTTTTAGTTTATTATATTTGAATTATTATTATATATATATATTATTAGTAGTAGTATTAGCATCATTGTTGGGAAAGTGCTCTCAAGGTAAGAATTTCACTGTGCTATTTAACACGTGTTGTATCCTGGGCACGTGGTGAAATAACCTTAAACCCTGAAGGAAAGTGCAGCAGTGGCCTCTCACTGAGGGAGGTTTTTGTGCTGCTCTAAATCACTGTGTGAACACAGGACCACTGTGGTGACTCTGACTGTAGTAAACTCCTGTATCCTCAGCCTGGACATCTCTGATGGTCAGAGTGAAGTCAACACCATTTCCTCTCCCACTTCCACTGAACCTGGTGGAAACTCCTGTGAACCTGTCTGATGTGTAACAGATCAGGAGTTTAGGAGCTTCTCCAGACGTCTGATGGTACCAGGCCAGTTAATACTGTGAGCCAGAGTACTGAGTAACTTTACTACTGGTGCTACAGAGACAGTTTGACCCGGCTGGACTGATTGAGCTGCAGACTGAGTTAATACATACTGGCCCCAAGACCCTGCAGAGAGAAAGAAGGAAAATATCACATATAGGAAGGTAAAATATTTGGAAGATTATAACCGTAATTCCACATTTACAACATGATGCTTGCATACTGAAAATGTTCAAAATGTATCTCACCTTGTGCGTAACAGACCAGAGTCCAGATGAAGATGGGGATGAAAGTCATGGTTGCCGTGGGTTCTGTTTAAATGAAATACAGCTCTCACATGAAGTGTTCAACTCACAGGGCTATAAACACTCCCAGAGCACTGAAGCATGTGATGCCAATGCAAAGTGTCTCTCTATAGAAATGTTCCTCCTGGGCAAATCACTGCACTGTCATTAAGAAAAGTTCTGAAATCCTGCTCCATGTGTTGTCTGAAAGTCATTACAAAAACGTATTTATACTGACACATTCTTTCATTGCTGTATCAAGCTCTTTTCATGATTACTTGTTACAATATGATTCGATATTATCAACATAGTGCACAGCAGATTTCATACTCTTGAAAGTTTTTGCGGAACGGGGAACGTGAATGTGACCAATCTCCTGGAGTTCCAGAGTATACCAGTAGGGGGCATCAGTGGCAAAGTAAGATTAATTGATCAGTTCCATGTTGTGTTAATAACATTTTGAAGTAAAGTGAGTTAAATTAAAATGCCTATTCAGATGTAATATATCAAACAAGGTGTATATTTTTAAACAATAGGGTTATTGTTGAAATCTGAGATTGGTTTGACTAAATTTAGCTTGACAAAGAGCAAGACACATGTCTCTAAAGTTTCAAAGGTTTTTCTATGGACGTTGCATGAGTTTGTATCACTGTGGTACACTTTTGGTGGAGGCACTAGACTGGATTTTAGAAGTAAGTATATACACGTGTAATTTCTCATTTAAATAAATGTTCAGTTTTGCTATCTAATTTTTTTATTTGTTTTTTATTTTGCTAAGTGTGCTTGCTATCTTAAAAAGTCCTGTTGTTCATGTGAATATACTTTTTGGTTTCAACTTGTGTTTGAATGTCTTGTAAATTACATTATAACTTTATTAATGTTGTTCTGATAATCTTGAAAACATAAAAAAAAAGGTTATGTGTCTTTTAAATGAACCTGCAAAAGGCTATGAAACTTTTTCTTGATTACCAAATTCACATAGAAATAGGAGTTATATATGTTTCATTCTCATTGAAGGCACGTCTATGAAGAGTAGATTGTTCGATGTGTGCTATTTCCATGGTTCTCATGCTTAAATGTTGTTTTTGTTTTACTTTAGGTTTTGCACACCTGATCAAACAGCTGAAAATACAATATTTCTGGTTATGGAAAATATATTTCACAGCGGTTTAGATGATACAATGATTCTCTACTACACCAGGTGTCACGCCCTGACCTGAGAGATTCTTTTTATGTCTCTATTTTGGTGAGTTGGTGAGTTGGGGTGGGCATTCTATGTTTTGTGTTTCTATGATTTTCTATTTCTAGGTTTTGGCCGGGTATGGTTCTCAATCAGGGACAGCTGTCTATCGTTGTCTCTGATTGGGAACCATACTTAGGTACCCTTTTTCCCACCTGTGTTTGTGGGAAGTTAACTTTGTTTGATGGTACACAGGCGTCACGGTTGGTTTTGTATTGTTTATTGTTTTGTTCGTCGTCATTTCGAATAAAAGAGAAAATGTACACTCACCACGCTGCACATTGGTCCAGTTCTTTTAACGGCCGTGACACCAGGGCCCACCAACCCTGTTCCTGGAGCACTACTGTCCTGTAGGTTTTCACTCCAACCCAGTTCTTGTAGAGCTACTGTCCAGTAGGTTTTCACTCCAACCCTGTTCCTGTAGAGCTACTGTCCTGTAGGTTTTCACTCCAACCCTGTTCCTGTAGAGCTACTGTCCTGTAGGTTTTCACTCCAACCCTGTTCCTGTAGAGCTACTGTCCTGTAGGTTTTCACTCCAACCCTGTTCTTGTAGAGCTACTGTCCAGTAGGTTTTCACTCCAACCCTGTTCCTGTAGAGCTACTGTCCTGTAGGTTTTCACTCCAACCCTGTTCCTGTAGAGCTACTGTCCTGTAGGTTTTCACTCCAACCCTGTTCCTGTAGAGCTACTGTCCTGTAGGTTTTCACTCCAACCCTGTTCCTGTAGAGCTACTGTCCTGTAGGTTTTCACTCCAACCCTGTTCTTGTAGAGCTACTGTCCAGTAGGTTTTCACTCCAACCCTGTTCCTGTAGAGCTACTGTCCTGTAGGTTTTCACTCCAACCCTGTTCCTGTAGAGCTACTGTCCTGTAGGTTTTCACTCCAACCCTGTTCCTGTAGAGCTACTGTCCTGTAGGTTTTCACTCCAACCCTGTTCCTGTAGAGCTTCTGTCCTGTAGGTTTTCACTCAAACCCTGTTCCTGTAGAACTACTGTCCTGTAGGTTTTCACTCCAACCCTGTTCCTGTAGAGCTACTGTCCTGTTGGTTTTCACTCCAACCCTGTTCTTGAAGAGCTACTGTCCTGTAGGTTTTCACTCCCGGGAGGCTAAGACCAGTGATTTTATAGAAAATGGATTCAGTATTAGTAATATCATGAAGACCAGTGGGTTTATAGATAATGGTTTCAGTACTAGTAATATCATGAAGACCAGTGAGTTTATAGCATGTCCTCAGTATTAGTATCACTGTAGGTCACAGGAGGCTGCTGAGGGGAGGATGGCTCATAATAATGGCTGAAATGGAGTGAATGGAAGGGTATCAAACACAGAAACCATATGTTTGATTAGTTCAGTACAATTCCAATCATGCTCGCTTAGCCTCCCGGGTTAAGGGCGCTGTACTGACCGGGAGGTCCATGGGGCGACGCACAATTGGCCCAGTGTCGTCCGGGTTAGGGAGGGCTTGGTCGGTAGGGATATCCTTGACTCATCGCTCACCAGCGACTCCTGTGGCGGGCCGGGCGCAGTGCGCGCAAACCAAGGTTGCCAGGTGCACAGTGTTTCCTCCGACACATTGGTGTGGCTGGCTTCTGGGTTGGATGCGTGCTGTGTTAAGAAGCAGTGCGGCTTGGTTGGGTTGTGTATCGGAGGACGCATGGCTTTCAACCTGAGACAAGATAGTAGCTACTAAACAATTGGATACCACAAAATTGGGGAGAAAAAGGGGTAAAATTCAAAAAAAAATATATATATATATTTAAAAAATCACTGGTCTTCATGACATTACTAGTACTGAATCCATTATCTATAAAATCACTGGTCTTCATGATATTACTAGTACTGAAGCCATGTGCTCTAAACTACGTTGATGCTCTATTCTAGGAGCGTGGCGGTTCCGTGACCATAAAAATCTGAATTTCAACCCAACCAAAGCTCACAATCTCACAGCCTTAATCTTCTGGGACTGGGGCAGCTGTGTGTTTGACTAGAGAACTGAACATGGACTAGGGAAGCAGATATTACACTGGACTTTGCATAATGTTCAAATATGGGACTTCAATCTAAGATCTTTTTATTAATTTGTATAAATAAAACAAAATGCCGTATTGACAGATATATATAATCGTGACATCAAAATAGTACTTCTTGAATGGAACCATTATGACTGTATTCACTCTTTCAGGGTTGGAGGGGTTTAGAAGTTGAGTAGGTGATGAATAGTTGGGAAGTTGGGTTTGGACAGGGTCAACATTCATATATTTGTGTTCTGAAATGGGTGATTTTCATAATATGAAGTTCAATCAAAACTTTCCCAAAAAATCGAAACCTTTTCTGAATGTTGTTGTCAGGATTTGGCCAGGGTTGTTCCGGTTTTTGGTCACTAGATGCCCCCATTGTGCCTTTTGACCTTTTGTTTTCCCTTGATCCCCATTATTATTTGCACCTGTGCCTCGTTTCCCCTGATTGTATTTAAACCCTTTGTTTTCCTCAGTCCTTTGCTCTGTGTTTGTATGTTAGCACCCAGCCCTAGTATTCTGTTAACTCTTGTTGATCCCGGTGGACGCTCTTGTGGAATTCTGTTTTTTGTTCTTGTTTATTTATTTTTGAGTATCTTTTGAGGCTTTTTGTGCTATACCTACCACCTTGTGGATTTACCTTTTTTTGTCTTGGAGGATTACCTTTGTTCTTGTGGAATTCCTTTTGAGGTTGTGGAGTTACATGTGTTCCTGAAGGACTTCACTTTTTACTACATTAAATACACCGTCTCAAGTACTGCTGTGTCTGCCTCATCTTCTGGGTTCTGCCGACTATTCGTGGCTCAGTTGGTTAAGTGACTGTTTCTCACTCCGGAGACCCGGGTTCGTACCGGGTCCTGACAGAAACACAGAGCCAAAAAATGAATCCAGAGGCAGCCAGTTCCCAGGACCTTGTTGCCATGCTGTCCCACCACCAGGAGACTGTCCAACGCCACGAAGCCGCCCTGGTTCAGCAAGAGGCCTTAATGGCTAGACATTCTCATCTTCTGTCGGAGATGCTGACTTCCATAAAGCAGATATCTGATCGACTTACCTCGGCAACAGTTCCCGTCCCAGTACCTCAGATTCACGTACCCATGGCAGTTAACCCTCTGGCTGAACCTCGTCTTCCACCTCCCCAACGGTTCTCAGGTGATCCAAGTGCTTGTAAAGGGTTTCTCACCCAATGTTCTCTCTCCTTCGAGCTGCAACCCTCGTCGTTCCCCACCGACCGGTCTAAGATCGCATATATCATCACCCTGCTGTCGGAAAAAGCCCTGGCCTGGGCTACTGCTGTGTGGGATGCCCATAGTTCCTGCTGTGCCAGCTACTCTGCCTTTGCTGAGGAATTCAAACGAGTGTTTCAAGGTCCAAGCAGTGGTCCTGACTCAGCCAAACAGCTCCTGACTCTCCACCAAGGTCGGCGCAGCGTGACGGACTATGCCATCCAGTTCCGCACGGTGGCAGCAGCGAGTGGTTGGAACAACGAGGCGCTCACTGTGTGCTTTCTGAAAGGCCTTTCCGACACTATCCAAGATGAACTGGCCACTGGGAACCACCGGACAATCTCGAGTCCCTGATCAAGTTGGCCTCACGCATTGACCAGCGTCTGAGAGAGAGAGAACTCAACCGTAGACCTCTAGCCCCTATCAGTCCCAGCTCCGAGTCCCCACCTTTATCCTCGCTGGCTCCACCGGAACCCATGCAGATTGGACGCATCTCCCAGGCTGAGAGAGACCGCCGGATGAGGGAGCGACGCTGTCTATATTGCGGCAAACCGGGCCATTTCCGTTCCACGTGTCCCGGGCTCCAGGGAAACGCTCTGTCCCGTACAGACCGGGGGAACTGTAACGGGAAACATAACCTCCTCCCATCCGTCCAACTCCCGTCTGCTCATTCCAGTCACCCTTTCCTGGGACAACCACAAGCTTCACCTTCAAGCCTTGGTAGACTCTGGAGCCGCAGGTAACTTCATGGATGGTGTCTGGGCGAAGGAGAATGGCGTTCCCTTTGAACCTCTAAGTAACCCCATGAGGGTTACTACATTGGATGGAAGCCCTTTGGGATCTGGACTTGTCACTCATGTCACTACCTCCTTGCGACTTTCAGTTTCACAACACAAGGAATTGATGAACTTTCATTTGATCTCCTGTTCCGAGTTCCCTCTCGTCCTTGGATACCCCTGGCTTCACAGCCATAACCCTCACATCGACTGGTCTGTGGGCACTATCAAGCAGTGGGGTCCTACGTGCCAAGCTACATGTATTTTCCCGAATTCCCGAGTTCTACTCCCGAGTCTTTAGAATCCATCGACCTGACCCGAGTTCCCGAGTGTTACCATGACCTCAAACTGGTATTTAGCAAACAGAGGGCCACCATGCTACCACCCCATAGACCTTATGATTGCCCCATCGAACTGTTTCCGGGCACTTGCCCCCAGGGGTCGGATCTTTTCCCTATCTCCACCCGAACGAGCTACTATGGATACCTACATCAAGGACGCTCTGGAAGCAGGCCTCATGCGTCCATCCACCTCCCGGCGGGAGCAGGGTTTTCTTTGTGGCCAAGAAAGACGGTGGATTACGTCCTTGCATCGACTACCGGGGACTCAATGCCATAACCGTCCGTAACCGTTACCCGCTACCCCTTATGGCCACAGCCTTCGAGCTGCTCCAGGAAGCAGTTGTTTTCACTAAGCTTGACCTGCGGAACGCATACCATCTTGTGCGGATCAGACCTGGTGACGAGTGGAAGACCGCGTTCAACACGCCTACTGGTCACTATGAATACTTGGTGATGCCCTTCGGCCTGACCAACGCCCCAGCGGTGTTCCAAGCGCTCATAAACGATGTGCTTAGGGATATGCTTAACATATTTGTGTTTGTTTACTTGGATGACATCCTCATCTTTTCGAGCTCTCTTCAAGAACACACAAAGCATGTCAGACAAGTACTCAAACGCCTCCTAGACAGCCATCTGTACGTTAAGCCGGAAAAATGTGAATTCCATTCATCCCGAGTACAATTCCTGGGATTTGTAGTGGAACCCGGTCGAGTCCAAATGGACCCCAGGAAGGTAGGGGCGGTAGCGGATTGGCCCACAACAAAAAATCCGTTAAGGAAGTTCAGCGTTTCCTGAGCTTCACAAACTTTTACCGCAAGTTCATCAAGAACTTCAGCTTGGTGGCAGCCCCTCTCTCAGCTTTAACCAAGGGTGGCAATGCAAGGTTTTTGTGGGGAAGAGAAGCTGAGACGGCCTTCCAAGGACTCAAGCAGCGCGTCCTCTCTGCTCCCATCCTGATACTACCGACTACGGATGAACCGTTTGTGGTGGAGGTAGACGCCTCAGAGGTTGGTGTTGGAGCTGTCCTGTCTCAGAGGGGTGAAGACAAGAAGCTTCATCCGTGCGCTTTCTTCTCACACCGGCTTACCCCGGCTGAGAGGAACTACGATGTGGGGATCGTGAACTCCTAGCGGTTAAGATGGCATTGAAGGAATGGAGACACTGGCTCGAGGGCTTCTCACCCGTTTCAAGTGCTTACGGACCACAAAAATCTGGAGTATATCCAGCAGGCGAGCGGTTGAACTCTAGACAAGCTAGATGGTCTCTTTTCTTCAATCGATTCCAGTTTATCCTCACCTATCGGCCCGGGTCGAAGAATCTCAAACCGGATGCCCTGTCCCGAGTCTACGCTCCTGCCATTCGAGATGACACGGACATGCCTGTCCTTCCTGCTGCTAAGATCGTGGCTCCGATTTCGTGGCAAGTTGAGGATACCGTGAGACGAGCTCAAGCTATCGAACCGGACCCGAAAGGGGGTCCTGCCAATCGGTTGTTTGTCCCCAAGGCAGTGAGGACTCAGGTCCTTCTGTGGGGGCACTCCTCTCGCCTCACCTGTCACCCGGGCGTAGGTCGCACCTTGGAGTTCATCCAGCGTAAGTTCTGGTGGCCTACCATAAGAGAAGACGTTGCCTCTTTCGTCAATGCCTGCCCCGTGTGCTGCCAGGGCAAATCTTCTCACCTCCGCCCTCAAGGACTCCTTCACCCTTTACCTATTCCCCACAGACCCTGGTCCCATATCTCGTTGGACTTTATTACTGGCCTTCCTCCATCCCATGGCAATACTACTATCCTAGTCATAATCGACAGGTTTTCAAAGGCGGCCAGGTTCGTCCCTCTGACTAAGTTACCTTCTGCCAAGGAGACGGCTGAGTTGGTAATTAATCATGTGTTCTGAGTCTTCGGCATTCCTCAAGATATGGTTTCTGACAGAGGTCCCCAGTTCGCCTCAAGGTTTTGGAAGGCCTTCTGCCAACTCATGGGTGCTTCTGCCAGTCTATCTTCAGGGTACCATCCGGAGTCCAACGGCCAAACAGAGGATGAATCAAGAGCTGGAAGCCACCCTCCGATGTATGACTCGTAACAACCCGTCCACATGGTCGTCCTTCATTGTTTGGGCCGAATACGCGCACAACACCTTGCGCTCCTCCTCCACTGGTATGTCCCCGCACGAGTGTCAGTTTGGCTATGCCCCTCCATTGTTCCCGGACCAGGAGGCAGAAGTCAGAGTGCCTTCAGCCTTGAAGTTCGTCAGACGCTGTCGGCTTATGTGGAGGAAGACCCGTCTTAATCTTATGCGTTCCTCACAGAGGTACCAACAACAAGCCAACAGACGTCGCCGTCCCGGGCCTACCCTGCGCCCGGCCAGAGAGTCTGGCTCTCCACAAGAGACTTACCACTACGGGTGGAGTCTCGCAAGCTGTCCCAAAATACATCGGTCCCTTTAAGGTTGCCAGGAGAGTTAACCCAGTTTCTTATCGCCTACACTTACCCAGATCCCTTAAGATTAATCCCACATTTCACATTTCCTTATTAAAACCTGTTGTTTTTCTCCCCTTGTCCCGGCAGACAGACCTCCCCCTCCGCCTCGTGTCATTGGAGGCCAGCCGGCTTATACCGTCCATCGGATACTGGATTCCCGCCGGGTGCAGCGGTCCTGGCAGTATCTGGTGGACTGGGAAGGCTACGGTCCCGAGGAGCGCTCCTGGGTTCCTGCCAAAGACATACTGGACCCTGACCTCATTCGTCAGTTCAGGGCTCTCCACCCTGAGAGAGCTGGTAGGAACGTCAGGAGCCGTTCCTAGGGGGATTCTGTCAGGATTTGGCCAGGGTTGTTCCGGTTTTTGGTCACTAGATGCCCCCATTGTGCCTTTTGACCTTTTGTTTTCCCTTGATCCCCATTATTATTTGCACCTGTGCCTCGTTTCCCCTGATTGTATTTAAACCCTTTGTTTTCCTCAGTCCTTTGCTCTGTGTTTGTATGTTAGCACCCAGCCCTAGTATTCTGTTAACTCTTGTTGATCCCGGTGGACGCTCTTGTGGAATTCTGTTTTTTGTTCTTGTTTATTTATTTTTGAGTATCTTTTGAGGCTTTTTGTGCTATACCTACCACCTTGTGGATTTACCTTTTTTTGTCTTGGAGGATTACCTTTGTTCTTGTGGAATTCCTTTTGAGGTTGTGGAGTTACATGTGTTCCTGAAGGACTTCACTTTTTACTACATTAAATACACCGTCTCAAGTACTGCTGTGTCTGCCTCATCTTCTGGGTTCTGCCGACTAATCGTGGCTCAGTTGGTTAAGTGACTGTTTCTCACTCCGGAGACCCGGGTTCGTACCGGGTCCTGACAGTTGTTCAACATTTCCGGCAAAATCAAGCATTTCTTACAGCTCTGTTTCCTTAGTGGTCCCAGTGTATTTACACAAATGTCCATTTTTGCAGAATACATTGAGAGATATGTACAGTAACATTGTCCATAGACAAGTCTAACCAACTCCATTATTGTATTGTAGTGTCATATTTTGATGAAATGGTGTTTAGAATACTTTGGAATACAGGAGACTGTTGAGTCAGAGCAGTTCCTCTATAGCTGAGGGAGGATTTTGTACGACGCTCTTACACAGTAAAACCCGTTGTACCTCTGCTGACAGTAGTAATTTCCGGCATCTTCAGCCTGGACTCCACTGACAGTCAGAGTGTAATGAGAACCAGATTACACTCCCACTGAAACTCTGTCGCCCTCCACTGACCACAGTGTGTTATGGCAGTTTGGGTGATAAAGTGGGTGTTTTACTTTATGGTGTTTTTAAATCAACTATTTGGTACAGTTTCACAACTCTAAGCATAAAAACCCGAAACAGATCATCAAAAGGGCTCATGTTTCAAAACTCTAAGCACATTTCCAACTGATTGAGTACAACAAGCAAAGTCACAAGTCACTCTCAATTTGGCTGCATATCCAATTGAAGTGTCTGCTGTTCAAAATGAAATATTCACTTCTGATATGATTTCCTTGTATTTTGCTAACAATGCAATTGACTATCACTTAATTAATCAAACTGCTCAAAAGTGATAACTACCGACCCAAAATAATGTAGTGCCTGGTTAACATATAACTGTTAACCACTGTACATTTCTGAATTTTTACCTCATAACAATATGACATCAATTTATGTTGGAAGGACAAACCAAACAATAGATGTGGCTGTTAAAACCACATTATCATTCTCCATCAACCATTTAAATTTGCTCTAATTACGTTGGTAACCAGTTTATAATAGCAACCTCGGGGGTTTGTGGTATATGGCCAATATACCATGGCTAAGGGCTGTATCCAGCCACTCCGAGTTGAGTTGTACATAAGAACAGCCGTGGTAGCCGTGTTATTTTGGGCATGTACCACACACCCTCGTGCCTTATTAATTAATTATAGTGTACAATGTACTGTCGAAATACCTGGGTTGTATAAAACAATATATTACAGTCGTTATCTGAATTTCATTGATACACTGCAAGCTGATGAATTTAAAGCAGAGAGATAGGCGATACTGTATCAGTAGAGAAGCTGATTTTGAACATTGTTGCATGGGGCAGAAATGGCGTACAACATGACTCTGTAAAAAGACTGTTATTGTGAACCACTAATCTAACTTTGGGTTGGGGAAGTCCTGTGGTTTGGGGGTAGAATGGGAACCGTTTGTCTTGTTCGGTCTCATCACTTGTTTTTCTGTCCATGGGAACCTGTTTTGTACCTTATAAAAAAGATACAATCATTTGATCACCAACATATAATAAATGGTATACAACAACGTGCTACAGTTTTACAGTAGCCAACTGCTTTACAATACCCCTGTTTCTGATGATTTGTCCTACGTACAGTATGTACTGTATAAGGATAATACAACTATAAGACTGACATACAGTGCCTCAGAAAGTATTCATACCCCTTGAATTATGCCACATTTCGTTGTGTTACAGCCTGAATTCAAAATGCATTAAAAATATTGTATCCTCACCCATCTACACACAATACCCCATTATGACCAAGTGAAAGCATGTTTTGGAAAACTTTTGCAAATGTATTGAAAATGAAATATAGAAATAGCTCATTTACATAAGTATTCCCACCCCTGAGTCAATACTTTGTAGAACCACCTTTGGCAGTGATTACAGCTGTGAGTCTTTCTGATACACCACCCAAAGTGTGAGTCTTTCTGGGTAAATCTCTAAGAGCTTTCCACACTTGGATTGTGCAACATTTCCCATTACTCTTTTGAAATTTGTTGTTGATCATTGATAAATAAAAACGTTTAGTCAAAGTTACAGTTTTTTAAGTCAAAACTGTAACTCGGCCTCTCCAGAACATTCACTGTCTTCTTGGTAAGCAACTCCCGTGTAGATTTGCCTAATTTTAGGTTATAGTCCTGCTGAAAGGTGAATTTGTTTCCCAATGTCTGGTGGAAAGCAGACTGAACCAGGTCTTCCTATAGGATTTTGCCTGTGCTTGGCTCCATTCCATTTATTTTTTATCCTGAAAAACTACCAAGTCCTTAATGATTACAAGCATACCCATAACATGAAGCAGTTACCACTATGTTTGAAAATATGGAGAGTGGTTCTCAGTAATGTGTTGTATTGGATTTGCCCCAAACATAACAGTTCATTTTCAGGACAGAAAATGATTTGCCTTGGGTTTTTTACTCCTGGACATATTAAGGCTTTTGCCATAACAAAATGGTTGAATACTTATTGACTCAAGACATTTCAACTTTCATTCATTGTTAAAAATGTCATTAAAAATAATTCCACTTTGACATTATGGGATATTGTGTGTAGGCCAGTGACATGAAATCTTAATTGAATCGATTTTAAATTCAGGCTGGACATGGAAAAAGTCAAAGGATGTGAATACTTTCTGAAGGCTCTGTATTTCTCAACATGCTCACAACCTGCCGTTGAATACATTTTATGTAAAACATTGTACATGTCAAGTCATGGTCAAATACTCTGTGGAAAATGATATTTACCCTCTACTACAATTTGAAAATGATATTTACCCTCTACTATAATTTGAAAATGATATTTACCTCCTACTACAATTTGAAAATGATATTTACCCTCTACTATAATTTGAAAATGATATTTACCCTCTACTACAATTTGAAAATGATATTTACCCTCTACTATAATTTGAAAATGATATTTACCCTCTACTATAATTTGAAAATTATATTTACCGTCTACTATAATTTGAAGATGATATTTACCCTCTACTATAATTTGAAAATTATATTTACCCTCTACTATAATTTGAAAATTATATTTACCCTCTACTATAATTTGAAAATGATATTAACCCTCTACTATAATTTCTATTCAGCACTTCAACAAGAAAAGCATTTGTTTTTTTTGCTATTTGATTAATAGTAGTTCAAATGACTAAATGGTGAGTATCGCTATCTGATGTATTGGTGACTAAACTAAACGTTTTCATTGTATTTCACGGAAAACGTCCATTTTGCCTGAATAACTCAGGAGTGAAAGACCTGTGAAACCCCAATGAATGCACAATCAAAAGAGAGAGAAAGTAGTACACTCTACATAGATATGCATCGCACAATTTAATGGGTATATATAGAGTGTAACTTTCTTTTTATACGGTTCTGGGGAACTTGCACATTTTCAGATGTAAGTTGTATATTTTACACATTTGTTAACACTCGTAATGCCCTCTATCTTATGTTCAGAACTTTTTTGTCAATGTGAATGACATTGCCGGCATTGTGCTGCGGGCTTTCCGGCCAGAGGCGTCCGCAGCGCGTGTCTTCTGGAGCTTTACGTTTCTTAACAGCTGCCTGGATCCCTTCTTGTACGCCTTCGCCTCGCGGAGGATCCGTGAGCAGCCCAAGTCGTCGTAGAAGGGCGAAAACAGGATGCAGGTCACAAATGTCTGATGTCTGAAGCTGTGCTCTGCTGGTGCGACTAAAGGCATGTGACTGGCATGCCAACCCCGAATTCTACACATAGTCAACCCCCCTAACTGTAACAAATTAGGCTACTCTCAATAACAAATAACTTTTTTACGTGTTTTTGACTTGGTTATTATAGCAGAGAAATAGGAGTCCCATCACCCCTGCTTTTTCTTCCCCTCAACAAATCCTACGTGTTTGGATGCTGACTCTGGGTCTCTATAGGCTGTACTTTCTAGGTATCTGTAGCTGTACTTTCTAGGTATCCGTAGGGTAGCCTAGATGTGTTATTTTGGTGATCTATCTCCCTTCAAGCTTGACGTCCATTGGTCAGAGTTTAAATTGTATTGCTTCTGTCAGGTTTCCCATGTATAAATAAACATATTTGGTTTCCATGAATACATCTTTGTTGTTTCTCTTAACATATACATTTACATTTACATTTTCTTAAAATACATGTACTTCTGCTTTGGTTGAACCATAATGTTTTGGACTATTTCGTCATACTTGTGAAGTTGCCCCAATGTACGTCAAAATCTTGACAGGCATTTGAGCAGTGAGCACAACGGAGAAACACTAGATCTATGCAGCAAAACCTTGCACCGCTCTGATGCCCAATATGAGTTCAACCATTTCAGTCTCAGTCTAAGCCGCAATAAGAGGTGAGCCAACTTGCCAACACTGCCCCCCCAAAAAACAATCCTGAACCAAATGAAGGTAGAACTTGCCATCTGTCAGATGTAACAACACATCTTTAGGTTGATGTAACAACGCCTTTAGGTTCAAAATGAGAATAAATGCAAAAGTCTTTAGTGTATATTGACACTGTATAACATGTTTTCAACACTATAAGCTACATAGTACTATACAGTGCTTATATATGAATGAAAAGCTCTTGACACCTCTGCTATTAGGGTGTGAATTATATGACTGTCAGGCCTCCCTCTGCCAGCTATCTTCAATCCCCAGTGTAGATCCAAGTCCATAAGATTGACATACTGTAGTTTAAAACATATTTTGAAACTAGAAACAGTTTTTTGGGGGGGGTTATGATCAGGTGGTAAAAATCATGAGCTGACGCACACCCAGCATTTATTGTAGAGGTGCTGACTAACTGTATAAAAATAGAAAGAGAGAAAGTAGTACACTCTACATAGATATGTGTCACACATCCTGCATATGCTCCCAACAATTTAATGGGTATATAGAGTGTAACTTTCTTTTTATACAGTTCTGAGGAACTTGCAGATTTTCAGATGTAGGTGGTATATTTTCAAAACTCTTAATACAAAACTTGACATTCTTAATACTTGTAATGCCCTCTATCTTTTGTTCACAAATTTGATTGTGAATTCATTGGTGTTTCACAGGTCTTTCACTGTTGAGTCATTCAAGCAACATCACATCTAACTTGCTTTTCTTTTTGAAGTGGTGAATAGAAAGAATAGTAGATGGTAAATATAATATTCAAATTAGAGTAGAGGGTTAATGTCATTTTCCACACAGTATTTGACCATAACTTGACATGCACAATGTTTTAAATCATTTGAATCCAACGGCAGGTGGTGAGCATGTTCAGAAATACAGTGCCTTCAGAAAGTATTCACACCCCTTGACTTTTCCCCAAAAAAATTCAAGCCTGATTTTAAAATAGATTATATTAAGATTTGTGTCTCATGCCTACACACAATCTCCCATAATGCCAAAGTCAAATAATGTTCTAAGAAATGTTCTAAGAAATACAATTAATAAAAAGTGAAAGCTGAATTGTCTTGAGTCAATAAGTAGTCCTCCCTTTTGTTATGGCAATCCTAAATAAGTTCAGGATAAAACATGTAGTTATTGAATTTATTAATTACACATTGGATGATGTATCAGTACACCCAGTCACTACAAAGATACAAGCGTCCTTCCGAACTCAGATGCCGGAGAGAAAGGAAACCGCTCAGCGATTTCACCATGAGGCCAAAGATGATTTTAAAACAGTTACAGAGTTTAATGGCTGTGATAGGATAAATCGGAGGATGGATCAACAACACTGTAGTTACTCCACAATACTAATCTAATTGACAGAGTGAAAAGAAGGAAGTCTGTACAGAATACAAATATTTCAAAACATGCATTCTGTTTGCAACAAGGCACCAAAATAATACTGCAAAGAAGGAGGCAATGAATTTTCTGTCCTGAATACGAAGTGTTATGTTTGGGGCAAATCCAATACAACACATTACTGAGTACAACTCTCCATATTTTCAAACATAGTGGTAACTGCTTCATGTAATGGGTATGCTTGTAATCATTATGGACTAGGGAGTTTTTCAGGATAAATAATAAATGAAATGGAGCCAAGCACAGGCAAAATCCTATAGAAAACCTGGTTCAGTCTGCTTTCCACCAGACATTAGGAAACAAATTCACCTTTCAGCAGGACTTTAACCTAAAATCAGGAAAATCTACACTGGAATTGCTTACCAGGAATACAGTGAATGTTCCGGAGTGGCCGAGTTACAGTTTTGACTTAAAAAATCAATGGCAAAAAATACATTTGATAATTTATCAATGATCAACAACCAATTTGACAGAGATTGAAGAATTTTCATAAGAGAAATGGGGAAATGTTGCACAGTCCAAGTGTGGAAAGCTCTTAGAGACTTACCCAGAAAGACTCACAGCTGTAATCACTGCAAAGGTGGTTCCACAAAGTATTGACTCAGGGGTGGGAATACTTACGTAAATGAGCTATTTCTATATTTCGTTTTCAATACATTTGCAAAAGTTTTCCAAAACATGTTTTCACTTGGTCATTATGAATATTGTGTGTAGATGGGTGAGGAAACTATATTTTTAATGCATTTTGAATTCAGACTGTAACACAACAAAATGTGGCATAATTCAAGGGGTATGAATACTTCCTGAAGGCACTGTATGTCAGTCTTATAGTTGTATTATCCTTATACAGTACATACTGTACGTAGGACAAATCATCAGAAACAGGGGTATTGTAAAGCAGTTGGCTACTGTAAAACTGTAGCACGTTGTTGTATACCATTTATTATATGTTGGTGATCAAATGATTGTATCTTTTTAATAAGGTACAAAACAGGTTCCCATGGACAGAAAAACAAGTGATGAGACCGAACAAGACAAACGGTTCCCATTCCACCCCCGAACCACAGGACTTCCCCAACCCAAAGTTAGATTAGTGGTTCACAATAGCGGTCTTTTTACAGAGTCATGTTGTACGCCATTTCTGCCCCATGCAACAATGTTCAAAATCAGCTTCTCTACTGATACAGTATCGCCTGTCTCTCTGCTTGAAATTCATCAGCTTGCAGTGTATCAATGAAATTCAGATAAGGACAGGAATATATTGTTCTATACAACCCAGGTGTTTCAACAGTACATTGTACACTATAATTAAGCAATAAGGCACGAGGGTGTGTGGTATATGGCCAATATTCCACGGCTAAGGGCTGTTCTTACGTACAACGTAACTCGGAGTGCCTGGATACAGGCCTTAGCCATGGTATATTGACCATATACCACAAACCCCCAATGTTGCTATTATAAACTGGTTACCAACGTAATTATAGCAAATTAAAATCATTGATGGAGAATGATAAAGTATTATTTACAACCACATCTATAGTTTGGTTTTACCTTCCATCATAAATTGATGTCAAATTGTTATGAGGTAAAAATTCAGAAATGTACAGTGGTTAACAGTTATATGTTAACCAGGCACTACATTATTTTGGTTCGGTAGTTATCACTTTTGAGCAGTTTGATTAATTAAGTGATAGTTGATTGCATTGTTAGCAAAATACAAGGAAATCATATCAGAAGTAAGTTAATATTTCATTTTGAACAGCAGATACTTCGATTGGATATGCAGCCAAATTGAGAGTGACTTGTGACTTTGTTTGTTGTACTCAATCAGTTGGAAATGTGCTTAGAGTTTTGAAACATGAGCCATTTTGATGATCTGTTTGGGGTTTTTATGCTTAGAGTTGTGAAACTGTACCAAATAGTTGATTTAAAAACACCAGAAAGTTAAACACCCACTTTATCACCCAAACTGCCATAACACACTGTGGTCAGTGGAGGGCGACAGAGTTTCAGTGGGAGTGTAATCTGCTTCTCATTACACTCTGACTGTCAGTGGAGTCCAGGCTGAAGATGCTGGAGATTACTACTGTCAGCAGAGGTACAACGGGTTTTACTGTGTAAGAGCGTCGTACAAAATCCTCCCTCAGCTATAGAGGAACTGCTCTGACTCAACAGTCTCCTGTATTCCAAAGTATTCTAAACACCATTTCATCAAAATATGACACTACAATACAATAATGGAGTTGGTTAGACTTGTCTATGGACAATGTTACTGTACATATCTCTCAATGTATTCTGAAAAAATTGACATTTGTGTAAAGACACTGGGACCACTAAGGAAACAGAGCAGTAAGAAATGCTTGATTTTGCAGGAAATGTTGAACAACATTCAGAAAAGGTTTTGATTTTTTAAAAACGTTTTATTGAACTTCATATTATGAAAAGCACCCATTTCAGTACACAAATATATGATTGTTTACCCTGTCCAAACCCAACTATTCATCACCTACTCAACTTCTATACCCCTCCAACCCTGAAAGAGTGAATACAGTCATATTGATTCCATTCAAGAAGTACTATTTTGATATCACGATTATACTGTACATATCTGTCACAAATATATTTAGTTTACATATAGAAATTCATAAAAAGATATTAGATTGAAGTCCCCTATTTGAACATTATGCAAAGTCCAGTGTAATAGCTGCTTCCCCAGACCATGTTCAGTTCTCTAAGTCAAAAACACAGCTCATGAAGACAAGTGATTTTATAGATAATGGATTCAGTATTAGTAATATCATGAAGACCAGTGATTGTATAGATCATGGATTCAGTATTAGTAATATCATGAAGACCGGTGATTTTATAGATATTGGATTCATTATTAGTAATATCATGAAGACCAGTGATTGTATAGATCATGGATTCAATATTAGTAATATCATGAAGACTGGTGATTTTATAGATATTGGATTCAGTATTAGTAATATCATGAAGACCAGTGATTGTATAGATCATGGATTCAGTATTAGTAATATCATGAAGACCAGTGATTATATAGATCATGGATTCAGTATTAGTAATATCATGAAGACCAGTGAGATTATAGTTAATGGATTCAGTATTAGTAATATCATGAAGACCAGTGAGATTGTAGTTAATGGATTCAGTATTAGTAATATCATGAAGACCAGTGAGATTATAGTTAATGGATTCAGTATTAGTAATATCATGAAGACCAGTGATTGTATAGATCATGGATTCAGTATTAGTAATATCATGAAGACCAGTGAGATTATAGTTAATGGATTCAGTATTAGTAATATCATGAAGACCAGTGAGATTATAGTTAATGGATTCAGTACTAGTAATATCATGAAGACCAGTGAGATTACAGTTAATGGATTCAGTATTAGTAATATCATGAAGACCAGTGAGATTATAGTTAATGGATTCAGTATTAGTAATATCATGAAGACCAGTGAGATTATAGTTAATGGATTCAGTACTAGTAATATCATGAAGACCATTAAGTTTATAGCACATGTCTTCAGTATTAATATCGCTGTAGGTCACAGGATGCTACTGAGGGGATTACGGTTCAGATTAATGGCTGAAATGGAGTGAATGGAAGGGTATCAAACATATAGAAACCATATGTTTGATGAGTTCAGTACAATTCCATTCATTCCGTTCCAGTCGTCACTATGAGCCAGTCCTCCTCAATTAAGATGCCACAAATGTAAATCAAAACTAGACATAGAACTGTTGTCTGTGAACCTACCATTCATGATACACTGCGACCACAGGAGTATTTTATCAGATATTGCCCCACTATAGTATGATACAGCACCACTGTGGTCTCTATCTTGTACAGTAAATATACAATGAAAAGCCTATAGACAGGCAGTGCAACTAGTGCTCCCATTATAAACACAAACCTCCTCACACACAGTCATGTTAACACTATGGGGCATTAGTAGTCAGTATTACATGATATCTATAGATCTGAAGCCAACCTGCAAGAAGCCCCTTCCACCAAATACAACTAACATTTAGCTTCACTATAAATGTTATCTCTCATTCAAATGATGAACCTGAGAATGTAGAGTCAGAGATGATGTTAAATCCATAGAGAATGACATCATCTCTTGGTGGTTCCTCTGTGGAGGAGGGCCCGCTCTGGTGATACTGGGAAACACTAGCAATAACACGTCATTAACATGTCTCTCTTCAGTCTGTGCTGCTGCTGCTGCTCTCCTCCAGCTGCTACTGGAACAGCAATACATACAGTTGAAGTTTACATAAACCTAGCCAAATACATTTAAACTCAGTTTTTCACAATTCCTGACATTTAATCCTTGTAAAAATGCCCTATCTTAGGTCAGTTAGGATCACCACTTTATTTTAAGAATGTGAAATGTCAAAATAATAGTAGAGAATCATTTATTTCAGCTTTTATTACTTTCATCACATTCCCAGTGGGTCAGACGTTTACATACACTCAATTAGTATTTGGTAGCATTGCCTTTAAATTGTTTAATTTGGGTCAAACGTCTTGGGTAGCAGGGAGAGTACAGTAGACGGCACGGTGATTTATGACCCCATGTCATGGGTCCCGTGTGTATGCCCATAAATGGGCATCCTGTCAGGACATCCTGGCAGGAAGTTATTACGTGTTCTAGGGTGTGCCCATATAACAGCAACATCTTAAGACATCAGTCAGGAAGTTAAATCTTGGTCGCAAGTGGGACTTCCAAATGGACAATGACCCCAAGCATACTTCCAAATTTGTGTCAAAATGGCTTCAGGCCAACTAGGTCAAGGTATTGCAGTGGCCATCACAAAGCACTGACCTCAATCCCATAGAAAATGTATGGGCAGAACGGAAAAAGTGTATGCGAGCAAGGAGGACTAAAAACCTGACATAATTACACCAGCTCTGTCAGGAGGAATGGACCAAAATTCACCAAATTTATTGTGGGAAGCTTTTGGTAGGCTACCAGAGAGAATACAGTAGACGGCACACGTCAAATGTGTGATTTATGACCCTATGTCATGGGTCACGTGTGTATGCCCATATCTGGGCATCCTGTCAGGACATCCTGGCGGGAAGTTATCACGTGCTCTAGGGAGTGCCCATATACGGGCATCCTGTCAGGACATCCTGTCGTCCGTTCTCATGCCTTAGAGTGAGTGTTAATTTATGCATGTATTTCATCTGTTACTTTGAAGTTGTCATGATGATTGATGTGTAGGGACCTCGTTGAACTGGGGGATGAGTGGGGGATGTGACAACTACTGTTGCAAAAAGGTGTTTTAAGAAATACATTTGGTTGACAGATTTGTAATATTATTTAAAAAATAATATAACATTATTATTATGTTACAGGCGAGACAGACCCAGAAATGTCAACGTCTTGTCAAGTGCTCAAATCTGTACAACAGCCCCATATAATCACGTAGAGTAGCTCCAATTTACATGAATGTGTTTACCAGACATTGATGAAAACATTTTAAAGGAGCTCTAATACAAACATGCAAAGATATATATTTGATACAATTACTCCGTTAAAAACTGTTGATACAATATCACTTCTCATTGTGCACATTTCAAGGTTTCAACAACAATAAAACATCTAATTCATGTTTCTCAGACCAACACACTGTTGAGTTTCCTATTTATTTAAGAACAATCACTAAAACAAAACATAACAAGTTGTAATATAATCTGTATAGATGTCATTCTATACTGTGTAAACAGGTACATTCTGAAAGATTTTGATGTTGATGTGATAACACATTCTTTTATTCATCTCGCAATATAGGATAATACTGTTTATTTGATACTTTACTTAAACTGTATTATTTATCTTGTCTCATACCATGCTAATACACTACCACGCAATGCAAACAGATGAGGAATTAATCCCATAACAGGTGTGTGTCTTTTTGGATCAATAAATGATCAAGAATACCAATAGGCGTGATCAGATCCGCTCCCCTATTAGGACATCATATAATGCACAGTCATATGCAAAACCATAAAACTCCGACAAGAAAACATTGAAAACCTTAACATGACCACATGCATTGTCATGGGGGGGTGGACCACTAGCCCTTCTAAGTAATTGAGCCGAGAACATAATTGCTGTTACGCAGATGAGTGAGGACCCAACAGCGATTCAACAGATACAGTCTTTTAATGTCCAAACAGGGAAAACATAAATCCTCTATCTTTGCAGGAGAGTCCTCCTTCTAGTAGTAGAGGAGAATTGCAGGGCTAGCGGCAACAGACTGCTGGTCCCTCAGGGTAGGCGCGGGCCGTAGAGGACAGAGACACCTGCTCACACGTAGCATCTAATAAAGAGGCAGATTACGACAGGACGGGACAAGGGCAAAGCAAACAAGAATCCGACAAGGACAGAAGCAGAAACAGAGAGAGAAATAGAGACTTAATCAGAGGGCAAAAGAGGAGACAGGTGTGAGAGAGTAAACGAGGTCGTTAGGAGAATGGGGAACAGCTGGGAGCAGGAACGGAACGAAAGAGAGAGAGAAAGATAGTAACCTAATACGACCAGCAGGGGGAAACGAAGAGAAGAGAAAGCACAGGGACAAGACATAACATGACAGTACCCCCCCACTCACCGAGCGCCTCCTGGCGCACTCGAGGAGGAAACCTGGCGGCAACGGAGGAAATCACCGATCAGCGAACGGTCCAGCACGTCCCGAGATGGAACCCAACTCCTTTCCTCAGGACCGTACCGGAAAACGATGAAGAGGGAATCATTGTGCTATTATTATTTTTTAAATGAGACACGGGTAGAGAACTGTAAGAGTTAGAGCTATCAGGGCCAAACAGGCCAGGAGAGTGACAACTTGGGGCAGACTGAGACACAGCAAGGCTAGGAGCAGGACCAGGAGAGATGCGGTGGCTGGGGACAGACTGAGACACAGCAAGGCCAGGGTTAGGGGCAGGAGGAGAGTTACCAGACAGTCTGCGCGCAGTCCGAACAAGCAGCCACGAAACGACGCGTGTCACGCTCCTGAGTGGGCCACCAAAAACGCTGGCGAATAGAAGCAAGCGTACCCCGAACGCCGGGGTGGCCGGCTAACTTGGCAGAGTGAGCCCACTGAAGAACGGCCAGACGAGTAGGAACGGGAACGAAAAGAAGGTTCCTAGGACAAGCGCGCGGAGACGGAGTGTGAGTGAGTGCTTGCTTTACCTGCCTCTCAATTCCCCAGACAGTCAACCCGACAACACGCCCCTCAGGGAGAATCCCCTCGGGGTCGGTGGAGGCTACTGAAGAACTGAAGAGACGGGATAAAGCATCAGGCTTGGTGTTCTTAGAGCCCGGACGATAAGAAATAACGAACTCGAAACGAGCGAAAAACAGCGCCCAACGAGCCTGACGCGCATTAAGTCGTTTGGCAGAACGGATGTACTCAAGGTTCTTATGGTCAGTCCAAACGACAAAAGGAACGGTCGCCCCCTCCAACCACTGTCGCCATTCGCCTAGGGCTAAGCGGATGGCGAGCAGTTCATGCGGTTTACCACATCATAGTTACGTTCCGACGGCGACAGGCGATGAGAAAAATACGCGCAAGTGTGGACCTTATCGTCAGAATGGGAGCGCTGGGACAGAATGGCTCCCACGCCCACCTCTGACGCGTCAACCTCGACAATGAACTGTCTAGAGACGTCAGGTGTAACAAGGATAGGAGCGGATGTAAACGCTTCTTGAGGAGATCAATACTACAATCATACGACCGGTGAGGAGGAAGGGAGGTGGCCCTGGACCGACTGAAGACCGTGCGCAGATCATGATATTCCTCCGGCACCCCTGTCAAATCACCAGGCTCCTCCTGAGAAGAGGGGCAGAAGAAACAGGAGGGATAGCAGACATTAAACACTTCACATGACAAGAGACGTTCCAGGAGAGGATAGAATTACTAGACCAATTAATAGAAGGATTATGACACACTAGCCAGGGATGGCCCAAAACAACAGGAGTAAAAGGTGAACGAAAAATCAAAAAAGAAATGGTTTCGCTATGATTACCAGAGACAGTGAGGGTTAAAGGTAGCGTTTCACGCTGAATCCTGGGGAGAGGACTACCATCCAAGGCGAACATGGCCGTGGGCTCCCTAACTGTCTGAGAGGAATGTCATGTTCCCGAGCCCAGGCTTCGTCCATAAAACAGCCCTCCGCCCCAGAGTCTATCAAGGCACTGCAGGAAGCTGCCGAACCGGTCCAGCGTAGATGGACCGACAAGGTAGTACAGGATCTTGAAGGAGAGACCTGAGTAGTAGCGCTCACCAGTAGCCCTCCGCTTACTGATGAGCTCTGGCCTTTTACTGGACATGAAATGACAAAATGACCAGCGGAACCGCAATAGAGACAGAGGCGGTTGGTGATTCTCCGTTCCCTCTCCTTAGTCGAGATGCGAATACCCCCCAGCTGCATGGGCTCAGCACCTGAGCCAGTGGAGGAAGATGGTAGTGATGCGGAGAGGGGGGAAACGGATAACGCGAGCTCTCTTCCACGAGCTCGGTGACGAAGATCTACCCGTCGTTCTATACGAATAGCGAGTTCAATCAAAGAATCCACGCTGGAAGGAACCTCCCGGGAGAGAATCTCATCCTTTATCTTTGCGTGGAGACCCTCCAGAAAACGAGCGAGCAACGCCGGCTCGTTCCAGTCACTGGAGGCAGCAAGAGTGCGAAACTCTATAGAGTAGTCCGTTATGGATCGATTCCCTTGACATAGGGAAGACAAGGCCCTGGAAGCTTCTTTCCCAAAAACTGAACGATCAAAAACCCGTATCATCTCCTCCTTAAAGTTCTGATACTGGTTAGTACACTCAGCCCTTGCCTCCCAGATTGCCGTGCCCCACTCACGAGCCCGTCCTGTAAGGAGAGATATGACGTAGGCGATACGAGCTGTACCCCTGGAGTACGTGTTGGGCTGGAGAGAGAACACAATATCACACTGGGTGAGGAACGAGCGGCATTCAGTGGGCTCCCCAGAGTAACACGGTGGGTTATTAATTCTGGGCTCCGGAGACTCGGAAGCCCTGGAAGTAGCCGGTGGATCAAGGCGGAGATTGTGAATATGTTTCGAGAGGTCGGAGACTTGGGCGGCCAGGGTCTCAACGGCATGTCGAGCAGCAGACAATTCCTGCTCGTGTCTGCCTAGCATCGCTCCCTGGATCTCGACGGCTGAGTAGAGAGGATCCGAAGTCGCTGGGTCCATTCTTGGTCGGATTCTTCTGTTACGCAGATGAGTGAGGACCCAACAGCGATTCAACAGATACAGTCTTTTAATGTCCAAACAGGGAAAACATAAATCCTCTATCTTTGCAGGAGAGTCCTCCTTCTAGTAGTAGAGGAGAATTGCAGGGCTAGCGGCAACAGACTGCTGGTCCCTCAGGGTAGGCGCGGGCCGTAGAGGACAGAGACACCTGCTCACACGTAGCATCTAATAAAGAGGCAGATTACGACAGGACGGGGCAAAGCAAACAAGAATCCGACAAGGACAGAAGCAGAAACAGAGAGAGAAATAGAGACTTAATCAGAGGGCAAAAGAGGAGACAGGTGTGAGAGAGTAAACGAGGTCGTTAGGAGAATGGGGAACAGCTGGGAGCAGGAACGGAACGAAAGAGAGAGAGAAAGATAGTAACCTAATACGACCAGCAGGGGGAAACGAAGAGAAG
Organism: Oncorhynchus nerka; assembly: GCF_034236695.1. Classification (NCBI taxonomy): domain Eukaryota; kingdom Metazoa; phylum Chordata; class Actinopteri; order Salmoniformes; family Salmonidae; genus Oncorhynchus; species Oncorhynchus nerka. The sequence goes on from NC_088402.1 coordinate 36,256,790, forward strand.
AGAAAGCACAGGGACAAGACATAACATGACAATTGCTATATTGTAATTCAAAATCATTGACCGACAAGAGAACACAGGACCATAGCAAAGCAGGACCCATATAGAATTGAAACAACATTATTCTTAATGAGAAATATAATTTAATAAACAAAATTGTTTGCATAATGAAAGACATGAAAACTATCTCCAACAAGGTATTTAGCTATGAATAACACTTTCATATTGTTAGTAAGGTCATTGAGACTAGCAATAGACAATAGTTATTGTGGGAGGTTTAGGGATAAATTTAGTGAAGGATCATGAATATTACAGAGTTGTTCACAGTTGGGATTCTGAAAGAGGGGATTAGAACCCACAGTAATAGTGGTGAGAACGATCATAAAGGTCATTTCATATTCCGGGTTTAGGGGGTTAATAACTTTATGGAAACCACTATTCACACGATGTGAATTATAAACATGTACAAACAGAGAGAGCCATCACATCAAGGTGTAACAGGGATGAATGGCTATTCAATGTACAACAGTAGTCTTCTGTAACAAGCCCCTGAACAAGGCAGTTAACCGGCCGTTCCTAGGCAGTCATTGAAAATAAGAATTTGTTCTTAACTGACTTGCCTAGTTGAATAAAGGTCAAATAAAAAATGACTTTCTAGTCTGAGAGGTTTGATATAATTACAGTGTCAAAAAGACCCTAAGAGGGTATAAGCTATTGTTTACAAACAGTCTGAATAAAAACAATGGTTCAATGGATAAATAGCCTTCATTTAAAAAAAACATATACGTGAATGAAAATAATGAATTACATATCATTCTTAAATAATATATATCTATATACAAACATCACATTGAATATTCAACTCACCTTGAAAAAGCTCCATGAGGTAGGAAGGATTCACAGATGATTCTTTTGGCTGTTCTGTCTTCACGCTGTTCTGGACTGATGGCTGGTGTTTGGATCTAGGGTAAAGCCTGCGGTACAGAACGGTAGAATACCGTCTGTTTCATCAGCTCATTCGAAGTCGTTCAGAGTCCATAATGCATCACGTTTCATTTTTGGGAGGCTGTCCGCTGAAAACACAAGATTTATTTTTTAAATCGGGTACACACTTTTTGTTTTTAATGTATTAATATTATTATGGATTTTATTTTGGGACATACGTCGAACATAGCGTAACGGTGACGGGCTTCGTAAAGAAGACGCTGTCTCAGTTTGAACCTCTGATTTCTCGTCTAATGATGGCTGATCCCAATCAATTCTTCCTGGTAGCAACTGGGTAAACGACGGGTAGCCTATAGACGTTAGATAATATTAGCATATATTTAATTGAAGTATATACATTTGAACTTGTAAAAATACGTGCAATTGTCATCAATACATACCTGGAAAATCCATGTCCACCAGGGCTGTACTACACTTTAATACCCTTTAAATGCATTTATTTATAACTGTCAGTTGTAGGAAAGACTGTATTCATATAAAAAAAACTTGTTTTAAAACAATTGCAGACCCCCCCCCCCCCCCCCATCCGAAAAGCCCCATGTTTTGGAACGCACACCGGGGTCTTTCCTGAAACATTTTCTCGTGAAAAGGTTCTTCGTTAAAAGGTGAGATAAAATTGTAAAACCCTTTATTTAATTCAAAATATTTAGTACAGACCTTTTAAAACATGTTATAATTAGTACAAACAATTTTACTATTCCTTTCTTCCAGATAAATGGGCCGGCTATAGGGTTAGCCCAATCCGTTTCCAATTCACCTTCGTCAAGACAGGCTCTCTTGCTCACAAGAGAGCAACGTTCCGTAAGTTTTCATTCCATGGATAGATCAAACGTTGTGCATGTAGACCCTGGGCATGTCTTAAGGATAGAAGCGCCCAGCGGAGTAATTGTTCACGATTTTGGAAAAGAATGTCAATTTTTTTCATCATGGCCAGGTATATATGATAATCGGATCATTTAAAGCTAAAGATCGGCATAAAATAGTTCACATCCTTGCAGGCGTTGGAAAATACATATGAACTAACAGATTTTGTAGCATTTGATCTAGCATATTGTTCACAAGTTAAAATTGTCACTTTGGAGTCGGGGCTATACGCCATTGAAGAGATTCTTATGGCTTTCAAATCATCGCGCCCGCACACCTCCTCCTCCAACGCGTAGCCTGGCAGGGATGTACCACTCAGGGCTTGTTCGATCTGACATAGCACTAGTCGTATCTTAAGCCATTCTCTCATACGCAGTGCTGGAGAAAAACTCCAAGGTTTTGCTTGATAAAGTGGGCTGGGGCCATTTTCTGTGAAAATCTTCACAGTTGAATCCTCAGGTTGGAATATGTGAACCACATGTCCATCACTCATATCCAAAACTTCTCCTCCTCTATGCTTTTGTCATTGGGTTCTTGACACAAAGTACACCCAGAATTGGCCTTAATTTTCCGGTTTAATGTTCTGGGTTGATTTGATCAATTTCTTGTTTAGTGTTCTGGGGCGCTTAAGGTGTTCTGGGGCTTATTTATAATGCGTCTGCCCCCAATAACCCCGGACATTCCTGTTTCATAGACAACAGCCCTAAGGTCCCTAAAACATGGTGGGGGTCATACTCTTTGAAATGTTCAAACACATCCCCCAGTTCAACAAGGTCCCTACACATCAATCATCATGACAACTTCAAAGTAACAGATGAAATACATACAAGAATTAACACTCACTCTAAGGCGTGAGAACAGACGACAGGATGTCCTGACAGGATGCCCATATATGGGCACTTCCTAGAGCACGTGATAACTTCCCGCCAGCATGTCCTGACAGGATACCCATATATGGGCATACACACGTGACCCATGACATAGGGTCATAAATCACACGTTTGACATGTGCCGTCTACTGTATTCTCTCTGGTACCCTACCACAAGCTTTCCACAATAACTTGGGTCAATTTTGGCCCATTCCTCCTGACACCTGTGGTAACTCTGACAGTAATAAACTCCTGTATACTCAGCCTGGACATCACTGATGGTCAGAGTGAAGTCAACACCATTTCCTCTCCCACTTCCACTGAACCTGGTGGAAACTCCTGTAAACCTGTCTGATGTGTAATAGATCAGGAGTTTAGGAGCTTCTCCAGACGTCTGATGGTACCAGGCCAGGTGATACTGTGAGCCAGAGTACTGAGTAACTTTACTACTGGTGCTACAGTCAATAGAGACAGTTTGACCAGGCTGGACTGATTGAGCTGCAGACTGAGTCAGTACATACTGGCCCCAAGACCCTGCAGAGAGATAAAAGGAAAATATCACATATAGGAAGGTAAAATATTTGGAAGATTATATTCGTAATTCCACATTTACAGTGGGGAGAAAAAGTATTTTGTCAGCCACCAATTGGGCAAGTTCTCCCACTTAAAAGATGAGAGAGGCCTGTAATTTTCATCATAGGTACACTTCAACTATGACAGACAAAATGATGGAAAAAATCCAGAAAATCACATTGTAGGATTTTTAATGAATTTATTTGCAAATTATGGTGAAAAATAAGTATTTGGTCACCTACAAACAAGCAAGATTTCTGGCTCTCACAGACCTGTAACTTCTTCTTTAAGAGGCTCCTCTGTCCTCCACTCGTTACCTGTATTAATGGCACCTGTTTGAATTTGTTATCAGTATAAAAGACACCTGTCCACAACCTCAAACAGTCACACTCCAAACTCCACTATGGCCAAGACCAAAGAGCTGTCAAAGGACACCAGAAACAAAATTGTAGACTTGCACCAGGCTGGGAAGACTGAATCTGCAATAGGTAAGCAGCTTGGTTTGAAGAAATCAACTGTGGGAGCAATTATTAGGAAATGGAAGACATACAAGACCATTGATAATCTCCCTCGATCTGGGGCTCCACGCAAGTTCTCACACCCGTGGGGTCAAAATGATCACAAGAACGGTGAGCAAAACTCCCAGAACCACACGGGGGGACCTAGTGAATGACCTGCATAGAGCTGGGACCAAAGTAACAAAGCCTACCATCAGTAACACACTACGCCGCCAGGGACTCAAATCCTGCAGTGCCAAACGTGTCCCCCTACTTAAGCCAGTACATGTCCAGGCCCGTCTGAAGTTTGTTAGAGAGCATTTGGATGATCCAGAAGAAGATTGGGAGAATGTCATATGGTCAGATGAAACCAAAATATAACTTTTTGGTAAAAACTCAACTCGTCGTGTTTGGAGGACAAAGAATGCTGAGTTGCATCCAAAGAACACCATACCTACTGTGAAGCATGGGGGTGGAAACATCATGCTTTGGGGCTGTTTTTCTGCAAAGGGACCAGGACGACTGATCCGTGTAAAGGAAAGAATGAATGGGGCCATGTGTCGTGAGATTTTGAGTGAAAACCTCCTTCCATCAGCAAGGGCATTGAAGATGAAACGTGGCTTGGTCTTTCAGTATGACAATGATCCCAAACTCACCGCCCGGGCAATGAAGGAGTGGCTTCGTAAGAAGCATTTCAAGGTCCTGGAGTGGCCTAGCCAGTCTCCAGATCTCAACCCCATAGAAAATCTTTGGAGGGAGTTGAAAGTCTGTGTTGCCCAGCAACAGCCCCAAAACATCACTGCTCTAGAGGAGATCTGCATGGAGGAATAGGTCAAAATAACAGCAACAGTGTGTGAAAACCTTGTGAAGACTTACAGAAAACGTTTGACCTCTGTCATTGCCAACAAAGGGTATATAACAAAGTATTGAGATAAACTTTTGTTATTGACCAAATACTTATTTTCCACCATAATTTGCAAATAAATTCATAAAAAATTCTACAATGTGATTTTCTGGATTTTTTTCCCTCATTTTGTCTGTCATAGTTGAAGTGTACCTTTACAGGCCTCTCTCATGTTTTTAAGTGGGAGAACTTGCACAATTGGTGGCTGACTAAATACTTTTTTGCCCCACTGTACAACGCGATGCTTGCATTCTGAAATTTTTCAAAATGTCTCTCACCTTGTGCGTGACAGACAAGAGTCCAGATGAAGATGGTGATGAAAGTTATGGTTGCCTTGGGTTCTGTTTAAATGAATTACAGCTCTCACATGAAGTGTTCAACTCACAGGGCTATAAACACTCCCAGAGCACTGAAGCATGTGATGCCAATGCAAAGTGTCTTTCTATAGAAATGTTCCCCCTGGGCAAATCACTGCACTGTCATTAAGAAAAGTTCTGAAATCCTCCTCCATGTGTTGTCTGAAAGTTATTACACAAACATATTTATACTGACACATTCCTTCATTGCTGTATCAAGCTCTTTTCATGATTACTTGTTAAAATATGATTAGATATTATCAACATAGCGCACAGCAGTTTTCATACTGTTGAATGTTTAATGGTGAACAGGGAACGTGAATGTGTCCAATCTCCTGGAGTTCCAGAGTATACCAGTAGGCGGCATCAGTGACAAAATAAGATTCATTGATCAGTTCCATGTTGTGTTAATAACATTCCCCTATGTGTGTGTCTGGAGATTTTTGTACTGCGAGTCAATCAGACTGTCACTGTGGTGGACTTTCGGTGGAGGGACCAAACTGAGTGTAAGTAGTATTCAATTCTCGATCTTGACCTCTGTTATCAAAACACCAATTCAATTTCTTAACACTATTACAACTACCTTAAATAGAAAGTGTTGCATTCATTAACCTTAGAAGTAAATTGAGTTAAATTAAAATGCCTATTCAAGATGGTATATCAAACAAGGTGCTTATAAAGTGTGTATTAATTTCGAACAATGGTGGTATTGTTGAAATTTGAGAGTGGTTTGGATAAATGTAGGTTTACAAAGAGCGAGAGCCATGTCTCTATAGTTTCAAAGGTTTTTGTATGGCCGTTGCATGAGTTTGTATCACTGTGGTACACTTTTGTTGGAGGCACTAGACTGGATGTTGGAAGTAAGTTAATCTACATCTAATTTCTTATTTTCTTAAATCTTAGAAATATAGCAAATAGTCATACTATCTATCTATTTTTGCACTTTTATTTTATATTTGCTTTCTTTTGCAAAGTGCTGCTATCTTACTAATTCTGCTGTTCATAATAATATACTTTTGGTTACACCAGGGCTCACCAACCCTGTTCCTGTAGAGCTTCCCTCCTGTAGGTTTTCACTCCAACCCTGTTCTGTTGTGAACCTACAGAACAGTAGCTCTACAGGAACAGGGTTCGAGTGAAAACCTACAGGACAGTAGCTCTACAGGAACAGGTGTTGGAGTGAAAACCAACAAGACAGTAACTCTACAGGAACAGGGTTGGAGTGAAAACCTACAGGACAGTAGCTCTACAGGAACAGGGTTGGAGTGAAAACCTACTCTAGGAACAGGGTTGGAGTGAAAACCTACAGGACAGTAACTCTACAGGAACAGGGTTGGAGTGAAAACCTACAGGACAGTAACTCTACAGGAACAGGGTTGGAGTGAAAACCTACAGGACAGTAGCTCTACAGGAACAGGGTTGGAGTGAAAACCAACAGGACAGTAGCTCTACAGGAACAGGGTTGGAACAGTTGAAAACCAACAGGACAGTAGCTCTACAGGAACAGGGTTGGAGTGAAAACCTACAGGACAGTACTAGGAACAGGGTTGGAGTTCAACAGGAAGTTGGAACAGGGGAACAGGGTTGGAGTGAAAACCAACAGGACAGTAGTTCAACAGGAACAGGGTTGGAGTGAAAACCTACAGGACAGTAGCTCTACAGGAACAGGGTTGGAGTGAAAACCTACAGGACAGTAGCTCTACAGGAACAGGGTTGGAGTGAAAACCTACAGGACAGTAGCTCTACAGGAACAGGGTTGGAGTGAAAACCTACAGGACAGTAGCTCTACAGGAACAGGGTTGGAGTGAAAACCAACAGGACAGTAGCTCTACAGGAACAGGGTTGGAGTGAAAACCAACAGGACAGTAGCTCTACAGGAACAGGGTTGGAGTGAAAACGTACAGGACAGTAGCTCTACAGGAACAGGGTTGGAGTGAAAACCTACAGGACAGTAGCTCTACAGGAACAGGGTTGGAGTGAAAACCTAACAGGAAGTAAAACCTACACAGGAACAGGGTTGGAAAACGTGAAAACCTACAGGACAGTAAATCTAGCTCTAGGAACAGGGTTGGAGTGAAAACCAACAGGACAGTAACTCTACAGGAACAGGGTTGGAGTGAAAACCAACAGGACCAACAGGACAGTAGCTCTACAGGAACAGGGTTGGAGTGAAAACCTACAGGACAGTAGCTCAACAGGAACAGGGTTGGAGTGAAAACCAACAGGACAGTAACTCTACAGGAACAGGGTTGGAGTGAAAACCAACAGGACAGTAGCTCTACAGGAACAGGGTTGGAGTGAAAACCAACAGGACAGTAACTCTACAGGAACAGGGTTGGAGTGAAAACCTACAGGACAGTAGCTCTACAGGAACAGGGTTGGAGTGAAAACGTACAGGACAGTAGTTCAACAGGAACAGGGTTGGAGTGAAAACCTACAGGACAGTAGCTCTACAAGAACAGGGTTGGAGTGAAAACCTACAGGACAGTAGCTCTACAGGAACAGGGTTGGAGTGAAAACCTACAGGACAGTAGCTCTACAGGAACAGGGTTGGAGTGAAAACGTACAGGACAGTAGTTCAACAGGAACAGGGTTGGAGTGAAAACCAACAGGACAGTAGCTCTACAGGAACAGGGTTGGAGTGAAAACCTACAGGACAGTAAATCTACAGGAACAGGGTTGGAGTGAAAACGTACAGGACAGTAGCTCTACAGGAACAGGGTTGGAGTGAAAACCAACAGGACAGTAACTCTACAGGAACAGGGTTGGAGTGAAAACCTACAGGACAGTAACTCTACAGGAACAGGGTTGGAGTGAAAACCTACAGGACAGTAACTCTACAGGAACAGGGTTGGAGTGAAAACCAACAGGACAGTAACTCTACAGGAACAGGGTTGGAGTGAAAACCAACAGGACAGTAGCTCTACAGGAACAGGGTTGGAGTGAAAACCTACAGGACAGTAGCTCAACAGGAACAGGGTTGGAGTGAAAACCAACAGGACAGTAACTCTACAGGAACAGGGTTGGAGTGAAAACCAACAGGACAGTAGCTCTACAGGAACAGGGTTGGAGTGAAAACCAACAGGACAGTAACTCTACAGGAACAGGGTTGGAGTGAAAACCTACAGGACAGTAGCTCTACAGGAACAGGGTTGGAGTGAAAACGTACAGGACAGTAGTTCAACAGGAACAGGGTTGGAGTGAAAACGTACAGGACAGTAGTTCAACAGGAACAGGGTTGGAGTGAAAACCTACAGGACAGTAGCTCTACAGGAACAGGGTTGGAGTGAAAACCTACAGGACAGTAAATCTACAGGAACCGGGTTGGAGTGAAAACCTACAGGACAGTAACTCTACAGGAACAGGGTTGGAGTGAAAACCTACAGGACAGTAACTCTACAGGAACAGGGTTGGAGTGAAAACCTACAGGACAGTAGCTCTACAGGAACAGGGTTGGAGTGAAAACCAACAGGACAGTAGCTCTACAGGAACAGGGTTGGAGTGAAAACCAACAGGACAGTAACTCTACAGGAACAGGGTTGGAGTGAAAACCTACAGGACAGTAAATCTACAGGAACAGGGTTGGAGTGAAAACCAACAGGACAGTAACTCTACAGGAACAGGGTTGGAGTGAAAACCAACAGGACAGTAGCTCTACAGGAACAGGGTTGGAGTGAAAACCTACAGGACAGTAGCTCAACAGGAACAGGGTTGGAGTGAAAACCAACAGGACAGTAACTCTACAGGAACAGGGTTGGAGTGAAAACCAACAGGACAGTAGCTCTACAGGAACAGGGTTGGAGTGAAAACCAACAGGACAGTAAATCTACAGGAACAGGGTTGGAGTGAAAACCAACAGGACAGTAACTCTACAGGAACAGGGTTGGAGTGAAAACCAACAGGACAGTAACTCTAAAGGAACAGGGTTGGAGTGAAAACCTACAGGACAGTAGTTCAACAGGAACAGGGTTGGAGTGAAAACCAACAGGACAGTAGCTCTACAGGAACAGGGTTGGAGTGAAAACCTACAGGACAGTAGCTAAATCTACAGGAACAGGGTTGGAGTGGACAGTAGCTCTACGTAAGGACAGTAGCTCTACAGGAACAGGGTTGGAGTGAAAACCAGGACAGTAAATCTACAGGAACAGGGTTGGAGTGAAAACCAACAGGACAGTAACTCTACAGGAACAGGGTTGGAGTGAAAACCTACAGGACAGTAACTCTACAGGAACAGGGTTGGAGTGAAAACCTACAGGACAGTAGCTCTACAGGAACAGGGTTGGAGTGAAAACCAACAGGACAGTAACTCTACAGGAACAGGGTTGGAGTGAAAACCTACAGGACAGTAGCTCTACAGGAACAGGGTTGGAGTGAAAACCTACAGGACAGTAAATCTACAGGAACAGGGTTGGAGTGAAAACGTACAGGACAGTAGCTCTACAGGAACAGGGTTGGAGTGAAAACCAACAGGACAGTAAATCTACAGGAACAGGGTTGGAGTGAAAACCAACAGGACAGTAACTCTACAGGAACAGGGTTGGAGTGAAAACCTACAGGACAGTAACTCTGGGAACAGGGTTGGAGTGAAAACCTACAGGACAGTAGCTCTACAGGAACAGGGTTGGAGTGAAAACCAACAGGACAGTAACTCTACAGGAACAGGGTTGGAGTGAAAACCTACAGGACAGTAGCTCTACAGGAACAGGGTTGGAGTGAAAACCAACAGGACAGTAAATCTACAGGAACAGGGTTGGAGTGAAAACCTACAGGACAGTAGTTCAACAGGAACAGGGTTGGAGTGAAAACCAACAGGACAGTAACTCTACAGGAACAGGGTTGGAGTGAAAACCAACAGGACAGTAGCTCTACAGGAACAGGGTTGGAGTGAAAACCTACAGGACAGTAGCTCAACAGGAACAGGGTTGGAGTGAAAACCAACAGGACAGTAACTCTACAGGAACAGGGTTGGAGTGAAAACCAACAGGACAGTAGCTCTACAGGAACAGGGTTGGAGTGAAAACCAACAGGACAGTAAATCTACAGGAACAGGGTTGGAGTGAAAACCAACAGGACAGTAACTCTACAGGAACAGGGTTGGAGTGAAAACCAACAGGACAGTAACTCTAAAGGAACAGGGTTGGAGTGAAAACCTACAGGACAGTAGTTCAACAGGAACAGGGTTGGAGTGAAAACCAACAGGACAGTAGCTCTACAGGAACAGGGTTGGAGTGAAAACCTACAGGACAGTAAATCTACAGGAACAGGGTTGGAGTGAAAACGTACAGGACAGTAGCTCTACAGGAACAGGGTTGGAGTGAAAACCAACAGGACAGTAAATCTACAGGAACAGGGTTGGAGTGAAAACCAACAGGACAGTAACTCTACAGGAACAGGGTTGGAGTGAAAACCTACAGGACAGTAACTCTACAGGAACAGGGTTGGAGTGAAAACCTACAGGACAGTAGCTCTACAGGAACAGGGTTGGAGTGAAAACCAACAGGACAGTAACTCTACAGGAACAGGGTTGGAGTGAAAACCTACAGGACAGTAGCTCTACAGGAACAGGGTTGGAGTGAAAACCTACAGGACAGTAAATCTACAGGAACAGGGTTGGAGTGAAAACGTACAGGACAGTAGCTCTACAGGAACAGGGTTGGAGTGAAAACCAACAGGACAGTAAATCTACAGGAACAGGGTTGGAGTGAAAACCAACAGGACAGTAACTCTACAGGAACAGGGTTGGAGTGAAAACCTACAGGACAGTAACTCTACGGGAACAGGGTTGGAGTGAAAACCTACAGGACAGTAGCTCTACAGGAACAGGGTTGGAGTGAAAACCAACAGGACAGTAACTCTACAGGAACAGGGTTGGAGTGAAAACCTACAGGACAGTAGCTCTACAGGAACAGGGTTGGAGTGAAAACCAACAGGACAGTAAATCTACAGGAACAGGGTTGGAGTGAAAACCAACAGGACAGTAACTCTACAGGAACAGGGTTGGAGTGAAAACCAACAGGACAGTAGCTCTACAGGAACAGGGTTGGAGTGAAAACCAACAGGACAGTAAATCTACAGGAAGAGGGTTAGAGTGAAAACGTACAGGACAGTAGCTCTACAGGAATAGGGTTGGAGTGAAAACCTACAGGACAGTAGCTCTACAGGAACAGGGTTGGAGTGAAAACCAACAGGACAGTAAATCTACAGGAACAGGGTTGGAGTGAAAACCAACAGGACAGTAAATCTACACGAACAGGGTTAGAGTGAAAACGTACAGGACAGTAGCTCTACAGGAACAGGGTTGGAGTGAAAACGTACAGGACAGTAACTCTACAGGAACAGGGTTGGAGTGAAAACGTACAGGACAGTAACTCTACAGGAACAGGGTTGGAGTGAAAACGTACAGGACAGTAACTCTACAGGAACAGGGTTGGAGTGAAAACGTACAGGACAGAAGTTCAACAGGAACAGGGTTGGAGAGCCATGCTCTTCCACTATACTTGCTTGTTTTGTCACATAAACTGAAGTTAGGTGAACTATTAGAATTTTAGCAACCAGGAAATGAGTTATTTCTGCATAATCTTTAAATGTAATATTATATAGACATGGTTACAGTCAACTGGAATTGACTTCCTCAGCATTATTTTAAACAGATCATCATTTAGGAATAGGTCATATATTCTGTGGAATTTTCTTTAAAATAACAATAATAATGAATAATGAAATGCAGTTTGATTCCTAGGATTTTATCCCATTACAAAAAGGGAGAGGATGCTGAAATATTTTCATTTTAAACAGTAAAAGTTTTGAAGATAGTTGAATGGTTTTTCAGTCATCTCATACAGTTATAAGATGTTTCAGTAGCTACTCAAAGATAAGTGAAAGAGTGACAGAAAGACTGAGAAGCTGTGTGTTTGAGGGACAGAAACCTATTGAAAACAAAACATCTTAGTTAAAAGCTAAGATGTAAAACTGCTGCATCATTATTGTCATATCAGTCTGGTGATTGACTGACAGCTCCCCTCTCTCTAACTTCCCACCTGTCTGCTAGGTGACGTTCGTCCCCCCATGACAGTCCTGCCCCCCTCCAGTGTGGAGCTGCAGCAGGGGAAGGCCACTCTCATGTGCCTGGCAAACAAGGTCTTCCCCTCAGACTGGAAGCTGAGCTGGAAGGTGGATGGGAGCAGTAGCAGGGGAGGACGGTGGACTCTGACCTTCATGGTGTTTTAGGTCAGGTCGTGACAAGGGGGGTTTCTAGATAGAAATATACAATTTGGTGTATGTGTATGGTTCCCAATTGGAGGCAGCTGATAATCGTTGCCTCTAATTGGGGATCATACTTAGTGTGTTCCTTTTCCCACCTGCGATGTGGGATAGATATTGTTTTGTAGTAGTGCCTATGTGCTCTACGTACTTCACATCATTATATCTTTGTGTCACGATCGTCGTATTGAGTAGACCAAAGCGCAGCGTGGTGTGAATGCATGATTTTAATGAAAGACGAAAAAAAAACACAAAGTATACTAACTAACAAGACGACCGTGACTGCTACCAAACCACTGTGCTAACGTGCAACATAACATAGACAACAACCCACGAACCACAATACAAACAGGCTACCTAAATATGGTTCCCAATCAGAGACAACGACAAACACCTGCCACTGATTGAGAGCCATATCAGGCCAAAACACATAGAAATAGACAAACTAGACATACAACATAGAATGCCCACTCATATCACACCCTGACCAAACAAAACATAGAAACAAACAATGCAAATCATGGTCAGAGTGTGACACTGTTTTGATAAGTTTCACTATTAATAAAATGTGGAACTCTTCTCACGCTGCTTCATGATATTACTAATACTGAAGCCATGTGCTATAAACTCACTGGTCTTCATGATATTACTAATACTGAAGCCATGTGCTATAAACTCACCGGTCTTCATGATATTTCTAGTACTGAGGCCATTGGTTATAAAGCCACTAGTCTTCATGATATTTCTAATACTGAAGCCATGTGCTATAACCTCACTAGTCTTCATGATATTTCTAATAGTGAAGCCATTGGTTATAAAGCCACTAGTCTTCATGATATTTCTAATACTGAAGCCATGTGCTATAACCTCACTAGTCTTCATGATATTTCTAATACTGAAGCCATTGGTTATAAAGCCACTAGTCTTCATGATGTTTCTAATACTGAAGCCATGTGCTATAACCTCACTAGTCTTCATGATATTTCTAATACTGAAGCCATTGGTTATAAAGCCACTAGTATTCATGATATTTCCAATACTGAAGCCATGTGCTAAAAACTCACTGAAACTCTCTGGGGACAGCTGAACATCTGGCTATGGTGCTGCTCTATTCTGGGAGTGTGGCAGTTCCCTGCCCATGTAAATCTGAGTTTCAACCCCACCACAGCTCACAATCTCTCAGCCTCAATCTTCTGGGACTGGGGCAGCTGTGTGTTTGACCAGAGAACTGAACTGGCTGGGGAAGCAGATAATTACACTGGACTTTGCAAAATGTTCAAATAGGGGACTTCACTCAGGTCTTTATGGTTTTCTATATGTAAAATAAATGTATTTGTGACAGAAACAGTTGAAGTCGGAAGTTTACATACACTTAGGTTGGAATCATTAAAATTCGTTTTTCAACCACCCAACAAATTTCTTGTTGACAAACAAGTGCTGGTAAATCGGTTAAGACATCCTTTTTGCATGACACAAGAAATTTGTTCAACAATTGTTTACAGACAGATTATTTCCCTTACGTATAACTCACTGTATCACAATTCCAGTGGGTCAGAAGTTTACATACACTAAGTTGACTGTACCTTTAAACAGCTTGGAAAATTCCAGATAATGATGTCATGGCTTTAGAAGCTTCTGATAGGCTAATTGACATCATTTGAGTCAATTGGAGGTGTACCTGTGGATGTATTTCTAGGCCTACCTTCAAACTCAGTGCTTCTTTGCTTGACAACATGGGAAAATCAAAAGAAATCAGCCAAGACCTCAGAAAAAATGGTAGACCTCCACAAGTCTGGTTCATTCTTGGGAGCAATTTCCAAACGCCTGAAGGTACCACGTTCATCTGTACAAACAATATTACGCAAGTATAAACACCATGGGAACGCGCAGCTGTCACACCGCTCAGGAAGGAGATGCGTTCTGTCTCCTAGAGATTAACATACTTTGGTGCGAAACGTGCAAATCAAATCCAGAACAACAGCAAAGAACCTTGTGAAGATGCTGGAGGAAACACGTACAAAAGTATCTATATCCACAGTAAAACAAGTCCTATATCGACATAACCTGAAAGGCCGCTCAGCAAGGAAGAAGCCACTGCTCCTAAACCGCCATAAAAACCAAAACAGATCATCAAAATGGCTCATGTTTCAAAACTCTAAGCACATTTCCAACTGACTGAGTACAACAATCAAAATTACAAATCACTCTTTCAATTTGGATGCATATCTAATCGAATGATCTTTTTTGTCACCTTTATTTAACCAGGTAAGCTAGTTAAGAAAAAGTTCTCATTTACAACTGCGACCTGGCAAAGATAAAGCAAAGCAGTGCGACACAAACAACAACACGGGGTTAAACATGGAATAAACAAGCGTACAGTCAATAACACAATAGAACAAAAATTCAGTATTTTTACAGTGTGTGCAAATAGCGTAAGGAGGTAAGGCAATATGTAGGCCATAGTAGCAAAGTAATTACAATTTAGCAGATTAACACTGGAGTGATAGATGAGCAGACGATGAAGAGCAGATGATAATGTGCAAGTAGTGAAACTGGTGTGCAAAAGAGCAGAAAAGTAAATAAAAACAATATGGGGATGAGGAAGGTAGATTGGGTGGGGTTTTTACAGATGGACTATGTACAGCTGCAGCGATCAGTTTGCTGCTCAGATAGCTGATGTTTAAAGTTAATGAGGGAAATGTAAGTCTTCAGCTTCAGCGATTTTTGCAATTCGTTCCAGTCACTGGCAGCAGAGAACTGGAAGGATAGGCGGCCAAAGGAGGTGTTGGCTTTGGGGATGATCAGTGAGATATACAGTACCTGCTGGAGCGTGTGCTACGTGTGGGTGTTGTTATCGTGACTAGTGAGCTGAGATAAGGAGGAGCTTTACCTAGCATAGACCTATAGATGACCTGGAGCCAGTGGGTTTGGCGACGAATATGTAGCGAGGGTCAGCCGACTAGAGCATACAGGTAGCAGTGGTGGGTGGTATAAGGTGCTTTGGTAACAAAACGGGTGGCACTGTGATAGACTGCTTCCAGTTTGCTGAGTAGAGTATTGGAAGCTATTTTGTAGAAGATATCACCGAAGTTGAGGATCGGTAGGATAGTCAGTTTTACTAGGGTAAGTTTGGTGGCGTGAATGAAGGAGACTTTGTTGCGAAATAGAAAGCCGATTCTAGATTTGATTTTGGATTGGAGATGTTTGATGTGAGTCTGGAAGGAGAGTTTACAGTCTAGCCAGACACCTAGGTATTTGTAGTTGTCCATGTATTCTAGGAAAGAACCGTCCAGAGTAGTGATGCTAGTCGGCGGGTGCGGGCAGCAAATGGTTGAAAAGCATGCATTTGGTTTTACTAGCGTTTAAGAGCAGTTGGAGGCCATGGAATGAGTTTTGTATGGCATTGAAGCTCATTTGGAGGTTAGTTAACACAGTCTCCAAAGAAGGGCCATATGTACACAGAATAGTGTTGTCTGCGTAGAGGTGGATCAGGGAATCACCCACAGCAAGAGCGTCATCGTTGATATATACAGAGAAAAGAGTCGGCCCGAGAATTGAACCCTGTGGTACCCCCATAGAGACTGCCAGAGGTCCGGACAACAGGCCCTCCGATTTGACACACCGAAGTCTGTCTGCGAAGCAGTTGTAGACATTTTACATCAAATTTTGTTGGAAGGTATAACCAAACTGTATATGAATGTGGCTGTAAATACTACATCAATTTGCTCTCATTACGTTGTTTACCAGTTTATAATAGTAACCTCGGGGGGTTGTGGTATATGGCCAATATACCCCGGCTAAGGGCTGTATCCAGGCACTCCGAGTTGTGTTGTGCTTACGAACAGCCCTGAGCCGTGGTATATTGGCCATATACCACAACAATTTTGCACAATGTTGCATGGGGCAAAAAACATTTAAGGCATACAACATGACTCTGTAAAAGCGCCACTATTGTGAACCACCAATCTAACTTTGGGTTGGGGAAGTCCTGTGATTCGGGGGTAGAATGGGAACCGTTTGTCTTCTTCGGTCTCATCACTTGTTTTTCTATCCATGGGAACCTGTTTTGTACCTTATTAAAAAGATACAATCATTTGATCACCAACATATAATAAATGGTATACAACAACGTGCTACAGTTTTACAGTAGCCAACTGCTTTACAATACCCCTGTTTCTGATGATTTGTCCTACATACAGTATGTACTGTATAAGGATAATACAACTATAAGACTGACATACAGTGCCTTCAGAAAGTATTCATACCCCTTGAATTATGCCACATTGCCACATATTACAGCCTGAATTCAAAATGCATTAAAAATATTGTTTCCTCACCCATCTACACACAATACCCCATAATGACCAAGTGAAAACATGTTTTGAAAAACTTTTGCAAATGTATTGAAAACGAAAAATAGAAACAGCTCACACCCCTGAGTCAATACTTTGTAGAACCACCTTTGCAGTGATTACAGCTGTGAGTCTTTCTGGGTAAGTCTCTAAGAGCTTTCCACACTTGGATTGTGCACCATTTCCCCATTACTCTTTTGAAAATTCTTCGAGCTCTGTCAAATTGGTTGCAGATCATTGATAGATAAAAATGTTTAGGTTTTGCCATAGATTTTTTAAAGTCAAAACTGTAACTCGGCCACTCCGGAACATTTACTGCGTTCTTGGTAAGCAAGTCCAGTGTAGATTTGCTTCATTTTAGGTTATAGTCCTGCTGAAAGGTGAATTTGTTACCCAATGTCTGGTGGAAAGCAGACTGAACCAGGTTTTCCTATAGGATTTTGCCTGTGCTTGGCTCCATTCCCTTTTTTTTATCCTGAAAAACTCCCTAGTCCATAACGATTACAAGCATACCCATAACATGAAGCAGTTACCACTATGTTTGAAAATGTGGAGAGTGGTACTCAGTAATGTGTTGTATTAGATTTGCTTCGTATTCAGGACAAAGAATTAATTGCCACATTTCTTGCGGTATTATTTTTGTGCCTTGTGGCAAACAGGATGCATGTTTTGAAATATTTGTATTCCGTACAGGCTTCCTTCTTTTCACTCTGTCAATAAGATTAGTATTGTGGAGTAACTAAAATGTTGTTGATCCATCCTCCGATTTCTCCAATCACAGCCATTAAACTCTGTAACTGTTTTAAAGTCAACATTGGCCTCAAGGTGAAATTCCTTCCTCTCCGGCAACTGAGTTAGGAAGGATGCTTGTATCTTTGTAGCGACTGGGTGTATTGATCCACCATCCAATGTGTAATTAATAACTTTAATAACTACATGTTTTATCCTGAACTTATTTAGGATTGCCATAACAAAAGGGTTGAATACTTATTGAATCAAGACAATTCAGCTTTCACCTTTTATTAATTTGTAAAAATTTCTTCGAACATTATTTGACTTTGACATTACAGGAGTTTGTGTGTAGGCCAGTGACACAAAATCTTAATTTAATCTATTTTAAATTCAGGCTGGAAAAAAACTGTGGAAAAAGTCAACGGGTGTGAATACTTTCCGAAGGCGCTGTATTTCTGAACATGTGTAACAGTATTGTTCCGTCCCTCTCCTTGCCCCAACATGGGCTCGAACCAGGGACCCTCTGCACACAGACAACAGTCACCCTCAAAGCATCGTTACCCATCGCGCCACATAAGCATTGCAGAGCAAGGGGAACAACAACTTCAAGGCCTCAGAGCGAGTGAAGTCACTGATTGAAACGCTATTAGCGCGCACAACTGCTAACTAGCTAGCCATTTCACATCGGTTACACATGCTCACAACCTGCCATTGGATACAAATGATTTAAAACATGGTGCATGTTAGGTGATGGTCAAATCCTGTGTGGAAAATTATATTTACCCTCTACTATAATTTGAAAATTATATTTACCTCCTACTATAATTTGAAAATGATATTTACCCTCTACTATAATTTGAAAATGATATTTACCCTCTACTATAATTTTAAAATGATATTTACCCTCTACTATAATTTGAAAATGATATTTACCTCCTACTATAATTTGAAAATGATATTTACCCTCTACTATAATTTGAAAATTATATTTACCCTCTACTATAATTTGAAAATTATATTTACCCTCTACTATAATTTGAAAATTATATTTACCCTCTACTATAATTTGAAAATTATATTTACCCTCTACTATAATTTGAAAATTATATTTACACTCTACTATAATTTGAAAATGATATTTACCATCTACTATTCTTTCTATTCACCACTTCAAAAAGAAAAGCAAGTTAGATTTGATTTTGCTTGAATGACTCAACAGTGAAAGTTCTGTGAAACCCCAATGAATTCACAATCAAAAGTTCTGAACATAAGATAGAGGGCATTACATGTGTTTGGACTTTTGAGTTGTGTACTTATAAATATACTACTTACATCTGAAAATCTCCAAGTTCCCCAGAACCGTATAAAAAGGAAGTTACACTCTATATACTTATTAAATTGTTGGGAGCATATGCAGGATGTGTGATGCATATCTATGTATAGTGTTCTACTTTCTCTCTTTCTATTTATACAGTTAGTCAGCACCTCTACAATAAATGCTGGGTGTGCATCAGCTCATGATTTTTACCACCTGATCATAACCCCCCAAAAACTGTTTATAGTTTCATAAAATGTTTTAAACTACAGTATGTCAATCTCAAGCTTTATTTCTAATTTTGAACCTAAAGGCATGTTCCTTTGGGTACAGATAAAGTTGTTTGTCTGTTTACCAAATGTGTTATTACATCTGACATATGGCAAGTTCTACCTTCATTTGGTTGAGAATTTAAAAAAATGGCGGTGTTGGCAAGTAGGCTCACTTCTTGTTGCGGGTTAGACTGAAACTAAAATGGTTAAACCCACATTGGGCTTCAGAGTGGTGTAAGGTTTGAAATGCATGCTTTAATTGATCTATTTAGGCAGAAATGTTGTTGCATGGATCTAGTGTGTTTTTCCATTGTGCTCACTGCTCAAATACCTGATTTTGACATACATTGAGGCAACTTCACAAGTATGACGAAATATTCCAAAACACTATGGTAAGTTGAAGCTCCTCTGAACCAAAGCAGAAGTACATGCACTACAAGAGAAACTTACTCATGGTAACCAAATATATGTATTTATTCATGGGAAAGCTGACAGAAGCAATACAATTTAGGCTTTGACCAATGGAGGTCAAGCTTGAAGGGCGTTAGATCCCCGAAATAACAAATCTAGGCTAACCTATGGATACCTAGAAAGTACAGCCTATACAGTCAGCAAACCAAAATGTAGGTTTTGTTGAGGACAAAATAGCAGGGGCAATGGGACTCTTATTTGGCTGCTCTAAAATCAAAGTCAAGAACACCTAAAAAAAGCAATTTATTTTTGAGAGTACCCTGACTTGTTAAGTTTAGGGTGGGGGGTTTGATTATGGGTAGGCTGAGGGTTAGAATTAGGGGTTGGCATGCCATTCACATGCCTTTAGTCACACCAGCAGAGCACAGCTTCATACATCAGATATTTGTGACCTGCATCCTGCTTTCGCTCCTCGACGACGACTTGGGCTGCTCACGGATCCTCCGCGAGGCGAAGGCGTACAGGAAGGGGTCCAGGCAGCTGTTAAAAAACGTAAAACTCCGGACGACACGCGCTGCCGCGCTTCTGTGTCTCAGCAGCGCTGCTGATGCCTCTGGCCAGGAAGTCTGCAGCACAATGCCAGCGATGTCCACCACATTGACAATGTGCACAGGGATCCAGAGGATGAAGAAGGCGACCACCACACTGGTCACCAGCCGGGTCATCTTGGCACTGCTGAACAGCGCCGTCTGGTTCACCCGCCGGTGGAGGCGGCAGTAGGACGTGACCAGCACAGAGAACGGAATCACAAACCCTAAAAGGGTCTCCAAGATGAGGACAGCAACTCTTTCAGCATCGGAGCCCGTGTGTCGCTGGCACTTGAGCTCGCCATCGCGCACATCGCGAGTGGCAACTGCAGGGGCAGTCAGAGCACAGGCGAGACCCCACAGGGCCAGGAGCAGCACTACCTCCCCCTTGCGCCCCAGCCTGTTCCACATCTGCGGGTAGAGGACCTGGAGGTAGCGCTGGACACCGAGTAGAGTAACCGTTAGCACGTTAGCATACAGGCTGAGGTAGAGCATGAAGGTGGCTAACTTGCATGCAGCACGGCCCAGAGTCCAGCCTTGCCGGAGAGTATAGATCCACACGGGCACCGTGGCAAGGCACAGGATGTCGGAGGAAGCCAGGTTCAGCATGAGGCACAGGGTGAAGTTGGGGCGTCGGGACGTGCGGCGCAGGATGACCACCAGGACAGCTATGTTACCAGGGAGGCCCAGCGCACAGCACAGCCCCAGGACGGTGCTCGAAATCAGGCGGCCCGAATCCCGGGAGGTGGAGTCCAAGCTAGAGTTGCTGGAGGAGTCCATGTTCACCGTGGTCCGTGAAAAAATATGAGCTATCTGGAAGACAGTAGACTTTAGACATCTAATTCTTTAGTTTCTCGTTCTTCAAATCCTCACAAGTTTGTTATCTTTTCTTGAAATCTTGTCATAGAGTGATAATAAGGAAACTGATGTGGGTTAACTGCTTCTGGTCAGCTTCCTCATGACAAAGCTCTCTGTGTGTGTGTGTGTGTGTGTGTGTGTGTGTGTGTGTGTGTGTGTGTGTGTGAGAGAGAGAGAGAGAGAGTATGAATCAGAGAGAGAGATATTTGTGTTTGAGTTTAACATTTAGAAACTTCCAATTTTGTCATTAAGGCTACACTCAACCTGATTCTCATCAATAGACACATGACACTGAGAAGATAGTTTAAGTGTTAGGCAAAACATATAAAGTAGATTGTAGGTGTGTCTAGGGGGAAGCCACAAGTGCAAAAAGTTTTAATGATTTGAACTTTTGACAGACACAGTGGGGCAAAAAAGTATTTAGTCAGCCACCAATTGTGCAAGTTCTCCCACTTAAAAAGATGAGAGAGGCCTGTAATTTTCACCATAGTTACATTTCAACTATGACAAACAAAATGAGGGGAAAAAATCCAGAAAGTCACATTGTAGGATTTTTAATGAATTTATTTGCAAATGATGGTGGAAAATAAGTATTTGGTCAATAACAAAAGTTTATCTCAATACTTTGTTTTATACCCTTTGTTGGCAATGACAGAGGTCAAATGTTATCTGTAAGTCTTCACAAGGTTTTCACACACTGTTGCTGGTATTTTGGCCCATTCCTCCATGCAGATCTCCTCTAGAGCAGTGATGTTTTGGGGCTGTTGCTGGGCAACACAGACTTTCAACTCCCTCCAAAGATTTTCTATGGGGTTGAGATCTGGAGACTGGCTAGGCTACTCCAGGACCTTGAAATGCTTCTAACGAAGCCACTCCTTCATTGCCCGGGCGGTGTGTTTGGGATCATTGTCATGCTGAAAGACCCAGCCACGTTTAATCTTCAATGCCCTTGCTGATGGAAGGAGGTTTTCACTCAAAATCTCACGATACATGGCCCCATTCATTCTTTCCTTTACACGGATCAGTCGTCCTGGTCCCTTTGCAGAAAAACAGCCCCAAAGCATGATGTTTCCATCCCCATGCTTCACAGTAGGTATGGTGTTCTTTGGATGCAACTCAGCATTCTTTGTCCTCCAAACACGACGAGTTGAGTTTTTACCAAAAAGTTATATTTTGGTTTCATCTGACCATATGACATTCTCCCAATCTTCTTCTGGATCATCCAAATGCTCTCTAGCAAACTTCAGATGGGCCTGGACATGTACTGGCTTAAGCAGGGGGACACGTCTGGCACTGCAGGATTTGAGTCCCTGGCGGCGTAGTGTGTTACTGATGGTAGGCTTTGTTACTTTGGTCCCAGCTCTCTGCAGGTCATTCACTAGGTCCCCCCGTGTGGTTCTGGGATTTTTGCTCACCGTTCTTGTGATCATTTTGACCCCACGGGGTGAGATCTTGCGTGGAGCCCCAGATCGAGGGAGATTATCAGTGGTCTTGTATGTCTTCCATTTCCTAATAATTGCTCCAACAGTTGATTTCTTCAAACCAAGTTGCTTACCTACTGCAGATTCAGTATTCCCAGCCTGGTGCAGGTCTACAATTTTGTTTCTGGTGTCCTTTGACAGCTCTTTGGTCTTGGCTATAGTGGAGTTTGGAGTGTGACTGTTTGAGGTTGTGGACAGGTGTCTTTAATACTGATAACAAGTTCAAACAGGTGCCATTAATACAGGTAACGAGTGGAGGACAGAGGAACCTCTTAAAGAAGAAGTTACAGGTCTGTGAGAGCCAGAAATCTTGCTTGTTTGTAGGTGACCAAATACTTATTTTCCACCATAATTTGCAAATAAATTAATTAAAAATTCTACAATGTGATTTTCTGGATTTCTTTTCCTCATTTTGTCTGTCATAGTTGAAGTGTACCTATGATGAAAATTACAGGCCTCTCTCATATTTTTAAGTGGGAGAACTTGCACAATTGGTGGCTGACTAAATATTTTTTTGCCCCACTGTAAATGGATGTGTAATGCATTTAATCCATCTCTGGGTTGTTGGCTCTCTTTGGCTGTAATTGCATTAGTTTAATGCTTCCATTTAGTGACAAAATAAGGCTAGAAAAACTTCTAAAATTGAGGAAATGGTGTTTGACCCCAAGTCAGTCGGTGACCACGTGTCTATGGTTGTCCACAATGCCAACATAGCACAGGTTAGATCATATAAGTACCTGGGTGCTGAGCTGGAAGGTCAAAGTAAACAGGGTCTGCTGTTTACAACGCCTCTATTTCCTTCGTAGACTAAGGGAATTTGGAGTTGACCAGAAAAAATGCTCCTGTTCTTCCATGAGGTCACAGAGAGAATCCTGCGATACGGCATCACAGTCTGGTTTGCAAATGATCAAATTGCCCTGAAGGTCTTGGGTGTGAGGCAACATCACTCACTGAAGACTATTTTTGAATAGACAATTATCAGACAAGATCAGAAAATAATTTCAGATCCCTCCCATTGCCTTTTCTAGGGTCCCTCCTATCCTCAGACACTCTCTATAGGGTTCCTCCTACCCTCAGACATACTCTAATGGGTCCCTCCCCCACTCAGACAAAAACTATAGGGTCCCTCCTCCCCTCAGACAGACTCTATAAGGGCCCTCCTCACCTCAGACATACTCTATAGGGTCCCTCCTCCCCTCAGACAGACACTATAGGGTCCCACCTCCCCTGAGACAGACACTATAGGGTCCCTTCTCCCCTCAGACAGACACTATAGGGTCCCACCTCCCCTGAGACAGACACTATAGGGTCCCTCCTCCCCTCAGACAGACACTATAGGGTCCCACCTCCCCTGAGACAGACACTATAGGGTCCTTCCTCCCCTCAGACAGACACTATAGGGTCCTTCCTCCCCTCAGACAGACACTATAGGGTCCCTCCTCCCCTCAGACAGACTATAAGGGCCCTCCTCCCCTCAGACAGACACTATAGGGTCCCTCCTCCCCTCAGACAGACTCTATAAGGGCCCTCCTCACCTCAGACAGGCACTAAATGGTCCCTCCTCCCCTCAGACAGACACTATAGGGTACCTCCTCCCCTCAAACAGACTCTATAAGGGCCCTCCTCACCTCAGACAGACTCTATAGGGTCCCTCCTCCCCTCAGACAGACACTATAGGGTCCCTCCTCCCCTCAGACAGGCACTATAGGGTCCCTCCTCCCCTCAGACAGACACAATAGGGTCCTTCCTCCCCTCAGACAGACACAATAGGGTCCTTCCTCCCCTCAGACAGACACAATAGGGTCCTTCCTCCCCTCAGACAGACACTATAGGGTCCTCCCTCCCCTCTGGCTGGTCCCTCCTCCCCTCAGACAGGCACTAAATGGTCCCTCCTCCCCTCAGACAGACACTATAGGGTACCTCCTCTCCTCAGACAGACTCTATAGGGGCCCTCCTCACCTCAGACAGACACTATAGGGTCCCTCCTCCCCTCAAACAGACATTATAGGGTCCCTCCTCCCCTCAGACAGGCACTATAGGGTCCCTCCTCCCCTCAGACAGACACAATAGGGTCCTTCCTCCCCTCAGACAGACACAATAGGGTCCTTCCTCCCCTCAGACAGACACTATAGGGTCCCACCTCCCCTGAGACAGACACTATAGGGTCCTTCCTCCCCTCAGACAGACACTATAGGGTCCCTCCTCCCCTCAGACAGACACTATAGGGTCCTCCCTCCCCTCTGGCTGGTCCCTCCTCCCCTCAGACAGACACTAAATGGTCCCTCCTCCCCTCAGACAGACACTATAGGGTACCTCCTCTCCTCAGACAGACTCTATAGGGGCCCTCCTCACCTCAGACAGACACTATAGGGTCCCTCCTCCCCTCAAACAGACATTATAGGGTCCCTCCTCCCCTCAAACAGACACTATAGGGTCCCTCTTCCCCTCAGACAGATAATTTAGGGTCCTTCCTCCCCTCAGACAGACGCATTAGGGTCCCTCCTCCCCTCAGAATATCGCTATAGTGTCCCTCCTCCCCTCAGACAGACACTATAGGGACCCTCCTCCCCTCAGATAGACACTATAGGGGCCCTCCTCCCATCAGACACAGACAAATGCTATAGGGTTCCTCCTCCCCTCAGGCAGACGCTATAGGGTCCCTCCTCCCCTCAGTCAGGTCCCTCCTATAGGGTTTGTGTTTGGTATGTACTTTACTCTACCTGCTCAACACAAATCCAAAAAGGACCTTTGACACACACATGACTGTAAGTCGCTTAACATAGAAGTGTCTGCTAAATGACATATATTATTATGTATATATATAAATATATATAGAGTTGAAGTCGGAGGTTTACACACTTAGGTTGGAGTTAATAAACTTTACTTTTCAACCACTCTACACATTTCTTGTTTACAAACTATAGTTGTTATAGTCAGTTAAGACAACTACTTTGTGCATGACGCAAGTATTTTTTTCCAACAACTGTTCACAGACAGATTATTTCACTTATAATTCACTGTATCACAATTCCAGTGGGTGATATGTTTTCAAACACTTAGTTGACTGTGCCTTTAAACAGCTTGGACAATTCCAGAAAATGATGTCATGGCATTAGAAGCTTCTGAAAGGCAGTGTTGGAGGTGTACCTGTGGATGTATTTCAAGGCCTACCTTCAAACTCGGTGCTTCTTTTCTTGACATCATGGGAAAATCAAAAGAAATCAGCCAAGACCTCAGTCAAAAAATGGTAGACCTCCACAAGTCTGGTTCATCCTTGGGAGCAATTTCCAAACCCCTGAAGGTACCACGTTCATCTGTACAAACAATAGTACGCAAGTATATACACCATGGGACCACGCATCTATCATATCGCTCAGGAAGGAGACACGTTCTGTCTCCAAGAGATGAACGTACTTTGGTGCGAAAAGTGCAAATCAATCCCAGAACAACAGTAAAGGACCTTGCGAAGACGCTGGAGGAAACAGGTAAAAAAGTATCTATATCCACAGTAAAACAAGTCCTATAATCGACATAACCTGAAAGGCCACTCAGCAAGGAACAAGCCACTGCTTCAAAACCGCCATTAAAAAGCCAGAGTACGGTTTGCAACTACACATGGGGACAAAGATCATACTTTTTGGAGAAATGTCCAATGGTCTGATGAAACACAAACAGAATTGTTTGGCCCTAATAACCATTGTTATGTTTGGAGGAAAAAGGGTGAGAGCTTGCAAGCCAAAGAACACCAACAGCAACATCCCAAGACATCAGTCAGGAAGTAAAAGCTTGGTCGCAAATGGGTCTTCCAAATGGAAAATGACCCCAAGCATACTTCCAAAGTTGTGGCAAAATGGCTTAAGTACAACAAAGTCAAGGTATTGGAGTGACCATCACAAAGTCCTGACCTCATTCCTATAGAACATTTGTGGGCAGAACTGAAAAATGCGTGTGCGAGCAAGGAGGCCAACAAACCTGACTCATTTACACCAGCTCTGTCAGGAGGAATGGGCCAAAATTCACCCAATTTATTGTG
Organism: Oncorhynchus nerka; assembly: GCF_034236695.1. Lineage (NCBI taxonomy): Eukaryota > Metazoa > Chordata > Actinopteri > Salmoniformes > Salmonidae > Oncorhynchus > Oncorhynchus nerka. The sequence goes on from NC_088402.1 coordinate 36,283,156, forward strand.
GGAAGCTTGTGGAAGGCTACCCAAAACGTTTGAACCAAGTTAAACAATTAAAAGGCAATGCTAACAAATACTAACTGAGTGTATGTAAACTTCTGACACACTGGGAATGTGATTAAATAAATTAAAGCTGAAATAAATCACTCTACTATTATTTTCACATTTCACATTCTTAAAATAAAGTGGTGATCCTAACTGACCTAAAACAGGGAATTTTTACTAGGATTAAATGTCAGGAATTGTGGAAACTGAGTTTAAATGTATTTGGCTAAGGTGTAAGTAAACTTCCGACGTCAACTGTATGTGTCGTACTTCTTGATGTCACGTTCTGACCTTAGTTCTTTTATTATGTCTTTGGTTTAGTATGGTCAGGGCGTGAGTTGGGTGGGTTGTCTATGTTCCTTTTTCTATGTTTTGGGATTTCTGTGTTCGGCCTGGTATGGTTCTCAATCAGAGGCAGCTGTCAATCGTTGTCCCTGATTGAGAATCATACTTAGGTAGCCTGGTTTAACTTTTGACTTGTGGGTGTTTATTTTCTGTTCTGTGTTTTGTTGCACCGTTCAGGACTGTCTGTTTGTCGGGTTTTGTTTCTGTATTCATTCTTTATTAAATTACAATGAATACTTACCACGCTGCACCTTGGTCCTCTCTTTCTCACGACAACAACCGTTACACTTGAATGGAATCAATATGACTGTATTCACTCTTTCTGGGTTGGAGGGGTAAAGTTGTTGAGTCGGTGATGAATAGTTGGGTTTGGACAGGATCAACGTTCATGCATTTGTGTACTGAAATGGGTGATTTTCCCAAAAAATCTAAACCTTTCTGAATGTTGTTCAACATTTCCTGCAAAATCAAGCATTTCTTACAGCTCTGTTTCCTTAGTGGTCCCAGTATGTTCACACAAATTTAAAATTTTGCAGAATACATTGAGAGATATGTACAATAACATTGTCCATAGACAAGTCTAACCAATTTATTCATGGGAAAGCTGACAGAAGCAATACAATTTAGGCTTTGACCAATGGAGGTCAAGCTTGAAGGGCGTTAGATCCCCAAAATAACAAATCTAGGCTAACCTATGGATACCTAGAAAGTACAGCCTATACAGTCAGCAAACCAAAATGTAGGTTTTGTTGAGGACAAAATAGCAGGGGCAATGGGACTCTTATTTGGCTGCTCTAAAATCAAAAGTCAAGAACCCCTAAAAAAAAGCTATTTATTTTTGAGAGTACCATGACTTGTTAAGTTTAGGGTGAGGGGTTTGATTATGGGTAGGCTGAGGGTTAGAATTAGGGTGTGGCATTCCAGTCACATGCCTTTAGTCACACCAGCAGAGCAGAGCTTCATACATCAGATATTTGTGACCTGCATCCTGCTTTCGCTCCTAGACGACGACTTGGGCTGCTCACGGATCCTCCGCGAGGCGAAGGCGTACAGGAAGGGGTCCAGGCAGCTGTTAAAAAACGTAAAGCTCCGGACGACACGCGCTGCCGCGCTTCTGTCTCAGCAGCGCTGCCGATGCCTCTGGCCAGGAAGTCTGCAGCACAATGCCAGCGATGCCCACCACATTGACAATGTGCACAGGGATCCAGAGGATGAAGAAGGCGACCACCACACTGGTGACCAGCCGGGTCATCTTGGCACTGCTGAACAGCGCTGTCTGGTTCACCCGCCGGTGGAGGCGGCAGTAGGACGTGACCAGCACAGAGAACAGAATCACAAACCCTAAAAGGGTCTCCAAGACGAGGACAGCAACTCTTTCAGCATCGGAGCCCGTGTGTCGCTGGCACTTGAGCTCGCCATCGCGCACATCGCGAGTGGCAACTGCAGGGGCAGTCAGAGCACAGGCGAGCCCCCACAGGGCCAGGAGCAGCACCGCCTCCCCCTTGCGCCCCAGCCTGTTCCACATCTGCGGGTAGAGGACCTGGAGGTAGCGCTGGACACCGAGTAGAGTAGCCGTTAGCATACAGGCTGAGGTAGAGCAGGAAGGTGCCTAGCTTGCATGCAGCACGGCCCAGAGTCCAGCCGTGAAAGAATAAGAGATTTAAGAGCTATCTGGAAGAAGACAGACTTCAGACATCTAATTCTCTGTTTCTGAAAACCTCAAGTTTGTTATGTTCTTTTGACTTCTTGTCACAGAATGATTGGGGAAATTGTAGGTTAACAGCCTCTGGTCAGCTTCCGCTTAATGAGCTGTGGGTGTGTTGGCATAACTCTGAATTTGTCAAAGGCTACAGCCAACCTGATTCTCACAAATAGACACACTGAGAAGATGGATGCTTTGCCTATAGCTTGAAACTACCATATATGTGCCTAGGGGCCAGCCATGCAATTTTTGTATATTTTATCATTTTTCAGTGATTTTTACTTGTGTAAAAAGTTTAAATGATTTGAACTTTTGACAGAAATGGATGCGTAATGTAATCCATCTCCTTGTTGCAAGGGCTTGATAAAGATAACAGCTTTTTCTTAGCGTTCCGCTAATTTTTTGGCCATAGCTTCAATGTTGCCATCTAGTGGCAAGGACAGAAAAACGATATAAAAGATTACTGCACCTTTAATTTCCTCCCTGCCACAGATTCTAGCAGAAATCTACCATGACTTATGTTATCTTAATTTGGGAAACTATTGACAGTAACTGGACAGTTGTATAAAGCACATTTATTTGCAGATACACATATATACAGTACTTGCATTCTCTCGTTTCTTTTAACTCACATCGTAGTTCTTGTGTTTAAAAAAAAAAAGTATTCTATATTATTATCATCACTGCATTGTTGTCAAATAGCTCGCAAGGTTAGAATTAGACAGTACTGTTTTACACCTTTTGTATCCTGTGCATGTGGAAAATTAACTTCACTAGCAGTTCCAACATATCACCAACCAACATTCTCCCTTCATTGACCTTTCCTTCTATCCTCTTATTTTGTCTCTCCTTGATTTAATGATGAGTTTCACAGTCAAAATATCTTTTGTCAGTTAAAACCTCAATATTTTACCATAACCGTTCTCTGTCGCCATCTCAGTTGTAAATGAGAACTTGTTCTCAACTGGCCCACCTGGTTAAATAAATAGTAAAAAAGAAAAATAAACAGCATTCTTTCCAACCAGAATTCACAATCCTTATCAAGTCTCACTGTGTTTTTATGAATGCAACGGACAAGAATATACAATGTGGATGGGTGGGTCTGTCAATACTAGTCAATGTCAATTGAGACCAATCTATTCAGATGGTATGGAGTGCGCAAAAATTATTCTGGGCTAACAATGAGGGAAACAAAAGAGAAAATGACTCTTGCGGTTCAGCAGTTGTCAGTCAATCAATCATCGTCGTCCTCTTCCGAGGAGGAGCACATCATGCCTCCGCTATCGTTGCGGTAACAGCGGGCCAGGAGGTGGAGTTGCTCCAGGGACTCCTGGAAGTCGGTCAGCTCAGGCCCCTGGGAGAGGAAGCTGGGGGCGATGCGGCGGGGGTCCAGGGTGCTGGCACCGCGGTGCAGCTCCGACAGCCACGGGCCCAGGGCCGGAGAAGACTGCAGGGAGGTGAGCACGGGGAGGGAGGAGACCGCACAGGACCGCTCTGTGGAAGAGAGGATAGGAAGAGGGAGATAAGGTGAGAGGTATAGACCTGACAATAATGAGAGAGACTGTTGGATGCAAGCATAGTGAGGCATGAAAACAGAATAGACTTATTTAGGGATTGTGAGGCAGGGATCTGAAGTGAAGTGACAGGGAGTGAGCGAGGAAGGGTAGAATATCCATATACAATCACTTGTGTAGCCAGATGAAATGGCTTTTACTATTACCATTTATTAATACTGCACAATTTAAAAACACTTGCCCCCTAATCCCCCCCTTCCCAGATACAAAAAAAAATCATGCCTTCCGATATTATACTTCTTCAAAAATGATATATTCTACTGAGCCATTTACTTTATGTTCGTATTCTTATATTTTATTATTGTTGTTGCATTGCCAAGAAGGAACCTGCAAGCAAGCATTTCATTGGGTGGTGTACACCATGTGTATCCTGATCATACGACTAATAGAGAGAGACAAACAGACAAACTTTGAAAATAACTTGACAGTGAGAAAGAAAGCGCAGTTAGATAACTGGACCAGAAATGTCAGAGAAACATTAGGATTAGATTTACTCACTTTTGGGGGGAGGGGCTTGACTCTGCAGAAAGCCCTGAGGACCCAAGGATTGGCTGAATATCTGTGGGAAGGGCGGGGTCAGCTTACTGGGGCTGGATACAAGCTGGACCGAACTGCACAGGGAGAATGAGGAAATGGTCAATTGTGATTTTCATGATTTAAACAGCAGGATTGGTTTGGTGTGGTCTATCAAACTACTACAGTCGTGTGTGTGTGTTGAATCCGTCCATGTGTATGTGGCCATGTCTCGAAGCCTGCCTATGTGAGTGTGTGACACTGTCAGTGCATGAGTGTAAGTGTGTGTGTGTGTGTGTGTGAGAAAACGGGTGCTATTGTGTATGCAATAATGACTCACAAAGGCGTAGCGGGGTAGTGAGCATTGATGTAGGAGGCTAGCACCTCTTCCCCACAGTCAAGGCTATGCAGCTGGGTGGGCGGCTGCATCCCTGGTCTCAGCTGGCTGCAGATGGGACCGCAACGTTACAGCAATGCACATTAACACCAGAGCAACGTTTAAAATCGGCCAAATTGGCATCGAAAAATACAGATTTCCGATTGTTATGAAAACTTGAAATCGGCAATTCCGATTAATCGGTCGACCTCTAAACATAACAGCCATGTTTTGTCTAACCTGACCAGACTCTGCCCCTCTAAACCCTTGAGGGTCACTGATTGGCCGAAGCAGTGGCCATCGCCCAGCTCGGGGCAAGCCGATAGGGGTTTCCATGGCAACACATCCGCGCAGTCACCTAGGGCGTCGGGGAGAGAGCACCCCTGCATCATCGGAAAGGGGAGGGCTCCATACGCAGCCACCACCTGAGGAAAAACACATGTTCATTAAATCAAATCAAACTTTATTTGTCACATGCACCGAATACAACAAGTGTAGACCTTACCGTGAAATGCTTACTTACAAGCCCTTAACCAACAGTGCAGTTCAAGAAGAGTTAAGAAAATACTTACCAAATAGACTAAAGTAAAAAATATAAAAAATTGGGCGGGCCGTCATCAGGCACCAAACAGAAGAAAACAGACTGAAACAGGGAGGAACTACACAGACTTGGCCAACAAGAAATGTTTTCAAATGTTTTTTTGTTTGTTGTGTGCCCACTAATCAATATGACCCTGGTCTCACACACACTGTAAATCTGTTAAATGTATAGTAGGCTGTGGGGAAGACATGATTATCTTGTGCCCTGGACATTCCCTTCTAAATGTTATTTGAGGGTGATAACTGAAGCCAACCAGAGCTGCAGTCTAGCTTGAGCTGTTATTTTAGTCATACCTGTCTAAACCTTTCAGACCTTTCACAGGTTATTTATTTAACCAGGTTAGTCTCATTGGGAAGGAAAGAAAAATTGGACATAAGAGATAGCAGTAGGGTTAGCAATGTAAATAGCTTGATTTTAAACTCAGCGGTAATGGATACAAAGAAAGCACCCAGCTCTCACCTTTCTCCCGGACACTGCCAGTGCGTCTGCAAACTCCCACATGGGGGTGCTGTTGTGCCTCAGCCTGTAAGGGACAGTAAGGGAGTCCAGGGCCAGAGCCAGCACAGAGCTGGAGTGGTACCACATTGAAGGCTGGAGGAGACCGAAAAGACAGAGTGATTGGAATAGACAGAGAAACACACACACACATTCATTTCTGGGGTTGTAGGAAATCTTAGGGTTGGCTTGCTAAAAACAACTGTTAGCATCCTCTCAAGCAACGGTGGGGGAGAGCAATTTCAATCATTTACACTACAGCTCAATCTAGTCTATATATTTTCAGCGAAATAATTAATAAATGACTACCAAAATGTGGGAATAGACAGATGATAGATGGGAAAAGAGGGTGGCGTCTGTCTGACTCACGTCGTAGTTGAGGTGGGGGAAGGAGGGGGGTTGGGCGGGCCGTCTGCCCAGCCCGCCCTTCAGGGTCAAAGGGCAGAAGAACGAGCTGTTATTGGCCATGTGGACCATGCCTAAGGAGTAGTTCAACAGGTGGTAGAGCTCCTTCATCGGGGTCTGAGGAAAGCAACAGAAGAACAATGTCATAGGACTTAATTCACAATTACTATGAGATACGGACAAAACCAGATTAGTCATTAAATCAGTAGCAAATTGTGAAATAAAAACAAAATCACAGATCTCAGCTGAACTCTATGAAATACATTTCTATCTGCAATTTTACAGCGAATAAAACCCATGGCAAAGAACTACATGGCAAGAACACCTGGGTCATGCTCATTAGGCACCAAACGGAAGAAAACTGACAAACAGGGAGGAACTATCTGGACTTGGCCAATAAGAAATGCTAATTGTCCATTGAGTGCCCTAATGAACATGACACTGTTGAATAAAACAGTGCTTACTGATGAACTGCCTGAAAACACACTGCCAAAAACCTCCCTCTTGTCACTCACTGTGTCTGGGTGACTAACAGGTGCGAGCCCCCAGGTAAGGATGCCCCGTCCCCCATAGGAGTCCTGCAGCATCTCGGTGACCTTTGAACCCAGGCCAGAGAAGCCATCAGCCAGGTCACAGAGCACCTGGAACCCCTGGGAGGGAGGGAGGGAGGGAGAGGGATGGCAGAAGGAAGAACAGGAGAAAGAGAAAGAAGAGATGACAAACAGATTAACTCAGCCATTCGAGGAGTGGTTGTACAGAATGGGGCCTTTAGAATGAACAAACTATGTTTGGATGGATATATGGATATTTTTGATATTCGAGACATGTAGTTTTCCAGGAGCAGGGTTTGTGATAACCCCTATTGGAGTCACGGTAGAGGATCACCAGTCAGTTAGTTACCTGTAGGTAGTCACATTCCTCTATGAAGAAGTGTAGTCTGTCCTCTAGATCCTCCAGCACTGAGCCCTGAAGCAGAGCCTCCCCTGGCCAAACGTTTCCAGGCGGTGGGCCTCCCTGTAGAACACAATGCCAAAACAAAGTCATTTTCCTGAGAAATCAAAGATAGTTCTGCTGTAGCGTGTGGGAAACGCACTCCGTGCGAAATAATTGGGAGTCGACCTAGCCACATAATAGGACTGTAATGTACTGTAGTGTGTGACCGTAATCACTTTTCAGGTTCATATCTGTTCAACAACTCATCAACCAAACTTTGGAACTGGCAGGGACAGCTCAGGGCTTCATGCCCTCTTTTATCCCGCTTTTCAGTTTCCAGTTCAGGTTTTTGGTTGGTCAAGGGTCCATCATAGTTAACCTTGTCATCTTCAACTGGACTTTTATTAAAACAAACTATTTGGTTTAAAATATGTAAAGAATTTTAAAAAAGACAGTAAAATAAAGAGAGGGGTGGGGTTGGATATAGGATACGAACCCGGGGTAAGGATTTCATTTTTTGGGTTGGGAATGAGATACGGAGAACTGCATCTTTGGCTGTTACTATTTGACTGCATGTTCCTATGGTGATGCTCTCACCCGTCATGGTTGTACTCGTGGATGACAGAGATTGTGCGGGGGTGCAGGTGGATCCTCAAGAAGTCCGACCATACCCTCACACTGCCCTCCAGTCGATAGCCCTTCTGAGCGCGCTCCAAGCGGCTGTTCACCGTCTCCATGGCTAAAGTCCCTACTCGGGAAACACGGATCGATGAAAAGGAAGTGTGTGTGAGTGACCGAGAGCGGCTTGTTTCTCGGTCTGATCCTCTTTTAGCCCATTTCTGGTCATACAGGTTCACACACACACAATAGTTTGCTAACTTATAAATCATGTTAAATATTGATTAAATGTCATCTTGGAAAATATACTTTAAAACTTCTTATGGCTGGGGGCAGTATTGAGGCTGGGGGCAGTATTGAGTAGCTTGGATGAATAAGGTGCCCAGAGTAAACTGCTTGCTCCTCAGTCCCAGTTGCTAATATATGCATACTATTAGTAGTATTGGATAGAAAACACTCTGAAGTTTCTAAAACTGTTTGAATGATGTATGTGAGTAACAGAACTTATATGGCAGGCAAAAACCTGAGAAAAAAATCCTCCAGCAAGTGGTAAATCTGAGGTTGGTCGATTTTCAACTCAGCCCTTATCGAAGACACAGTGGGATATTGGTCATGTTGCACTTTCTAAGGCTTCCACTAGATGTCAACCGTCTTTAGAAACTTGTTTGAGGCTTCTACTGTGACGTGGGGCCGAATGAAAGGGGAATGAGTCAGATGTCTGCCAGCAGCCACAAGCTCAGTCACGCGCATTCACATGAGAGGTAGCGCCCGTTCCTTTGCTTTTCTGAAGACAAAATAATTCTCCGGTTGGAACATTATTGAAGTTTTATGTTAAAAACATGCTAAAGATTGATTCTATACATCGTTTAACATGTTTCTACGGACTGTAACGGAACTTTTTGACATTTTGTCTGCAACTAGTGAACACGCTTTGTGAATTTGGATTTGTTTACCAAACGCGCTAACAAAAGTAGCTATTTGGACATAAATGATCGACATTATCGAACAAATCAAACATTTATTGTGGAACTGGGATTCCTGGGAGTGCATTCTGATGAAGATCATCAAAGGTAAGTGAATATTTGTAATGTTATTTCTGACTTCTGTTGACTCCAACATGGCGGATATATGCATTTGTTATCTGAGCTCTGTACTCAGATTATTGCATGGTTTGCTTTTTCCGCAAAGCTTTTTTGAAATGTGACACAGCAGTTGCATTAAGGAGAAGTATATTTTTAATTCCATGCATAACTTGTATTTTCATCAACATTTATAATGAGTATTTCTGTAAATTGATGTGGCTCTCTGCAAAATCACCGGATGTTTTTGGAACTACTGAACATAACATGCCAATGTATACAGAGATTTCTTTATATAAATATGAACTTTATCGAACAAAACATACATGTATTGTGTAACATGAAGTCCTATGAGTGTCATCTGTTGAAGATCATCAAAGGTTAGTGATTAATTCTCTCTCCATTTCTGATTTTTGTGACTACACTCTTTGGCTGGAAAAATGGCTGTGTGTGTTTTTGTGACTTGGCTCTGACCTAACATAATCGTTTGTGGTGCTTTCGCTGTAAAGCCTATTTGAAATTGGACACTGTGGTGGGATTAACAACAAGATTATCTTTAAAATGGTATAAGATACTTGTATGTTTGAGGAATTTTAATGAGATTTCTGTTGTTTTGAATTTGGCGCCATGCACTTTCACTGGCTGTTGTCATATCGATCCTGTTAACGGGATTTCAGCCCTAAGAAGTTAAAAAGAAGACCTTACCTGAACAGTGAGGCACTGGAGTTGGGTCAAAATCAACCTCAGCCAATATCTCCCCCTTCTGGACATAAAAACAACTGTCATAACAAGACACTTGAATGAGAGCCTTTTCGAACACGAGTTATGCCTGGTCCAAGAACAACTCCAATTTCCTTGCCCTGGGCCCAAACCCTTTGGTGAATGAATAACTGCAAGTATTGGGCAGGTGTAAGTAATATGGTGACGGCCCTTTCAACAGGCTTCAGCGAGTTTCGGCAATTTGCTTACACCTATCTGGTTCCTTCAGACATGCAATCGGGCTAATGCCGGGTGTACACTACACAACTTTCAAAATCTTAACGTCGTTGAGCCTCTCACATTAAATTACCATATTTCCTGTATGTTTTTGTCTTGCCAACGTAGTGGTGCGCACACTCAACGATCTGGCACAGATGGGTTGTCACACACTACAAGATTCTTCACTTGGTCATGAAGATTCTCCATACCACCATACTGTCTTGCAAAAAAACAATGATGTGATTAGATTGTGTAGCTAGAACGAGCTGTGGCTCAAAGCAGCCTCAAACGTTTTCAGTTAGATATTCACGCTTGCCATACAGAGTTGACATTTCTAGACAACATGTTGAATTTAAAAACATTGCTTGTGAACTTCAGAGCTGTAACGATTTGGCACATTTGCTTTGGTTAAAGCAAAGTACAAAGGCATACTAGTAAGAGTCTACACATTCTGGGTGATGCAAAATAACGTTGCCATCTCACTGGCGAGCTCTCATTGGCTATTGCTGCTCACCGTTCTCAAAACTTGACGTTGCACATCTTACATTACAAGAGCAATCCAGATTTTGTGCTGATAACAATCAAACTTTTGAAAATATCACGACGTCTGGGACTGCTCACAGACGGGATTGGCAGCATCTCTGACACGCTCACGTTAAATGAGCGTCGGTGATGGCCGTGCACTCCAAATAGGCAACATGGGGATTTTGTCTCCGATCTCAAAAACTTGTATGGGACAGCCAAATCGGGGCCAAAAATCGAATAGTGTACACCCGGCTTAAAGGGTTAAAGGCTAGAAGTTGTTTTTGGACTATCCTATTTAAAAAGCCTTCATTCTTTGGGTTTAAAGGGAGAGAAGTAATATACTTGGTGTTTGTGTCATACTCACGTCTAGCTTGTCCAGGTCTAGGAGGAAGGAGTTCTTTGTTGGCAGGCTCTCTTTGTGTACCATTACATTTCCCTCCCTGCAAAGAGAAGTAATTTACGTCATACACATAAACAAGGTTTGGGGGAAACACACAGACTGACAAATGCACCCACACACACTTACCATGTGATAGCAGTGGGATCCTTCCCAGTCTCATAGAGGCTCCCCTCCTGTCTCAGTGTCTGAAGGCTACCTATATAATGGCAATGGACACAGAGGATGGTGATTCAGTGTTTAAATATAGCCAACCTGGTTGTTCAATCTATATCTACCCCTGTAGCCACAGTAGCTATCCTTACTCCAATGACATGCATTGTCCATTTGTCACCGTCAAACCTAAAGATGTACACTGTAATTGTGGCAAACTCTGTAAAACCTTCAACATGTCATGTTTACTCAATCTGTGACCTCTAAGTGACATTCAGCAAAACATCTGTGTGAAATTTCAAGGAAGCGGTTAAGTGCTTCAGAACATTTCAGCAACGTGGTGCCCTTATGAATGACGCACTGCGGGTTACCACAGGTTGGTTACCTTTGAGGTCCATAGCGATCAGGCGGGGGGTGTAGGTAATATGACCCCCAAAGGTTTGCCCCTCTCTGAAGAGAACATCATTCTGGAGCTCGCCTGGGGGTGCATCTGGGTCATAGGTCAGCGAGGCATCCTGATGCAATACAAACAGAAGGACAGGGAGGGAGAGAGAAGAAAATGTATCTTAATAGTGGCATAAGATGCAGTCAAGATTTACATACATAGCAAATATTTTAAGGCAAATCATATGTTATGTATACTGTGTCAACTCATACAAAGACAAATGGTAATTCAATGTGTCACCTTCCATGCTGCAAATTGAGGTGCACTGAGCACCAATTGACAATGTTTATGAAGACAGACAAACAGACCACACTAAAACAAAAGGTCCCTACACCATAAATAAACCATCTCTGCCTACACCCTCACAGCAAAGACATAGTTAGCAGGCTAGCTATCTCTAACTTTAAAGCATGTATTTTTTCTGAGTTTCATAATTGACTCCTGTGTTTTTTCCTCGTTGTTACCTAGCTAGCTACAATACATGGATTATTTTATCTAGTTACTTTTGCCCTAGCGGTATAACGTTAGCTGGCTGTGCAATTTCTGTCGATGGTTGTTGCAGAAAATGTGGGCCACACCCTAGCCTCACTCCCCTTTGCTGCACCTCTTACCCTCTGTGCACCAAAACACCACTCTTCTCCGCATTGTTAGCCTGGCTATTTCAGTTTGAATGTACGATAACTAGGGTCATGCTAGCTAACTACAGTAACAGTAGCTAGTTATGTCAGAATAGTAGTGGCTAGCTAACCAACTAACTTAGCCACGTACTGCACCAGTTCTTAACTAAAATAGTAACTAGATAGCTAGCTTGCCCACTACAACTTTTACAACACATGCATATGTTATATGCAGAAACCGCTAACTTTAGCGCGTATCAACCTGTAAATTCCACCAATGTGTGCCAACGAAGTTTGAATAGTGCCCGAGTTGAAGAGTGACGATTTCTCTACACAGGCTACCCATCGTGACGTCTATAAATTAATACAAAAAATATCACAAATGCATAAATATGTTAATTTCAGAATATTCTTTTAGAATAAGAAATATGACTCTCCATCATGGCAGGAAAACATGACAACAGAGTTATGGATCACTCTAACTGTGTGTGCATCGTTCAGAGGGAGCCCACCCTCGATGGAGGCCTTGGCGTCTACTATTGGTTAATAAGAAATACACGAACGAATATGATTGGCTCTTTAAAACGTTTTTCAAAAAGTGGATAGGGTTCGGTTTCACTGCGCCGAGGAGGCACACGTGCAGCGCACAGCGCTCTGATAGGAGCGCGGTGAGAAAGCAGCCTCTTTATTGGCCTGTTGATGTTAGACAAAGACCCGGTAGAGTAGACTATCTAATGTTGGCCTACCTGCGATTTATGAAAATAAAATATTATGGGTAGCCTATATTTACGACGAGAGGATGCATCTTCACCGATTAAAATGAATAAAATCATTTCTAAAGAATACCAACATGATATATAGACAAACGTTTGTTTAACAAACCCTCTCTATCGCAATGTTATACCTGTGGTTTTGAGCTAGCCAGATTGTAGTCCAAAAACCCGAAAATAAATTACTTATGGTTGGTTCAGCCATACATATGGGAAAACAATCGGGTTTTGGGATAAACCATGGCGGAGTTAGTGCCTACAAAAACTATACTATTTTTCTCTTATGGCATTGTAGAAAACGTAATCGTGGACAGAGTTTTCACATGATACTGCCTTTGCAACTACACAAATGTCCCGCAGTGCTTTACCTTGACACACCTGTGAAACAACCCACCCCTACTTAAGTTTCACTTTACGACCGAGTTTGACAAACACTAGGACAAGTAAACTTATTTACACTATTAAAACATCATATTTGAATCTCATGGAACAGCAGGAGCCTAGACATCAGGTAAGTCAGTCTAACTACAATTAGGCTACAGGGTTCAAAGTTCCTTATGTCTTGGTGTTTTCACTATGGATTTGGTCCAATATCGTTAGACCAGATTCGCAAAGCCAATTTTTACCACAACATTCCTTCTCTGTAAGCTCTCTGTTTCTGCAGTGTATTACAAATTGATATAAAGTAGGCTAATATTTCTTTCTTTACCTTTACCAACTGTATATAAGAATGTTGATCATTGCCACTTTCCACAGGAAAAGTGAACTTTCTCCTTCCATTTAAAAGATTAAAGTTCAATGCTCACTGACGGCTCATTAGCTTATCAAATAGATTGATTTGTAGTCACACGGTAATACATAGTTTTATTGCTCTTGCCTTTCATGTGAATCAGTGGGACTTGACCTTATGAGAATGTTTTGTACCAACTAGTTTTATGGAAATGTTGAAACACAATGGTAAATAGTCACTTTGCAGAGAGACAGACGGGCCAATAATTGCACTCACAACACATAGCCCCTAGACATGAATATCATATAGACCGAGACAGGCAGAGAAACAGTGATGTCAGAGCACCTGACTTTAAACCCAGAGCCAGATGAATACCGAGCTGGAGGGCCTTCTACAACCAGTGGGTCTACTGCTGCAGGACCTCAAACACCTGGATCGAAACAACAGGGTCTAGAGCACAGGAGGATGGAAGAAGAAAAGGGGGAAGAGGATGAAAAGGAGGAGAAGGAGGCAACCAGCTCAGCTGCCTTTCAGCCTAGCACTTTGCCATGGCCGGGAGACCAAGAGATGGTGCGAGAGGGAGAGAAAGGAAGTGTACCGTCTGAGAGCGAGGGAACTGAAGGGGAGGAGAGGGAGATAGGGAGCCAAGAGCTTCTGGAGGGACAGGAGAGACAGCCAGAGAGTGAGCGAAAGGCAAAATGAAGAGAAAGCATGCCGGAGGGAGAGAGATGGACGGATGAGGAGGTGGAGGGAGGCCAAGATGAGGAAAGGGATGGTTCGCTTGAAGATGAGGAGGAAAGCCCAGTGAATTGGATGCCAGAAAAGGCTATGCAGGTCTTCACTCCAACAGTGATAGTGTGTCCATCTAGCAAATGGGAGGAGTTCCCACCCGAAAATAACTACTATGAGGAAATGGACACTGAGAAGAGTTCTTTCTTAGAGCCCCTGACACCTACAGTCCCACCAGTATACTACTACCCACAATGGACAGATGAGCGGGACAACTACACACGTATGTACCAGTGCCGGATCAAAACCATTTATGCCAATCAGTTCATGGATTGAAGTGCATTACTATGAAACAAATATTTGTCATTATGTTGACTTTTAAAAATAATAATAATAATCATTTATGGTACATTTATTTTTTTATCTGATCCGTTCCCCCTGAAGCTAGGACAGCAGATTCCCTGTTCCCTGCCCATCTTCTGAAAACATCTGAAACCCTACCTCATCAGAGTATTTAAAATAATCCCACAGCACACCCCCTTTTTTTCCTTTTAAGTCTTAATTAGTTTTTATTATAATACAACTTTTTTGTTTTTTAAAAAGCAATTTTCCCCATATTTGGCTGTAATTAATTGAACCCAGATTCCTCTGTTATTTAGATATGTGTTGCGGGGACGTTCTGAAACTTGGCCTGGGCATTGGTGCTGTAGCTGTTCTATTCCCTCTACTCGTGTGGGGTGGCTATGCCCTCTTTCCCTTTGATGCCCCGCCACTGGACAGCGCCCCTCTCAGGCTGGTGTACACACTACGCTGCTCCTTCTTTGCTGTCATACCCATCATTCTAGGTAAGACTGTGGACTATTAGGGTTGGGCTGCGATATGACGTTGTTGCCTATTAGCCATTTAATAGACTCATAATGTGTTTTACTTCTTGCTCTTGGCAATGCTAATGTTTTAATAAAGACAATTGAACTCTCATGTATGCATTGCTTTGCTGTTCCTCACTTTTTTTTGTCTTATTCATCCTCTGGGAGGGGAAACAATCGTCCTCTCCCCCTACCTCTATCCCCATCCCTCCTCTCCTCTCCCAGGTGTGCTGGTGCAGGGGGTGGCGCGGCTGCACTACGGCGCCGTAACGCCCCTCTACGAGGGCAAGGTGGGGGAGGAGAGCCGGGAGATGGCGGTGCACCGGCACTATGTGGTTGACTCGCTCTCCATCTTCCTGCTCTACTTCCTGCAACTGGCCATTATGGCCACCTACATCAGCCAGGACCTGCTCAAGATTGTGCCCCTGCTTACCATCGTCTTTTTCTTCGGCAGGCGTGTGAAATGTATGTTCACTACTCTGCCTCCTTGGTGACAGTGCATTCTACACTGTATGTTTATTTGTGTGTGTGATTATGTGCATTCACTCTGCAGGTAGCAGAGATGTAGCCGACGTGGCATCACTAGATAATCAGCTGTTTTGAGATTGGGCATACGTCTGCAGTGTAGTCAGCCTAAAACGTGGCCATTGTTCCCCTTTCTCAACAAGGGCCATGGCTTTTGTGGAGGGATAGGTAATACTGCTTTGTGGGTGCAGAATGGGTTGTGTGTTGCAGATGGGGCCTGGTGTGTTCGTGCAGATGGGTAGTAGCATTCCCTTATCGCTGATCCATACTTTCAGTCAACATTGTTATCCTTATATTTTCTGACCTTTTTTATATCATGTTTGTAAACACTTGATACGTTCTCGGTATATTATCTCCATGTTCTCTGACCCATAGAGTTATCTGGTATTCGTTTATTGTTCTGCGTCACCTTTTGGAGATTTGAATTAATCTCGGCAGACTGGAATTTTGATGTTTTCTGTTAGCAGGAAGTATCTTCAAATTACTATGTGTCTACCTTTAGTTTAGACTGGGGCAATATGACAGCGGTTACTAATATTCACTGAATATGGGCGAGTTCGTTTAACATTAACTTGCCCCATGTCTCTTCTTCTATAGGCTGAACTACTGGGTTCGTGTGACCCAATTGGCTGATCTTGTTGTGATCTCTCACCCTACAGGCTGATCTACTGGGTGTGTGTCCCTAGGCAGCAGTGTGAGTGGGTTGGGCTTCGGCCTCTCCTTCCTGCCCATACTGGGTGCCAACCTCTACTTTGTGTGCTCGTCACTCAGTGAAGGGGCTGTCTTTGATGTGGCCCCGCCCACCACCGCTGGTGGGGCTAAGGAGGAAGAGGAGTAGATATCCTGAAGCCTAGATGGACCCCCAGTCCCTAGACACTTGTGTAGATCTGAAAGATAAGGATAAATGACATGGGAATATGTCCACTTTGCTTTCTGATAGACCAGGGCCATGCTCAGTAGGCAAACATTGTGCAACCTTGCAGATAGAAATGTATTCCTTACTCTATATGTCAGAGATGCAAGTGTGTTCACAATATAACACACATTCCCCAATGTTTTGCCCTACTGAGGTTTGTTTGAAATGTTGTTGGTACCCATTCAGCTCTACACAACTGTCATGGTGTTGATTTGGAAGGAGTGAGGGGGGAAGAATCAATCAAGTTCATCAGCTTGGATTTCATCTGAAACATTGGATTGCATTTGCAGTGGTTAATGGTGAAATACAATGACTTGAGGCTAGCAACCCCATAGAAGTTGCTTGTGATTGCAGGATTGTGTGCCATACGCCCTATGGGACTCCCAATCACGGGGTCTTCAAGTTATTGAAATTTATGAAGACTTGAGTGAAACTTTGCTGAAGTATAAACGTAGTGCAGAGTTGACTTGTTTTTAAGAAATAAAAAAATGCGGTGTCAAACAGGCTGGAAGCCCGTAACAACGAGGGAGACAAGGAATAACAAAATACAATAAACAATAGTGTGAGTGGTTGCATGCATATATATGATAATGAGGGGTGTTGAATGGTGCCAAAGCAAACTAACAAAATGGCCACAAAAATGCTCCAACCAAAATCAGTGTCTGCATGGAGAGTCTCAATGAATAGGGAAGAGGTATTTATCCCACGCCCAGGTGTGTCCCATTTCGCTGACGACCCCCTCCCTCCTAATAAGGAAAACGGGAAAGAATACGGCAGACAGTGGGAGGGTTGTCACAGCGGCTATAATTGTTTCAACTGTGCAATGTTTACATTTCATTTCCAAATTTGTTACAGCATTTAATACTCCCAATGGATGGGAATGAAGTGTAATTTAATGCCTACACGCAATATGTGCCTTATGTCTGTACAGTACCATAAAAGCAATGAACAAATCAGTACATTGTTTGTAAAATGGCAGCCAGCTGATATAATTGTTGTATTCCTTTTGGACATTGTCGTTCAATATGGTTGGCACTGTCTTAATGGAATGATGTTTCTCATAAAGCACCTAGTATTCCCCAGTTGTGTCATGACATCATGAAGCCAAGGGATGAGATGGGGATTGACAGCCAGCTCAAAAGAAGACAAGATCACTTTTTCACTCAATTTGTCTATTTAATATATAAAATACGGTAAAACATACGCAAAAAGGATAAGGTTAAGGGACTTGGATACTTTGGTACAACAAACACTTTTGTAAAAGCGGTATAGAATTTTAATAACATCAGTGCATACATTGTATATGAAAATATACACAAAATGTATATCGTTCTCAAAAAACTAAAATAACCTTTACAACGAAAACCCAAAGCAGACTAACCGAGCACAATATATTAGCTATCATTTGTTTTTCTTATGCTACATTTATGAGGTTCTCTTACTCATTTGTGATGCATCGTGATTTCTTTTTTAATGTATGTAACATATTTGTTTTGTATAATCCCACGCATTTACATTTTCAAATTCGGTTAATTGCTCATTTCAGTTTCACCCCCCCCACATAAATAAATGTTCATATCTTAATCAATATTGCAGCATTTAACTGGTATTTTCCTTCATTGCATTTGCTATGTCACAATAACTGATCGTGCAATTCTAGCAAGTTTCAAGAAAGGAAGCCAGTTTCACATATCATGTATATAAGATCGATTAAATAAAAGGTTGAATATCCTACACAAAATACCAGAAAAATATAAGCTCCATAATAATAGAATATTAATAAAAGACAATGGAGCTGTCACCAGCACAAATAAACACTTGAAAAATAGTAAGATCTAGAAAACGTTTCACACAAGAAAAAAAAAAGGGGTGCAGGTTTTTCATTTAACATTATAGATTGTCTTCAGACTACATTGCTAGATTGGACAGAAAACCTTTTGTACATGAGTGGCCTGCAAGTGTCAGGGTGTTAAAACCAAATCAGTGTGGTGTCAAATGTCTCAAACCAGAGGGACCGCTCCCTCAGACGGAGGTGGGCGTGACTACACAAAAGTTCAGATAGAAATGTAGAGTGTAGAAGAAAAAAAAAACTTTGAATTGGGCATGGATGTCCGTTCTAGACATTACATTTCGATCTGCAACGTTGCTCCCCACAAGAAAGGTCACTGGTGCCAGCCATACGCACTGAACCCTGGGATACCCTGAGCAGGCAATGAAACTAAATCTGTGTTGCATAATGTACAGTAGATACATTTGTAGAAATCAACACCGCCTTCTTACATTGTGTCAAATAGGACCATTAGGACGTAGCTCACGGCGGAGGGTGAAACATATGAAAACACGATTTCATACGAATGATTCAAATGTGACTTCAAAAATCGGCAAATTACTTCAAATAAAGTAGCATTCGTTTTCGCTCAGCCTGACAGTGTATACTGTAGTCTACGAAGTCTGATCCTTTTAAGATAAAATACCATGATTCAATGCAATTGTACTAGTTTAATAGTACAATCCATTTTATTTCTATAATTTGTTATAGTGGTCTATCACTTGACTTTGATTATTGGGGATTGGGTTCAGAGCGTGAGGCCAAAGGGCATGTTGACGCCACAGCCAAGCAGGCCTCAAGAGTGAGACAGAAAGTGCACACCATCAACACGAGCATTATATAGGTTACTGGAACAAACTTCTCGGCTACTGCGGCAGGACTCCTGCATCGCAGCTCGAAACATATCACAATCACACTCATATGCAAACAGATCCACTGAGAATGAACACATTGCTTGTTTTAGGGATACCTAGCGAAGTCTATGCAAATATATTCATATGAACACACATCTGTATTGAAAAGCCTACTGCTTTGCTGCCAACTGAAGCTATAGAAATATAGAATATGTATTTTTCCATTCTGCTGAAACAGCGCTTTTGAAACATTGCAAAGAGCTGCAGAAAGCTAAGGGAACATCAAAACGCTTTTGTATAATAATTGTATACAAAGTCTTACTCTTAATTCCCCAAAACTACAGTTCAACAGTTCTAACCTTTATGAATGTGTCCAAAATGCCAAGACCAAATACTTCCTTAAAGAGAGAAACCAGAAGTCCAAAACAAACTTTAAATATGCATTGCATTGGGGTCTTCTACTAGTAGAACGAGCCTTTAGAAGTCCTGTGACACGTAATCTCAGCATCTAGCCTAAATTCTGGTGCAACAAAGATCGCAACAATTCCTTCAAAATCAGAAAGGAAACACAGGTGACGACACAAAGTACATCTGAGCATAGAGATATTGAGAGCAGAATCAAAGTCTGAGTGTTTTTTTTACTGTTTCGTGGAGGTGGTGAGTCATAATAACTGAACAATATTCTTCAGTGTCCCTGTACTGCGTCCGAGGCATTTGGCATTTAGGAAAAGAGGTTGATATCGGCACTCTGGCAAGATGCTCGATTTGGCCTTGGCTGACAGTGCCAGTTGACCACAGAGTGCCACCTGAGGCTTTGGCTGGGGTGTTGGAAATTGGTGGCAGCGGTGGGATCCATTCCTGTGTATCCCGGACCGACCGGACATCCTGTTTGCCCGTCTGGGGTCTCTTCGCTCAGTGCCACTGATGAAGCTGAGCCAGCAATCTTTGCAAGCAGCGCTCGTCAAAACAGTCATTCCCAAAGTGCATTTTGAAGGGGTGCTTTCGGAAGCAGACAGTGCTAATTATATCGAACAAAAGAACTGAAGAGTCAACGGGGCAGAAAGTCCCACGGTGAAAACTAGCACTTGTGTCAAGCAAACACAGCAAAAGCCTTCCGTCGTACTGTTAACGATACGGTCGTGCTCAAATTAAAATACGTGACGTTTCGACTAACATCTCTAGATTCACTTTTACGCCTGGTATAAACAGCAATGAGCAGTCAAAACATTTAGGAGAATATGTTATATTTTAAATCCATCCATTATATTCTTATCATCCTGATAGCGCAAGTGTCAATTCCCACAAAACACACAAACTCAATTTGAGCGGGACAGCATCGAGATTCTTTGAGCCCCATATTCAATGCGCTGCCCAATACAAAATCCAACAGCACACTATACCATCCTCCCCTCAGGTGGAGCACAAGCCCATACATTTCGGTCTCTGCTTTGAGTCCTGGGGAGCTGGGTAGGTGGAGGCAAATTCTTTGGATGGAGGCAGCGAAGTGGGGGTGGAAAATGGCGGGATGTGGTGGTGGGGGTGTTCTGTGTTTGTGGTGCTTCAGGGGTCGATGATGTTGGCGCCATGGCCTCTATGTGACCCACGCATCGAGTCTCATGCGTTTTATGTTGGCTCCTTCCTGCTCCGCCTCATTCTGGGCCCGCAGGAGCTCCACCGAGGGGCTGAATTCGGGGGGCAGGGAGCGGCCAGCGTTGCCCATGTTGCCCGCTGCACTTCCGCCGATGCCTCCTCCTCCGCCACCTGCCGCAGGGTCGTCGTGGTCATTGCCCTCGTAGGAGCTGCCGTTGCTGCTGAGGCTGTCGGCGGGGGAACGGCCGGTTGGGGGCTCCAGGCACAGCAGGGAACCAGGGTACTGTGGCGGAGGCGCGGCCGTCTGGACGCCCCCCCCGGATGAGGACGGAGGGGGGCACGGGGAGCGGCGGTCTCGGCCAGGCGAGATGGGCTCAGACTTGATGCTCATGTTGGAGTTGGTGTTGACAGTCAGCATGGTGCCCTGAGGTATGTGCCCCACCGGCCTGAGCGTCAGAGAGAGGGAGAGAAGTGCAGGAGAGGGGAGGGGAAAGATGGACAAAGATTAAGCACAGATGGAAATTAAGAGAAAGAAAACAGGATGGGTGAGTTTCACTTGACAATTACAATATATTGCAATACAAACAGTGACAGGTTTCTCATGTGACGTTTCGGAGGGAACCCCTAATCACAAGACAGAGCACCAACAAGGCATAGTAGTAGCAGCAACACCATTTGAATTGATGATCAAATCCATTCAAAGCAATTGACAAGTAAAAGTAACCCTCAAGCTCCCAAAATCCATACAAAAACAGGCCAACAGCATTAGAAAAGCATGAAATTGTCTGTGTATGAAGGGGTGATTTGACAAGAGATCATTGTGGCTCAGGAAAAACAATCCAGAAACGGGATTTTTCAAAAATCCCAGTTGGAGGATTCCCGGTTCCGGAATTTTCTGAAAAACCTGGGAACTTTGGTCAAGTGTAAATCACCACCACAGAATTGACATGCCGGGGCAGCCAAAAGCGCACAGACATGACATAGTACGGAGAAATACAGTACCGGCCCAACCACTCATCTCTACCCAAGAGGAGGTTGGACTGCGAGGCGCTGTGGGGAGAAAGAAACATTGGAGACACTTGCAAAAGAAAATGACAGAGTATGTAGCTATGCATGTGAAAGGTGTACATGAAGGGGGTATATTAGTATTCATCAATCTACCGATCCATTGATACAGCAATTGCGAACAAAAATAAATGGACATAATAATACATGAAATATGTGTATGTTAGGGATAGATAGATCATAAATAGATTGAAGTTGTGCCCAATCCCATTTCGTCCAATATAGAAGAAGCATAACAAATAAAAAAAGAGCTGTGACCACATTTTCAGGAGCGGAAAATCATATTTAATGGTTTTCATAAGTGGTCTCTGGACAGACCGTTGCCTGATTCAATGTTAGTGCAAGCCTTTGTGCCCCCCCTGTGGTTAATGCTAATATGTGTCACCATCTGGAAAAGACAACTCTCCCTTTATAATAAAAGACTTTGCTAGCGTTTGTAAATGTATTTGGCATTGTCCAAAATAAAATTGTTCTGAAAAAGGTGTCTGTGTTCTTAATAAGGAAGGAAAACATGGAATAGAGAACAGTCCCCATCCACTCGAAGGGACACCTCGGGCAAAGACATTCACCTCAGATTGGCCGCCAGACTGGAGATCTGGCTAGACAGGTCCCCGCTCTGTTTGTCCATGCCCCACATGCTGTGGACAAAAGGAGAGAACACACTCACTCAGTCACACAGGCTACTGAGGCTGAGTGTGTGTGTGCATGGTGGCCATTTTGACCTCTATTATGTGGGTCAATTGACCACTGGAGGATTTGGCTGGGCTGGGGGGGGTATTGGTGCCAGCAGTGGGATCCATTTTGACCATTGACCTTTGCTGTTTGGGACAAAACGGTGACTTTTCTCTTGCAGCTTTGGAGGTTCTAAGCAACTACTCTATCCTGTGTGCTGCCATCGTAAAGCTGAGTGTGGAGCCACAACGCAGCATAATACGACCGTCCTTATTTGTGCCCTGTGTGAGGAAAATACCTGGCATCTGACCTAAGATAATTAGTTATTTTATCAGTATATAAACTTTAAAACAAATCCCTAAAAAAAACCGATGGTGCTTCAAGAAGAAAAGGATCTGGGGTGGCATATGTCGGTGACACCAATTCACAGACCCCAGCTAAAGGATGTGAATTGCTTGCAGCTACAAATGACATGGGGACACTATGCTACATGACAGGAATGGCCAGTCGCATAGTGTTTTGATGGACAGCTCGAAAGTCATCAATTGGTTTATAGAGAATGGAGGAAGGCTTCATGGTTGCTTTCTGACGTGGCAATGCAAGGATGGACTTACACCAAGTTGCTAAGCGACGCCAGACTAAGTTGTTGCTGCTGCTGCTGCTGTTGCTGCTGGGACAAAGACGGTTGCTGTTGCCACGACACGTTGCCTTGCAGCAGGCCGCCTGGTGACGCCAGGGCGTGGAGAGCGGTGATGTCAGCGCTCGTCAGCTGGTATTCTGAGGGAGGCGAAAGACAGAGGGAAAATGGTTCAGCCACGTTCACTTCCTTTCATGTGTCATGTTGAAATTAATCAATCTATATAGGAACTCTGTACACACTAGTGCAGCTATGGTGCTTTTTGCAGTGGTTTGTTGTTACTCCGCCACTCTGAAACTACTGATTTTGGTGTCGGGGAGAAATGAAAACCAGAAGGACTGCAGAACTCGGAGGCCAGAGTTGTGCAATCCTGAACTAGTGTCTGTGCAATATATACACAATGCAAGCATGTCTATTGGACAAGAATATGAAACGCAACATACAACCATTTCAGAGGATCAGTCAATATAAATAAATTATTAGGCCCTTACTATATGGATTTTACATGACTGGGAATACAGATATGCATCACTTGGTCACAGATACCTTTTTAAAAAAGGTAGGGGCGTGGATCAGAAAACCAGTCAGTATTTGGTGTGACCACCATTTGCCTCATGCAGCGCGACACATCTCCTTTGCATAAAGTTGATCAGGCTGTAGATTGTGGCCTGTGGAACGTTGTCCCACTCTTTAATGGCTGTGCGAAGTTGCTGGACATTAGCGGAAACTGGAACACACTGTCGTACACTTTGATCCAGAGCATCCCAAACATGCTAAATGGGTGGCATGTCTGGTAAGTATGCAGGCCATGGAAGTACTGGGACATTTTCAGCTTCCAGGAATTGTGTATAGATCCTTCCGACATGGGCCTCAGGTTCTCGTCATGGTATCTCTGTACATTCAAATTGCCATCGATAAAATGATATTGTGTTCGTTGTCCAGAAGCCTGCCCGTACCATAACCCCACCATGAGGCACCCTGTTCACAACGATGACATCAGCAAACTGATCACCCACAAGACGCCATATGGCGTGGTATGCCTGTTGAACATTCTGCCAAATTCTCTAAAACAACTTGAGGCGGCTTATGGTAGAGAAATTAACATTGAATTATCTGGCAACAGCTGTGGTGAACATTCCTGCAGTCAGCATGCCAAATGCACATTCCTCAAAACTTGGCATTGTGCTGTGTGACAAAACTGCACATTTTAGAGTGGGCTTTTATTATCTCCAGCACAAGGTGCACCTGTGTAATGATCATGTTTAATCAGCTTCTTGATATGCCACACCTGTCAGGTGGATGGATTATCTTGGCAAAGGAGAAATGTTCACTAACAGGGATGTAAAAAAACATTTGAGAGAAATAAGCTTTTTGTGCGTATGAAACATTTCTGGGATCTTTTATTTCAGCTCATGAAACATGGGACTAACACTTTACATGTTGCGTTTATATTTTTGTTCAGTGTATAAGCATTTGTAGCAATCTGCTCATGCTTCAGGTAACCTGTGTTGTAAGCTGTCGGCATGGCGGAGAAGGGCAACCCCTGTGCCAGGAGGCTGGGCGTTGTCACGGAGACCACTGGCGTGGTGAGCGCCTGGGCCACTTGTGCGCCGGCCAAACGCTGGGCATTCTGGGAAGAAAGGAAATGAGGGAAAATGTTAGACCAAATAAACAAAATAATTTAAACCTTGGTGTTTGACAGAAATGAGCGACATGTTTAAAACCTGTGTATTCAATGAATGGAACTTCTGACATGATCGAATGTCAAATGTTGATATGGTTGGACTCATGACAAGCTAAGCCTTTCAAAATGTATCTCGTATTAGGTGGAGGTGTTGTCGGGAGACTTGACGTCATGCATCACACACACAATAGTGGTGGTGGCATTGCCAGGTGAACGCGAGCGAGCCTTAAAGGAATAGTTCACATTTTAAAATGAATAAGTTTACTTCAAAAAGTGAATTATCCCTTTAAAAATGCATGCCATTCATTGTTTGGGTAACCCCATGCAGTTTCCAGATGGACAGGGAACGTGCTGCAAGTTGGTGGTGGCAACAAACTGCCAAGTGAAATGACACCCATCATGCCGCCCAACAGTGTCAGCGTTGATGGAAGAAAATGGGCCGACAAAACGATGAAGATGATCCAAGCGAAGTGTGTGGCAAACGTCGCCCAAAGTTGCTAACATTCCCACTGATAGATGCTAGCGTAGCTTGAAGGAATCTTTATTTTTCACCTTAAATTACAGCAACTGATCATAGTTGCAAGACTATATGCAGTCATGCTTGGAGTCACACAACTACGACCCCTAAAACCACATGCAGTCCGGTGGCGACTATAAACTCATGACCATACCACCACATGCCATTGAGCCATAGCCAAAGAGACTATACTTTGGCCTTTAAAATGACACACTCATGAGCGTTGCATTGCACACTTGTGACCATGTGAATGTAGGGGGAAGGTCAACAGTCATCGACACATGCGAGTGACAGGAGAGAAAAAACAAACAAATTCACCTCGCTCACCATCTCCAGCTCATCATCTGTCTGCAAAGGGGCGGGAGCGGAAATAATTACGCCACTGACCTTTCTCTGAACCCAAAACACATGAATCTCTAGTCTCGACCGACCGTTGACTAAAGGTCATGCTGGACAGAAGACCGTGAACAGAGAGGAGAAGGTCCTGTTTGTCAACGATACTACACAGAGTGTACTAAACATTAGGAACACCTGCTCTTTCCATGACAGACTGACCAGGTGAAAGTTATGACCCCTTATCAATGTCACTTGTTAAATTCATTTCAAAATCAGTGTAGATGAAGGGGAGGAGACAGGTTAAAGAAGGATTTTTAAGCTTTAAAACAATTGAGACATGGACCGTGTAATGTGTGTCATTCAGGGGGTGAATGGGCAAGACAAAAGATTTAAGTGCCGGGATATGGTAGTGGGTGGCAGGCGCACCGGTTTGAGTGTGTCAAGAGCTGCAACGCTGCTGGGGATTTCACACTTAACAGTTTCCCGTGTGTATCAAGAATGGTCCACCACCCAAAGGACCTCCAGCCAACTTGACTCAACAGTGGGAATCATTGAAGTCAACATGGGCCAGCATCCCTGTGGAACGCTTTCAACACCTTGTAGAGTCCTTGCCCCGGTGAATTGAGGCTGTTCTGAGGGCAGAAGGTGGTGCAACTCAATATTAGGAAGGTGTCCCTAATGTTTTGTACAATCAGTGTATTTTACTGATATTATAGTGTATGATTTTTAAAAAACCAATTATAACCTTTGCTTACTCTAGATTGCACAGGTTGTGTTTCGGCAATCTGGTGGTTTTGGTGGAGGCACAAATCTAAAATAAAAATCTTTAACTAGAAAAAAAAAACTACAAAGTCCATACTAGATTTCACTCTTGCTACGAAACTGAGATGACCATGTGCATAATAAGTGTCAAAGAGTTTGTGGAAGGGGAATAGTCACAACCCGCATCAATTACTATTTTGATGCAATTAAAGTCAACAAAACACAGACATGTCCCACTTAGTCTGGTAAAGCCTGGTTGACCCCAGTTAGACCTGGTATGGCCTGGTTCTGATTGAACTTGGTTAGTGGTTCAGCTTGGTTGAGCTCACCATCTGCATCAGGCTCTTCCCACCCTGAGAGGTGATTACCCGGAGGTCTGGCTTGCGGCTGTTGACCATCTGTGGGCTCTGAGGCGGGGGCGGGGACTTGGCCGGAACTACTTTCCCCAGGCTGTTGCCATTGGAGACAGAGAGGAGGCCCGGGGAGGCCCTGGCACTGATGTATCCGTTAGCTGGAAGGGGAAAAGGAAGGAAGCGAGATAAATGACAAAATCCATGCAGGTAAATCAACACCTACCTAGGCACAGCAGGAATTGCTTAGTGTATTTAGAAGATGAAACCTCAGAGGCTAAAAGTCCTTTATTTCATCATCACTGATCTGAAAGGAGCTTATATGACATACAGCACAGAGCCATGTTTTAATCTATCCTTCAACTATCCATGGTCACAGAGGAAATTATATGAGGGAGGGAGGCTGCCTTCTTGGGACAGGTCTTTTTTTTGTGCAATGCGATAATCGGAACGATGCAGGATTTTAAAAGATTTTGTGCTGGAATACACCAAGAAAACGCCAGGGGGGGGGGGGGGCTTTACTTGGCACATCGCGCATTACTTGGCTCATGCGGCTGGGTGTTAAGAAGAGTGGTTTGGCGGGTCATGTTTCAGAGTACCCATGACTCAACCTTCGCCTCCCGAGTCTGTTGGGAGTTGCAGCGTTTAGACAAGATCGAAATTGGAGAGAGAAAAATGGGGTAAAACACAACAAACAAACAAATCTTCAGACAATAGGCATAAGGCAGACATTGCAATTGGAGGATGCATTTTCTGCATATTCTATAACGATAGAATGTTCTATAATGATATTCAATAGACTACATCGGTCAGAACAAACTTTGAGAAATTATGCCATTATACTTTTCGCTCCCACACCTAAAAAAATAGAAATAACACTACACCACTGGTTGGGGGACAACAGACACCATGGATGTGCTCCCAACTCGTAACTCAATGACAAACAATGTTTTGAATTTTAAAAAGTGCCCATAGTCAGCTTGCAATGCTCATGAGCTGTGAGAAAATGTGTACATTCCACGGCAGAAAGTACACAGAAAAACATGTCATCGTGCCACACAATGACACATGACAAGTTGTCTTTACACCATAATCTCAGCTATCCCTGGATTCCGTGCTTCAAGCCTTCTTAACACCAGGCCTCCCCTCTTGCCAAAAGCCTGGGGCTAGATTTGATTTCTCCCCAAGGGAGGGTTGACACCTGAACCTTCTGGGTCTCCCGCTCCGCCTGGCTCCCACATTGCTCTGGTGTCTATCCAGGCAAGTGCTAGGGACACCAGCTGACGTCAATGGAGACATTCCAAGATGATCCGGGGCAGTCTCAGTAATACTGGGACAGTAATGGCAGAGAAGATAGAGGAAGAGATGGAGAGGAACTACTAAGGACTGGACCCTGGATGGAGTATATTATTGCTCTTGGCAATGTGACAAGCATAAAATATGTTTTTCACATTCTTTTAGCAGGCCCTTTTCTTGAAAAAAAAGCAACATCCACATCTCTAATATGCTGATATTTATTGAGACATTTGGAAAAGTTCTGTCATTTGAGCGTCTCAATAAATCTCTGTGGGAGCAAATCATAGTGCAGACATTTTTCTGTCTAGCACCTAAGATATTAGATTAAATTAGCCCTTTTTCAATGAGTACATCAATTTCTTAACAAATTGACTGTCAATGAGCATAGTACTGTCAGTAGAAGTGGTATTGTAGAGTAGTCTGTCAGAAGGTTACTCACGGACTGGACTTGGGCATCCTCCATTTGAATTGTTCAGGTCGCCCCCGAGCATAGCACCTGTTGAAATGATAAACACTGGCTTAGCAAGAACAATATGAACACTCCTAGCGGAGAATTAATTAAAATGTTTTTCTATTACTTTCACACACATTATAAGTATTCAGATGTATATTGTTTGAAAATACAGGTAGTAGAATATTGGAATGTATTTGGAAATACTCAAATACAAATAAATATTCCCATGCATTTGAACCCAGGTCCTAGGAGTGTTTGAAATAATATATTTGGAAAAAAGTATTTGAAAATATTTTCAAATACTAGGCTATTTAGAAAATTGCAAAATACTTTCAAATGATTCCAATAGAAATAGATGATTTTGGCCACATTATTAGAAAATACTCAAATACATAGAAAGTAAATATTTAAATAATCAAATACACGCGTGTTTGATCCCAGGTCGTCTGGATTCATTGCTTCAGAACAACATGGATTTGAAAAAGGTTTCCAATTCATTGAATTGTAACAACTCATTGATTGGAACCAGGGTCTTGTTCATTTGGCAGCAAATGGACTGAAACAGGGAGGGACTACCAGGACATAAGAAACGCTCATTCATTTTCTGTTGCGAAACATTTTTTTACATTTTCCGTTGCATGCCCAAATGAACAGGACACTGGCTATGGCAGAGCACAGAGTTTGTGTGGAGAGGAAAGATGACCTCATTTTCCACAGATGCCACAGTAGAAGGCCGTCCCGCTCTTTCGCTCACCTGCACTGGCCGGTCGCTGTGGCAACCCAGGAGACACTGTGTTTCTCTGGAGCGCCGGTTGCTGGGGCGACAGGTGGTGGTTGTCAGACGGCGACGTCACGTAGGAGGTGGTCACCATGGCGTTGCCAGGGTTACTGAATTGCAATGTGTTCTGATTAGAAGCCTGGACGGTGACGGGCATGGAAAATGTGGGGGGTGGGACCGCAGACTGAAAGAAATTTGATAGTTAGCACTTCTCAACATTGGCTCAGTGGAAGACAATGGAAGAATAGCAGCATCAAACTGCTGTAGGTGAAGTGGAGCTTCCACCATATAGTTCAGTGTTTCGCAAACCTCTGAGTACCACCATTCATTGCACTTATTTGACCTCTCCCAGTGCCATCACCCATACTAAGGGATATTGGCTAGCTAAGGGCAAGGTGTTTTAGATTGGGGGAGATGGTGAGGAAAAGGGGAGATGCTTACACTGACACCGTAGCGCTTGAAGAGGATGTCTAGGTCTTCGGTGGTCTTGCGGTATTTGTCGTCGTTCAGGGGGCTCTGGTCTATGGAATCCTCTCCGTCTGGCTCGGGACTTTCGCAACCGTTGAAGCCTTTCTTTCGCAACGTCTGAAGACAGGATGGGAAAAAAAAGAGTGGTGGGAGATGAGAACTAAGGATGGGAGCTGAAGGTCCATCTGGCTGAATTGGAACAAGTACAGTCGAGCTGTATTGTTGAATTATGCGTCTGAGTGAGAACAATTTCAAGGTACATTTGTGCGATAGCCTGGTTCCAGATCGGTTGTGCTGTATAGCCAACTTTATATGATCAAATTCATTGCTAAATGACAACAGTAGTTGGGAATACAGTACAAAACGATCTGTGACAATGCTAAGCATCCGGTGCACTTCCTCAAAAATGGTGAGAGTTTCAGACCTCCGGACTTGGCAAGAAGACACACAGATCAGATCAGTTCTGAGACAACATTCCCATTCCCTGTCTACAAAGAAGCGACGACACTTTGGTTGCAATAAGGTTCATTGTTCTGTGCAGATTGAGCTTGGCTGGTGCAGTGGACCCAATCGAAGAGTCACAAAAAGTGCAAACCCTGCCCACTTGGCATTCCAGGCAATTCCAGTCTCAAGCTAAAGTGGTACGGTCAGAGGCTGACAGCCCTTTCTGTTTGCTTTACCTCAATGATGTCGGCGTTGGTCCGGCTCTCGTGGGGTTCGTTGTACTCGGTGTACTTGAGCAGCACCTTGTCCATGTCGGTGCTGGCGTACTGGAACAGTTTGTTGGAGTGGTTGAAGATGATGAGGGCAATCTCACAGTCACACAGCACACTCAGCTCGTACGCCTTCTTCATCAGGCCAAACTTTCTCTTGGTGAACGTCACCTGCATTGGGAGGGGATAGAGAATTAATCAATTTGATTTATTTATACAAGCACTTTTTTTCCCCATCAGCATTGTCACAAAGGGATTTACATAACATAATGGAGGGAGGTGAGAAGAGATCGCAGAGGTTGAGGAAAGTGAAAATGAGTTGTGGTGTCTGTAGAAAGTGTCAATTTAAGTCATTAACAAGTGCCGACACAGTGTTAAAAATCTGAGTAAACCGGCAGAGTGGGCTTCCTTTATCTGCAATGGAGTGAATTAGTGCCACTCTGGTTCTTCAGTGACATTTTCATTAGGGCACACTAGCAAAATGCTTCAAAACATTGTGCCACAAAAAAACGTCTCCTTCCATTTCAGTGTTTTCTTCAGTTTTGTGCCTAATGAACATGACCCACATGCAACTAACCCCATTCTCTTCAGCTTCCATCTCTTTACCCTTCTCTCTTTCCCAACTCTCCTTCCCCATGTTGCTCCGAGCCCTGAACATGCAAATGAGATGCTTTGATGAGAAAACTGATAAGGGACTTCAATATCCTTCCTTCAGAATTACCCCCCCGCCCCACGTAGATATAGAGAATCTTCCCACTTTCACGGACACGGAAGAGCAATAGAGGACAAGGAAGGGTGTAACATCTACTGGGGTTATGGTTTTGTAATATGCTATTACGAAATGCTACTGTAGTGATACGTAACCTTTGGTCAGCAAATATGGATTTGATTTCAATGTATCCTGTATGTTGTGTGTACATTTCTGAATGACCTGAGGCAATCACAGTTGTTATTGTAGTAGGAATAGTGAATGAGGTACATTGTCACCGAATAGTAATCATAAACCGACCATAGCATTGTACCTTAAGTGCAATGCTAATATGTTTTGTATGTACCCTCTGTGTATTGTGGGTATTTTCTGCATTTTGCAATGTACAACCAGGAAGATTATTTTTATATTTAACCAATCATGACTAATACATTTATCTAATCAAAAATAGCAACATCAGACAAATAGGGTGGTGAGTGAACAAGAAGCGGACAGAAACAGATTTCCCAAGACCGTAGCACAGACACACCCAGTCACAATCCCACTCCCACACTTTTACCCTTTCAAACATACACGTATGCAAACACTTACCTTTCTCAACACACACCTACCCCCACACACACATTCACCCTTTGAAAACACACACACGCACAGATCAGTAACTTCTGTCCCTGATAGGACTGTGTCCACTGGTCTGCAGCTGCTGTGGACATTCTGATTTATCTGGAGCAGCTGTCTGCAGGGCTGTGTGTGATCTGATTGACTCCATGTCGGTTTGAACTCTGTGCCTGCTCGGTCTGAAACACTATGCACTCTCAGAAAGGGCCACGGGTGCGTGAGAGCTCCATTCAAGTCAAATGCACACCCTCAAAAAAACTAAAAGATACACTCTGCACACACTATACTGTACAAACCCAGAAAACAGTAACATTACACTACAACACTGATACGATGGTCATTAAAGGGGCAGTGACACTAACACTAGTACATTAATACAGGGAAAGATATACATTTGCACCTGTTATTTTTAGGAGGATAAAAAGCTCAAACTGTAAACCATTAGCTGAAGACAAGGAAGAAAAGCTTACAGTTATGTTTGACCTTTTCTTTGGTACATTTATTTCAACAGGTGTATAGTTTGCACCAGTACAAACATTCAGTGAATCTGGCCCTTGGTGTCAAATGGACCTTGGAGGTCTAACACATACAGTTGAAGTCAGAAGTTTACATATACCTTAGCCAAATACATTTAAACTCAGTTTTTCACAATTCCTGACATTTATTCCTCGTAAAAATTCCCTGTCTTAGGTCATTTAGGATCACCACTTTATTTTAATAATGTGAAATGTCAGAATAATAGGAGAATGATTTATTTCAGCTTTTATTTCTTTCATCACATTCCCAGTGGATCAGAAGATTACATACTCCTAATTAGTATTTGGTAGCATTGCCTTTATAAATTGTTTAACTTGGGTCAAACGCTTTGGGTAGCCTTCAACAAGCCTCCCACAATAAGAATGTTGGCCCATTCCTCCTGACAGACCTGGTGTAACAGAGTCAGGTTTGTAGGCCTCCTTGGTCGCACACGCTTTTTCCAGTTCTGCCCACAAATTTTCCATTGGAATGAGGTCAGGGCTTTGTGATGGCCACGCCAATACCTTGACTTTGTGGTCCTTAAGCCATTTTGCCACAACTTTGGAAGCATGCTTGGGGTCATTGTTCATTTGGAAGACCAATTTGCAACCAAGCTTTAACTTCCTGACTGATATCTTGATGTTGCTTCAATATATCCACAAATTCCCCCCCCCATGATGCTATCCATTTTGTGAAGTGCACCAGTCCTTCTTGCAGCAAAGCATTCCCACAACATGATCCTGCCACCCCAGTGCTTCACAGTTGGGATGGTGTTCTTCGACTTGCAAGCCTCCCCCTTTTTCGCCAAACATAAAGGTCATTATGGCCAAACAGTTCCATTTTTGTTTCATCAGACCAGAGGACATTTCTCCAAAAAGTATGATCTTTGTCCCCATGTGCAGTTGCAAACCGTAGTCTGGCTTTTTTATGGCGGTTTTGGAGCAGTGGCTTCTTCCTTGATGAGCGGCCTTTAAGGTTATGTCGATATAGGACTCGTTTCACTGTGGATATCGATATTTGTGTACCGGTTTCCTCCAGCATCTTCACAAGGTCATTTGATGTTGTTCTGGGATTGAGTTGCACTTCTCGCACCAAAGTACGTTAATCTCTAGAAGACAGAACGCGTCTCCTTCCTGAGCGGTGTGACGGCTGCATGGTCCCATGGTGTTTGCGTAATATTGTTTGTACAGATGAACGTGGTACCTTCAGGCGTTTGGAAATTGCTCCCAAGGATGAACCAGACTTGTGGAGGTCTACATTTTTTTCTGAGGTCTTGGCTGATTTCTTTTGATTTTCCCATGATGTCACGCAAAGAGGCACTGAATCTGAAGGTAGGCCTTGAAATACATCCAGAGGTACACCTCCAATTGACTCAAATGATGTCAATTAGCCTATCAGAAGCTTCTAAAGCCATGAAATCATTTTCTGGAATTTTCCAAGCTGTTTAAAAAGGCACAGTGAACTTAGTGTATGTAAACTTCTGACCGACTGGAATTGTGATACAGTGAATTATAAGTGAAATAATCTGTCTAAACAATTGTTGGAAAAAATTACTTGTGTCATGCACAAAGTAGTTGTCCTAACCGACTTGCCAAAACTCTAGTTTGTTAACAAGACATTTGTGGAGTGGTTGAAAAACAAGTTTTAATGACTAAGTGTATGCACCTTCCGACTTCAACTGCACATCGGCCCGCCTGGATATGACTGGATTGGGAGGAAGGATGTCTCTTTCAATACTGAAAAAAGGCAAGGCCATACATCTTTCTCGCCCATCTTATAAGGAGTCCCCTTGAAGGCCCTTGAATAACACCATGGTCCTGGGCATTTCCTCCCAAATATGTTCTCACTCGCCTATAGTAGGCAACCCAGACTTGCCAAAAGCCCTGAGGGATGCCAACTTTAATCTTTGGCATACTCTAGGAATCAGGACCTTTTCAGACCTATTTCATCAGAAAACCACTACACTGAAATCCTTTCAAGAGCTCTGCAGTGAATTCGACGTGCCAAGATCCCATTTTTTTTAAATATCTTCAAATTAGACATGTAATTTCCTCATTTACCTCCAAGAGGAGGTTTAGAACTCAGTTGAACGAAGTTGAAACCCTTCTTGTCACAGCACAATCCATTAAAGGCAAAATATCTTGCATCTATAGACTCCTTTCTGAGAAAGGAAGCTCCTCCTTTACTCCTTTGAAAATAATCTGGGAAAAGGACCTTGGTCTGACTATTAGTGATGAGTTATGGGCGGAAGTTTGCGAAAAGGTATACTGCTCCTCTACCAGTGTAAAAATGAAAGAATCTAATTACAAATTTTTGTACAAATTTTATTATACTCCTTTGAGACTCCATAGAATGAAAACAGATATGTCTCCTAACTGTAAAAGATGTACCTCTGAATGTGGAACCTATATGCATGTATTTTGGAGCTGTAGGGAGATTGCCAGATTCTGGCAATCTGTACATACCGCTGCACAGAAAATACTAGAGGTACAGTTTGATATGACCCCATGTATCTATCTTCTTAATGCCCAGCAGGACTTTGTTCTTGATCCTGACAGAGAAAATTTGCTTATGACTATTACATACTTTGCTAAGAAATGTATTCTTCTATTGTGGGCCTCTAATACCCCCTCTACATTTAAAATGTGGATTGACCAGATTGTTGACTTCCTTCCTCTTGAAAAGCTCACTTATGACCTCCACAAGAGACAGCCCAAGTTTGATAGACTCTGGTCCCCACTATTCAACTATATTTCAAACTGGACAGAGTGAACGGGGTGACTAGGGAAATGTGCAGATACATTTTGTGTAAGGTACTGTAAAACCTAAAAACGAATTATTGGCCCATCGTCTCAGCGAATGCTTGAAATAGCTGATAAGAACCTTGATAGTGCTGCTGCAAGTGGTATGTTTTTTTGTTTGTGTGTGTGTTTTTATTTTAATTTAGTTTTTGAGTACGTATGTGTGTGTGTATGTATATGTGCGTATGTATGTATGTATGTATGTATGTATGTATGTATGTATGTATGTATATACAGGTACCAAGGAAAATATATAGATTAAGAAAAATAAATGCTTTTATTTGACTTTATCATTCATTTTAATTGTATTTTAATTTTTTCAAATGTATTATTATTTTTTGACTTTTTATTTTTTTAAAGCCTGGTCACATCTGTGAATGTGGAATGTGTTTTGTTGGTTGATTGAAAAACAAGAACTTAATAAAACTTTAAATTGAAAAAAAAAAAAAAAAAAAAAAGAACACCACCATGGTCCAGACTATGAAGACACGGCCACTCATCTGTCTCACCTGTCTGTTCCTCTCGTCGGTGATCCGTTGGATCTGAATCTTTTTCCTCCCCATGCTTCCTGGTGGTTGGTTGGGGTCAGTCAATCAGGGTCAAGGGTCAGAGGTGCCTCCTCTCAGACGAGGAGAGAGGGAGTGTAGCTCTTTCTAGAGTACGGGCAGACTCATAAACACCACGTGCAGTCGCACACACACACTCCTCTGCCCAGGTCTAGGGTGACAGGGCAGAGGGTCTGCCGTTGGTAGAGCTGGTTGAGAGTTGCCCTCAGTTCATTGTTCGCTCAGGTCAAAGGTCACCAGTTTCTCAACCGTTGCTGTGGTGAGGACGATGTCACTCCTTGAAGGGAGAGAGAGAGAGAGTTACGTCTACATTCCTCATGTACACACAGCCATTATAATGTGTTTTCATAGAAGAGACGGTTGTTGACTGTGACCAGAATGCAGCAGAATCGGTCTACGCTACACTGTGAGGGGAAAAAAGCTAACCAAGCTATTAATGTATTAATTGGATTTATTCAGCAAAGAAGATTTGCTCTGAATACTGCAACTTTACTGTGAACATATCCGTAAGTACTGTGGACAAAGTTATGCGAGGGAAAAACATGTTTTTGTTCATAACGTGTGGCTCAAGGACAATAGCCCAGGTAACACCGTCTGACCTGTCGGAGTACACACACCCCTTCACACCGAGCCAACAGCTATTATGTTTCTCCATCAGACAGCGTAAACACACACACACACACACACACACCCCCGCAGCTCAACGACAGAAAGGCTCCGACGTCACCCTGCTATTGTCATTCCTCCCTGGTCAGATGTGATCCCACACTGAGGAAAGGCATGCTAACCGCCGCTGGCGCTTCCAACCGATTAGCGAAAGCCCTCACCTATTCATAGAGGCTAGTCTATGACAACAACAGGGTGTCGTGCTTAGCGCTAGCTGCCCAGGAGGGGGAATTCCCATGCACAAGGACATCAGAGAGAGAGACGGAAGGATTACGACAGGCATCTAAAAATACCGGTGTTCACACAAGACACATTTCTCCCCTGTGTGTGTGTGTGTGTGTGGGGGGGGGGGGTTGTTTGTACTTCAAGGTGAGCGTGTTAGAGGAGAAGTATGTGGCTAGGGCTAGCATGTAGCATATTAGCGTTCTTTGGAGTCAACTCAAACCTTGTTCCTTGGGGCGTTAAGCAATACCACAGCGGTAGTGGACACATTCAGAGTTCCAGAACATTCTGAAGTGATTTCAGAGTTGGATACTGTACATGGGACTGAATGACTAATAGATATCAGAAGCGCCTTTATTCGCCTAGTGAATTTACACGTGCCCGGAATTAGCCATACCCTCGAACATCAGCCACTTCCTGACAAAGCCATTGGTCCTATTTTTTAACCATAGTCCACACAATATGCTGTCTAACTCAGCAGGGTTTCACTTCTGTTCAGCATACATTTTCATGAAGAGGCCACAAAAATGAATTATATCCTCATATTCCTCTCATAGGACTCTCCTGGAAATGAGACAATGGTGTAAGTAGTCCCACATCTCAAGAGGGCCTTATAAGCGCTTTGTAAAACTGTGTTCAATTAACAAGAACCTCTTGTTATTTAGCACTTGTTTGTACCAACCACACATTTTCAGAGTTTTGGCTTATATGAATTCATGAGTGGTTTTGATACAAACCCAGGCTATAGCCTACTGCCCTCCCTACGTTGGGATCAGAAGCATAAGGGAAAGCATCTCTATTCCAATCTCATTCCATGTATTGTACAGTATTGCAGCTTCACTAGATGCTAAGTGCATTGATTACAATTAATACTCAGCTGGAGGGAAATCCTGCATACACAAGGGGTCACCAGGATCAATGTGGAGGTAAATTGCACTATAACAAAATGACAAAAAGGAAAGCAGGTAAATTTGTGCAGACCATAGTAACCCCTGCCTCAGTCAGAACCCACCTGTGTCCTTTAGTACATATGTGTCTGTGCCGCCCACCTTCATATTCACAAGTTCACATGCTGGAGCAGCTGTTAGCACACTTTCTGTTCAGACTGAACCAG
The DNA here is from genome assembly GCF_034236695.1 of Oncorhynchus nerka. Classification (NCBI taxonomy): domain Eukaryota; kingdom Metazoa; phylum Chordata; class Actinopteri; order Salmoniformes; family Salmonidae; genus Oncorhynchus; species Oncorhynchus nerka. The sequence goes on from NC_088402.1 coordinate 36,320,703, forward strand.
GTTTTCATCTAGGATTTTGCCTGTGCTTAGCTCTGTTTTGTTTTCTTGTTTTATCCTAAAAAATAACTCAGTAGTCCTTGCCGATGACAAGCATGCCCATAACATGATGCAGCCACCACCATGCTTGAATATATGAAGAGTGGTACTCAGACGTGTTTGCCCTAAACATAACGCTTTCTATTCAGGACATCAAGTTAATTTCGTTGCAGTTTTACTTTTGTGCCTTGTTGCAAACAGGATGCATGTTTTGGAATATTTTTCTTATTTTCAAGGTAATTTAGGTTAGTATTATGGAGTAACTTCAAAGTTGAAGCATCCTCAGTTTTTTCCAATCAGTGATTTAATGTCACCACTGGCCTCATGGTCCCTGTATTGACACACCATCCAAAGAGTAATTCAATAACTTCACCATGCTCAAAAAGGTTATTCAATGCCTGCTTTTTAAATGTTTTACCCATCTACCAATAGGTGCCCTTCTTTGCAAGGCATTGGAAAACCTCTCTGGCTTTGTGGTTGATTCGGTGTTTGCAATCTTCCTTTTAAAATAGGGAGCTAATTTGTTTTCAGCACTTTTATTTCCAAAACTTGGTTTCTCATTGCTCGCTCTTGTCCCTCTGTAGCAGACATACGGTAAGCAAAATATGTTTGGAAGATCAAATCGCATTTCGGCACCAAATGATCGTGATAATATCGTATTGTGAGGCCCCTGGCAATTCCCAGCCCTACATTAGCAGAGAGCCCACTCTGGAAATGTATTTGTTCCAAACAACGTCTTAAAAATTAACTAAATCAAAAATGGTAGTTTTGAGTTATGAATATTTATGTTGAATAAATGAATGTGAACATGTTTATTTCAGAATCAAGACGTACTCCATATTTCAGAGCACACTATAAAGGAGTATAATGACACCAATATGTTGTCTGAATCTTAGATCAGGGTCTTACAGGGACAATGTATAGGTCTAAAAAGGGCCTAAAATGGCCACTTTCATCTTGATAAATAAAAATGTGTGATACAAATGTAAAAAGCATGTCAAACATTCTTCCTCCTAATGAAGTCTCCATGTTAGAATTGCCAGAACCAATCTTGAGATACCTAAAAATATTTGAGCTTGGAATCGCACAATCCGGCTCGCAAATGATTGCCATTTCAAGAGTTCATGCAAAAGTTCCATGAGTAAGCAATACAGGTACATAGCCTTAAGTTGTAAATGCAAGGAAAAATACATTCATGTGAAAACAACAAATTAACGGTGAATTAAACATGACCTAATTCGCCCAAACCGCATATCAGAAATGACAAAGCCACCAAAGCTCTCCATTCCAATAGCACGACTGAAAACAAACGTAAATCGTATGTTTATATGATGACAAGTACCATTTAAGACCGTGTAAGAGCAGGGCTTTGCCTATGTAGACTGACATCACTGGCCATGACAGGAACTCCAAGACCACCCAAAGGTTAATTCCCTGTGATCATTTCCATTATCAAACAACATTATATATGCGTCAAGAGTGCTTAATCTGGATAGAACCCTATGGCACAATGAAACTGCATGCAAGTGACTGTCTATGTTTGTCAAGAAAATAGTACCGGTACATAAAAAGCTATCACCATATTCATGGTAATCCAGGACATTACGACTCGCTTTCTACCCCCTCCTGAAAATGAGATCAGTCCTTGATTCCAATGTCTTTTCACTCACTATTCCAGATTTGTAATATTTTCTTCCAGGAAAGAAATGAATGAATTTAGCCTCTTTGAACTTTCCCCTTTCTCTACAGAAAAATTGTAAACAGCAGCTGGAAAGGTCAGTGATTACATTGTGGATGTGCCAAACCACAAATCTACCATAGGAGAAAATCCAAATAATATTTTTTTATTTTAAAGAGTTATCTACAAAGGTTTGGAACCCAAATTCCCCCACACGGAAAAATTCTCTATCCAATTGTCCAAAATCAAGACCGTGCCAAATTGTAGCTGATTGAGAGAAAATAAATGATATGTCTGCGCTATAGGTAGGGTTGCACATTTGGGGAGTATTCAGAGGGGGAAACATTCCATGGGAATAAATGCAAATTAATACCATTTAAAATATAGATGTTTTTTTGCATTTGATACATTTACCATATCATATGGAGACAGAACTATAAACCTTTTACCTTATCATAAGTAGACATAATTGCAAAATATTCAAATATTCCTATATATATATATATATATATATATATATATATATATATATATATATATATATATTTTTTTTTAATGTAGTTACAAATTTAACATTAAATGAGTTCACTCTTCACATGGGATGATTTCACTGACCAACAAAAGGAAACATTGAATTATCCATCACATCTCCCCAAAACTTTATCAACATACATCTGTAAAATGATAGTTTCTAGACTAAAGCTTTAGTTGTCTTCTCTCAGGCTTCCATGTCTTCTCCCTGGACCTCCTCAATGTCCACCTCTTGAACATCAGACTCTGAAGCATCATCTTTACTGTCACTTTCCAACCTTGAGGATGGCTCATTGTCAGGTTCAAAAAGTCTAAAATTTGCCCGGATGGCCATCAATTTTTCAACGCTTGTATTGGTCAGCCTGTTGCGTACTTTGGTGTGTGTGTGTTCCCAAACAAGGACCAGTTGCGCTCTGAGGCGGCTGATGTTGGTGGGATTTGGAGGATGATGGAGGCAACAGGGGAAAGAGACTCTGATCCAAAAAGTCCCTTCCACCAGGTGGCTGATGAGATATGTTGGCAAGACTGCCATATTGCATCTCCATCCCAAAGCCCTTGCTTGGAAGTGTACATCGCCAGACTGCCAAGAACCTTGCCTTCATCCAAGCCAAGGTGGCGAGACACGGTAGTGATGACACCATAGGCCTTTCTCTGCACCAGACAGGATGCGCTTGCAAGCATACAGGGTACAACATGTACTCTGAGGCGTGTATGGGCTTCAGGCAGCTGTCTTCAAGCTTTTTGATGTATTTCAGAACTGCAGTTTCCTCTGCTTGGAACAACAGTGAAGTGGGCAGGGCAGTATAGATTTCTTCTCTTACATCTGCAAGCATAGTGAACATCAGACAGAATGGCAGTCTCCCTCAATCCGTGCAATGGCTATTGCTATAGGTTTCAGGAGTTTCAGCCTGCTTACCACTCTCTCCCAAAATACATCATCCAGGAGGATCCTCTTGATGGGGCTGTCCATATCGGCAGACTGATATGGCCATTTCTTGGATAGACTCCTTCCCCCCCAGGAGGCTGTCAAACATGATGACAACACCACCCCAACGGGTGTTGCTGGACAGCTTCGATGTGGTGCTCCATTTCTTCTCGCTTTGCTTGGTGAAGTAGATTGCAGCTATAACTTGATGACCCTTCACATACCTAAACATTTCCTTGGCTCTTGTAGAGTGTATCCATTGTTTTCAGTGCCACGACGTCCTTCAGGAGCAGATTCAATGCATGAGCAGCACAGCCAATGGGTGTGATGTGAGGGTAGGACTCCTCCACTTCAGCCCAAGCAGCCTTCATGTTCGCAGCATTGTCTGTCACCAGTGCAAAATACAGTCTGTGGTCCAAGGTCATTGATGACTGCCTTCAGCTCATCTGCAATGTAGAGACCGGTGTGTCTGTGCTCTTGTAGAATACTGGTTGAGGGGTGGAGATGATGTAGTTAATTATTCCTTGCCCACGAACATTCGACCACCCATCAGAGATGATTGCAATACAGTCTGATTTCTCTATAATTTGCTTGACCTTCACTTGAACTCTGTATCTAGCAAATTAGTAGATAAAGCGAATCTGGATGGTGGGGTGTATTCTGGGCGAAGAACATTCAGAAATCTCTTCCAATACACATTGCATGTGAGCATCAGAGGTGAACCAGTTGCATACACAGCTCGTGCAAGACATTAATCAGCATTTCTTTGACTACCTTCCTCCATTGAGTCAAAAAAACATCTGACCTCGAATAGAAGTTGAGGGACTTTTGTCAGGGGTTGCTTGTTGTGAGCGCTGAGGGAACTTTATGCACTTGGCCAGATTATTCTGCATCTTTGTTGCATTCTTCACATATGATTTGGCACAGTATTTCCAAAAGTACACAGCTTTTCCTTCTACATTAGCTGCAGTGAAATGTCTCCGCACATAAGATTTTGCCCATGGCATTTTCCTGTAAAGATTAGGGGGACAAAATGGTTAAATAAAAACCGAATACAATTCCATGTACAGCTAAATAGTTAAGCAGTTAGATTAGACAACTCCTTAGTAAGATACAGGTTTTAAAATGAAACATTTATGCAGACAGGTGAATTAACACTCCTCACTTAGGATCAAGCAAGCTAAAAACCCACATGGTAGCAAAAACTAACTAGCAGAAATGTTTACAAGTTAGAAATTATTTTAACACACTTTGCTGTAGGCTACTAATTACTAGTTAACAAAAAGTTGTCGTATGAAATATATTCACCCCACCCAGTATTGTCATCAAAACTTACCAGAAAGTATGTAGTCCTTGGCTCAGACAGTGTAGTAGTGTGGGCTCAATAGGATCTCATTACCGTGCAAGATCTTGAGAATCAGCTGTACATGTGATGGAAGAATGCACTGTGCATGCAGAGGGTTGGGGATAGTTTAACCAAAATATGCCACAAGACCTAGAATTGCCTTGTGTATTCCACCAAAAAGGTTCACCGTTATAAGCTAACTTTTTTGATGTAAGCTTATAGAGCTTATAATTTCCCAAAATTCCCAGGCTCAACTTCCCATGGAAAATTCCCAGAAATTTACAGGAAACTTTTCAACCCTACCTATAGGACTGCTTTAAAAAATAAATTAAAAAATAGGTCCACTAATACTGAACTAGTTAGTTCCAGTGTGAATATTTTTCTTCTTCTTCCCCCAACCACTTTTTGCAGCACCGTCAGCACCCAGACTCTCCCGCAGCATAGTCGGCACCCAGACTCTCCCGCACCACCCAGACTCTCCCGCAGCACCGTCAGCACCCAGACTCTCCCGCAGCACCGTCAGCACCCAGACTCTCCCGCAACACCCAGACTCTCCCGCAGCACCCAGACTCTCCCGCAGCACCCAGACTCTCCCGCAGCACCCAGACTCTCCCGCAGTGAACGGCAACCTAACAATTTCTTGACTTTGCTGACACATTTGATTAGCCATAGAATGAACTACAATAAGGATTGTGGCCAGCCCTGTTCTCCCCGTGCGGCACTCGGCATGGCTACCCCCTCTCATTACTGTAATTGACATGTCCATCCTCCCTCTTCCTCCCCCCGAAGGCGCTGATGGCTCAATTAGGAGCTGGCTGGAGGACTGATTAGATGCAAAGATAATGAGGCTGTCGCTTGACTCACACCGAGCCAGAGCAGAACCAGCTCACTCTGTCAGTGACATTATAGGAACCCCAAAGAGCTAAAGGAGAGACGTAGCTTTCAACTAAAGCCCAGACTCAGACACTTTGGACAGGCTCAGGCAGGCTGGTCTGAAATAGACTGCTCCGAGTTGCTGAGACCTTACAGAGACCGCCTCATTATCTGTCGAGGGCAGACCTTCCGTCACCTTGGTTCAATCGACCTGCCTGGATGTCTCCTTGAAACGTGAACTGGGTGCTTTCGCACCCTGTGAAAATGTCCTCTGATTAAAGAGAGAGTGCACAATCAAGCCAGGCTAGGCATCTGTCGGTTTTGGAGTGGTGTACAGTAATTAGTGGCAGTGACCTTTTAGCAGATTACACATTGGTCAATGAAATGTGGGCAAAGTCCTAGACTGAAGGCCAGGGCCATCATGCCTTGAAAAGGAGGAAGGCGGGGGTGGGGCTTATAATACTCATCGGTTATCTGACTCCAGCTAATGGAGGAGGGATTCCTCAATGTTTCACAACGGAGGATAGGTTGAGTAAATCTCAGTTCTGTCATTTTTTTCTTGAGTCTCGGTTCAGTGGTTTGCAAAGAATTTGCTGGGTTCCATGCAGAGAGCTGCACAGAGGTAGAGGCCTGATGGTTACTATTCTTAGATACAGTTAACCCCTTCTTGATCACTCAGACTTATCCCACCTAGGCCTGTTGGTTTTTCCCTCTGTAACCTCTCCTCATATTCATTTCATGATGGCCCTCTTGAAATCTCGGGCATTTTCCTTGTCACCTCCCGCTCCTTTGACCTTCTCTATTGATGGAGATGATCTCCTCATGCGGCAGAAATCCCACTCCAGGGCTACATGGAGTCTCTTAACAATGAATCACCATTTGAGTCCGGTCACATTGGCTTTACATTGCAAACTCTTGCTGAGGAAAGAGCGTTCACAGGTCCTGTCAAACTGACACGTTGCAGCCAGGTTTACTGCTACTAAGAGCAGTCAGGTCTAACACAAGCTGAAGATGGCAAACCGTGACAGGTGTGAGTTCCTGGTGTGTCAACGAGTGACCAGAAGAGTGCATGGTGAACAGTGTTACACAGGGATTTGTCTAACATTGAAATCCATGGGCGGGTCCAAACAGTGCACATTTTATAACTTTTTCGGGATGGAAAAACCATGAGTGTAAACGACTAAACCAGATATAAAGTAAGTAGAAAAGATAATGACCCTATATAATTTTTTTATAACAAACTAGCAAATCACCAAAATAAAAGCTACAGTCATGGAAAATGTTTAATGTATTTAACAGTGTGTTCCGTTATGTTTGAACAAAAGAACAATAAGCCATGGCAAAATGCATAGAAATGCAGCAAAATATTTTATACTGCAAAATGTCCTCTCAGCTCCATGGTAGAATATGTAGAATCACAGGAAGTGCTTTAAAAAATTTAAAAAACGGCAAAATGTGTAGAATCTACCTTCTTAACGATACAAGAACCAACAAAGTTGAGAGGTGTAGCATCTGTTGTTCCCAGCAGCTTTCCCCAAAATACTCATCTTCTTCCTGATGCATAAAGACAAATATCCTCAAAGCCCCTGTACCTCCAGTTCAACCAGACAAATTAAAGAAGAGGAACTGTTTTACTACTGTGGCCAACTTTAAAATGCAAACAAGCCAGGCCAGCCAGCCTTTATCTCAAATCAGTAGTGTAACTTGTGGGAGCTACTGTTCCTGCTCCTGTTGTATATGTGGTGAACAGAAATACAAATGTTTCCAGAGGAAATCAACATTTTGACCAACATGATTAAAATAAATTTGCCAAAAAAGTTAATTGATATATAGGTTGGTGGGGAGGTGTTTAACAGACGTAAAAACACAATGAACAAAAATATAAATGCAACCTTTTTGAAATTGTTGCAGAGTAGTTTATATAAGGTAAATTGGGCGATTGAAATAAATTCATTCAGCTCTCATCTATGGATTTTACATGCCTGGGAATAAAGATATACATTTTTTGGTCACAGATACTTAAGATTTTTTTTTTTTTTTCTAAGGTAGGGGCGTGGATCAGAAAACCTGTCAGTATCTGGTGTGACCACCATTTGCCTCATGCAGCGTGACATCTCCTTTGCATAGAGTTGATCAGGCTGTTGATTGTGGCATGTTGTCCCACTCCTCTTCAATGTCTGTGCGAAGTTGCTGGATATTAGCGGAAACTGGAACACTGCGTCATACTCGTTGATCCAGAGCATCCTAAACATGCTCAATGGGTAACATGTCTGGAGAGTATGCAGGCCATGAATGAACGGGAACATTTTCAGGTTCCAGGAATTGTCTACAGATCCTTGCGACATCGGGCCGTGCATTATCATGCTGAAACATGCGGTGAATAAATGGCACAATAATGGGCCTCAGGATCTCGTCACGATATCTTGGTGCATTCAAATTGCCATTGATAAATTGCATGTGTGTTAGTTGTCCATAGCTTATGGTTGCCCATACCATAACCCCACCATGGGGCACTCTTCACAACGTTGACGTCAGCAAACTGCTCGCCCACACAACACCATACGCGCTGCCTGCCATCTGCCCAGTACAGTTGAAACTGGGATTCATCCATGAAGAGCACACTTCTCCAGCATGCCAGTGGTGAGCCTTTGATCACTGAAGTCAGTTACAACACCGAACTGCAGTCAGGTCAAGACCCTGTTGAGGACGACGAGAACGCAGATGAGCTTCCCTGAGATGGTTTCTGACCGTTTGTGCAGAAATTCTTTGATTGTGCAAACCCACAGTTTCATCAGCTGTCCAGGTGGCTCATCTCAGACGATCCTGCAGGTGAAGAAGCCATATTTGGAGGTCATGGGCTGGCATGGTTACACGTGGTCTGCAGTTGTGAGGCCGGTTGAACGTACTGCCAATTTCTCTAAAACGACGTTGGAGGCGGCTTATGGTAGACAAATGAACATTAAATTCTCCGGCAAAAGCTCTGGTAGACATTCCTGCAGTCAGCATGCACACTCCCTCAAAACTTGAGACATCAGTGGCATTGTGCTGTGTGACAAAACTGCACATTTTAGAGTGGCCTTTAATTATCCCCAGTACAAGGTGCACCTTTGTAAACAGCATGATCATTAATCAGCTTCTTGATATGCCACATCTGTCAAGTGGATTGATTACCTTGGCAAAGGAGAAATGCTCACTAACAGGGATATAAACAAATTTCAGAGAAATAAGCTTCTTTTTTTCAGCTCATGAAACATGGGACCAACACTTTACATGTTGCGTTTATATTTTTGTTAAGTATACTTGACTAGTGAAATGGCCGTCTGTGACATTATGTTCTCTAATAGGCTTGGGTGGTATACCTTACATCAGGTTATTTGGAAATAGCCACGGATGGTTTTACAATAACATAACTACGACTTTTCATGTTTTTCTATACATTTTAATATTTGCAGCTACTTTTTAAGTAAGCATAAATCCCAGTCAACTTGTTCAATGCGTTAGGAGATAAAGCAGATTGCGTTCTTATTTTACATTATGAAGTTCACTTAGTTCCCCAAAACAGTTGAGCCAGTCAAGTGTTTGTTTGTAAATGGCACAACAGGAGAAACCGGAAGGTGATTCCAGCTGTGCATTGACAGGGGTTGCGTTTTATATTGAAAGTCAGTGATTTTTTGCGTCAATAGAGTGATAAGGGACGTGCAACTCTAATCTTTCCTACACAGAAAATACATTAATACAACACATTTGGCAGAAAATAGCTTGTTTTCATCAGATGACAGAAGTCCAACGCTATTTGGCTGGCAGCCACACAAGGGAGCTTACAATGAAAAATAAAGGTATTTTTTGCAAAAACGATGCATGGCCAACAAATTTCTAATGTTTAGGCCCATCATAGAAAGAATGTAGCCAGCTACATTTCCTAATGTTTTGCTTTAAGTTCATATTGAATTTCTACCAATAGATACCCATCCGTCAGAGTAGTGTCTGTGTCTATAAGTAAATACCTGCAGTCAACTTGTGCAATACGTTAGGAGATAAAGAACACTGCGTTCTTCATTTCACCCGGTCACAATTTTTCATTATCAAGCTTACCAGTAGTCCCCAGTCACGCAGTGTTCGTTTACAAGCACAGCGATGAGAGACCGGAGCCTTGTGAGTCACCCACTGTTGTGAAGCATGCGCCAGGTGATCTAATTACAGTATGGAATTCACAACTAAATGTTTGCCAGCTAGATATCTTAGAACTCCTAAGTTAATTGTATAAAATGTGCTAAATGCTCAGCAGTCTCGTCTGATCTCGACAGCTAAGCAGGGTCAGTTGGGTTTGAAAACCGCGCCCCTTGTGTGCAGTGATAGTATTACTGAATACCTTGGTATGCCAGTCTGGATACCACCCAAGCCTAGTTAAGAAGACCCCTAACTTAATTTGCTAAATGGCTGAATTAATAAGGTGACAACGCATCATATTGTGTTAGCTTTTTGTCGTGTTTTGTTCATTTGCACAATGTCTCTCGTTCACATTTGCTTGTAAATGTCCAAACTCACCAAAAATGACATTCGATAGTTCCTACCTGTTTAACTTCATGAGCTGGATTGCCAGTCTTTGCAATTTGTTTATTTTCCTTTGGGCTCGTTAGCATATTTAGCTAGCAAACAACATGGAAATTCTCTATTACTTGTGCAATTTTTGGGGGGTCATTCTGGTACACCCAATAGGCTTTTTTGCGGGTTATTTGGCACCCCTTTGTGTACTAAGCCGGTAATACCGTAAATACTGGGGTGAGAGAAGTACAGTAGGGGTGCCAGGGCATTCATATTTATTGTGCATCGCTGAGCAGCGCAGAACTGTTGTGAAGGAAATTGTCAAGTAAGTAGGTTTGTGTTTATACAGGACCTCCCACCCTCACCTACCGTCAACCAATCATGTCAATGCAGAGCTATACGGAGCCCTCAGAATTGTTACAAAATTTGAGAGGCGTGCAGCAAGGAGAGCCAATTGGCCACTGCAACGGAGGTTCCACAATTGTATCACACCATCCTTCCCGCGCCTATTCCCGCATATTTTTTGATCAAGCATAAATTGTCTCTTAGAATGGCTTGTGACGATGTTTTCAGAAGGTTGGAAGTTCATTGGTTTCTGATAACAGCTTGAATGTGTACTACATTGTTATATATATATATATATATATATATATATATATAAGTCTGGGTGATGTTTTGTGTAACAAACTGTGCCATACTGCAAGTAAGGCTTACAATCACTTGGGTTATACGAGTACATTTTCAAACATTGATAAAATGACTATCGGAGTCTAAATGATTGTGTCCTTCAGACTGGCCCCAAAGCACAAGGCTGTGTCTGGCCTACTTCTACCCGAGCAGCAGCATTAGAATCAGACTAAGAACCGGATCCCTTGGGACCCTCCACACAACATAGCTGCCAATTTCCAGGTCACATGACATTAAAATGATTAACGTTCCACTACCAATCTAATTCAAGGCCCGGAATCTAATATTAATGTCTGCTGATGCATCAAGAGGTTATGCATAAGCTAAAGGATAAGTACAGTATTTAGGTGGACTCACAGCTAGGGAATCCATATCCTCTGTTCTATGGCACTGCTCACTTGGCTACAGAGATGTGAGCAAATGGTCCACATGAGAAAATATCTGTTATATCTGAACAGTGGTCAAGGCCTTCAAAATATTTTGAAAGACCATAAGAAGCTTCATACAATAGGTTTCCCATTCAAATGTAATAGGATTTATTAAAGGTATGCTGTGTGAAGGTATGCAAACCTAAATATGTAGGCCCCCTATGTGCAATACAGCATGATCTCCAAACCCCAGCATCACAGATTAGTGATTTGTTGTTTGTTTTAATAATCACATGCAAAGCCAGTACATCAAGGTGCAATAATTACATGAGAGAGAGAGATTTGAGAGGTATAAATGATTTTAAAATGCAGAGAGAGATTTGAAGTATAGTGATTATAAAACGCAAATATAAAAAATAAAAAAAGGTTTGAAAGTTTTATCAGCGTGCTCTGACATCTGTGTTTTTGCCTTTGATAGCTAGCCTACCTGAGTATTTCGTCACTAACAGCTACATTGAAGATGAAAATCCAGGGGATATATATAGTCTACTGTGTGCAGCCTGAAGTGTAGCCTATTATTTTCAATTAAAAGTCATTGTCAAAAAAAATGGTAATAGCCAGCCAGACTACTGTAGGCACAGACTGACAGACAGGTCAAAGACGGACAGACATTCTGATGGCACTTTGAAGCCAACTGGGAACACCGGGGGGCGAGGTCAAATCATGACGTCAGTGATCTTCAGGTCGGAAAGTTAATGTTCTAGAAAGATGCCCGAGTTGTCAACTTGGAATTCCAAGTTGGAGCACTGTTCAAAACGATTTTCCCAGTCGGAGCTCGTTTTTCCCCGTTTTCATAAAAGCACTGAAGTCGGAGAACCCGAGTTCCAAGTTATTTTGAACGTGGCAAGAGACTGACAGTCAGACAACAAATCCGCTGTGACAGCTCGCGCTAGCTCTATTGTTTTTGTTGTGGCCCGGTTGTCAACATGCGCGCACCTCCACCGTTATAAACCGAGAGCTTGCACGGTTCACACCATAATGGAGGGTTCATATGTCGTCTAGCGAAGGTGCTCTTTTAGGCCATTTCACAATCTCTGGCGAAGCCGACCGACAGCCATTAGTCTACCTTGCTTGCCAGCCTCAACTCTTACGAAAAAATACAACCCAACCAAGTGCCATGACTGCGACTGAGGTCACCAATTATATTAATACATTTTTAAAAACAATTTAGGGGTGAATAATGTTGTCAATACAAATCAGCCTATTAGGCTACCCTCTTGTCTAGAACGGTTTGATTAAAACAATACAAGCACTCTTGTTCTTACGAGGGAAAAAAACGAAAACGCAGGAAGCAAATGTATAATTCCACTTACCCTGAAATATTACATCCACAATCGTGTGAAAAGCTAGAGGATTGGTTTAAAATATAGGTATAATGAAAATACGATGCGCTATAATCATGATCGACGTCTCAATTTAAATAAATCCACTCTCCCCTTCTCCGTAAAATGTAACTATTCCGTTCAGCCAAACGATACAATGTACCTAGTGCACAACCTACGTCATTGACACCGTTTATGAGTGACTTGTAAGAAGCCAATAGAAAGCTGACACTCCAGCATCAAAGCCAATCACAGTATAAATTACTGTAAATAGGAAGGGCATGAAGGAGACGGGATGACGGCCATGTTCTACAAGGGTTTTTGTATCCCTCCGCTTCGGTATTTACCTTTTGCATGATTTTGCATGTGGGTAAAATGTCACTGTGTGTATAGTCGAATGGCCTACCTCCTCGGGTTCATGTAGAAGACCCGTTAGCTGTTTTACAAATATCTGGTTTACAGTTAGGACATTAGTATACATACAGAATGTTGGTAGAATCTCAATTGTATACTCAACATGTCCTCTCTCCTTCTCAAAACCCATTGGATGAGAAAGCCAGAGGTCCCGCCCCTCTGACCTTCTCCTCCAATTAATTTTGAAAAGGAGGCAGGAGAGAGGACTCAAGGAGGATGCAATTGAGATCCTCCCCTAGTCTTTGAGTTGACAGCAAAAGAAAGTGGATATGTGGACACTGTAAGAAACAAAAAGCTCTGTGAAGTCTCCTCCATGATCAGAAGAGGGTGCCACTTCAACAGTATAGGCATGTGTAGGCCTATTATTTAGGCAGCAGGTAGTGTGTTCTAATTATCTTGATTAACCAATTGCTTTCACCTCCTAAATCGATTGTTATTGCACAGAACATAATTTCCAAAGACCTTGTGTAAAGGACGTCACAATGGTTGATTGCTTAGTGAGTAGCCTACCTTCCCCCTTATTGAACTCAGGACCTACAGTATGGGTGTGTTCAAGCGGGTCACTTTTGTCAAGTCATCACCACCTTTCAAAATGTGTTGCATTCTGGGGATAAAAATTGTCCGACTTGTGCGTACATGTCAACTACATGAACTTTACAACAACCATGTGATCAAAGGTCATGAAGATTCTCAGTTGCATAATCCTTGCGTCCTCTCTCTTTGCCTCCTTAAAACCCATTGGATGAGAAAGCCAGAGGTCCCGCCCCTCTGACCTTCTCCTCCAATGGGTTTTAAGAAGGAGGAGAGGAGCGAGGTCATGAGGAGTATGCAATTGGGAATCTCCCAACATTTCTGCAGTTGCTCTTCACAACCTTAATCCTGCAGTATTTCTCAGTCTCAAATGTGTTTTAGGCCTAACAACACCCATGCCAATATATCCTCCAAACACTGGCTTCTCGGGCATTATCACTTATATAGAGCCTCTCACAATGTAGGTGATAGCTGCAGTAAGTAAATAGGCATTTTAACATCATAGATTTCGCCGGTGGTAATTTGTGGAAAAGACACAGTCTGGAATGTGCTTTTAACCAATCAGCATTCAGGATTAGACCCACCGGTTATATAATGTCTGCATTAGGGTGTTTTTGTTTGACCCATGCAAACTGGCCAAAGACATGACTGAAACAGGAACTAATTTGCCTGGATGTATGTGTACCGTGGATATACATATAGCCTACAAATAAGTGTGATATTTGTGGCTCTCTCACTGTCAATTGATTGTAGGCTCCAATGTACACACATGATTTCAGGGATTGTGATTGTATGATATGAGTGTTGGAGATGTTTATTACGGCATCATAAAGAAAAAGTTTTACAAACATGGCAACTCTGCCATGTTGATTTGAGCCTTGCTGTTGAAAAAACACATTTGTGTCCGACTTTCAGCTGTCGCAGATGCACCTCCCCCGACTTAACTCATGGACTTTCATCTACTACAGTCTGTTCCTTTAAAAGTTCAATTCACACACTATGGAGACTGACCGTACCGAGCATAGCGCAGTGTTGCAATGTTGTTTTCCGTCACAAAAGGGGCGGCTCCTTGTAATAATCGACATACTTTTGTACAACCTGAAAATTGAGACGCGCAATACAGGTAACGTTGTTGCTTGGTTCCCTGATCTAATCTATTGGCTATTCATCAAAGTAACCTATTTTGCATTGATAAACAACCAAATATTATCTGTGACTTTTCAAACAGTAAACCAAACAGGAAGAATATACCAAAAAAGGTTTAAAAGTAATAACTGGTGATTCCAGGTTATTGTGAAATGGTAGAACCTTCTGTAGTCAACTAGCTATGTGCTTTTTTTCCTCCATGACCAAAACATGATGGTATTATATTTTTAGCTGATATAGGAATGATTATTTCACATGGAGATGTGGGAAGCTAAAAAGGCTAGCTAGTTTGCTATGTTTTTAGCCAGGTTAAAGCCAGCATCCAAATTAGGCTGCCAGCTAGCTAATACTAGCAAGAGAAGGCGAAATTAAATGAAAAACTTTGCTATTGCCCCCCAGTGAGCGTATCGTATTACCAAAAGGTGTTCCCTGCTCCAAAAATCCCACTTCACACACACATGCACATAGATCAACCGACTGACGTTTGTAGTAACCTTAAAGGCCAACAACCCTCACTTTTCAACCTAATTTTCAATATCTCCAGTGTCAACATATCTGAAAACGGCACATTTCTAAGTTCAGTAAAAAAATAAAAAAATTACGGTAAAAAAGTTATAGCCGACGACATCAAAAGTTAAAACATTTTAAAAACAGTGATTTTCAAACAATATGAGCTTCACAGTGACGTGTGGAGCAAGAAAATACCCTCCCTTGGGCTAGAAACGTGTTGCAGGTTTTGAAAATCACTGTTTTTTTTTTATCCTACCCTGTGATGCCACACAAGCTTTCTTCTTATATTTTTAACCACAGATCATAGAAACACTGTTTTCACATATGTAGACACCAGTGGTGGCTGGTGGGAATAGCTATAGGAGGATGGGCTCATTGTGATGGCTGGAATGGAATATATGGAATGGTGTCAAACATATGGAAACCACATTGACGCTGTTCCAGCCATTACAATGAGCCCGTCCTCCTATACCCCTCCCACCAGCCTCCTCTGGTAGACACTGGTTTGGTGCTGGAGATGATGAATATGGGGTTGAAAATTTGCGGAATTGCCCTTTAAGCATCAATCTCGTTCACGTTGTTTATTCATTCACATTACCATAATCACTCCGTTGTGTTGCACCGGATGTCATGCATTTCAATGGGGACGTCCATAACAGAATGGAAACGCAGCACCCCCTTGCAGTGGAAGACTCTGTTGTGAGACCGACACTGCATACTTTGACATTTTTCAAACTTTGCATCATCTTCAGTCCAGCCAGAGTCCATCGAAGAACAGGAAGTTAACAAACCACAGAAGAAGTTGAAAATGTATGGTTTTCAGTGATGTCATTATGTAAAAAATTACCCATTCCACACTTATGAAAAGTCATCTTCATTTTGGGAATGATCACAAAGTTTATCAAGAACTCAGATTGGAAGGTGTGGGCTTACTTGAGAAATCTTGTTGTAATAAATATTTTAGACAAATTCTTCATTCACAAAACCAACTTACACCGAGAGGAAAGTTTTTCTGGAACATGCTTATTCCTGACATTGTCTGGAAAAATGCATGGTTAAGAACTTACAAATACTGTATACCAAACAAAGTTAAGGAAGTGCACTTCAACATTTTACATAAGATATATCCATGTAATTCTATGATTTCCACATTTGTGGCTATTGATGATATCTGCGTTTTCTGTGAAAAAGAAGGTGAGAATCTGTCTCACTTGTTCTTTGAATGTAAATTTGTGTCCGAATTTTGGGAAAACCTTGCAAAGTACTTATTTACTATTATGAACACTGCCTATAATTTGAACATAAAATATATAATATGTTACTATTGTTAATTGTTTTATTCTTGTTGCCAAATACTTTATACACAAACAAAAATTCCAAAATTCTATACCAAAATTACTAGACATGTTTGATGTAGCAATGTAAGTTGATTTTTGTATTATGAATAAAATACATTTATTTAAAAAAAAAAATGTTTTTTTAATTAACTACCCATTTCTATAAGTGAGAAAAATGTCAATAGTAATGTTAACAATACACATTGCCTGTTAAGCTAATTATATTATATGACTGCTGTCTCCCGTTTAAGTTTATTGTGATGGTAATGACGTTTGTTTTTTATGCTAATTATTAGGTGGAGGTGACTAGCCAAAATGGTAACTTAAACCTAGCCAAGCTTTAGCTAGCTAGCCAGCCTGGTCTCATAGACTAGATATAACAGGGCACTCAATTACAATGATATGTTACATAAGATGGTTGGTTACTTAAGGCAAAAACACAAACAAATTTGCGAGTTCGAATCTCATCCTGAATTGTACAAATGGTAATTTGTAACATAGCATATGAAAAGGAGTCTCTCAGATTTACACACAGAATAATACAAAATGCTCTGAGACTAGGTTGAGCTAGGCTGCTCTCTGCTCTGCAGAGTACAAGCTAGCTTGACTTCCTATAAAGTTAGAGAAACAAGTTGAGGAAAAAGTAACTAAACAAAACATGTTTTATTATCAGCTGAAACAATATATTTATCCTGTCTTGAATGAAAAGGTCATATTTTGCAATCTCCCAAAATAAATAACATCTCTGATGAGAGACAGGGGCAATGGTCCAAAAACTTAAGACACGCCCCCTCTGTTAAGGCTTCTAGGAGCAGTGGGTGGAGGAGTCAGGCGCAGAGAGCAGGTTTAGTTCCGAACGTGGATCTTTATTCCAAAGACAGTGAAAACGGACATGCCAAACACAAGGGCGCATGAAATAACCAGTCCAAACAAACAGGACTAAACTGTCTGGAAAAATCGAATCCACAAATAATCCAACACCATGAACAGAAAACAAGCCCGCACAATAGCCGGTGGGCCTAGTGCCCTTAAATAGCCCACAAACAAAACTAAACTCAAAACAGGTGTAACCAATCAGACCAAACTAACAGAAACAAAAAAGGGAATCTATGGCAGCTATTAGGCCAGCGACGACGACCGCCAAGCGCCGCCCGAACAGGAAGAGGCACCATCTTCGGCGGGATTCGTGACACCCTCAGCCCTCAAATTAAGTGGACACTTCTGATGGCATATCATGACGTCTGACGAGTATACACTTGCAGGGCAAGGGGCGAGGGAGGAAGAAATTATTTTTAAATTAACCACCTTTCAAAAAAACAAAAAAAACACCTTTCACTGGAAATGTGTCACTCGTTCATCCCATGATGATTGTGTTTTCAGCCACCGGTAGCTTGTGGGTGCTTTATATGGTGCCCTACATTCAATTATAAGTGCATGTCTACTAATATTAAATATATCATTATTAATATATTTCTACTGTATGATAGCTAGCAAATTAATTAGCTAACTAACGTTAGCCTGCCTAGCTGGAAATTCTGAAGGGAAATGTTTTATTTCTACAATTTCCAAAAGATAACCAAACAATAACATATTTACTTTTTACGTAGTAGCAAAATATCTAACTTATTTGCATTTGTTTTTTACTTACACTTGTATGTTGACTTCTCCATTGATGTTGTTTTTAAGTTTTTGCAGACTTTTCGTAGCGGATGTACAATCATCGCAAATTGAATTATGGGGTGTTTCAGGCCCCGGAGTGAACATAATTGTACACTCGAAAAAGCCGACTGAAAACGAGGGCTGAGGGGCTTAAGTTGCAAACTTCCCTTGCTTGGTTAATTATTTGGACCACCCTCCAAGATGGCGACAGGGATTCCCCCAAGGGCATAAGGCATGGTTAAGTGGATGAGGGTGTCTTTTAAGTGTTTGGACTAGAGGTCAACCGATTATGATTTTTCAACGCCGATACCGATTATTGGAGGACTCCCCAAAAAAAAAGCCGATACCGATTAATCGGACAATTTTCTATTTATTTATTTGTAATAATGACCATTACAAATTACAACAATACTGAATGAACACTTATTTTAACTTAATACATAAATAAAAATCAATTTAGCATCAAATAAATAATGAAACATGTTCAATTTGGTTTAAATAATGCAAAAACATAGTGCTGGAGAAGTAAAAGTGCAATATGTGCCATGTAAAAAAGCTAACGTTTGAGTTCCTTGCTTAGAACATGAGAACATATGAAAGTTGGTGGTTCCTTTTAACATGAGACTTCAATATTCCAAGGTAAGAGGTTTTAGGTTGTAGTTAATATCGTATTTATAGGACTATTTCTCTCTATACCATTTGTATTTCATATACCTTTGACTATTGGATGTTCTTATAGGCACTAAGGTATTGCCAGTGTAACAGTATAGATTCCGTCCCTCTCCTCACCCCTACCTGGGCTCGAACCAGGAACACATCGACAACAGCCACACTCGAAGCAGCGTTACCCATCGCTTCACAAAAGCCGTGGCCCTTGCAGAGCAAGGGAAATAACTACTCCAAGTCTCAGAGCGAGTGATGTTTGAAACGCTATTAGCGCACACCCAGCTAACTAGCTAGCCATTTCACATTGGTTACACCAGCCATTAGGCTGATAGGCTTGAAGTCATAAACAGTGCTGTGCTTGCGAAGAGCTGCTGGCAAAACTCATGAAAGTGCTGTTTGAATGAATGCTTACGAGCCTGCTGCTGCTTACCATCGCTCAGTCAGACTGCTCTATCAAATCATAGACTTAATTATAACATAATAACACAGAGAAATACGACCCTTTGGTCATTAATAGGGTCGAATCCGTAAACTTTCATTTCGGAAGCAAAACGTTTATTATTTCAGTGAAATACGGAACCGTTCGGTATTTTATCTAACGGGTGGCATCCCTAAGTCTAAATATTCTTGTTACATTGCACAACCTTCAATGTTATGTCATAATTACGTAAAATTCTGGCAAATTGGTTCGCAATGAGCCAGGCTACCCAAAATGTTACATATACCCTGACTCTGCGTGCAATGTACGCAAGAGAAATGACACAATTTCACCTGGTTAATTTTGCCTGTTTACCTGGATTTCTTTTAGCTAAATATGCAGGTTTACAAATATATACTTCCGTGTAATGATTTTAAGAAAGGCATTGGTGTTCATGATTAGGTACAGTCGTCCAACGATTGTGCTTTTTTCGCAAATGCGCTTTTGTTAAATCATCCCCCAGCGTTGCATCGATTATGCAATGCAGGACACGCTAGATAAACTAGTAATATTATTAACCATGTGTAGTGATTATGATTGATTGATTGTTTTTTATAAGATAAGTTTAATGCTAGCTAGCAACTTACCATGGCTTCTACTGCATTCGCATAACAGGCAGGCTCCTCGTGGAGTACAATGAGAGGCAGGTGGTTAGAGCGTTGGACTTGTTAACTGTAAGGTTGCAAAATTGGGTCCCCGGAGTGGACAAGGTGAAAATCTGTCATTCTGCCTCTGAACAAGGCAGTTAACCCACCGTTCCTAGGCCGTCATTGAAAATAAGAATGTGTTCTTAACTGACTTGCCTGGTTAAATAAAGGTATAAAAAAAAAAATTACAAAAAAAAATCTGCAAAATCCGCGCTCGATTTTTCGATTGTTATGAAAACTTGAAATCGGCCCTAATTAATCGGCCACTCCGATTAATAGGTCGACCTCTAGTTTGGGCCGCAGTCAGGCTCTCCTCCAACTTGTGTTACAACAAAGATTATGGATATACTGACAAGATACATGTCTCTCCGCCCTAACAATTGTAGTCATTGTCCACAATGCGATACGGCAGGCTATCTAGCTCCCGCCTATGCTTTCATTGGATTTGTGGATGCATCTCATTATTGTAATCCTATTTTTAATATTCGATGACTGTTGTTGATGTCAACCGCATGTATTCAATGGAGAGAGATGCTATGCTACTAGCCTCAATCTATGAATATGCATAGCCATCTCGAGACAACGCCGATATAAAGTGTTTTTTCTCAAAGTTGTCTGGATGTCACGTGTCCTAATTATCAGTACACCTGTAACTACTTAGCAAAGCATTACTAATCTTCTATTCGATTAAATTAACTTTCATGTAGCAAATAAGCCATTCATTTTTTGTCATCCAAATTCTTCACTCATTGATCTCCATACAAACTCCTTGCTTGGTGGGCGACACAGCAGGGGGGGGGGGGGGAGCACCACCTGCTGGAGGGAGACAGATTTTCCACTGAATTGGGTCTCTCTCTTCCTCTCTGACATTACTGCATGCTCTAGAGAGATACAAGATTCAGAGTGTAGCACAATGTTGCACTGTCATTTTTCATCACAAAAGGGGGATCTCCTTGTTATACGCTCCAGCATTCAATGTACTTTTGTACTGGGTGAGCTTGACAGGTCGAAGTGTCAAGATCCGTAGCTGGGGAAAATGGCGTCCCTTGAGAGGGCAAGAACAAGATGCATGTCAGGAGAATTGCAATGTTATCATAAGTAGATGTATACTTGGAAAATGAGAATGAGAGGCAGAGGGGTTGAAGAGAGAGCGGGAGGAAGCGGTTGACCTTGAATCGGTTAAAAAAGGGAGATGGTTTGTTAAAGGAGAATGGTAAAAAGTGTAACCAGAATGAGCTGAAGACGGGAGGAGAAATGGAAGTGTGTGAGGGCGAACTATCAGAGGGGGCAGTTGTGGTGAAGTTCTCGGAGCCCAAGGCTTGCACCGATGGTCAGGATAAAGATGAGTCTGTGACAGTAGGAGTGACATTTTTTTCAAGTGGACCCTTGCCTTTTGGCTGATCCATAGGTGGTTTCAGGGTGGGTGAAAACAGAGATGGGTGCTGTGGAATCGGTGAGGGTAACCAGCAGTGGTCTTGTGATAGTTGTTTGTGTTTGCTGGTCAGAGGGAGCAGGCGCTCAGTGTTAAATGAATGGAGACGAGATGTGAATTGTTTTGCTCTCAAGAAAAGGGCACCATTGAAAGGAGTGATTACTGGGGTAGCGGTAAATGTGAAAGTTGACCAACTGAAGGGGAAGATTCCCAGGGTTTGTGATGCTCATCGTTTGCTACGAAGTAGACAGGGTGGCATCAGTGGTGAAACAGAAGATTCGTTGTCTGTTCTTTTGAGTTTTGATGTTGAGTATTTCCCCGACAAAGTGATGTTGGGATATATAAGTTATCCCGTACAAGCTTTTGTGCTGAATATATTACCTTGTTACAGGTGTCAAGCTTATGGGCATGTGGTAGCAGTGCGTAGGAGGGAGGTTCCTAGGTGTGAGAAGTCTGCAGAAGGGCATGAGACAAAGGAATGTGTAGCCTTGGGGAAAGAAGCAGTATGTGTTAATTGTAGGGATGCCCATGGGGCTGGGGATCAGAAATGTCCCATGTGAGAGAGGCAGGTTGAGGTTTACAGGGTTAGAGTAGTGCAGAAGTTGTCATATGCTGAGGCAGTGAAGAAAGTAGAGGAAGATGGGTGAGGGGGGCAGGATCCAGAGAGGAGTGGTGTGAGTAGTAAACTCAGCAAAAAAATAAATGTCCTCTCACTGTTAACTGCGTTCATTTTCAGCAAACTTAACGTGTAAATATTTGTATGAACAACAACTGAGAAAAACTGAACAAGTTCCACAGACATGTGACTAACAGAAATGGAATAATGTATTCCTGAACAATGGGGGGGTCAAAATCAAAAGTAACAGTCAGTATCTGGTGTGGCCACCAGCTGCATTAAGTACCGCAGTGCATCTCTTCATGGACTGCACCAGATTTGCTGGTTCTTGCTGTGAGATGTTACCCCACTCTTCCACCAAGGCACCTGCAAATTCCCAGACATTTCTGGGGGGAATGGCCCTAGACCTAGCCTTCACCCTCTGATCCAACAGGTCCCAGACGTGCTCAATGGGATTGAGATCTGGGCTCTTCGCTGGCCATGGCGGAACACTGACATTCCTGTCTTACAGAATGAGCAGTATGGCTGGTGGCATTGTCATGCTTGAGGGTCATGTCAGGATGAGCCTGCAGGAAGGGTACCACATGAGGGAGGAGGATGTCTTCCCTGTGAAACACAGCATTGAGATTGCCTGCAATGACAACAAGCTCAGTCCGATGATGCTGTGACACACCGCCCCAGACCATGACGGACCCTCCACCTCCAAATCAATCCCACTCCAGAGTACAGGCCGAGGTGTAAAGTTCATTCCTTCAACGATAAACGCGAATCTGACCATCACCCCTGGTGAGGCAAAACCGCGACTTGTCAGTGAAGAGCACTTTTTGCCAGTCCTGTCTGGTCCAGCGACGGTGGGTTTGTTCCCATAGGCGACGTTGTTGCTGGTGATGTTTGGTGAGGACCTGCCTTACATCAGGCCTACAAGCCCTCAGTCCAGCCTCTCACAGCCTATTGCAGACAGTCTGAGCACTGATGGAGGGATTGTGCGTTCCTGGTGTAACTCGGGCAGTTGTTGTTGCCATCCTGTACCTGTCCCACAGGTGTGATGTTCGGATGTACTGATCCTGTGCAGGTGTTGTTACACGTGGTCTGCCACTGCGAGGACGACCAACTGTTCCTCCTGTCTTCCTGTAGCTCTGTCTTAGGTGTCTCACAGTACAGACATTGCAATTTATTGCCCTGGCCACATATGCAGTCCTCATGCCTCCTTGCAGCATGCCTAAGGCACGTTCACGCAGATGAGCTGGGATCCTGCGCATCTTTCTTTGGGTGTTTTTCAGAGTCAGTAGAAAGGCCTCTTTAGTGTCCTAAGTTTTCATAACTGTGACTTTAATTGCCTACTGTCTGTAAGCTGTTAAGTGTCTTAACGACCGCTCCACAGGTGCATGTTCATTAATTGTTTATGGTTAATTGAACAAGCATGGGAAACAGTGTTTAAATCCTTTACAATGAAGATCTGTGAAGTTATTTGAATTTTTACAAATTATCTTTAAAAGACAGGGTCCTGAAAAAGGGACATTTCTTTTTTTGCTGATTTTAGATCTGTACCAGTACATAGGGATAGGCCAACAAGTGATATATGCCTCAGTAAGATTGGATTTTTAGCATTTATAGCAATGGTTCTCAGCTATACTGTAGGGATGGAAGGTAGGTTGCAGAAAATTGAGGTTGTGGTGGCAGCTGCAGAGAGGTATTTGGGTGTACAAGACTTGATGTCAGAAGAGTTACAGGGTGTGTTGAGTGGTGGTTTACATTCCTTTCAGGCTGTTGGTCTGAGGTAGGACTAGATGGATGTAATAGTGGAGTAGCGTGGTGAGTTTTTAGTAAGTGTAGGGTTAGATGGTAGGGTATTTTTTTATTTTTTTATTTAAGCAAAGTATAAAGGAGTTATACTTCAGCCTAGTAGGTGGAGGTAATGCAACATTTATTGGATGCCAACCGCCGTTAAACCAAAATTGTGGTAGCCTTGGGGATAGTGTTGTGGCTTGGTTCCTTGATCTTATCTATAGGCTATTCATCAAAGTAGCCTATTTTGCATTGATAACCAAATATAATCTTAGTGACTGTTCATACAGTAAACCAAACAACAACAATATACGCAAAAAGGTATTTTGTTTAAACGTAATAACTGGGGATTCCAAGCTATTGTGAAATGGTAGAATCTGCTGCAGCCAGCTAGCCATGTGCATTTGTCTCCGTGACCAAAATATGTTTTTCTATTTTTAGCTGATATGAGAATGAATACACAAGTAGCATATCAAACTGGGATCATGTTTTAGGTTAGCCTTACCACTCAAATTAGCCCCATGCCTCGGATACACGTGACCACCCTTCTGAAGCGTCTGTACCTGTCTGAAGAAGCCTGCGCAAGGGGCAACATGTCAGGCTTTTAGCCGTGGATTTCACAGATCCCCATCTGCGACACTTCCGTTGATGTCAAGAGAAGAAGCACCTTGAATGTCTGACTCCAAGACGCCACAAGAATTTCCATACTTCTAAATCAGACTACAGCTTAGGAAGGTCATAAATAATTCTGTAGAAGAAAACTATTTTTGTTGTATGATGGAAAAGTAGTGAATTCAGAGTGAAAATGGACCCATCCACACAAAAAAAACTACTGCACAATTTAGACCCCTTTGGGTCTGTAACTTTTATCGACCAAATTGTTTGTTGGTGTTTAACCAGGTTTTTAAGAACACGTGACAGTGTGTGTATTTTGAGGTTTTATGAAGCATTTGAAAATCAACTTCTGTCAGGATGGATGATCTTGGAAAGACAAATTGCCATCTTTACTAACTATAAATTGGTTTATGAGCGTAGCCTTTTGTTAATCATCAACAATAACCTAGTAAAACATGTCATGAAAATACAATGGAACCATGTGTAACGGCGTTCGTCTGTTGAATGAAGAGAGTCGGACCGAAATGCAGCGTGGTGGTTACTCATGATCTTTAATAAAGGAAACAGCGATACATGAAATAACTGTGAGAAACAAAACAACAAACGGAACGTGAAACTATACAGCCTATCTGGTGAATACACAAAGACAGGTACAATCACCCACGAAATACAACGCGAACTCAGGCTACCTAAATAAGGTTCCCAATCCGAGACAACGAGAAGCACCTGACTCTTAATTGAGAACCGCCTCAGGCAGCCAAGCCTAACAACACCCCTACTCAACCGCAATCCCAATAATACAAAACCCCAATACGAAATACAACACATAAACCCATGTCACACCCTGGCCTGACCAACTATATAACGAAAACACAAAACACATTGACCAAGGCGTGACACCATGTGAGTGAGGGGGAGAGGGAGAAAAAAAGTCTGGGGTGAGGGGAGAATATTTTAGTAGGTGTTTTATGTTTTATGTAAGAAGCTTGGGTAGGCTACAGGGGAAATACATTGCAAACAGATTGGTCCCCATCAGTCAACATGTAACCCCCAGTTTGGACAGAGGTCTTTACACATTTATAATAAACATGGACATTTGGTACACTTATTACAGGAAAATGATATCATGACTGTATTGGGTGACCAGAAAATTCAACTCCATAACTGAATTGATGAATCAATGGATTTAATAGTGATGATATCTTATCTTGTTTTAGTGTAATGGAGTTAAGGAATATTAGCTCAATTCCCAGATAATGCAGGGTGGGGTGGTGGATTGCCCTTCTTAAATGCTTTTATAAACTAATGTTTGTAACATGTAGAATGGATTATTTGTTTCAAATTCCCTGTAATATCTATTGGTTTTATGACTGGGAACATCATATCATCATGTAACATAATCTGTGATTTGATCTGTGAAAAAGCTAGAGAATAAATTACTCAATGTGTTGAAAAGCATCGACTGGCTCTTTACCTTTTACATTTCACATCAAGTCACCATTTGTTTCTACCAAACATACAGTTGCAGACATATATTGCAACCTTGAACTTCTGAAATAATTCCCTAGTTCTTCAAAAAGAAGTTAAAATTGAAATAACTATAATTGGTCTCCATGCTTGGTATTGGATTGTCAACATTGCAGAACCAATTTTGTTTCTGAAAAATTACATTTATAATGTTAATTAAGAACATTAAATCAAATGGCATGGCCCAAATTATTGGCACCCAATAGCTTCACCTGCAAACTACTCCAATTCTTCAATGTTTGAATGGTGCCTTCCACCAACTGCTGTTTTCAGGTCTCGACAGGTTTTTGACGGGATTCAGATCTGGACTCATCGCTGTTCACTCCAAAATAGTCCAGTGTTTATTCTTAAAACATTCCTGCCTTGTTCCCTCTTTCCCTCTCTCCTCTGAGGTGTGTGTGTGTGTGTGTGTGTGTGTGTGTGTGTGTGTGTGTGTGTGTGTGTGCGCGTGTGTGTCTGTGTGGTACAGCTGAGAGGTGTGTATGTGGGCGGAGAGCCCTTAGTGTGCAGTGACCCGCTGCTCCCGAGGGCCATCGCTTGCTGCCTGGCAACACGCCGTCACCATGGCGACAAAACCAACCAAAGCGGCCACCCGCACACCTGCTCAATCTCTAGCTAACATGGGGATGTGTGTGTGTGTGTGTGTGTGAGTGAGTGACATGCATATAGACAAATCAGACAGGCAGGCAGACAGAGGAAAAGAGAGCAATAGTAATGGGGGCTTAAAAATTACAGGGCTCAACGTCATTTTCGATAGTACTACTAACTACCAGTGGAAGCTGGTGGGAAGAGCTATAGGAGGACTGGCTCATTGTAATGGCTGGAATGGGATAAATGTAACGGTATCAAACACAAACATATGGAAATCACATGAATTTATTCCATCCCAGCCCGTCCTATAGCTCCTTCCACCAGCTTCACTGCTAACGACATAGATGACATGACAGAATATTGTAATACAGTAGTTAAGATACTATAGGATGTAGACTGTAGGTATTGGGATAATACTCCGATCCCTTTTTATCCGTCACATGCTTCGTAAACAACAGGTGTGGACTAACAGTGAAATGCTTACTTACGGGCCCTTCCCAACAATGCAGAGAGAGAGAAAATAGAGCAGTAAAGAAAAGTAAAACACGTAATAATAGATGCATAATAAGTCATGATAACTTGGCTATGTACAAAGGGTACTCGTACCGAGTCGATGTGCAGGGTTCACGAGGTAATTGAGGTAGATACTGTATGTACATGTAACTAGGAATAAAGTGACAGATAACACACAGTAGCAGCAGCGTATGTGATGAGACAAAGTTAGTGCAAAAAGGGTCAATGCAGATAGTCTGGGTAGCTATTTGGTTAACGATTTAACTAACTATGGCTTGGGGGTAGAAACTGTTCAGGGTCCTGTTGGTTCCGGACTTCGGTACCACTTGCCGTGCGGTAGCAGGGAGAACAGTCTAGGACTTGAGTGGCTGGAGTCTTTGACAATGTTTAGAGCCTTTCTCTGACACCGCCTGGAATAGAGGTCCTGGATGGAGCTCGGTCCCAGTGATGTACTGGGCCCTATGCACTGCTCGCTGTAGCGTCTTGTGGATGGATGCCAAGCAGTTGCCATACCATGGCGGTGATGCAGCCAGTCAAGATACTCTCAATGCTGCAACTTTTTGAGGATCTGAGGGCCCAATCTTTTCAGCCTCCTGGGGAGGAAGAGGTGTTGTGTCCTCTTCACGACTGTGTTGGTGTGTGTGGACCATGATCGATCCTTAGTGATTTGGACTGTACTAACGCACTGACAACTCTGTTATTAAAGCCCTGCTACACTTCTTTTTTTACCATGACATACAGTATATTGTCATTTTACTGTATTTGGCCTCGGCAGTCACAATTCATTTTTTAAGCCATTACCATTGAACATGCTGTACATATTTCAGATTATACCTTTACAGATCAACACATTGCAATTTCCCAACCAACAGATAAACAATGACTCTTGATTTTGAAAGAGAGAACAACTCAACTCTAAATATGTGTGGTGCAACTTAGGAGAGGGGGAAGCAAGGGGAAGTAGAATCCTATACGTTGTCAACTCCCAGCATCAGTTAAGTATGGGGATATGAAGTACACAAAAAACACCACATGATGGCAGCATCGTCTTTAGAATGGCGATTAGCTCTATTCTGTCGCCACTTTCCACAGGTAATAATTGCATACAATCGGGGCGTTTCACAATTGTTCCTTCATCAAATAGTCATTAGTGCAAGAAAATTAGAAGTGACAGTTGTAGTGGCCTACCAGTTGTGTAACAGTCACAGAGAAATTGACCTAATCTTTAACCAAATGTATTACACTTAATTTAGCCGACCTCATTTGAGATTCATTAAATACATATTGTAGTTTTTAAAGCGTACCTTTATAAATAATGACTATGAACCCCACTGTGTCATTTAGTTTTCATGATGAATGATATGACAGAGGGGTGCGACAACTCACAATGTTAAAAATCGTTTGTGTGTAGGGGGGACCCTTTACGCAAAACCAACAGGTGCATTATTACTTTTTTTAAACGTGTTATAAGCATGTATAAACCTTTATAATGCCCTTACAAAATCCTTGATAGAAAAACTATTTGAAGCTATATTCCTGGGTCATTCTTGAATTGAGGTGACATTTGGGCATGGCACTTTAGAAAAAAAATTATGTTTACATGTTTTATTCATTTAAATGTATTTGGGTACATCTTCCCATTCTAAATAAACTAATATGGTATCTTAATCAATTTAACATTAGTTAGAATGATATCAAAAGACTGATTAATGCTTATGAAGGCGCCACTTTTAAAGTCACTGAGCTCTTCTGTAAGGCCATTCTACAGCCAATGTTTGTCTATGGTGATTGCATGGCTGTTGTGCGCTCGATTTTATACACCAGAAAATGGTGTGGCAAGGGTGTCAAAAAGACAAAGTGTGGCTTCTTTGAATAATCTCAAATATAAAATATATTTTGATTTGTTCACCACATTTCGGTTACTACATGATTCCATATGTGTTATTTCATAGTTTTGATGTCTTCACTATTAGTCTACAATGTAGAAAATAATTAAAAACCCTGGAATGAGTAGATGTGTCCAAACTTTTGACTGGTACTGTATGTGAGACAGAGTAGGCTACAATGAGTGTAATGTTTTCTAAAAAGACTGGTACCCAGTCTAGGTCTCTTGGGGAGAATATAGGCTATAGGCCTAGTCCGTGTCTACGTTTTCAAATAGAATGAAGGGAATTTAGTAATTTTCACCATAAATCCATTCTCAAGGGGGCGGACGGTCAAAAAGTCTACCGTAGATATTTAAATTCCAATAACAGCCCTTTGGTTCCGATCAATTACATTTTTATTTTGGCGGGGGATTTCACAAGTCAAATGCATTGAACTAACATCAAACAGATCGAATTAAAGAAGCGTACGGAGAATCTTGGGACAGGGACAGAAAGTTAAACAATTGGTAATGTCAGGCTTACAGTGATACAAAGGCTTATAAGGGTTTCAACATGGGTAAGTTATTTGTGTTTTGAAACATTGACAGAAAAAAGTTAGTAGTCTATTAGCCTGGATACAAATAGGTAACTTATGAGGTTGTAAAATACCATTGACACACAAAAAAAATACTTGAAACGGAATTAATTATAAATGGACTATATTGAATAAACCAGCGTTAACTTATTGGGTTATTGTGTAGCCTAGGTATATTCTATGTTACGGACTCTGTTACAACTACAGATTTTTAACTTTTTTCCATCGCGTAATATCACGGGCTTGGAAACACCATGCAAGGCACTGTGCAACCTAATTCGAAATAAATGTGCTTATAAACACGAAAACATGCTGATTCTGTTCAATTAGGCAAACATAATGAATGCTTTATTAATGCTATTGTTATGATTTCAATGTAATGTATTCAAATTGCCGTAAAGTAAAATAAAAAATCATTTATTAGGCAATTTCATCATAATAATTAGGCATTCGAAATCTATAGTTATCATTAAAAATGTATAACCATTCAAGTTAGCGGATTCAAATCATAATGCCGACAACGGGCACCTGTTTACACCTCTCAATCATATCTCTTAGTGAGCGACGGCAATTCAAATCTCCTAGTACGGGACGCCATTTGGGCAGGAGAACAAAGCAACAGATTCTCAAATTTGTCCGAACGCTAGTTGAACGTGGCAAAGGTTGGGAACCTTTAACCTCAGTCAGGAGTGCTTTGTCCTTGCGCTCTAGTCTGAGTTTATTAGCTCGACCTTCCATCCACACCGTTCTTCCCCTGTTCAAACGGTTCTAATAAAGAAGGCCTCATGCTGGCAACTCAATCAGATGCCTTCAGACCGGTTTCTTTGACCTATATAGCATAGCCTGCCATATACCCTGTAATTCAGCCTTCCTATACTGCTATTCTTTAAATTGCTATGGGGATCTTGCCTTAATGCTGAACAGGAATTTCTTTCGTGTCCTTATTATCTGGATGGATAATTGTCTATGACATAATGGATAGAACAGAGCTACTCTGCAGGTGTGTGTGTGTGTGTGTGTGTGTGTGTGTGTGTGTGTGTGTGTGTGTGTGTGTGTGTGTGTGTGTGTGTGTGTGTGTGTGTGAGAGAGAGAAAAGTTCCCCCAACATACCCCCCCCCCCCCCAGTTTGTTAAATGTGTGTGAGAGAGAGAGAGAGAGAGAGAGGAGAGCAGAGTAGTCCTAGTTATTCAGTCAAGCTAGGATGCCCCCTAAATACTAACATGAGTTTTTATTTAACCTTTTATTTAACTAGGCAAGTCAGTTAAGAACAAATTCTTATTTACAATGATGGCCTACCCAGGCCAAACCTGGACGACGCTGGGCCAATTGTGCACCGCTCTATGGGAACCAGGGATTGTAGTGATGCCTCTTGCACTGAGATGCAGTGCCTTAGACCACGCCACCACTCAAGAGCAAGTGATAGTTGAGTCTCAATCAATGGAGAATTGTCCAGGTGTATACAATATCAATAGCTTCATTCCTTCCCATCACTATCTTGTGGAATTTCTCAAGAATAAGATGATGATGACAAGAAATAAACATGTAAAAAGTTTTTCAATCATGCTGGCTATGCCTCAGCAAATAGAAACTTCAGTTTGTTACATAAGCATTAATCAATCTTATACTATCATTCTAACCCATTTATTTGTTTAAGTTTACCTTGTAATGAAATGGCTGTATGCACACCACTGTGTCATTTAGTTTTCATTATGAATGATATGACAGGGGTGCAACAACTCACAATTGTAAAACTAACTCAAAACCAACAGGTGCATTATTACTTTTTTTTAAACTTGTAATAAGCATGTATACATCCTTATAATGCCCTTACAAAATCCTTGATAGAAAAACTGTTTGAAGCTATACACCTGGGTCATTCTTGAATTGAGGTGGCATTTCGGCATGGCACTTTTTTAGAAAAAACTACATTTTTATACATGTTTTATTTATTTAAATGTGTTTGGGTACATCTTTCCATTCTAAATCAACTACTATGGTAGCTTTAATACATTTAAATGTATATTTTTACCATTATAATAACATTGTGCCACCAGTAGGAGTACTAACACCAATGATGATAACACCAATGATACGATTTAGGTAAATGAGGAGGTTCTAAAACAGAGGCCACATATTCTCAAATCTAAGGTCATTACCCTGTTAGAAATAATTTACTGAAGTGATATGATTCATATTTTTGCTCACAATGTATTTTCCCTTCATTTAATTTGAGTAACATCATGTGACACTTTGGATTTAGACAAACCAAATTATCAACAGAATCTTCAAATTTATGACATACTAAAAGGGTGTTATTATCCAATACATGTAATACAGACACTTCCCCGATAACAGTTTGCCACTGGACGGAATGCTCAAGGTCCTTGTATATATTCATAATGAGGGATTTTCAAGGCGGTAACACCAATGACTTAAAACTGAGGGACACGTGTGTGTATATATATCAAAATGTTTAAACATATTTTAATAGCCTTCTTTGTTTTATAATTGATCTATACAATTTATTAAATAATTGAGTTTACTTTCTAGCATTCAAAATAATAAATATCTCTAAATCCCCAAAACACTATAACTCTACTGGGTAACTACTGGGAAAAAACCTATTTGTTCACCCTAAGTAGGCTACTTTAAACAATGCATAAACATAAAATGTTGCAGTATAAATAACTTGCATTATGTTTAATCGTTGATAAACAGTTCAATATAAAAAAAGAATACATGTACAATGCGTAACTATTTGTCATTTTAAAATGTTTTTCATGGTTGCAAAGGCGAGGGACACAAATGCTTCTGCAATTCAAGAACGACCCACTTTTAAACTAAAGCCCCCAGAATGAACCATAGATTTAAGCACTACTTTTAGTCAAGACAGCTAACCATTATAGTGCAACACACTATTCAATTCCAAAGGGGTTGGGTTAAATGTGGAAGATACATTTCAGTTGAAGGCATTCAGTTGTACAACTGACTAGGTATCCTCCTTTCCTTTCCCTTTCCAATGTGTGGTGCTGGCAGATCCACACCTAGGAGCTGTCCCTTCAGCACCATACATCACTGGACAGCAGATCCACACATAGGAGCTGTCCCTTCAGAACCATACATCACTGGACAGCAGATCCACACCTCTAGGAGTTGTCCCATCAGCACCACACATCACTGGACAGTAGATCCACACCTAGGAGCTGTACCCTCAACAACACACGTCCCTGGACAGCAGATCATCACCTAGGAGCTGTACCTTCAGCACCACACATCACTGGACAGCAGATTCACACCTAGGAGCTGTCCCTTTAGCTCAACACCCCTCCATAGGGGTGGCAAGTAGCCTAGTGGTTAGAGCATTGGACTAGTTACCAAAAGGTTGCAACATCAAATCCCAAAGCTGAAAATCTGTTGTTCTGCCACTGAACAAGGCAGTTAACCCACTGTTCCTAGGCTGTCATTGAAAATAAGAATTTGTTCTTAACTGACTTGCCTAGTTAAATAAAGGTCAAATATATTTTTTTAAATGAAGAGGCAGCAGCAGCAGGTTCACAGTATAGGCCCACATACAGTATCTCTCTCTTTCTTTCTATCTTTCTTTCACAAACACACACACACACACACAGAGAGATCAGCATTGTCTAATTTATTGATGTTATCATCAGTATAACATCAACTATTGGTCTGTTTCCTCTGAAATGTGTGTAAAAGACAAACCCACAGCCCAAACTATTTTTTTAAAGCCCTCTGCATGCTTAAGATATACAGCATATTTGGATATTGACTGCTATCCATGCAGAAGGCTTCTCCAGTATCTGTGCGTTAGAGATGTCGACAGTGATTATGACGTGTCTCTTCTCTGATGAGTATGACGAATCTCTTCTCTAACGCCCAGGAAGCTCCATTTCAAACTCACATTAGACAGCTCTGCAAGCATTATAAAGTCAAAATAAATTCATTAGTCACCAAATATGGAGTATCGCCAAGTAACTATCTTCATTTACTCACATTACAGCCGGTATGTACTTCCAAATCAATTCTAAATAAAGCTACAAAAAAACACACCTATTCGGTACCTCCAATGTGTTAAGGAATGTATTTTGACATTATAACGCTTGCAGATCTATCTAATGGGAGTTGGAATCGGAGCTTCCTGGGTGTTAGAGAAGACACACATCCTCATAGTCGACATATCTAAAGCAGAGATACTGGGGCAGCAGAAGGCTTAAGCATAATTGTAGAAAACCTTCCTGAAATGTCTCTCTCCTTCATTCTCCTTCTCCTTCAAATCACAGCCCCTAAATGTGAATATTGGCAAGACAGCTTTTTTTGTGTGTGTTCTTTTCCTTTCTTTTTTTACCCTAACTATCTCAGACTAGAGACAGGAGTGGGGGAGCGTAAGAGGATGCCAGCAAGTTTAATTATTTTTAGAACAGGGACCCACAAAATAACTGCATATAGATTATTTATATATATATATATATATATATATATATATATATATATATATATATACACATAGAGTACCAGTCAATAGTTTGAACACACCTACTCATTCAAGGGTTTTTCTTTATTTTTAATATTGCCTAAATTGTAAAATAGTCAAGACATCAAAACGATGAAATAACAAGTATGGAATCATGTAGCAAGCATAAAAGTGTTAATTAAATCAAAATATGTTTTATATTTAAGATTCTTCAAAGTAGCCACCCTTTGCCTTGATGACAGCTTTGCACACTCTTGGCATTCTCTCAAAACTTTTTTGCTTACTACATGATTCCATATGTGTTATTTCATAGTTCTGATGTCTTCACTATTATTCTACAATGTAGAAAATAGTACTAATAAAGAAAAACCCATGAATGAGTAGGTGTGTCCAAACTTCTGACTGGTACTGTGTATACCAGTCAAACTGGTATATATATATAACTGAAGAACTCAGTGACTTTCAACGTGGCACCGTCATAGGATGCCACCGTTCCAAGAAGTCGGTTCATCAAATTTCTGCCCTGCTAGAGCTGCCCCGGTTAACTGGAAGTGCTGTTATTGTGAAGTGGAAATGTCTAGGAGCAACAACGGCTCAGCCGGGAAGTGGTAGGCCACACAAGGGAAGTGATAGACCACACAAGCTCATAGGACAGGACCACCGAGTGCTGAAGCACTTAGCGTGTAAAAATCGTTTGTCCTCAGTTGCAACACTCACTACCGACACTCACTACTTCAGCACAAAAACTGTTCATTGGGAGCTTCACGAAATTGGTTTCCATGGCCAAGCTGCCGCACACAAGCCTAAAATCACTATGTGCAATGCCTAGCATCTGCTGGAGTGGTGTAAAGCTCGCTGTCATTGGACTCTAGTCGAAATGCATTCTCTGGAGTGATGAATCACGCTTCGCCATCTGGCAGTCAGATGGACGAATCTGGGTTTGGCGGATGCCGGGAGAGTGCCACCTGCCCGAATGCATAGTGTCAACTGTAAAGTTTGGTGGAGGAAGAATAATTGTCTGGGGCTGTTTTTCATGGTTCAGGCTAGGCCCCTTAGTTCCAGTGAAGGGAAGTTTTAATGCTACAGCATACAATGACATTCTAGACGATTCTGTGCTTCCAACTTTTGGAAATGTGTGTACTGTATATATAGCATCCTGCCTGGCCCTTTTCCTTATGAGAGTGGTTTTTACCCTCAAAATTAAATTAGATTTATAGAAATTCTGTTGATGAACTGCGAACATGGGCAACATCAATTCAGTGGCGATTTTAGCATGTAAATCTTGGTGGGGGAAAAATAAAAATTGGGGATACATGCCAGCAAAGCCACTACACTACACAACATAACACTAAACAATACATTAATTGCACTTTAACGGTGACAAATGGTGCACACAAACTGTTAGGGCTTACATAAAGCTGTCCCAACAGCAGAGTCCCAACATCAGTCCCAACACCTTAACACTGCTACACCTGGCTATCAGTGGCTATCAGCGGAACCTTGTCTGGCAGCGAAACAGTTCATTCAGCCTCATTTACTGCCTTTAACAAAAGCATAGCTGATATGTATTACTTGCTTAAACAAATGTGTTTTTTATTGACATTTGAGCTCTACAAACTATGGCATAAAGGGACGACAAGCGGATAAAAGGCAATCAATAATTTTGTTTGAGACATTAATGAGTGAGCTGGGACAGACGTAGTCAATACAGCTATTTGTTCAGCTCTTTTGAAATTCACAGACCAGAATTCAGAACATGGGCCATTCTTACAGTGTTCTCCCTGTACACTAAGTCAGAACCATAGAATAAATGAAGAGGGCATATAAGCAGACAATGAAAGCTCTTACAATATTCGATGATTACATTTCTCTAAAACAGGTTATAGGCTACATGTGCACCACCAAATCAGAACTGTAGACAACATTTAAAAGGGAAATACCCTAAGAATTTGGTGTATGAGGCACATGGGCTACTAACAGCTTACTACACAACATACACATAGTATTGCTTTCTTAGCTACAGTATACATATCTCCCTGGCAAGGATTAAAAATAATTTGCCAGTAGATTGTTGACTTGATTCATGATGATGACTCCTAGCTAAGATCAGTCCAATCAAAGCTACTGTTGATATAATGTGATTTGATGTCATTTAATCTATGGCCAATGACCTTGAGCCTTCTTGGATGGGCACTTCTAATGTAACTCTATGGCAGCACCCAAGGGGCTTGAATTTTCGAGCTCTATCCTTAGATTTGGTGGTGACATAGTGTCCCCATGAGTGACAGAACAATGAGCCGATCACTGCGCAACTAGAGAACATTACCAACCCCTACACTCCATATTTTCCGCTGGCTGCCCCACCACCACAGAAAGCACTGAGCTAGGCTGAAACACCTGCATTTTGGAGGCGCCTTACTCAAGAAAGCAAAAAAGAGTCCATGTTTGTATGCAGCTTTATTAATGCAATTATTATTATTTTTAACTAATAATTTACATTGTTTGTAAACTGATATGTGACACATGACAAAATATCATGCAAAACAGGCAAACATTTCTGGCTCAAAACAGGTGGGGCTCGGCCCTGAATGACGGGTGGCCAATGCATTACTGGCTTTAAAGGTCTTGAAAATCCATCTTAGAAATTGAATGACATCTTGTGTGAAATATTTAAAATCACTACATACGCCGAAAATATTATTGAAGATGCACAAATTAAACATCCAAACGCAACATGAGCGGTCTACACTCGCCCTCTGCTTCAAAATAATTAATGTCGCTCGTGCTTCTTATGATTCTATCCACGTTAGTTTTCTCAGTCGACTTTGTTAAAACTGTTCTCTATTTCATAGCGCATGCGTAGTAGTCTTTTGTTGTATACTTTTGCATGTATTTCTCACAGTGTACCGCTAAACGTACTGGTCTAGTCTGGTAGCGCGGATGATAAAAGAATAGTGTGACATTGCATGTGGTTTGCTGCTGTCTGCAAGGCTCTGAGATTGTGACATACGACCTGCCAAGTGTCTGCTTCTCACGCCGGTATCTTGGCAACGTGTGTCGCGCGCCTGCGTTTGTGTGTGTGTGTGTGTTTGTGTGTGTGTGTGTGTGTGTGTGTGTGTGTGTGTGTGTGTGTGTGTGTGTGTGTGACTGGAGGTTGGGGAGGAGGGAGGGGGTCGGGTCGGTTTGATAATGAACTTGAGTGATCTCATCACGATTCTGAAAGTCTCTTGTCAACTGCGATGGATCCGGGTTCCCATGCATTGCTGGGAGAAAAATGGGGCCATTGTGTATTATCCATAGCCCATTACCCGAACTTTTAAAAGGAGCCCCGTGGCCGAGAGCGGTTTAGGCTAAACATGAAACAGTGGCTGTATTTATAAGGTGGTTTCCAGGAAAACATCCCAAAATTGAGAAGACAAGGACATCTTTTTTAAAATTTATTCAAATCAACAATAAGGGGTGAGCCGGTAGCTACAATGACTGTTTGGTGGATTCGCCCCTTATTGAACAAATAGGCTATTCAAAGGGGTTTCTTAGCCCCAACCCCATGCGTGATTATCATGATAATCATGCAGCCAGCCCAGACTGCCTCCCACAAACTCACATTCTTGGAAGTCTGAACTTGGCTGACAGTTTAAACGCACTGTCCAACCCCTATGACCTAACGGACGCGCTCTAGTTTGCTATGCATGAATGGTTTCTGGTGGACCATTATGAAATATATTAATTCATACATAAAAATATATTTCCCTTTGTTATTCTCCATCAATAGTTGTATTTATTTATCTAAGCCTATATCTTAGTTATAATTCACATCGTTCACATGAATATACCCCAGTTGAATGTAGTTCTAAGCTATTTTGGTTACTTTTGGTCCAATATAGACCTCAGTAAGTAGTGCTATAAGCTATTACACGTTTGTTAGTTTGTGATGATTGATATGTATAGGCCAGGGACAAACGTGTGTATGTGTGTGTGTGTGTGTGTGTGTGTGTGTGTGTGTGTGAGAGAGAGAGAGAGAGAGAGAGAGAGAGAGAGAGAGAGAGAGAGAGAGGGGGGGGAGGGATGGAGTGGGAGGGGGTTGAAATGTTGCGACAGGTCCACATTGTCACTCCACGGATTTGTCTGGTTAATATCAGAGGGTGGGGACAACGATGTTACCGCATTGAGTCACAAAGGGGTGGGCCTTGGCAATGGTATATGATTTCTGACATGCGAGATCCAGACCATAACCAGTTTGGAAACGGTCGTATTGTCAGGTTGGAAGGCTAGGAAAACGGACAGCCCCAACTCTGCCTTTTACAAGGGGGAGGACAGGGCTGTCTGTGTGGGAAATATTGCTACTACGATAGCTGTGAAGAAACAGTGGGACCCGGTTGATTTAAAACCAATGGATGGTCCCAGGCGACGTCACCATCAACCGTCGCCACGAAGCTCGAGAATCTGCTGTTATTATTCTGTAGGTGCTCATTTCGTTTACATCGCTCTGCTCATGCAGACATGTCGGCAATTGTGAGAGGTGCGTGACAACCCCACTAGATCCACCCTTTTCTTCTGAGGGTAAGAGTCGAACGTTATGGAATGAAATAACAACATACAGGCCTATTTGTGACCGATGTTGCCAGCGCAATGGCTTTATGCATATGGTAACTGTTTGTTCTTCATTCTGTGTATGAGTAATGCATTATAGGTTCGGTGCCTGGCAAGAGGGATAGTCGCAGTCAATAGGGAACTATGTAATTGAAAGGGACACAACGATTTGTGGATGAAATCGATAGTTAAATAACACTTGTACATTTCTAATATTCACAAAACAGATTGTCTCTTCTCTCATGGGAAGGTAGAATGTGACCAACACAAGAAGTATCCCAACACATGTAAGCCTTTTGTAGCCTATTGTTATCATGGAGATGCAGAGAGTAGCCTATGTGAGCGAGTGCGCATGATTCATTAGGCTATGTTGAACGATGCTATTCAGGGTAAGTTTGCCTTGGGTACGGAGTTGGAAGGTCACGCTGGCTTTCCACTTGGACGTTTTGCTGGTGTGGTCTGCGAATGTATGGCGGGTATAGCCTACATAGGCTCACTTCATTTTGGGAGATGATGAGAAGTACTTATTTATACTCGCATGCTTTTCGTGTCTGATTTTTGCAGACTTATTTGAGGCTTTGTGGGAAAATCTATAAACGACCATTGCAGAACTCACAAAATGCCGTGATACCACGAGTTCCTCTCACCAATGCCTTCTTATTGTGTGGTCTATGCAGTGTTTGCGCCATATGGTGATCTAATGGCAAAACGAAAACAGATATTATAGGCCTTAGGCTATACCATGATTACACATTCCATATGACTCCCCCATATGGCGGAATAAGCTATCACTGTATAGGCCTGGACTACCAGATATAGGCCTACATTCAAACTTGCCTTGTCTGCCTAGGTATCAATTAAATCTAAGCCAACTTCTTCAACACACTATAGGCTATAATGTAACTATTTTTCTGAATTCTTGTTTAATGTATGGGCCTATGTCTTCGCGTGTGGCTATGGAGAATTGAGCAAGGCTACCCAGACAATCCAAAAATAATATTTGTATATGTTTGCTATGGACTTGTAACAGGTTAGTGCATAAAATGGTCAAGAGTAAAAAGCATGTAAAAAGCAAAGATGATTACATGATTACATGAAACCAGCTGGGCACCGACACAACACATTGGCTCGAGCAGCACGAGGATTATAGAGCAAAGCCCTTATGGGGCCTGTTACGTAAATCGTGTTTAACCTTTTTTGGGACGAAAAATTGTGATTTCAAACATCTAATGTGCACTTTCTGTTTTCTGAAACAGACGACCTTGTTATATGAATGGTTTACTTCCCAAACAGAACGTCAGCATTTTCTCATGGCTATTAGTCCAATTTTTGCTTGGCTTTCACAACCGGCATGTAATTGGAAATAAATTGCGCATTTGTCAATTGAAATGTCTGCTTGTGAGCTGTGAAGTGGTGCTCGGGCGATTATTTTCTCGCGTCACCCCCCCACTTCCTTGTGAAATGTATAATTACTAGGATTGTGGTATTTTGGGACTAACTCCCATAAATCTGATTTGAAAAGAGGTTGATTTAAAAACCTTTGGGATTGTGTATTGGGAGTAGGCCTAGTATTTTAACGTGACGTAGTTTTATGGCCTGAGCAAGACATAGGCCTATATAGTTTTAAAAAAATGTCCTATGATGTCTTATGTTTTTGTGTTATTGTATTGCGCTCTGAAATTTAATAAAATAAAACATGTAAATACAATTTAAAAGTCTATATAGTTTTGTCCTATATTGAAAGATGAAATGCATAACTGTTAATAATATTACCATCAACTATTATATGTCCGTTATTATTATTCGTTATTCGTTACCAGTTATTAGTTATTCTTACTATTAGGCTTGTTGTTGTTATTATTACTGTGTTATTCCGTTCTGCATAACGTTGTTTATGCTAAGCTGAAGATGATTTGATGTTGCCAATTTACATGTTGCTAACTAACATGGTAGCATTGTCGCCATGCCCTGTATTATGCCGTTACAATCAAGATATAAGGGTAGTTGGTTATTGATGAGGTTACACAACGCATGGACGACAGAGTCATGACTGCTGCTATTGTTTTATAGTGGCCTATTATGGTCACCAATGGGGGTGGGATAAGAAAGGTGTATTCGTGATTAGAAGCACTTGCCTGCAGGGTGCTTTAGGTGTAAAAGTACTTGTTTTGTTTTGGTTATTTGCGGGATTGTCATTGACCATGCTTTAGACTGTTTGAATTGAACCCGACACGTGACTCAGGTATTGTCACACACACACGCATCCGCACACACACGAACACACGGACTTGGCTCACGCAGAAGCATGGGCGTCTTACTGCAGTTGTGTTTATTCCGATGCCTTTCCGTTTCCAATGGACAGCGATAGTTATCAGCAGTCCTATAAAAAATATATTTTATGGCGTTATTTTATCGCTGCGTCTGAATTATGAGCTCGCTTATTGTTATGTTCCGTTTTCGCCAACTAACGTCTTATTCCTTCAATTTCAGCACTTCGTCCCACGATATATGAGGGAGTACCATGTTGCACAGGTAAACATATTTTCAGGACCGTTGATATAGGGTAGGCCTAGACCATCATGCCATAAAAAGCGATTTGAACAACCAGTCAATTTGTCCCATGCTAGCCTAAAATGAATTTGAATGAATCCTTAATTTGTACACCTTGGCCTCTTAAAATGACTGGAATAAGCTATAAAGACAGAGGATATAACAAATGCACCTCGGAGAATGTATAATTCGTTTGATTGGCCTACCTGTGTAGCAGCCATCACATGACTCATGGGCAATAGGGTGTGTAACTAGCGAAATCACAACTGTTTCTCTTTGGGGACACTTCAAATGGGGCTGTGCGCATCATTAGAAATCTACTTGTGACCATGGAACTGCATGCAACGTGTTCAGTGTGTGCTCTTCAGATACATTTTCATAGTGCAAACTGAGACATGATTTGTATGTCTCTATCCTTGCCTTTCTCTCTCTCTCTTCCTCTCTCACAACACACACATACACACACACACATACACACACACACACACACATATATATATATATATATATATAATATGTGTGTGTGTATGTTTCACTCAACTTGTATATCAAGGTATCACCATAATAAAAACCTTTTAAAAGTGTATTATTATACGTTTAATATGTAGACCTACGAATACCATAATTCAAACGGGAAAATAATTTAAAGTAAGATGTCATGGGGGTTTTGGCTTCCACGTTGATATTTGTTCTCATAGTCGATCACACAAAATAAAGAAAACCATCATCTTGAGCAGCAACACCAATCCGCCCTTTCAATTGTATGGATCACAGTCGAAAAACTTTCTTGACATCTTGACCGATATTCAAATGTGTAAACTTTCAAAATGCTCTTGTATTTCTAAAACCGAAGGTGCTCTGACATTTAAAAAACAGATTGAGTAATAGGCCTATATACTATTTCAAGAATCGCAGATGTTTGTATTGTTTAAAATGTCATAGGTTACAGAATTCGGTCGAAATAGTCAGCCTTCAATTAAATCATTTTTTTTTTTACTAAGGTGTGTGTTTAGAGTATAATAATCATCTATCAGATATGTTATGCAATCCATACTAATTTGACCCGATTAACACGAATACTCAAGAATATGGACGAAATATTCATTGCGTTATTACAGAAAATAACCCCTATAAACCTATACCCCTATAAACCTATACCCCTATAAACCTATACCCCTATAAACCTATACCCCTATAAACCTATACCCCTATAAACCTATACCCCTA
This sequence comes from Oncorhynchus nerka, assembly GCF_034236695.1. NCBI lineage: Eukaryota > Metazoa > Chordata > Actinopteri > Salmoniformes > Salmonidae > Oncorhynchus > Oncorhynchus nerka. The sequence continues at coordinate 36,362,853 of NC_088402.1, forward strand.
TAAACCTATACCCCTATAAACCTATACCCCTATAAACCTATACCCCTATAAACCTATACCCATATAAACCTATACCCCTATAAACCTATACCCCTATAAACCTATACCCCTATAAAAGTGCGTTTTTGTTGTGCGTCTTCCCTGTGAAATATGCCACTTCACCTGTTCTGCCAATGATGGTGTAGTGTTCATTTCTGTAAAGAAAATCCATTATATACAACCAATTTTAATATCGTAACAACAGGCTTCGAAATGAAGCTTTTCCGCAATCAATTTAATAGTGTAGGCATATGCAACATAAATACCTTATTTTATTTGAAAATCATTTCTCAGGATTTCGTTTAATTATTAACGTTTGAATTCATTCCCCAATTCCTCTTCATATTGGAATGATGTAACTAGATAGGGTCAAATATTCGATTGGATATTAATATAGATACACATATGGAAGCGTATGTAATTTAAATTAGGCACCGTTGCGGCCAATACACCGATTTTGCGTTACACATTCCAATGGAAAAACGTTCTTAACATCGTTCAATTGAATAAAGTTTGTATTGAATCCAACAGTGATACATTTTCAGACAGAAATCCCTGCGTCTCAGATGCATTATAATACAACGAAACAAAAATGATGTAATTATTCAACACTTATTATTATTTAATTAAATAAATATACTAATATAAATATGTGCAATTATGATCATTGAATTGGCTATAATATGCTAAATAATCATTATAACACATTTATTTCTATAAGGACCTTCACTTTGCCTAACTTATTGTGAAGAAAATATGTTTCTAGGTTTATGGTCTCAAAATGCCTGTCTCAACATCCCTATTTATCTGAATAGTGCTTCCAATAACCCTCTACATTAAGGAATAATCTAAAGGTTATCTATGAAATGCATTTCCGTCAATGTATTCTTAGCTTTTAGGTAGACTTTGTTTTACCAACCTCAGAATATATCATTAATCCTAAAGATTCAGATCAGGTAAGTGTGCTTAACAAATTATATTAGGCCTACAAGACACCATGCCCCCAAAAACAATGACATCAGAAACCCTGCAACAACCAAGAAATGATGCAAAGTCGGGTGGAATGATATTGAAACCAATTCCAGACATGAAACAGAGAAGAGATGTTCAAAATGTAAAAGTGACTAACATGAACACATCATGTGACAACCCTAAAATATGTCATTATGTTAACATACATAGTTATATAGATAGCATATTCATCAAGAGCTTTTTCTATTTGTTTATTGTTTGGGGTAAATGTCTTCTGAGAATACAGTGGAAATGAATCCCTAATCAATACATCATTACGTGAAAGGCTTCAAATTGCCGAGTGCTTGTGTGTTATACTGTGTGCTCCTCTGTTGGCTGCTGTCATCTTGATGAGATGTCCCACCTTGCTGCAGACACACTGATTGAATGGCAACGAGTTCTCTCTGGCTTCCTCCCTCTCTCTGGCTTCCTCCCTCTCTCTGGCTTCCTCCCTCTCTCTGGAGCCATCCCTCTCTCTCTCTCTGGCTTCCTCCCTCTCTCTGGCTTCCTCCCTCTCTCTGGCTTCCTCCCTCTCTCTGGCTTCCTCTCTCTCTCTGGCTTCCTCCCTCTCTCTGGCTTCCTCCCTCTCTCTGGCTTCCTCCCTCTCTCTGGAGCCATCCCTCTCTCTCTGGCTTCCTCCCTCTCTCTGGCTTCCTCCCTCTCTCTGGAGCCATCCCTCTCTCTCTCTGGCTTCCTCCCTCTCTCTGGCTTCCTCCCTCTCTCTGGCTTCCTCCCTCTCTCTGGAGCCATCCCCCTCTCTCTCTCTGGCTTCCTCCCTCTCTCTGGCATCCTCCCTCTCTCTGGCTTCCTCCCTCTCTCTGGCTTCCTCCCTCTCTCTGGAGCCATCCCTCTCTCTCTCTCACACACATTCTCTCACTCTTATGCTCATGAAGCACTCACCATTTCTTTGGCTGAAGAAGAACATGAAGCGATGTTCCTTGTTGAATCTGACGATGGCGAAGAGAGGAGCTCTGTACAGGGGTGTGTTCTCTGTTGATCGCCATTGATTTGAACAACAAAGAGGCACAAGCAAAAACACACCGACGCCATATTGTCCCGGCAGTTGGGAATAACAGCCTAACAAAGTGGCTGTAGGTTTCCATTGTAGTGATTAGCAACGGGCCGTACTGATAGGCCTATGCCAGTGCCATGATATTTACTAAGGATTTGCTATGTGATATCGGGTTTTGATTTTCTAAGGGAGTCATTGAACAAGCACACCTCGCGTTCTGACAGCGGATTGGATGTCAGGTTGGAAGTCAAGTGAAGTTTACTTAGGACCAGTAACTAGGAGTCTTATAATGTTCAATTGATCTCATCATTTCAAATGAGCTGTATTGATTTTGTTATAATACAGGCCTACTATAGTAGAGACTTCCAGGTCACATAACAAGAGTTAACTTGTTGTCCCCTTTGACAATAGTTGATTGAAATAGAATTCCCACACTTGGTAACGTGATTAGTCCCACTATTAACAACATGATTAGTCAATTAATAGACAAGTAATATGAAGAAATGCCGGTCCTGCATATATTGAGGCAGACTGGCCATCTGTAGACTACTGATTGTAAGGTTGTGAGGTACTGTATTTGCTAACATTGTTTAAGATGATAGAATTCTGTGATATTTGTTTTTTCTTTGCTATTGAAAGCTTTTCTCTTTCCGTTACAAAACCTACTGTGTGTTTGTCCACTCACTCTTCACATTCAATACTTTGCCATAATAAGAGTGCATCATTTGTTTGTACTTCGTCTACAGGTGTGTGTGTGTATCCCAGCCTAGCTGCCACTCCTCTTCCCTGAGTGGGTCCGGGATGGGCCCGAGGGGTTGGCTGTTATCTTTGGTTATCTAGCTGTATGAGTGGTGTACATTCTTCATAAAGCTAGATAACCGAAAGTAACAAGAATCCCATTACGCTCCCGCGAGGCCGGTCTCTTGCGCCAACCAAAAGAAACAAAATGGCCGACGGTCGCGAGGAAGTCATTCTGGCGTTTGTGCCCAGCCGACCAATCAGAAGCCTTAAAGGTACAGTATAATGTCAGACTCAATTGTCACTAAGGTTGGCTCACATGAGCATGTTTAGTACGTTTTGTGGTTATACGTGTATCAGAGTACCGTAAACTCACTCCACAGCAAGCTTGAAATGTTGCTGACGGAGCCATCCAAGAGGGATCTTTTGTACTGCTTAATTGGTTCGCATGTCGTCAAAGAGGGCGGTCGCGTGTGTTGCGAAGCAGAGAATCACTGGTTCAAGCCCAGTATGGGGCAGTCGGACAGTGGAGGAAGCTACTGTAAGCTGTTATAGCAACAGACTCACCCCCTTTAAACATTTATTTTTATTTTTATTGTTGTTGAAAAACATATGGCCCAAATAAGGGGACTGTGCATAGGATACATGTTCTGTTTTCTACATGGTGTGTTTAGGTGGATAGCTTTCACAACTAGTTTTGGGACGATTGTTTTAGGCTCATTGATATCCTTTGTCAGTGTGTATTCTTGTGGATTTAAGTTAATGAGGCTTCAAATTGGCAGAAGAGGCAAGCCATTAGGGTTTGATATACAGCATGAAACATAGTTAAGCAGTTCATGGTGCAACTTCATGAAAGGCGTAGCTGTACGAGTAACGGTGATAATTCGATTACCATCAGTATTGTCAGCACTGACAAATAAAGCAAGGAGAGCGAGACAGAGAGAAAGCGTGCGAGATACCTAGCTGTTTCTCTACTGCGGTGATAGAGTAAAAAAGACATCACTCCTGCACAAAGACCTCCCTCAGACTTTTCTCCTCCATCTACAAGCAAAAGAGGGTCCAAAGCTAGCGATTCAAGTTTTTTAAAAATACAAGCATTTTTGCCATACACCAATGACTCCTCTCAACCATGCACAGTACACACACACACACACACACACACACACACACACACACACACACACACACACACACACACACACACACACACACACACACACACACACACACACACACACACACTCACTCCTGCAGCACAATCATTTAGCCAGAGCTTGGCCTCCTGACAGACATTTCTTTCTTCTCTCTCTGATTCTGGCTCTCACTCTTTCTCCCTCGCTACTCTCTCTGTCTCCCCCTCTTTCTTTTTGCCTCCTCCTCTCTCTCTCTCTGTCTCCCCCTCTTTCTTTCTGACTCCCCCTCTTTCTTTCTGCCTCCTCCTCTCTCTCTCTCTCTGTCTCCCCCTCTTTCTTTCTGACTCCCCCTCTTTCTTTCTGCTTCTGCTCTCTCTCTCTGTCTCCCCCTCTCTCTCTGTCTCCCCCTCTTTCTCTCTGTCTCCCCCTCTCTCTCTGTCTCCCCCTCTTTCTCTCTGTCTCCCCCTCTTTCTTTCTGCCTCCCCTCTTTCTTTCTGCCTCCTCCTCTTTCTTTCTGCCTCCTCCTCTCTCTCTCTCTCTCTCTCTGTCTCCCCCTCTCTGTCTCTGTATGCCACCCTCACCGCTTAAAGAATTAGGAAGCAAGAAGTGGATCCAGTAGAACGGGTAGACATATACAGTACATGTATAGCTGGAGTTCTGCGAACATACGGACAAACTTCCATGCAAACACACACCCCAGTCTGTGGTATTCACACAGAAAGCATACCGTACACATATAATCCAAGCATCTTCATATCGACCTGCATCACTAATGTCAGAGTCTCCAGAACGGCTGCTTATTTTGCATATTGTACTTTTCAAGCTCGGGCCGAGGGCCCTTAGACGGCAGGTACCACCTCAAGTGGCAATTAGTGGCGCCATTCAGGTACCCATGCATCACCCCCCTCTCTAAAAACATACTCTACACTGCTCCTCTTTCCCTGTCTCTCACCTACCACACTCTTGTTCACAAAGAGGTGTCCATCTTACATGCTTTGACAAAAAATCAAGAACTTATCTCACGGTTTTGCTCTAAGGAGAGGCAGTGAGGCAGCGTTTCTCCTCCAGCCCTGTGTGTTTTCCTCCTGTACAAAGTGTACAGTGTTTGCTGATTTATTTGCTGTTCACTTGGGGGAAAAATGTGTCCGTCTATTTGTTCGGTGATTCTTTTGTTAGTTTTATTAGCTGATTAGTCGATTTAGGTTCATTCTATTTCCACTGGTCTGATAACTTTGTGTGGTGAGGCTAGTTCCATCTAGTTGTTTCTCTGGTGTTTGAAAGTGTTAGAATATATCTTTTTTAATTCTGGTCAAATCTGAGGATGATGTATTGTAAATTAGTCATTTTGTTGACTTCAATGCCATGCATTATAAGTGTGGCCAGCTTTAACGAAACTGAGGTGGCCCCAGCGAGTCAGAGGCCCCAAGCAAATGCGTATTGCTCAAGAGCCCAACCCACAACATCCCTCTGCTCTGCTTAGATAAACTGTATGCTGTGCTAATCAAGCTTCACAGTATTTGGTTTGCAGATAAAACACAACTGATTTGCAGTTGTTTGATTATTTCTAGTGCTAGCCGTAGCTGGACAGTGCTAAGTATTGTAGCATAAATTGTCCACATAGATGGGGGTATTGTGTAAATGATCTGTGGAAAAAGTGACTGTCACCTGGACCTGTTAGTACACTCAGTCTTTGCAATACTGGTAGCCGTCTCGCATCTCTGTTCCCTTTTTGTATACATTGGTGCCAATTGAAGATTGAATTTGTTAGCCGATTGAATTTCCCTATTCGTTAGACTTGATGTTTGGTGAGCTTTTTGAAATACTTGCCACTGTTCTGTACTGTAATCCCAATTGAACAGCTGTCGGTTAAAGATGGAGATTCTAACAAGGAAATAGCAATCAGCCACAGCGATTGTTTGTTGATTCGACAAAAGATCTGCGCCAGTCTTTTTGCTCTAGTATGGGCCACCGTACTTTTTCCTTCCACACTGCCGCCTGCAGTGAAAGAGGATTTTTATCCCACGTTTCTGATTTCTTTCTCACTCTCTCTCTCTGTCATTCATTTCATTTTATTCTCCTCGTTTTTTCCCAGCCTGGATTCTCAGATGGTTGATTCTGATTTGCATGTATTTGCATAATGAATGTAATTTGCATGCTCAGGGGCAGACCATACCATGAGGACGAGTATGTTGGCTGCTTGTGTGTGTGTGTGTGTGTGTGTGTGTGTGTGTGTGTGTGTGTGTGCGTAGATATTGCGTGTGTGGAATATAGCAAAAATAGTCAGGTCATCTTGTTGTTCATCCATAGTGTGTATATCAAATGTTTACATAGTTTTTTGTGCACATTTTGACATTTACATCTCCTCCAAATATTAATAGTTGAGTAATTCTTTAAGCATGCGCGATATGTGTCAGTGTATGGATGTTTGTGGGTGTGAGTGCATGTGCGTGAACCTGAGCAAGACATGCAGGCATGTCCCACTCATTGGCCAGTAGACCTGACAATCATCTCCCTTCCTCTATCCCTCCCATCCCCCTATCTTCCTGTCCTGGTAACCATTCTGTAATGCACTGACTAAATGAAAGAGATTCACTTCTCTATCCCAGCATCCTTCACTCCCTCCCTCCTCTCCCTCCCTCCCTAGTTTGCCCCCCTTCTCCTGCACAACGAGTCACAGCCCTGCTGCCACCATCTTAGATTAGTACAAGGACTGGCACAAAATGGCAGTAAGTAAAAATAACATGGGTAGTGTTATTTTAGTGTCCTATTCCTAACCCTGAGCCTTCCACCCATCGCGCTTTGGACCCCCCCCTCGCCTTCCCGCACCATTGGCTGCCTCGAGACAGTGTTAATTACTGGCAGTGTGTTAATTGCATAGATCGCACCGAGGGACATGGGAGGAGGGGATGTGATCTGAGTTAATCACGAAGCCATTTGATTTTTTTTTTTAAATGTCTTTTAAGCTGGCATTCTGAGGGGCAGCTGTGGTCTTCTTCATTCTCATGCAGTGATCGTTGTGCCCTTCTTTGCGATGAGGCTGCAAATGGCGTCGTTCAGCCATTTTGTGAATTCGAAACCGCTTGCGAAGAGGAATTTATTTTACCTGACTTATTTCGGCGACATTAATTCAATCAATTGAGGGTGTTTTAATTAGGAGTGCATATTAATGACTTAACACGGTGGGTCTATTTGCATATGGGGCATGCAAGCGTTCTATATTCATGGAGCATGTAGATGAGGATGGTTAAATCATGTGAAAGATAACCAGCTACACACACCTATACACATCATTTTATCAACACAAACCACAGTGTATACATGCATAGACACTAGAGACAAACACACACACAAATACACACACGGTATACAATACCCTCACACAGATTATTAACTCAAAAATCTTGAGCACATGCCTTAATACACTCACACAATTTTACAAATATACATACAACTATATTTTGTAAACAGAGTTATTGGACATTTGATTCACTGACAGTTGATGCAAGGACAGTTCTTATTTCAACTGAACTTCAATCAATGTGCTATTGACAAAAAATAGCTTTGGGGAAAAGCAGTCACACCCCTTTTACTAGCAAGTACTTCATGTTGTCAGGTGACAGAATTGGTTTAATCCCGAGAAAAACGACTATATGAGTTTAGAGGAAACCGGTCGAAGAGGGATGCACCAACGGACATACCAAGAAAATGAAGTCACACACACTGACAAGATGTTCTCCAACGTCTGGTAAGACAATTAACACTTCTAGTAGTGTTGATCACTCTGTCCAAGTTCATGGAAACTCAAGGGGCCAACTTGGGAGGAGAGAAGTGGAGCAGACAGAAAGAGAACTGAGGAGGAGGGAGCTTGGTAAGAGAGCAGAGTGAATGAGAGATGGGGGAGAGAGAGGGAAAGAGTGAAGGAAAGAGGAAGGATGGGGAGACCGATGAGGAGAGACAGTGAAGTCTCAATAGCGAGTGGCTTTCTTTGTGTTTCCGTGTGAGGTTTATTTTGGGAGACGGGGGTGGGGCGGTTCAGCCTTTCTCAGCGCAGCCAACAAGCAGAGCATTGTCCTTCGTTGGTGCGGCGGCACTTGTGGCATAACGCCATTATTTAGGCCAGTGGAGGGATAGGGGTCTGAAGACCAGCTTAACCAAAACGCCAATTAGACCCGGCTCGCCCTGATTAATGGAAGGGGAGGATTGGCAAACAATGCCGCCCATTGTCATGGTAACCCCCCTCCTCCGGACCCCCACCACCACCTTTGTTTGCCATAGGAGTGCTTAGAAGCCTTAGATTAACATGGTGCTCTTGTGGAGACAGTTCTTCACCCTCTCCTCGTCACATGAATCCCTAGTTTAGGAACTGGAGTTGAAGAACTGAAGTTGAGGAAAGAGTTTTCCCTTGCTGTCAAGTTGGCTTTCAAGTAGACTAGACACACATACATGCACACACACACACACACACACACACACACACACACACACACACACACACACACACACACACACGTCATATTATCCCTTCATAATGCAAAATATCAACATTCTGATTTGTTTGAAAGCAAACAAGATAGAATCAAAGAAATACAATTAAAGTTGGACTTGTAATAAGAATGATGTTTTTATTGTATTAATATGTTACAACATTAATGTTACATTATAAATCCTTTTTAAATATTTGGATGACGAAGTAAAGAGAATTAGGTCGTCCCCACTGAAACAGTATTCCCTCAAATGTTTTGTTGGCGTTTCAGCTTAGTGTTAATCACAGACGGTCTAATACTGGGGTCCACATTTCCATACGTCCTACTTTATTGTTTATTTAAAGTGTATGCACTGAATAATTAGCTCGCCGCATACTCCAATCGGGGGCATGCAAATGTTGGTTGCCATGGCGACCTCATCAGGGCCCCCCGCCAGCCGCAAACAGGACATAGACAAATAAAGCGTGGGAAAACACTAAGGGGCTTAGACAATGACAGTGGTGTGGCGATGGAGACTGAGACTGTGTTGGGAATGGATGAGGATGGGAGGGAGGTGGAGGGGGGAAGTAACTGGGTGTGTGTCTGTTGGGATGGGATGGGGTGGGGTGGTGCAGCTTGTGTCTGGACTGTAGTTACTAGACATGTGTGCCTCAATGGGGGGGGGGTAAAGGCATATTGCAGACCTGTCTAGCTAGGTCTGTGTGTGTGAGGATGGGTGTCCAGCTGAGGACAAGTGTATTAAGTCAAATATATCTCAACATAAATGGCAGCTGTACTATAAAGTATATGACATATTTAATGTTAAGACACATGCATAGAGATATATACCACTTCAGAAAATCCTATATGTTATAATACCATAGGGCTTCGGATGAGTAATGTATTTTAGTTTCTTTTGCAATCTCCAAATCCTCCTGGTGTTTGAGTCTCTTCACATGACCCATTTCTAAGGTTGGTAGAACTTTAGCCCTGCCCCCATTCTGATCCAATACCAATCCTCCCTTCTCTAGGCCCTTGACGAGTTGTCTTAGGAGACCTGAAAGGACTGGGTTCATGTAGGCCTACGTAAGTGATGTAATATGGACAGATGCCCCACCTAAACTAAGCTATACCAGATGGCTAGGTGGAGTTGGCACCATATTTGTTTTTATTAATTTCACCTTTATTTAACCAGGTAGGCTAGTTGAGAACAAGTTCTCATTTACAACTGCTGACTTGGTCCTAGATAAAGCAAAGCAGTGTGACACAAATATAGAGTTACACATGGGATAAACAAACATACAGTCAATAATACAATTTTTTAAAAGTCTATATACAATATGTGCAAATGAGGTAGGATACCTCAAAAGGCAATAAATAGGCCACGGTGGCGAAATAATTACAATATAGCAATTAAACACTGAAGTGATAGATGTGCAGAAGATGAGTGTGCAAGTATGCATTGCAATCCTTGTAGTGTAGATCCACTCACACACACAGGGGGTCCATGAAAGGGAGCAAATTCTTGACTCAAATTGAATCCCATTCTAACCAAAATCCCCCTCTGCTTCGCCCTACTACTGCAAGCTTGCCTGTTAGACCCATGAAAAGGAGCACTTTTTAACCTCTGCCCTTCTTCAATCCCCCTAGGTGACCCATCACATTGAAGTTATGTCACAGCCAGTCCACCACCTTCCAACGGCCACCCCACCTCACCAATGGTGATGTCTATTTCTGAACGTAGTGGTGCCCGCCTGACCTAAATGGAACCGGATTGGCACCTCTTCCATTTTTTTCTGCCCCAATATTTAAACCTGAAGCACTTTGTGGGCGTTGAACGATCTTCTTTTGGTTGGGGTGAACATGCCTGGACATGCCTGACAAACTGAACATGGGGTAATGTACTGTTGGGTCATGGATACGAGTGGATACTCAACCACAGCTGCCTCTGTGGGCCTAATCCCCAGACCGTCTTTGGATACACCAATCAGAGGAGAAGTTGAAATGGACTACTGTGCACTAGTGTGTCTCTATCCTCCTATAACTAACTGACTGGATACATGGACAGAAATGGAGGGTGTGAGATGTGTGTCTTCTGTGTTGTGATGGTACACTGTCTTCTCTGAGACGGCTCTACACACAGCTGTGTCTGTCACATCTGCAATACATTCGACACGGGTCAGCATGCTGATCTGATCTGATTCATGTGTGCTGTGCTTGTTTGTGTATGTGTGCTGGTTTGTCTAAGTACATACACTTTGAGTCACCCTCACTCAGCGCAAGTTCTGTTCTGGGATTGTAAGCAACACACACACACACACACACACACACACACACACACACACACACACACACACACACACACACACACACACACACACACACACACACACACACACACACATATCACAAATCACATATCACAAATCACAATACATTTATTTTAACCTCCTTATGGTTAACGGACATAGGATTTATCATGTGCTTATGCTACCTGGCAAAAATAACATTTGACACTGGAGGAGGTTGTATGGTTTAGTAGTAGAATCGCACTGCACCACTGATTTTATTATCAAGGGGAGGTTACAACTGGCAAATAAGTATTTTATTGGACAGCCCACATAGTATTCAGATGATGTATGTATAGATGTATTATGTGTTATATAGTTTACGTAATGGATATGAATACTAGTTTAGTGTGAAAATGTGTTTTATTTTGTGTATATTATTTCTATGCATCTTTTGAAACCTATGCAAATGAATCCACAACGTAGATATTTCATCATTTGCTAATGACGATCATTCAAATTCTCAGAGGGTTTCGATTTTTCCCCAGACAATCTGTTATATACTGTAGGGGGATGTGAGAGATTAGAAATTAACCCTGGTCCAGACAGTAAAATATGTTGGGCTTTTACAGCGTTTTTCTCAACTGATTTGGATTTTTCTATATTTTTTACAAGTGTATCAATATCAAAATATGAACATTGGAATGTTTTAATTTGCATGACCGTACGGGGACATCTATAGATCTTCAACGAATGGATTGACTAGAAAGTTGCATATACAGTTTTCCAAACACTTATTTGGGGATTTCATGTGAACATTTTTACTCTATGCAACTTTTATACTTGAACTTTTTTTGTAATAAATAATATGACGATCATTCGGAGCAAACTGCAATTCACATGTTGATTTATGTCATGCTTTTGAGGTTTAACTTCCACAATGTTGAAAATGTTTCATATTTTTTTTGCACCGTTTCAGACTTCATTTGAGAAATGATACAATGGCTGTATACTAAATATGTTTGATAGTGTGATGTACTTGTACGGTTTAACAACCATGTGTCCTCTACATGAACAACAAATGTGTACTATATGAGCAAAGTATGTAATAGCCTGTAAATATACTGTATGTTATCAAGACCACACTACATGTAGTTGGTTATGGGCAATTTGTTGTGAGGAATGTACAATCAAAAGAGTGTCAACTGTAAACAGTCAGTGTGAAGTGTAGGCAGAATTATGTAGCACGTAGAAAGCAAGAGTACAATAGATGGAATGTGTGCAATGTGTGTGGAGGCGTGCACTACGTGAATGCGATGTTTTAATGACAATGTTGGATTTTAAAGAGATGTTTGCATGAGTGCACTATGGCCCACAAGATCATAGACTACATTAGGCATGTTTGCAAGTGACCTGTGAATCCTGACTGTAGGGGACCGACTCATTCTTGTACCATGGACTGTGTACTGTGTAAGATTAAGTCAACACAAGAAGTGTTTGCGTTTAAAAAGGTCAAAACACAAATTTCTATCTGGAATTTCTATCTGTTCAGTCTGTTTTTCATTCGAATCAACTCGTAGCCCAGTGTAAGTTTCCATTGAGAATTCATAAATGTGGAGAGAAGAAAAGTAAAACGCCAAATGAGTATTGCCGCAGTAAAGAAAGTTACCTGGAGTGACAGTATTCCAACATCCAGGGCCTGGAGCGTATACCGTATGAAAGAAATAGTACTTTAGAGTCAAATAAAACAATTCCCTGAACATTTTATTATAATCAGGTTTCTACAGTAGAGTACACTTGTTTCTGCAGCAGGCCTACGGTTGCTGTCATATTGAGGGACAGTTTTTAGGGTCAACCAAGGAGCCATGTGTTCAGATTGGAACCATAAGCGCACAGACAAATGATCAATGTTTACACGGTTGCGCAATTTTAGAGTAACCACAGGCAGCATCTGGGCAATATTTGGGACACCGCGACATGGCCCGCCCATAAGGAAGCACGGGCCAGTGGAACAGCTGCTAAGTTATGATCAGAACTAAGAAAAGCAGTGCCATTTTACAGGCAGTTCTTTTGTGTTAGTAGTTGGCTACCAATTTAACGGCTTTATTTATTTGTTATATATTATGCAGCAATCCTGCCTTTGGTATGCATATACCACCACTTCCAAGTAACGATACTGACACTACAGCTTGTGCACCTGCCTTTGGAGCACAGAGTTGCTGGTTTGATCCTAGGCAGAGTCAACTACACTAATTGGCACATTGGTGTCCATTGTGGGATCCATTGACAGGCACACACAGCTAAGATGCAGAGGTACTTGCAAGTTGAAGAGCAGAGATGAGCTTCCCGGAGGAGGAAGTGGAAATAGTGTAGCAATACTATTGGATAATCACAATTGCATTTCCTTGAATCTGACCTTCTCATCCAATGGGGTTTGAGAAAAAGAAGATGAGTGAGGACACGGAGAATCAAGGAAATTAGACTCTCCCACTGTCCACTTCCAAAAAAACTTGACTCAATGCGGACTGCGATTAGTGTGCTCGCCTGAGAAGCACAGGGTTGCCGTTTTGATCCTAACCAGATCCAATCGTCCTCTGACTTTAAGACAATACATTACGAGTGCTTCAATAGTTCCCTCTATCACTAACACAATTATAGAAAGTGTTACAGTCATGTTGCCAAAAGCACTAACAATATTTTTGAAAGTGTGTAACTTTATGCACTTCTGTGTCTTCATGTTTTATGCTAAGACACACTATACCGCACAAAAGTAGAAATGCAACATGCAACACATTTTTTTTTTACTGAGTTACAGTTCATATGAGGAAATCCATCTATTTAAATAAATTAATCTGGTCCTAATCTATGGATTTCACATGACTGGGCAGGGTGGCAGCCATAGGTGGGCAGCCGTGCTTCTAGCCCCTATGCAAATCAAATGTATTTATATAGCCCTTCGTACATCAGCGGATATCTCAAAGTGCTGTACAGAAACCCAGCCTAGGGCCTCCCGGGTGGCGCAGTGGTTAAGGGTGCTGTACTGCAGCGCCAGCTGTGCCATCAGAGTCCCTGGGTTCGCGCCCAGGCTCTGTCGTAACCGGCCGTGACCGGGAGGTCCGTGGGGTGACGCACAATTGGCCTAGCATCGTCCGGGTTAGGGAGGGCTTGGTCGGTAGGGATGTCCTTGTCTCATCGCGCACCAGCGACTCCTGTGGCGGGCCGGGCGCAGTGCACGCTAACCAAGGTTGCCAGGTGCACGGTGTAGCCTCCGACACATTGGTGCGGCTGGCTTCCGAGTTGGATGCGCGCTGTGTTAAGAAGCAGTGTGGCTGGTTGGGTTGTGTATCAGAGGACGCATGACTTTCAACCTTCGCCTCTCCCGAGTCCGTACGGGATTTGTAGCGATGAGATAAGATAGTAGCCACTACAACAATTGGATAACATGAAATTAGGGAGAAAAAGGGGTAAAATTATTATTTATTTTTTAAAAACAGAAACCAGCCTAAAACCCCAAACAGCAAGCAATGCAGGTGTAGAAGCACGGTGGCTAGGAAAAAAACCCTAGAAAGGCCAAAACCTAGGAAGAAACCTAGAGAGGAACCAGGCTATGTGGGGTGGCCAGTCCTCTTCTGGCTGTGCCGGGTGGAGACTATAACAGAACATGGCCAAGATGTTCAAATGTTCATAAATGACCAGCATGGTCAAATAATAATAATCACAGGCAGAACAGTTGAAACTGGAGCAGCAGCACGGCCAGGTGGACTGGGGACAGCAAGGAGTCATCATGTCAGGTAGTCCTGAGGCATGGTCCTAGGGCTCAGGTCCTCCGTGAGAGAGAGAGAAAGAAAGAAAGAGAGAAAGAGAGAATTAGAGAGAGCATACTTAAATTCACACAGGACACTGGATAGGACAGGAGAAGTACTCCAGATATAACAAACTGGCCCTAGCCCCCCGACACATAAACTACTGCAGCATAAATACTGGAGGCTGAGACAGGAGGGGTCAGGAGACACTGTGGCCCCATCCGATGACACCCCCGGACAGGGCCAAACAGGAAAGATATAACCCCACCCACTTTGCCAAAGCACAACCCCCACACCACTAGAGGGATATCTTCAACCACCAACTTACCATCCTGAGACAAGGCCGAGTATAGCCCACAAAGATCTCCGCCACGGCACAACCCAAAGGGGGGTGCCAACCCAACTTTGCAGTATTTTGTTGTTTTTTGTTATTTCTTACATTGTTAGCCCAGATTTTCTTTTGTGTTATTACATACAGCCAGAAAGAACTTTTGGATATCAGACCACCGGTAACTCACCAGCATTACCAGCGTTACGACCAGGAATACGACTTTCCCGAATCGGATCCTTTGTTCGTACCCCCCAGGGCAATTGAACTGATTCCAGAGGCTGATCCAAAACACATCCGGAGGAGAAGAGGGATTCGGAGTGGACTTCTAGTCTGACTCAGGAGGTGCGCACACCACCCACTGCTTCCGAGTATATTACTCGCTAATGTTCAGTCTCTGGATAATAAAGTTGACGAGCTCAGGGCAAGGATTTCCTTCCAGAGAGACATCAGGTATGTTTCACTGAAACATGGCTCTCTCGGGATATACTGTCTGAGTCGATACAGCCAGTTGGGTTCTCTGTTCATCGCGCAGACAGGAATGAATATATCTCCAGGAAGAAGAAAGGCGGGGTGTTCGTTTCATGATTAACTACTCATGGTGTGATTGTGTTAACATACAGGAACTCAAGTCCTTTTGTTCACCTAGAATACCTCATAATCAAGTGCTGACCGTGTTGCCTCCCAAGAGAAGTATCTTTGTGTATAGTCACAGCCATGTATATTGCCCCTCAAGCCGATACCATGACGGCCCTCAAAGAACTTCACTGGACTTTATGCAAACTGGAAATCCCATATCCTGAGGATGCATTTATTGTAGCTGGGGATTTTAACAAAGCAAATTTGAGGAAAACGCTACCGAAGTTCGATCAACACATCGACTGTAGTACTAGCGCTGCTTAAACACTCGACCACTGCTACTCCAACTTCCAGAGGTGCGCACACCACCCACCTTTCCCCGCCCTCCCTTCAGGCAAATCTGATCACGACTCCATTTTGCTCCTCCCTTCCTGTAGGCAGAAACTCAAACAGGAAGTACCTGTGCTAAGGACTATTCAATGCTGGTCTGATCAAAGATTCAAGATAGTTTTGATCACGCGGACTGGGATATGTTCTGGGTAGCCTCCGAGAATAACATAGACGAATACACTGATACGGTGACTGAGTTTATCAGGAAGTGTGTAGGAGATGTTGTACCCACTGTGACCATTAAAACCTACCCTAACCAGAAACCATGGATAGATGGCAGGATTTGCGCAAAACAGAAAGCACAAACCACCGCATTTAACCATGGCAAGGTGACTGGGAATATGGCCGAATACAAACAGTGTAATTATTCCATCTGTAAGGCAATCAAACAGGCAAAATGTCAGTATAGAGACAAAGTGGAGTCGCAATTCAACAGCTCAGACATGAGACGTATGTGGCAGGGTCTTCAGACAATCACGGATTACAAAGGGAAAACCAGCCACGACACAGACGTCTTGCTCCTGGACAAGCTAAACACCTTCTTCGCTCGCTTTGAGGATAACACAGTGCCACCGACACGGCCCGCTACCAAGGACTGTGGGCTCTCCCTCTCTGTGGCAGATGTGAGTAAGACATTTAAGCGTGCTAACCCTCGCAAGGTTGCCGGCCCAGATGGCATCCATAGCTGCATCCTCAGAGCATGCGCAGACCAGCTGGTTGAAATGTTTGCGGACATATTCAATCTCTCCCTATCCCAGTCTGTTGTCCCCACATGCTTCAAAATAGCCACCATTGTTCATGTACCCAAGAAAGCAAAGGTATCTGAACTAAATGACTACCGCCCCTTAGAACTCACTTATGTCATCATGAAGTGCTTTGAGAGACTAGTCAAGGATCATATCACCTCTACCTTACGTGACACTCTAGACCCACTTCAATTTGCTTGCCGCCCCAATAGATCCACAGATGATACAATCGCCATTGCACTCCACACTGTCCTATCCCATCAGGACAAGAGGAATACCTACATATGTAAGAATGCTGTTCATTGACTATAGCTCAGAATTCAACACCATAGTACCCTCCAAGCTCATCATTAAGCTCGAGGCCCTGGGTCTGAATTCCACCCTGTGCAACTGGGTCCTGGACTTCCTGACGGACCTCCCCCAGGTGGTGAAGGTAGGAAACAATAACTCCACTTCACTGATCCTCAGCACTGGGGCCCCACCAGGGTGTGTGCTCAGCTCCCTCCTGTACTCCCTGTTCACCCATGACTGCGTGGCCACGCATTCCTCCCACTCAATCATCAAGTTTGCAGACAAAACAACAGTAGTGGGCCTACAAGGAGGAGGTGAGGGCCTGGGAGTGTGGTGCCAGGAAAATAACCTCTCTCTCAATGTCAACAAAGCAAAGGAGCTGATCGTGAACGTCAGGAAACAGCAGAGGGAGCACACCCCTATCCACATCGACGGAACCGTAGTGGAGAAGGTGGAAAGCTTCTCGTTGTACACATCACTGACAAACTTAAATGATCCACAACAGCACCTCTTCAACCTCAATAAATTTGGCTTGGCACCTAAAACCCTCACAAACTTTTACAGATGCACAATTGAGAGCATCCTGTCAGGCTGTATCACCACCTGGTACGACAGCTGCACCGCCCGCAACCGCAGGGCTCTCCAGAGGGTGGTGCGATCTGCCCAACGCATCACCAGGGGCAACCTACCTGCCCTCCAGGACACCTACAGCTCCCGATGTCACAGGAAGGCCAAAAAGATCAAGGACAACAACCACTCGAGCCACTTCCTGTACATTCCGCTATTATCCAGAAGGCGAGGTCAGTACAGGTGCATCAAAGCTGGGACCGAGAGACTGAAAAACATATTTTATCTCAAGACCATCAGACTGTTAAATAGCCATCACTAGCACATTAGAGGCTGCTGCTCTATTTACACCGTTTTGAAATCACTGGCCACTTTAATAATGGAACACTATTCACTTTAATAATGTTTACATATTTTGCATGACTCATCTCATATGTATATACTGTATTCTATTCTATTCTACTGTAGTCTCTGCTGCTTTGACATTGCTCGTCCAAATATTTATATATTCTTAATTCCATTCCTTTACTTAGATTATTGTGTATTGTTGCGACATTTTTAGATATTACTTGTTAGATATTACTGTACTGTTGGAGCTAGAAACACAAGCATTTCGCTACACCCACAACAACATCTGCTAAACACGTGTATGTGACCAATAAAATTAGATTTGATTAGACTTTTGATTTTGAGGGCATAAATCCACCCACTTGGGAGCCAGGCCCTGCCAATCAGATTGAGTTTTTCCCAACAAAAGGGCTTTATTACAGACAGAAATATTCCTCAGCTGTCCAGGTTGCTGGTCTCAGACGAAACTGCACATTTTAGAGTGGACTTTTATTGTCATGTTGTTTAAACAGCTTCTTGATATGCCACACCTGTCAGGTGAATGGATAATCTTGCAAAGGAGAAATACTAACAGGGATGTAAACAAACTTGTGCAAGAACTTTGACAGAAATAAGCTTTTTGTGCGTATGTAACATCTCTGGGATGTTTTATTTCAGCTCATGAAACATGGGACCAACACTTTACATGTTGCGTTTATATTTTCATTCAGTGTATATGGTGGACAGAATGAAAGTTAAACATTTACTATTTTTGAGGATTTATTCCATTCTCAACTGGACAATTTTTTGGGAGAAAACAAATAATAACATGACAGGTACGTCTGAAGTCAGTCTTGGGGACTTAGCCTTATCTCAAGACAGCAGAAAGTTATGCGAACCCTCTCATTTGAAAAGAGTAAAAAACAAAAGGACATGTCTGGGAGCCAAGTCGTGGGAATGCCGCCCAAGGGCCCGATTAGCATTCCAAAACGCACGTCTCTGTGGGTTGTCTACTACAGGAGTCCCCCAGGACTGAAGAAGGGGTGGGTCGAAAGATGGAGGGGGTGTAGAGAAGGGCAGACGGGAGATGGTGAGCAGACAGCTCCACAAAAGGAGGCCGAGTATGGGGGGGGGGGGGGGGGGGGCTTGAGGGTTGGCTAAGGAAAACATGGATCTCTAGGGGACCGAGACAGGGTTCAAGTTCAAGGGTACGTCCCAATCTGCATTTTATCGACCTGTGCCAAGTTCCCAAAGTCCTGTGGTGGGAAAGGTCCACATAGTTGGCCAAAACTTGACTGAGCCCAAAACCCTGTCAAGGGGTCCATAGTACCAAGGTTATTATAGTAAATAAAAAATGAAAATTAGAAAAACTATTTAGTTAATAAAATTATTAAGAAGAAATTTTGATAACTAAAACCATACTGAAACTATTATCTTTGACTGCAAAACTAACTAAACAAAAGAAAATACATCATAAATTATGAGCAGAGCATGAGCATGAACCATAGGTGTGAACAATGGCTCAGCAAACCCTGTATAGGATTATTTTGAGTACATTGCTCGAAAGGACAAAGGCACTATAGTGTCAGAAGATGGCAGCCTGTGTGGAACAGAGATAAAAAGGAAAAACCCAACCAACCTCAAAGTTCATCTGAACAGCACTCACAAAGAATTTTAGGATAAAGACAAGGTGAGACAGTTATGTTATTTTTGGAATTCAGTCAGGATTCGACTCCTAGTATTATATGAACACAAATAAGACGTGGCAAATTTGAAAAAATGCAGAAAATTTGCTTTAAAACTGCACATTTGTCTCTCTGCCAAGAGGAAGGGTGGAACAGTTTGGGGTCGCATTGGGTTGTGAGGTGGGAGTTTGTTACTATGCCGATAAATTACAATATCCATTGGGACCTTTGACAACTAGGAAATGTGTGTGACCTCCTGGACCATCTCAAGAGTTACTGGAGTGCCCATGCTATAGACCTACACATGGCTCCTAGCCTCCCATGCATGAGGCTACTTTCTGTCCCTATCCCTACAACTAAAACTGAAACCAAATGGATTTTTTTTTAAAGACGTGTTTTCATCAGACTGAAGCTAAATAAAAAAAATAGCAAATCAAGTCTGAAAACTAACTGAAACTAAACTAAATTTAAAAAATAAATCAACAAAGCTGTAATGAGATTGGTCCATACACATTGGATCTAAACAGACACATTTGTCTTTGTAAATCTGTAGGAATATCACAGTACCAATTTTCAGTTACTTGTAAAAGAGTGTTATTATTTTTTCTTTGATCTGGCTTGGGGCTTAGATGAATCATTGAAATAAATCGCATGTGGTGTGCTGATGTAATGAACCGTTATTTATTTGGTACTAGTAAAAAGAGATGAGGCAGACTCAGAAACACAATGCTTACTTCCTCTCCAGTCCATGACCCCTGCAGCGACAATGGTGGATTTGGGTGTGTGTGTGTGTGTGTGTGTGTGTGTGTGTGTGTGTGTGTGTGTGTGTGTGTGTGTGTGTGTGTGTGTGTGTGTGTGTGTGTGTGTGTGTGTGTGTGTGTGTGTGTGTGTGTGTGTGTGTGTGTGTGTGTGTGTGTGTGTGTGTGTGTGTGTGTGTGTGTGTGTGTGTGTGTGTGTGTGTGTGTGTGTGTGTGTGTGTGAGTTCCCCCAACATGCCCTTCTTAGACAGTTTGTTAAATCCACAAGTTATGTGACCCTTGACCCCCTTTTGATGACTGGCCTGTGTTCTGATAGGCCTCTGGGGATGTCCCAACAAAGACACCTGTGGTGCTCTCCTTTAGCCCTATTCAGTGCTTAGCACAGCAGATACACCCTCCTCGTCTTAAAGGTAAGTGCCATGGGCAAATAGGCGAGGAAAGAAACTCACAAGGGGTGTATTGATTGAAAGAGCACAAAAAAAGTAATTGCAGAAATATGGTGCAATCATGCCTTTCCAGCAACACTGTATTTGCAATGCACACTGCTTTTTCACATTAGGAAAATGTCCTATGTACATATATAATAGGAAGACAGATTTCCAAGTGAACTTTACAATTGGACAGAAAGGAACCTGAGGCCTGTATATTTAATGTAAATATTATTGTTATTTAACCCACTGTGTGTGCTTTTAAGAGGAAATGTCACACTGACTGGTAGGGCTGGAAATTGCCAGAGACTTCACAATACAATATTATCACGATGCTTAGCTGACTAGACGATATGGATTGTGATTCTCACGATTCTATATGTATTGGGGAAGGGGTAAGGGGGTTACCTAGTCAGTCCCATAACTGAATGCATTCAACCAAAATGTGTCTTCCACATTTAATCCAACCCCTCTGAATCAGAGAGGGGAATTGCAATTCAATACTGTGATTTTATTGCGATTCAGTGTTCCATGCTCACCATATGTCTGCTGCAGAGGGACAGGAGAGAGCCATGAGTTAACGAGTTTTGATCAGTCGTAGAAATAAAAATCGTCCCCTTAATTAAAAAGAAGACGAGGAACACTCTATGAAGACAAAATACAGGAGTTTTGGTGTAGGTACAGCCAACTTGCACAAAAATAACATTGTGATATTGTCAAAATGATATGATATGATATATCGTAAAAAATATTGATGTGTAACTGAATCGATCCCCCCCCCCCCCCCCATCAATACTGACTGGACAAGAAGTAGAGCTAAACCTTTACACTAATGTTTAGGAAATTACTAATCTCCAGTTTATTGCAATGTGACAGAAAGGGTCAAGGCCAAAGGAAGTGGTTCCTGACCTCTGGTCTAAGTGATCCTGAAGGCTGGTGATGAGGTTGACCTCTTGACCTCCCACGTGCCGGAGCAGACTCAGAGGTCAAGCAGGGGTTAGGGGTCAGAGTGGAGTCCCTCAGCGACAGTCAGAGAAAAGGAAGTTGGGGACATCCTAGCTATCAGTGGCACACAGCACACACTCACAGGCACGCGCACGCACGCACATACACACACGCACACACTCACATACTCACATACTACACACAGATATAGCAAGTCATTCATGGTGGTGGGTTTACGAAGTTGCCTAGGCAATGTTTGTGTGTGTGTGTGTGTGTGTGTTCACTCACTGTGTTGTAGTCAGACCTTGACAAAGCCTAAGGACCCTAACAATGACTTCCCTTGAAAGAAACGGAATGCATTATGCACTTGAAAGCACATTTGAGCATCCATCCATATCCAGCAACTGACTGAGAAAAGAGTATTGTCGGCTATCTTCTTCTGTCTACAAATCAGACACAATAACTTGCTTCCTTGTTTCCCACAAATTCAGTCTAGGGCTGTGGACATTTTCTTAAGTGAAGTATCACTTGAATAAACAAATAATAGTGGGTCTAAGGAGATGAGAAAACAACTTCACATTGATTGGGGGTTATACAACCATTCAAGACACAGACACATATGTAGTACCAGTCAACAGTTTGGACACACCTACTCACTCAAGGGTTTTTCTTTATTCGTACTATTTTCTACATTGTAGAATAATAGTGAAGACATCAACACGATGACAGCTTTGCACACTCTTGGCATTCTCTCAACCAGCTTCATAAGGTCACCAGCAATGCATTTCAATTAACAGGTGTGCCTTGTTAAAAGTTAATTTGCTGAATTTCATTCCTTCTTAATGTGTTTGAGCCAATCAGTTGTATTATGACACCTCAGATTGCAGCCCAAATAAATGCTTTGTAGAGTTCATGTAACAGACACATCTCAACATCAACAGTTCAGAGGAGACTGCATGAATCAGGCCTTCATTTTTTCTTTTTCTTTAACCCTTATTTTACCAGGTAAGTTGACTGAGAACACATTCTCATTTACAGCAACGACCTGGGGAATAGTTACAGGTGAGAGGAGGGGGGATGAAGGAGCCAATTGTAAGCTGGGGATGATTGCTGCAAAGAAACCACTGGCTACCACAATATTCTGCAGCGATACGCCATCCCATCTGGTTTGCGCTTGGGACCTTCATTTGTTTTTCAACTGGACAATGACCCAAAACACACCTCCAGGCTGTGTAAGAGCTATTTGACCAAGAAGGAGAGTGATGGAGTGCTGCATCAGATGACCTGGCCTCCACAATCACCCTACCTCAACCCAATTGAATTGGTTTGGGATGAGTTAGCCCGCAGAGTAAAGAAGAAGCAGCCAACTAGTGCTCAGCATATGTGAGAATTCCTTCAAGATGATTGGAAAAGCATTCCAGGTTAAGCTGGTTGAGAGAATGCCAAGAGTGTGCAAAACTGTCATCAAGGCAGCTTTTTAAAATTTGTTTTTGTTTACTACATGATTCCATATGTGTTATTTCATAGTTTTGATGTCTTTACTATTATTCTACAAGGTAGAAAATAGTAAAGATAAAGAAAAACCCTTGAATGAGTAAGTGTGCCAAAACTTTTGACTGGTACTGTACATAAAGACATGGCAAGAAATCAGCCATGAATGTGTCATTCATTTGAGTACTTAATTACACATATGAAAAGACTGGGTCAGACAGAGCAGATGAGGCCCTTCAGTCTGTCTGTGTCAGACTGTGGGAGTGTGTCTGACTGACTCTGTGTGTGTGTGTGTGTGTGTGTGTGTGTGTGTGTGTGTGTGTGTGTGTGTGTGTGTGTGTGTGTGTGTGTGTGTGTGTGTGTGTGTGTGTGTGTGTGTGTGTGTGTGTGTGTGTGTGTGTGTGTGTGTTTAGCGCTATCGATGAACGAATCTTGGATGAATCCGATTAACAAATTAAAATGTGTTGGAGTCTCTGAGTGGGCTGGGAATATAAATACTGTACATACTGTATCACAAACTAATAGAGAGGAGGGGGTAGCCTGGGAACAGACCAGGGTAGACAAGTCTAGGTCTCCTCTTTTCTCCAGGGTCCTGGGTGTGTAGTCTGCAGCCGGACAGAGGGGTGGGGTGAGAATCCAAGAGGCGGGACCTTCCAACATCAGCACATCTATTTGTTGTCTGTCAGGCATAAAGGGGAGGGTTCAGAGGGCAAATAATTTCACATGAACTGGGATCTTTCACATGCTAATGACTTCAGGGAATCCCAACCCGCCGGGAGTGTTGAGTGGAAGTATAGCAGTATAGGGTATGTGCATCATGGGGTATCGGTGCTAGCCTCATGTCACCAGCTCCCCAAAGTGGAACATTTGGTAGTTTACCTGAGGTTTATTCAATAGGGACACTAAGTTTGAACATCTTTTATAGAATTCTGATGAAGCAGACAATGGTCATATTACTTTATTCCACATGATAGAGAATATATGCTACATTGCTTGTTTTGTCACATAAACTGAAATTTAGCAAACATTTTAGAATTTTAGCAACCAGTCAATGGCGGAGTGATTTCTACACATTGCGCCTTTAAGCAGTTTGTTTTATGTGTTGAACTGAGGGCGTGTGGTATGTATGATCGTCTCTGACTAGACCTACTCTTTGTGAGGTTATGGCATTAATAATGGGATAGTGTTTATGAGACCAGCTCCAGACAGTGAGGGTCTTTTGTGACCACAAGTCGTGTGAGCCAGACAACTGTACAACCACTTGTGGGGAGTCTGGGATACGTGCACACACGTGCATTTGCGGCAAAAGCTCTCACTATGTAGCAATATGCTGATCACCTGATCAAAAGCTTCAAATTCAAAGAGCACTGAATTTGGAAAACTTTTTAATTCATTTCTTCAGCTTTGAATGAACCTCTCATTAAAGCTGCATATCATTATCAGGCACGAAAGGGGCATCAAATTAACATGCACTTTATTATTGTGCAGACAGCACACACACACACACACAGAAGGACATCATACACATTAGCAATGTAAATGATCACATTCAGTGTACTCATTCGAAGGGAGAGACAATCTTACTTATACATTTTCATGATCTATGATTTGTAATATTTGTCTTGCAAGATGGTGTTTAATTTAATTTAATGCAGGTTGCCGGCTAAAATTTCAAGCATGCATGCATGCAATTTCAAACATGTGACCTCATCCGGACTTCAGGGAAATGACTGCTGCCTTACACGTGCCATGCACAATATTCTTTAGTCTACACTTGCCTTTCTGACCCCAATGCTAAATTGGAGTTATTCCACATCCCGTTTGATTGTGATTTGGTCAAGTGTGAAACTCTCTATCTAGAAACAATGAATCCTTGATTGCAATACGGTTTTGGAAGCCTTGAACACTCAACTTAATTATCAACCAAAAATAACTTTATAAATACAAAAGATACACTTACCGTTAGCTGTTTTACCACAGATTAGCAAAGTTTTTTTTAGTGAAACACAGCTTCTAGCCAATGTTTATTTTGGTGTACAATTAGTGTACCTTTTGTATTTGTCAAATGATCTTGGGGGGCAATATGAAGGTAGAGTTTCTGAGGTTTCCAAAACCATATTGCATGCAATGATTATTAACGGTTAGACAGAGCGTCAGGACAGTTGTAGGCTACGCATTGGCCCCGCTATGGTCAATTGTTCAAATGAGAACCCAAGGGCTGTATGGCTTTGGGTTCTGGAAAGACAGTCTACTCCGGACAATATGATCCATGGAGAGGAGCCAACACGAGAATGGAAAGATAAAGCCATATTACATTTTGAATCTGGAAGGTAAAAACAAAAAGTACATTTTAATAGCAACACCCTAAAAATAATGATCTACAATGATCAACAGAACACAAGACAGAAAATATTCACTTAAATATCTTATCAAAATAGCTGATAAAATTGTATCTATGGGCAGAGCATCTATAAAATAGGTTTCCCGGATGGATTTACTAATGGCTGGCCTACAACACTGAATGCAATAAACATCTCTGTCAATGATGTATCCCCTGAACATCACAAGAAAACAAGGAGCTTCAGACTGGGAAGGCTACTGTTGGTTTTCGGGGAGTAGGCTGGCTTATGAATACATAGGCCTATAGGCCTACACATAACATCTGACAGGATATTTTCAATATCAGCGTTAATTTGTATAGCTACTCTAGCATCGCCCTCATGTGGGTGCTATCAAGCTAGCAGGCATGCTAGGTAGATAGTGCTAGGTGTCAACAACCAATCCAGTAGGGGCTGGAAGCTATAGTGAGCTTTGATTGGTCAATCGTGCTGCAATATTGCAGAGTATTTGCATTAAGTTCATCTTTCCCCAATTCACCATTCCATTCTTGTAGGTCGGCTAAGGAGTATTGGTGTCTCCGAGGGGTCTTTGGCCTGGTTTGCTAACAGTGTATAAAGTCAGAACATCTGCTGTCTCAGCCACTGCCTGTCATCAACCACGCTCTTCTCAATTTACATTAACAACATACAGTAGCTCAGGCAGTAGGATGCTCTCTCAGTCATTTAAATGCAGATGATACAGTCTTATACTCAGCTGGCCCCTTCCTGGATTTTGCATGAAACGCTCTACAACAAAGCTTTCTTAGTGTCCAGCAAGCTTTCTCTGCCCGTAACCTTGTTCTGAACACCTCCAAAACAAAGGTCAAGTAGTTCGGTAAGAACAATGCCTCTCTCCCCAACGGTGTAATTACTGCACAATATATACAGAAGTAATTGTACCTCTGAGGGTTAAGAGCTTGTGGTAGTCAACTCGTAAAAGTACTTGGGAGTACAGCTAGATGGTACACTGTCCTTCTCTTGACACATCTCCAAGCTGCAGGCTAAAGTTAAATCTAGACTTGGTTTCCTCGATCGTAATCGCTCCTCTTTCACCCCAGCTGCAAAACTAACCCTGGTTCAGATGACGATCCTACCAATGCTAGATTACGGAGATGTCATTTATAGATCGGCAGGTAAGGGTGCTCTCGAGTGGCTAGATGATATTTGCCATTCGGCCTTCAGATTTGCCACCAATGCTCCTTATTGGACACATCACTGCACTCTATACTCCTCTGTAAACTGGCCATCTCTGTATACCCAACACAAGACCCACTGGTTGATGTTTATTTATAAAACCCTTTTAGGCATCACTCCCCTCTATCAGAGATACCTACTGCAACCCTCATCCTCCACATACAACACCCATTTTGCCAGTCACATTCTGTTAAAGGTCCCTAAAGCACACAGATCTCTGGGTCGCTCCTCTTTTCAATTCGCTGGAGCTAGTGACTGGCATGAGCTGCAAAAAAACCATTAAAATGGGACAGTTTTATCTCCATCTCTACATTCAAAGACTCAATCATGGACACTCTTATTGACACTTTTGGCTGCTTCACCTGATTTATTGTTGTCTCTATCTTTTTTCCCTTTCTACTCTTGTCTGTGCCTAAACGTTTGCACTGTGTGTGCTGCTACCATGTTGTGCTGCTGCCATTTTGTGCCCTACCATGTTGTGCTGCTGCCATTTTGTGTTGTTACCATGCTGTGTTGTTGCCTTAGGTCTCTCTTTAAATAGTGTGGTAGTGTCTCTCTTGTCATGGTGTGTGTTTTGTGCAACGAGGTGGGGAAGTAGGCTGAAACACTTAAAATGAGTGCATAAAACAAGACAGACAAAAGCATGCATTTTGGTGAAAGCTAACTTTCCATAAACGATAGCCTTCTGATTTCAATAGGCGAATAGGTTAAGCCTAATAATGGTAGGTTAAACATTGTAATATTAAGAAAAAGAAGATGGAATGAAAAAAAATATCCCAATGGGTCAGTTTTACATTTGGGATAAAAGGCTAAATAAAATGCAGCGAAATTGGAAGCGAAATTGGAAGTCAATGGAAGTAGCCTAAATACTATAATTGGGTTACTCTCTATATATAGGCTATATGTTATCTCTTTTTGGGTGGATAATGCGCGAATTCATGCACATTGTCTCGTGCAGAATGGTTGAACAGTCTTTTCAAGTAGACTATGAATAGCCTACATTTTAGATTAAACGCGCTACTTACGTTCACGAGGGCAAAAAAATGTAAAATAAGTACCCCCAATACTTTCCCTCCCAGTTCCCTCTCACATCTTGCTCCATAAATGGGAGTAAATTGGCAATGATTCGAGTCGACAGATCATCAATAAACGTCTGCAGTGGGTGGCCATCTAAACTGCATGGCACAAACACACTGTCTAAAAAGACGGGCATTGACATAACCCAACTCCTTCTATCATTCCTGTTAGTGGCAAAATGCCCAATAAAAGTGTATTGCATAATGTTCAAAATGATGAATATTGTCATGCTGCGATGTTTTGACCTTTTCTTACAGATAGGTTACAACAATTATGTTACACGCCAATCTGTGCCATTTATAGCCTATAGGCATATAATGTGCCCAATATTTCCTGCATAAATAATCACATTGTTATATAGGCCTATCAATTTAATTAGATACAAATGTCAGTCGATTTGGTTATTAGACGATGAGTTGAAAACAATTTGAATGTGCTGCTTTCAAAAGCAATAGAGCAATCACGAAAAATGGATATGTAAATTGGACTATTCTTTAGTTTTTTTTTCTTGGAATTCACGCATTTTCATCGAGAGCATGTTGGCGAGATATTATCTAAATCTATTTATTCGTTAATCCATGTCCCATATAGGCCTACATACAGTGTAGGCCCTATATCCAAAAGGAAACACGAAAAATATGTTCCAATTATTTTAAAGTAGGGCTATTTCATCTAGATTTTGAGGGAGGGTAGCCTAACAGGATTCATCCTCTTATTACCAGCACAAGTCATATCCGGGCGGAGGAAGGAAGCCCTTATTGCCGAGGTCACGCTCTTGGTAGCGTCAAATGATCGTGTCCACCGTGACTCACGCTCAGCATGATGCAGCAGCCTATTCGTTCACTCTCTTTGCTGTTCCTCAAAGTCTGGATTTGAAGAAATACAAACGACTTCGATTGTCAAAAATTCAAACCTCTTCGATAATGCATATCTATGCAAAATATCGAAATAAAATAACATGTTTAGTTCAAGTTCCAATGAGCGAAAATTCCAATTTAAGAATCTATTTAGCCTATAGAACTTTAATCTGAAAATCCCCCTAATCCCTTGCTCGACCAGTCTATAGTGTTTTGCATTGTAAACTGTGGTTAATATTGGACATGAAACTATAGGGACTAAACTATATTTTACAGTCATATTTTTGGAGGATCTTTTGACAAAACCTCCCAATACAATTGAAAGCACAATTGCCACAGGATTTGATAATAATATTAGCTCCTACAGCCCCTAAATGTAGCCTAAAAACGTAATTGCTCTCATAATTAGCCCTACTTTTATTGCACTTAGGCTAATGTTTTTAGGATAGATATTATTTAAACGTATAGCCTACAGTCTCAAAACATATTTTTTTCTCAGATTAAAAGGCCCTACCACTTCAAATTAATTTTAGACCTATAGTTAAAGTAGACTATTGGTGTGAGAAGTTCTAAAATCGCCATTGCCTAGATTTATAGTCTATATAGGGATTCATACATCCCTCATTTTGTCTCCAGTGAACAGACACATCAGACCCAATAGACATAGTTTGTCCCTCTATTCCAGGGGCTCCCCCCCCCAAAAGGAACTCAGCCTGGCTTTAAATTTACTCTTGAAAGTTGTAATAGTAGAATGCACAATGTGCAATTTCGAAATTGGATAGTTTATCATCAGTTCCTGTTGTAATGTTAGTCATTCCATACCTTAGAGAACTATTTAAAACTTAAAACTCAAAACTTAAAATGTCCAGATCGGCTAGCCCATGTCAGCTAACATTTTTTTTTTAGCTCGTAGATATTGTTAGCTAGCAAATGTTTTGCCATATTAGCATCAATTTGACATCAGACAAAACACCTCAAACCAAGACATGGTATCAAGAACAAGATCAAACAAGCTGAAATGAGCCACTTGAGATTCACCACATGGAAGTTTCTTGTCATTATTGATGGCAATCTGGCCCTCACAACACACAGCCTTCTGCCCCTTTGAAGTGCGCCCATCGTTTTTGGGACGTTATCAGCCAACCCCTCTGTAGGCAACGTGGGGAAAAGGCACCTGATTCAATGGATGTTGCATGAACTGCCTTGATACATTTTTCGTAAGGGAAAGTGGAATTTCAAAGTGGAAATGACAAACTTCAGAAGCTTTTTCAAACCTCAAATACACTATAAGTTTGTTTTACATTTCCTGAAACAGGGTGATCCAATTAAGAGGAGGGGGGGTGTAGTCCTTTGACATCAAACTCCTATGGGTGTGTGGTAAAAGACGAATATTGTAAAAGCAACAGTTGGATATTAACCATTGTTCTGTATTGCCACATCTCAGTATTTCTCTCGTAGTCTACATCTTGGCCAAGTCACTTTACCATAGCACATCCTCCCCCTGTTTCTGGATCCACTTCCAATTCTTTTAGAAAATTGGCAAATTGTCAACACGTAAACTGACTCAGAGCTGTGGGCTCAACGCCAGGCAATTAGCTACAACTTCTCACCATGAACAGAGTCTATGATCTTGCCCGTGGCGCATGCCGTATAGCTGTCTCTAGAACTGTATCTTTACACAATAGCCACGGAACAAAAGTAGCAGACAGCGATGGAGCAAAAAGTAGACCCGTCATCTTCCTCGCCACTGCTCTGTTTCGGCTGTTGACCTTTCATTAACATTCAGGCTATGCCCTCCATTGCCTCCATTCTCCTCCCATTCTCTCTGTGTAGATGCAGGATCTTCATTTGATCACCCTATTGCAGGTCAACTTGCAGCGTATTATTTGAGGTTTAAAAAGGCTACTGAAGTGTGTAATTTCCACGTTGAAATTTTAAGACTTGGTTTTCCCTTAAGAAAAAAATATATCAACCCCTACAAAATATGTCCAATAATTCACATTCACATTTCCTGTCGCTGCAGGATTATTGTCCTGCTGCAGCAAACTGGCTCAAATTAAGATCCCACATCTGTTAATGAATCAAAAGTGAATTGTTTCAAAAGTGCCATCTGCAGGATGAACTTAGTTTGTGTGTGCGCGATTGCATGGCGACGTGCGCATGTGTGTGTGATTCGTCCAGAGCTGGAGAAGGATAGTGTTTGAGGTGTTACTGTCAATGTAGAAAGTGGTGTTGATATTGTATTTGTGCTAATTGGACTGCGAGGGAGGTCGGTGTGCACAGAGGTTGTTTGTAATTTGAGAAAGGATGCAACGAGAGTTGGGGTGAAGGGTTATGGGTAAAAGCATATCGGCGGGATTCCTAGCCAACTTGGCCCAACTAACATTATTTTTTCACTCACTTCATTGTTTTGTTTTTTCATGTTGTAGATGTCAGCCCTCCTATGACTCCAGTGCTGTTATTTGCTGTGCTGCAATTCGTTGCTCATTAACTAAAACATCCCCATATTTTTTTATTGGCTACTGACATTTTTATAAGTATACCTATAAAATATACTATGTAACATGCCATGAACTACCAGAAAATATGGCAGATTTTGTTCTTCCAATTGGCCCTAGGTTAAAACATGTTATGATAAGCATATTTTGCTTTTAAAACAAACATTTATTTTCCTCTTATAACGGATAACAAAATAGCTTGTAGCTAAATACAGTGCCACGTCTGAATTATTGGCACCCTAGGTAAATATGAACAAAAAAGGCTGTGAAAAAATGTAATTGTTGTTTATCGGCTTGATCTTACACTCAAAATATCCTATAAATCTAACCTTTAATTGAGTAAAAAAATAAAATAATCGGCATCAAGAAATAATACTTTTATTCAAAAACATGCATCCCTAGAAATTATAATTGATGTACTGTATAATCCGATAAAAATGTATCTTTTTAAAGTTCATCTGAGTCTTTGGGAACTCTTGAAGGAAAACTATGCACTATGTGACTATGCATGGATAATAACAGAGAGTAGCAGCAGAGTAGAAGAGGGTGGGGGGGGGGCAATGCAAATAGCCATTTGATGAGATGTTCAGGAGTCTTATGGCTTGGGGGTAGAAGCTGTTTAGAAGCCTCTTGGGCCGAGACTCGCCACCCAGGTACCACTTGCCGTGTGGTAGCAAAGGGAACAGTCTATGACTAGGGTGGCTGGAGTCTTTGACAATTTTTAGGGCCTTCCTCTGACACTGCCTGGTATAGAGGTCCTGGATAGCAGGCAGCTTAGCTCCAGTGATGTACTGGGCTGTGTGCATTACCCTCTGTAGTGCCTTGCGGTCGGAGGCCGAGCACTTACCATTGTTGACATAGTCCCAAATTGTTTTGCTTGTCAGCACTCAAGTTTTCAAGATATGCAACTTTCAAAATACAGAAACCATCCCCATATGATGCATTTTGCATCATATGATGCTGTTCTGGGGTGGAATCGTCCTCTAAGTGATCATCAATGACTTCCTGCTTCACTGGGGTATAAATATGAGGTGACACACAGGCTAAACTCCCTTAGCCATCCATCAACATGGGAAAGGTCAGAGAACACACAAATGAAATGAGACAAAAAGGTTGTTGACCTTCACAAATCAGGCAAAGGCTATAAAAAAAAAGCTACATGTCTGAAAATACCCATCTTCACTATTAGGGCAATAAGAAAGAAATGTAAACAAACTGGAGCGTTTAATGAAGCTGCCTGGAAAAGGAAGCAGGTGTACTTTGCCCCAACGCACAGTGAGAAGGATGGTTCAAGTGGTTCAATCTCCAAGGATCACAGTTGGAGAATTGCAGAAGTTGGTTACATCTCGGGGTCACCAAGTCTCAAAAAACTACAATTAGACGCCACCTCCACGCCAACAAGCTATTTGGAAGGGTTGTAATTGGAACTTTGATTGGAACCAGGTTGTATGGTCTGATGAGACTAAAATAGCTTTTTGGCAACAAACACCAGAGGTGGGTTTGGTGTAAAAAGAGTCATAGTCATGCAGAAAATAACCTAATCCCCACTGTGAAGCATGGTGGTGGATCTGGGATGTTGTGGAGCAGTTTCACTTCTAAGGGCCTTGGGAACCTTGGCATCATGGACTCCATCAAGTACCAGGAGTTTTTAGGCCAACCCATATTTGCCTCTGCCAAGAGGCTCAAACTGGGTCGTCGTTTGATCTTCCAGCAGGACAACGATCCAAAGCAAACCTCCAAATCCAGATGAAAATCCTTCACTCACCAGAGAATCAAGCTTTTGCAATGGCCATCCCAGTCCCCTGACCTAAACCCTATTGAAAATCTGTGGGCTGAGCTGAAGAGGAGAGTCCACAACCGAGGACCAAGGACTGATCTGGAGAGTTTCTGTATGGAGGAATGGTCTTAAATCCATTCCTATGTGTTCTCCCACCCCATCAAACATTCTAGGAGACGACTCAGAGCTGTTATCTTGATAAAGGGAGGGTGTGTTCTCCCACCCCATCAAACATTCTAGGAGACGACTCAGAGCTGTTATCTTGGCAAAGGGAGGGTGTGTTCTCCCACCCCATCAAACATTCTAGGGGACGACTCAGAGCTGGTATCTTGGCAAAGGGAGGGTGGACAAGTACTAAATGCAGGGGTGTCAATAATTGTTACA
Source organism: Oncorhynchus nerka (assembly GCF_034236695.1). Taxonomy (NCBI): domain Eukaryota; kingdom Metazoa; phylum Chordata; class Actinopteri; order Salmoniformes; family Salmonidae; genus Oncorhynchus; species Oncorhynchus nerka. The sequence continues at coordinate 36,396,040 of NC_088402.1, forward strand.
TGCATGTTTTTGAATAAAATTATTTCTTGATGACGACACACAAAAACCCTATTTTAACTCGATTAAAAGTTAGATTAATATGATATTTTGAGTGTAGAATCAAGCTGATAAACAATAATGAGATTTTCTCTCAGCCTTTTTTGTTCATATTTACCTAGGGTGCAAATCATTTAGGAGGTCACAGTAGATGGTATGTTTTTCAATGGAAATGACAAGTACTGAATTATTAAATAGGAACCTTTTTTTTATTACACTTTTTGAAGTAGGCTACAAGGGAAAAGGAATGAAATATACTGCAAAATCGAATATTCTCCGAATAAACTTTCTTTCCATCTACCCATGGGGGTTGGGGGTGGCTGATCATCACAGAGTGAAAAGCACTTTGCACTTGGGACGGGGTCAGAGAGCAAATTTTTGACCAGTTTTCAATTACCGCTAGCTTCCCTTTGCTTAAAAGCCACACGTCCTTTGAAAAGACGGAGGAACTCCATAAAGTGTTCATAAGCACTGGCCTCTCTTCACCTCTTACAGACCCTATGACCTTGGGATCAAGGCCCACAATGCAACTCCATTCGGGGCTGTGTGGTTTACTTATATGGTGGAGACCCTGAAACTTTCTCCAAACAACCGTAAGAAAAATTGCATTCAGGGTTCACCTCATTGCTGTCACTGCACAAGTGCATATACACACAAACACACACACTCCACGCACACGCACACACTGTTCAAATTCTGATAACACTTTTTTTCATGTTGCTGACAGTGAAAAGATTAGCTGGGGCCAACCTTGGTCAGGATCTGAGAAATTTGCTTAAGATTCTGCTCGGAGCAGGGTTATTATCATAATCACAATTAGCAGCACTTTCTTGCATTTTATAATTAGAGCTTTACACCATAATTAACCGGTTTCTTAATTACTGTCCATTCATTAATGCAAAGAACACCTGGCTTGGCTCATGGGAAAGCCCTGGCACCCTGGTTCACGTGGAGACGGGGCCTAAAGCGGGATTCTGCTTATTATGTCCACTCTGTTCCGCCATCACACACAAACACCACTCTAGCTACCCCCCAGGCCCAGCTTAACGCAGTCTGTGTTGGGAAAAAGTACCCAATTTTCATACTTGAGTAAAATCAAAGATACCTCAGTAGAAAACGACTTAAGTAAAAGTGAAAGTCACCCAGTTAAATATTACTTTAGTAAAAGTCTAAAAGTATTTTACTTTAAATATACTTAAGTATAACAAGTACATGTAATTGCAAAAATATACTTCAGTTTCAAAAGTAAAATAATTTAAAACTGCTCATATTTAGCAAACAAGACGGCACAACTTTAACGTTTTTTTTTTCAAATTTACGGATAGCCAGGTGCCCACTCCAACACTCAGACATCATTTACTAACAAAGCACGTGTTTAGTGAGTGTGCCAGATCCGAGGCAGAAGGGATGACATGGGATGTTCTCTGGATAAGTCTGTGAATTGGACCATTTTCCTGTCCTGCTAAGCATTCAAAATATAACGAGTACTTTTGGGTGTCCGGGGAAATGTATGCAGTAGAAAGTACATTATTTTATTTAGGAATGTCGTGAAGTAAAAGGAAAAGTTGTAAAAAATAAGTAAGTACAGATACCCCCCCAAAATGACTTAAGTAGTACTTAAGTACCTTACACCACTGAATGCATGGCAACTGTGACTTCAGTCGTTTGATCCTTTTCATAACTGAAACTGTGTTAATTAAGCCAAAGATAAATACCATCTGGATGCCAGCAGTATCCCTTGCTGCACTGATATCACAGCTTACATAATGAATTCATAAAGATTAGCTCCCACACACACGGCCAAGACACACACACTTTCACAAACATAGGCACAACATCATTTTCACATGTAAAGAGGGGAATTTAAACTCTATACCCTCAATATCTCAAATTCAGATACCCTAAGAAAACAGGCTGTTTCCCCTCTTAAATGATCCCACAGTTAATAAACCCCAAACCGCTATCGAAAATAAATGCACTAGCGTTGAATCTATTTAAGAACATTTGCCCCGTCTTCCTTTGGCTATTTTAGCACACCCAACTATGAGTGTATAAACATGTCTCAATGATGCCATCTAGTGGTAGAGAAGGAGGCGAGAGCAAATGCCTATTCAACCTATCCACATCGCTCTGACCTAACTGACGTTTCTTCTCCAAGATAAATCTGGATTTACCTCCCTCCCCTACGATTTCCATAATGTGAACACATTCTGACCGTTCTGATTGGTATCAGAAACTGATGGGTTGGGCCAGAGCCAGCCTACATGATGAGTTATCAACTTTGATACTCTGATTTGTTAGAGATGATCTAGGATCAAATCAAATCAAATGTATATGTATAGCCCTTCGTACATCAGCTGATATCTCAAAGTGCTGTACAGAAACCCAGCCTAAAACCCCAAACAGCAAGCAATGCAGGTGTAGAAGCACAGTGGCAAGGAAAAACTCCCTAGAAAGGCCAAAACCTAGGAAGAAACCTAGAGAGGAACCAGGCTATGAGGGGTGGCCAGTCCTCTTCTGGCTGTGCCGGGTGGAGATTATAACAGAACATGGCCAAGATGTTCAAATGTTCATAAATGACAAGCATGGTCAAATAATAATAATCACAGTAGTTGTCGAGGGTGCAGCAAGTCAGCACCTCAGGAGTAAATGTCAGTTGGCTTTTCATAGCCGATCATTAAGAGTATCTCTACCACTCCTGCTGTCTCTAGAGAGTTGAAAACAGCATGTCTGGGACAGGTAGCACGTCCGGTGAACAGGTCAGGATTCCATAGCTGCAGGCAGAACAGTTGAAACTAGAGCAGCAGCACGGCCAGATGGACTGGGGACAGCAAGGAGTCCTCATGCCAGGTAGTCCTGAGGCATGGTCCTAGGGCTCAGGTCCTCCGAGAGAGAGAAAGAAAGAGAGAAAGAAAGAGAGAATTAGAGAGAGCATACTTAAATTCACACAGGTCACCGGATAAGACAGGAGAAGTACTCCAGATATAACATTTACATTTTACATTTAAGTCATTTAGCAGACGCTCTTATCCAGAGCGACTTACAAATTGGTGCGTTCACCTTAAGACATCCAGTGGAACAGCCACTTTACAATAGTGCATCTAAATCTTTTAAGGGGGGGGGGGGGGTGAGAAGGATTACTTTATCCTATCCTAGGTATTCCTGAAAGAGGTGGGGTTTCAGGTGTCTCCGGAAGGTGGTGATTGACTCCGCTGTCCTGGCGTCGTGAGGGAGTTTGTTCCACCATTGGGGGGCCAGAGCAGCGAACAGTTTTGACTGGGCTGCGCGGGAACTGTACTTCCTCAGTGGTAGGGAGGCGAGCAGGCCAGAGGTGGATGAACGCAGTGCCCTTGTTTGGGTGTAGGGCCTGATCAGAGCCTGATATAACAAACTGACCCTAGCCCCCCGACACATAAACTACTGCAACATAAATACTGGAGGCAGGAGGGGTCAGGAGACACTGTGGCCCCATCCGATGATACCCCCGGACAGGGCCAAACAGGAAGGATATAACCCCACCCACTTTGCCAAAGCACAGTCCCACACCACTAGAGGGATATCTTCAACCACCAACTTACCATCCTGAGACAAGGCCGAGTATAGCCCAAAAAGATCTCTGCCACGGCACAACCCAAGGGCGGGTGCCAACCCAGACAGGAAGATCACATCAGTGACTCAACCCACTCAAGTGACGCACCCCTCCTAGGGACGGCATGAAAGAGCACCAGTAAGCCAGTGACTCAGCCCCTGTAATAGGGTTAGAGGCAGAGAATCCCAGTGGAAAGAGGGGAATCTGTAGTTTTTTATATTTTCTGGGTCAAGGTTTGGCTTTTTCAAGAGAGGGTTTATTACTTTCACTTTAGGTGAGTTTGGTACACATCCGGTGGATAGAGAGACATTTATTATGTTCAACATAGGAGGGCCAAGCACAGGAAGCAGCTCTTTCAGTAGTTTAGTTGGAATAGGGTCCAGTGTGCAGCTTGAAGGTTTAGAGGCCATGATTATTTTCATCATTGTGTCAAGAGATATAGTACTAAAACACTTGAGTGTCTCTATTGATCCTAGGTCCTGGCAGAGTTGTGCAGACTCAGGACAACTGAGCTTTGAAGGAATACGCAGATTTAAAGAGGAGTCTGTAATTTGCTTTCTAATAATCATGATCTTTTCCTCAAAGAAGTTCATGAATTTATTACTGCTGAAGTGAAAGCCATCCTCACTTGGGGAATGCTGCTTTTTAGTTAGCTTTGAGATGGCAGATTCAGATTGAATGTGTGTGCAATCTATAGAGTAGCGGAATTCAATTCAAAGTGCGTCGACTATTCAACCCCCTCAAAGGAAGGAATGGTTGTACACTACAGATGTTGTAGAGCATGAACCTGCAGGAGCGTGTCACTGCTTTGATGTTTGCAGAGAACGACAGGGTGTTTTGCACTCTGGGAGGGCGACACTGTGGAGTTGTGATAGAGGTCTTTGAGTGGGCAGACCTTCGCCGGCAGGAAGAGCAGTTCCGTCTTGTTGAGGTTGAGCTTGAGGTGGTGGGCCCACATCCAAGTTGACATATCTGCCAGGCACGCAGAGATGCGCGTCGCCACCTTGGTGTGAGAAGGGGGGAAGGAGAAAAGTAGTTGATTGTCATCCTTATAGCAATGATAGGAGAGACCATGTGAGCATATGACGGAGACGAGTGGCTTGGTGTATAGAGAGAAGAGGAAAGGGCCTAGAACCGAGCCCTGGGGACACCGGTAGTGAGAGTATGTGGTGCAGACATAGATCCTCTCCACGTCACCTGGTAGGAGCGGCCTGCCAGGTAGGATGCAATCCTAGAGTGTGCAGAGCCTGAGACACCCCGTCCTGAGAGGGTGGAGAGGAGGATCTGATGGTTCACTCGAGTGTTGGTGTCTTGAGGAGGGGAGCAACTAAGGAATGAGACAACGTCTCCAGAGATGGTCTGGAGACGGCAGGAGGGCATGGGGTTGAGCAGGTAGGTTGTCGGGCGGCCAGACCTCACTAGTCGCAGGATGTCATCTGGAGAGAGAAGGGAGAAAGAGGTCAAGGCATAGTGTAGTTCTGTGTGAGTGAGACCAGTGGACTCTATATGCTAAGTGAATGAGTAATGGATTTCGTCAACCTTTTTTTCAAAGTGGTTGACAAAGTAATCCGCAGAGAGGGAGGAGAGAGGGAGTGGAGGATTAAGGAGGGAGGGGAAGGTAGAAAATAGTTTCCTGGGTAAGAGGCAGAAGTTTGTCATTTAGAGTGGTAGAAAGTGCTTTATCAGCAGATATAGAGATAGAGAAGGTAGAGAGGGAGTGAAAGGATGATAGGTCCTCCGGAAGTGTAGTTTTCCTTCATTTTCACTCAGCTGCCCGCAGCCCTGTTCTGTAAGCTTGCAATGAGTCACTCAGCCACGGAGCAGGATGGGAGGGCCGACCCGGCCGGGAGGAAAGGGGACAGTGCGAGTCATTGGATACGGAAAAGGAGGAGAGTAGTGTCGAAGAGGCAAAAGCACGAGACAGGAGAGAGAAGGATTTAGCAGAAGGGATGATAGGATAGAAGAGGAGAGAGTAGTGGGAGAGAGAGAGAGAAGATTACGAAGAGCAGTGAGCCAGCGTCAGGAAATTAGCTTATCAATGTGTCAAGCTCATTGAGGAACTCTCCAAGGGCACCTGGTCACCTGGTGGGCGATAGATGACAACAATGTTAAGCTTGAGTGGACAAGTGACAGGGACAGCATGGAATTCAAATGAAGAGATGGACAGGTGAGAGGGAGAAAATAGAAAATCTCCTCTTAGGAGAAATGTGTAAACCTGTGCCAACACCGCGACGACCAGATGCTCTCGGACTATGAGAGAAAACATAGTCAGATGAAGAAGGAGCAGCTGGAGTAGCAGTGTTCTCTGGAGTGATCCATGTCTCCTTCAGGGCCAAACAGTCAAGGGACTGAAGGGCAGTATAGACTGAGACCTGAAATTCCACATTGCTTGTGCACGTATGGTACACTAAATTAGAAGGGTTGCAGCCAGGGGGGGGGGGGGGTCTGTAAAGCCTACAGGGAGAGGTGCAAACAAGTATGGAACACACAAACATAGTTGACAAACCTACAAAAGAGCTAAATTAGAAAATCGGTTTAAAAAAAAATGACATATCACTTCTGGATATATCTGGAGTCTTCTAGCTATAGAATGAAGTACAATGAGATGGAGCCTGAGAAGCTGGTTATATAGACTCAGAAAAGAGACTAAACCACTCCCTTTCCAATACAGCCACTGATTACTAAAACAAGTCACAAATTGCCCTGCCCCTTGATCCTGTTTGATGTGTAAACAACTATCTGCAAATGATGAGCAGTCAGCAGTTCACACACCAAGTAGGCTACTGGGAGACAGGTGGCACTTAAAGTAGATGGCTCTAGCTAGCAAAAAGACAGTACTAAACAACAACAGATAAAAACATATATTTTTTTTACTTCAAGATACCAGAACCATTTGAACAGTTTGCTGTTACAGTGGATGAAGGAGCAGAAAGAGAGTGAAGATGTGGAAATGGAGAACAAGGAAGAAGGTAAGGAGCGGTGTGGTGAAGAAGGTTGGCGGCGTGTACAAAAATTTAAAATGCGTACTCTGGTAGCTCAGAAATCTAGCCTGGCGAAAGTGAGGATGAATTACCTGCGGTGGCAGGTGTGGTGAAGACCGCCGAGTTTGGGCCTCGTTTCTGATGATGACAAGGATGATTCTGGTACAGTCGGAGTTATGAAAATGGACCCTTTCCTTCTGGCTGATCATATGTCGTGTCAGGATGGGTGGAGGAGAGGTTGTGGACTGTTGAAACGGGGAAAGTAAGTGTATTCGTGATGATTTTTTTGTGTCTTCTATCCAGAGGTCACAAGACCTGTGACCTGCTTTGCTCTCCGGAGAAGGGAAACGAGTGATAACCGGAGTAGCATTAAGTGTTGAGGAGGACCAACTGAAATTGAAGATTCACAGTGTTTGCGACGCCCGCTGTTTGGTGCGAATCAGACCTGGTGGAGAGCGTGGTGAAACCAGAAAGGTTTGTCTGTCCTGCTGAGTTTTCATGCAGAGTCTTTACCCGACAAAGTCAAGTTATTTGTCAGTTATCCTGTGAGGCTTTCGTTCCCGAACCAATTACAGTATTTTAGGTGCCAAGCTTTTAGTCATGTTGCAGCAGTGTGTAGGGGTGAGATTCCTAGAAGTGAGAAGTGTGCAGGGGGGCATGAGACAAAGAAATGTGTAGTATCAGTGGGAAAAGCTGTGTGTTTTAACTGTAGGGCTACCCATGGCGCTGGAGATCACAAGTTTCCGGTCGAGGTTGCCAGGATCAGAGTAGTACAGAAAGTCTCGTATGCTGAGGCAGACATTGCAGTGTTCCCATGAAACGTGTCTAGAACATTAATATCTTATGTTCTAAAACATGCCAACCATGTTCTGTGTACGTATGTTTGCGGGACCGTTGACAGAATATTCTCCTAACCCACAGAAAACTGGACACTAATGTGTTTTCAATGTTCCCATGAAACGTGTCTAGAACATGAATATATTAAATTCTGAGAACACGGTAACCACGTTTTGGGTAAGTTCCATTTGTCATTAAGGAAATGGTCCATTGGAAACATTCCTTGCACATTACAGGATCATTCGTATGAAAACACAGTTAATGAGCTAATGAGACTCTTAAGGAAACTAAAGTTGGGGGAACACTTTTTGTCAGCTGGATTACACTTTCAATATTGCACCGTTTGAAAATTGAAAATCCCAAAATGTTGACTAATGCTCTAGTTATGACCTTTGAAGCAGCTTTTGCCTCTGTTGGACACTGAGGGTAAACATTGTCCACATTGGGCTATTTAGTTATGCAGTCCTAGTTTCTCTGTCACGCAGTTGCCTTGTTAGCAGCTATAACAGGGGATACAAACTCGCTCACCATCTCTTCTCCATTTGAGGAGTTCAAGTTATCAATGCTATATGACTCGCTTCTTTTCCCAGAAATTGTTCATACTCCCTCCTCCTTTTCCTGTTGAATACTGTTGAACAAGTAAACACGAAAACGACACTTTATGTAAATACTGCATGCGACCGTGTGCCTGGAGTTGGACCTTCCATTTTGGGCCTCAGGATCATGGGAACCATAGTTCTATGATGTGTCCAAGTACCTGGCTGTAACTATGTCTTTCACAAAACCTGCAACATAAACTAGAAATAGGTTAAAAACAACCATTTGCGAGCATATGTTTTAACTGAACAAATGTGTGTTTTGACTCAACTGTCACTTTGATATTCTCACCCAGGGAACCTTTCCTGACAATGTTGATTCTAATTATAGCTCCCTGAAGCCTTCACTATGTGTTCAGCATGGTAGACATACTGAAGAGCTGAGATCGGCCACCAGTCATTTTTATATTGCTGCTTAATGGTGTGATTTAATGCTGACCAAGTTCAATAAACCTAATTTATTGCAACTTGAAGCCTCAAGTAAATGTGGATTATAACTGCAACATTATCAAATACATCAAATGTTTTTTAGAGTGGTATACACTTGTTCTTGTCAGGTTCCGTATGTATTTTCTTAGTCAACCTTGTGTTCTGTTTCGTTGTGTTCTTGAATGTAGCCTGTTTCTTTGTGTTCTTGAACGTAGCCCTGTCTTTCATTTTTGTTCATTGATTTCACCTGTGTTAGTTACTCACCTGGTCTCATCAGCTCCTTATTTAGTTCAGTTCATTCTGTTTGTGCTTTTGGGAGGTATTGTTCGTTTTGACTCTACAAAGCCTATTCCTAGGTTATTTGAGAGAACCAGTTACAGCCTTCAGTCCTAGTTTTGATTCAGCTGCCTGTTTGCCTACCTGTGTATGGCCATTGCCAGCCTGTGACCACGATTCCTGCCTTCTGCTATAAGGCTAAATAAACACCTGCCGCGCTCTGCACATTAATCTACACCTTTTTCTCCCTGAGTATTTATTAGTTCTTCATTGTAAGAAATTGGTTTAAGTGAACACTGACAGGATGTTTGTAGTGTTTTTAAACTAAACTAAGATATTAACAGTATTTTACACTGCGTTTGATAGCATTCACTGCATCTGGTAAAAACGATTGTATCAAGGCACAGTCTCTCACACACACTTGTGTAATTTTAGTGTTAGCACACAGTTCGGCAACACACTACCAATATACACTTCCACATTCCATCCCCAGGGGGCAGCAGCAACCAATTTAGGGGATGTGCTCCTGCCAGGAAGCCTTATTCAGGTGTGGGCAATCAGTATGATGGCCAGAACCCTCTCAGCTGGCCATTGTTTCTAAGTAAACCTATTCAGTTGGGCATGCCTTGTATTTTTTTTTGTACATATTTATTTTGTCACCATGAACATATGAATAATCTGCTTGGACAAGCCGAAACCAAGAGGTCAAAATGGCGCTGGGACTTAATTCTCTAAATTTGCTGTCTCTTGGTCACATGTACATACAACACAGTTCTCATACGCTGATTTCTCTCACAGATGCACATCTTAAATCAGGTTAAAGACCAGTTAACTAGGCCGAAAACCTCAACTTAGCAAGCGTGTCAATATTAGGAGGCTAGTTATTGGTTTCAGAAGATATGGGGGGCCCGTCTGGGATAGATGTTGGCTTTTGTGGTTGTGCATTTGAGAGTTTGTAGCAGGCGTGTCAAGCTAGCATGGTAGGACACGGTTGCAGCAGTGCTACTGTGAGTTTCAGTTTTCTGGCTAGCAAGATAGCTCATTCTCAACAGAGAAGTTTGGGGTGACGGCCATGTGTTCAGTCAGTTGTTGACAGCTAGTAGTCGCTAACTACTAGGGCTGGTGAGGTGTTTTGCTCATGGGCCAGAACATTCTGTGTTAACTGTTTTTGGCTATGGTTTTGGTAGCTTTTGTTGGCGCTGTTTGAAGGATTGGATTTCCTAGTTTGGAGTGTGGAGGACTCTGTGGCACATGCATTTGTGTTATCCACTAGCTAGCCTAGTGCTAACTGTTTAAATCAAATCAAAAGTATTAGTTTACAGCAGATATTAAAGGTGCAGTGAAATGCTTATGTGCTACCTCCCTTAACAATGAAGTACACTAATCAATAACAACAATGACGAGTTGAGTCAAGTAAAAAGTAACAAATACACTGCAAAAAAAAATAAAGGGAACACTTAAACAACCCAATGTAACTCCAAGTCAATCACACTTCTGTGAAATCAAACTGTCCACTTAGGAAGCAACACTGATTGAAAAATTTCACATGCTGTTGTGCAAATGGAATAGACAACAGGTGGAAATGATAGGCATTTAGCAAGACACCCCCAATAAAGCAGAAAAGTCTTAAGGGTTTGTACAGTCCTACTACATCACACCATGAGTTGTTGATCATGAACCAAGCTCCTCTGCCTTTATTTTTCCCTCTGTTTTTGTTTTTGTCCATGAAATGGACAAAAAACCCGGCAGGCTATATAGCCGTGTCAAGTACCTCTCCCGTTAGCAAACTTTCTCCATGATACACTTCCACACTCCATCCCCAGGGGGCAGAAGCAAAGGTTTAGGGGATGTGCTCTGCCAGGAAGCCTTGATAATGACTCAGGTGTGTGCAAACAGTATGACGGTCAGTCCAGGAGAGGGAGGCCAGAAGCCTCTCAGATGGCCTTTGTTTGTTTCTTCGTGTTAAAGGGGAAGCCTGAAAGAGATTTGGAGGACAAATTGGGAGAACCTGGAACTTTACCAGAACAAACTGGTGAATAAATGATTTTCCCCCTGATTGTCTGTAAAATAGGAATGTGGTGAGGGCTCCCCTTCGCACTTTGTATCCTATTAATGTGTTTGTTGGAGGAGCCTGGAAGGTTGACATAATAAACTGGTGAATAACCTTTTCCCCTGGCCACATGTCAGCCAGTATGTGTGAGGGCTTCCCCTGGCTGTTTGTAGACTCCCAATGGTCTATGGTGACGTTCTCTCTAGGAAATAGGGGGAAAGGGTATGCATTTGGTGAAGGAAATGCAATCACAAATTCACATCCATTGTTCAAAGTTCATCCAGTGCACATCATCACATTACTAAAATAGAGGTGTTACAAAACCAATAACTAGCCTGCTGATATTGATATGCTCGCTAAATCTAGGGGTCTAAGGCCTAGTTAACTGGTCTGTAACGTAACCTGATTTAAGATGTGCATCTATGTGAGAAATCAGCATATGAGGACTGTTGTATGTACATGTGCCAAGGAGACAGCTAACTTACAGAGTTCAGAACCACCTCCTTTTTGAAATCTTGGTCGGCCAGTCAAAGCAGATTATTATTGTCCTGCTGAAAGGTGAATTACTGAACAAAAATAGAAACGCAACATGTAAAGTGTTGGTCCAATGTTTAATGAGCTGAAATAAGACAACATTTTTCATATACACAAAAAGCTTCTTTCTCTCATATTTTGTGCACAAATTAGTATCCAAGATGGCGTAGCAGTAAGTCGTCCTGTCGTCCCGTCCCTGTATATATCGCTTCTTTTTCGTTTTTTTAAACATATTTTTCTTCGCATACCTCTTTAAAAACATTTTGCTAAACCTAAGCTTCCAAATACTCTCCTGCAACCCGCCTCACCCAATGTAGCTATTTTTCCTAAGTATTTATATTTACTTCGGAACCGGAACCCCTCAACTGAAGCTAGCCAGCTAACCACCAGCTATGCTAGCGGTCTTCAGCTAACCGGTCATCAGCTAACCTTTTGCCCGGAAAGCTCTCGCCAGTTCGAACAACGCGACTCTAACCAGAGCACAACGGACCTATTTATTTATTTTTCATCCCCGGATTCCCACCGCAAACGGAACATTTTTCAGCTGGATCTTCACAACTAGCTATCTAGCTAAACTGCAACCCCGGATGATTACCCCTGGCTAGCGTTTCCACCCACTTAGCCTGAAGCTAGCCCAGCCAGAGCACCTGTAGCATACTCCTGGGCTACAATACCCGGGCCCACGACCGGTCTGTCGATGCCACCGCATGAAGAGGAATAAACAGACTCACCCCATCGCGACGTCCCCCAAAGGCTAACTCTCTAGCCCTCGCTATCTCCCTGCTTGCTAATTCGGCCTGCTAGCTTGTCTAGCTCCGGTCCGCTAACTGCTACCTTGTCTAGCCCGGGCCTACGAACTGTTAGCTTGTTAGCACAGGCCTGCTAACCGTCTGAATCACCGCGTCCCAAACACTCTCTGGACCCATTTACTTTCTATCTCTTTTTGATTTTTAATTTGTTTATACCTTCCGGAAACCTGCCTCACCCAATGTGATACGGAATCGCTATTATTTTTAATTTTTTAGAACACACTCAAGAACCTCCAGACGCTAACTAGCTACAAGCTATTTAGTCATTGTTAGTTTTTTTAACCTGGATAACACTCGCCAGTCCAGCTTCCCTGCCCATCCACCGCTGCCCCCTGATCTCTTGGCTACATAGCTGACGCACGGATGTCATAAGGTGAATGCACCAATTTGTAAGTCGCTCTGGATAAGAGCGTCTGCTAAATGACTTAAATGTAATGTAAATGCACGCTGGACTGTCCATTAATCACGGTACTCCATTCTGCTTGTTTGTTTTATCTGTCGGCCCGTTGCCTAGTCAACGCCATTTTACCTGCTGTTTGTTGTGCTAGCTGATTAGCCTCGCCTACTGTTTTAGCTAGCTTTCCCAATTCAACACCTGTGATTACTGTATGCCTCGCTGTATGTCTCTCTTAAATGTCAATATGCCTTGTATACTGTTGTTCAGGTTAGTTATCATTGTTTTAGTTTTCAATGGAGCCCCTAGTTCCACTCTTCATACCCCTGTTACCTCCTTTGTCCCACCTCCCACACATGCGGTGACCTCACCCATTACAACCAGCACGTCCAGAGATACAACCTCTCTCATCATCACCCAGTGCCTGGGCTTACCTCCACTGTACCCACACCCCACCATACCCCTGTCTGCGCATTACGCCCTGAATATATTCTACCATGCCCAGAAACCTGCTCCTCTTATTCTCTGCCCCCAACGCTCTAGGCGACCAGTTTTGATAGCCTTTAGCCGCACCCTCATACTACTCCTTCTCTGTTCCGCGGGTGATGTGGAGGTAAATCCAGGCCCTGCATGTCCCCAGGCACCCTCATTTGTTGACTTCTGTGATCGAAAAAGCCTTGGTTTCATGCATGTCAACATCAGAAGCCTCCTCCCTAAGTTTGTTTTACTCACTGCTTTAGCACACTCTGCTAACCCTGATGTCCTTGCCGTGTCTGAATCCTGGCTCAGGAAGGCCACCAAAAATTCAGAGATTTCCATACCCAACTATAACATCTTCCGTCAAGATAGAACTGCCAAAGGGGGAGGAGTTGCAGTCTACTGCAGAGATAGCCTGCAAAGTAATGTCATACTTTCCAGGTCCATACCCAAACAGTTCGAACTACTAATTTTGAAAATTACTCTCTCCAGAAATAAGTCTCTCACTGTTGCCGCCTGCTACCGACCCCCCTCAGCTCCCAGCTGTGCCCTGGACACCATTTGTGAATTGATCGCCCCCCATCTAGCTTCAGAGTTTGTTCTGTTAGGTGACCTAAGCTGGGATATGCTTAACACCCCGGCAGTCCTACAATCTAAGCTAGATGCCCTCAATCTCACACAAATCATCAAGGACCCCACCAGGTACAACCCTAACTCTGTAAACAAGGGCACCCTCATAGACGTCATCCTGACCAACTGGCCCTCCAAATACACCTCCGCTGTCTTCAACCAGGATCTCAGCGATCACTGCCTCATTGCCTGTATCCGCCACGGAGCCGCAGTCAAACGACCACCCCTCATCACTGTCAAACGCTCCCTAAAACACTTCTGTGAGCAGGCCTTTCTAATCGACCTGGCCCGGGTATCCTGGAAGGACATTGACCTCATCCCGTCAGTTGAGGATGCCTGGTCATTCTTTAAAAGTAACTTCCTCACCATTTTAGATAAGCATGCTCCGTTCAACAAATGCAGAACCAAGAACAGATACAGCCCTTGGTTCACTCCAGACCTGACTGCCCTCGACCAGCACAAAAACATCCTGTGGCGGACTGCAATAGCATCGAATAGTCCCCGTGATATGCAACTGTTCAGGGAAGTCAGGAACCAATACACGCAGTCAGTCAGGAAAGCTAAGGCCAGCTTCTTCAGGCAGAAGTTTGCATCCTGTAGCTCCAACTCCAAAAAGTTCTGGGACACTGTGAAGTCCATGGAGAACAAGAGCACCTCCTCCCAGCTGCCCACTGCACTGAGGCTAGGTAACACGGTCTCCACCGATAAATCCATGATTATCGAAAACTTCAATAAGCATTTTTCAACGGCTGGCCATGCCTTCCGCCTGGCTACTCCAACCTCGGCCAACAGCTCCGCCCCCCCCGCAGCTCCTCGCCCAAGCCTCTCCAGGTTCTCCTTTACCCAAATCCAGATAGCAGATGTCCTGAAAGAGCTGCAAAACCTGGACCCATACAAATCAGCTGGGCTTGACAATCTGGACCCTCTATTTCTGAAACTATCCGCCGCCATTGTCGCAACCCCTATTACCAGCCTGTTCAACCTCTCTTTCATATCGTCTGAGATCCCCAAGGATTGGAAAGCTGCCGCAGTCATCCCCCTCTTCAAAGGGGGAGACACCCTGGACCCAAACTGTTATAGACCTATATCCATCCTGCCCTGCCTATCTAAGGTCTTCGAAAGCCAAGTCAACAAACAGGTCACTGACCATCTCGAATCCCACCGTACCTTCTCCGCTGTGCAATCTGGTTTCCGAGCCGGTCACGGGTGCACCTCAGCCACGCTCAAGGTACTAAACGATATCATAACCGCCATCGATAAAAGACAGTACTGTGCAGCCGTCTTCATCGACCTTGCCAAGGCTTTCGACTCTGTCAATCACCATATTCTTATCGGCAGACTCAGTAGCCTCGGTTTTTCGGATGACTGCCTTGCCTGGTTCACCAATTACTTTGCAGACAGAGTTCAGTGTGTCAAATCGGAGGGCATGCTGTCCGGTCCTCTGGCAGTCTCTATGGGGATGCCACAGGGTTCAATTCTCGGGCCGACTCTTTTCTCTGTATATATCAATGATGTTCCTCTTGCTGCGGGCGATTCCCTGATCCACCTCTACGCAGACGACACCATTCTATATACTTTCAGCCCGTCATTGGACACTGTGCTATCTAACCTCCAAACGAGCTTCAATGCCATACAGCACTCCTTCCGTGGCCTCCAACTGCTCTTAAACGCTAGTAAAACCAAATGCATGCTTTTCAACCGATCGCTGCCTGCACCCGCATGCCCGACTAGCATCACCACCCTGGATGGTTCCGACCTTGAATATGTGGACATCTATAAATACCTAGGTGTCTGGCTAGACTGCAAACTCTCCTTCCAGACTCATATCAAACATCTCCAATCGAAAATCAAATCAAGAGTCGGCTTTCTATTCTGCAACAAAGCCTCCTTCACTCAAGCCGCCAAGCTTACCCTAGTAAAACTGACTATCCTACCGATCCTCGACTTCGGCGATGTCATCTACAAAATGGCTTCCAACACTCTACTCAGCAAACTGGATGCAGTCTATCACAGTGCCATCCGTTTTGTCACTAAAGCACCTTATACCACCCACCACTGCGACTTGTATGCTCTAGTCGGCTGGCCCTCGCTACATATTCGTCGCCAGACCCACTGGCTCCAGGTCATCTACAAGTCCATGCTAGGTAAAGCTCCGCCTTATGTCAGTTCACTGGTCACGATGGCAACACCCATCCGGAGCACGCACTCCAGCAGGTGCATCTCACTGATCATCCCTAAAGCCAACACATCATTTGGCCGCCTTTCGTTCCAGTACTCTGCTGCCTGTGACTGGAACGAACTGCAAAAATCGCTGAAGTTGGAGACTTTTATCTCCCTCACCAACTTCAAACATCAGCTATCTGAGCAGCTAACCGATCGCTGCAGCTGTACATAGTCTATTGGTAAATAGCCCACCCATTTTCACCTACCTCATTCCCATACTGTTTTTATTTATTTACTTTTCTGCTCTTTTGCACACCAATATCTCTACCTGTACATGACCATCTGATCATTTATCACTCCAGTGTTAATCTGCAAAATTGTAATTATTCGCCTACCTCCTCATGCCTTTTCACACATTGTATATAGACTGCCCCTTTTTTCTACCGTGTTATTGACTTGTTAATTGTTTACTCCATGTGTAACTCTGTGTTGTCTGTTCACACTGCTATGCTTTATCTTGGCCAGGTCGCAGTTGCAAATGAGAACTTGTTCTCAACTAGCCTACCTGGTTAAATAAAGGTGAAATAAAAAATTTAAAAATTACATCCCTGTTAGTGAGCGTTTCTACTTTGCCAAGATAATCCATCCACGTGACAGGTGTGGCATATCAAGAAGCTGATTAAACAGCAGGGTACATTCAACAATTTCTAAGTTTTACTGAGTTACAGTTCATATAAGGAAATCAATCAATTGAAATTAATTCATTAGGCCCTAATCTATGGATTTACTAATCTATGGATGACTGGGAATACGGATATGCATCTGTTGGTCACAGATGCCTTTACAAAAAATGTAGGGGTGTGGATAAGAAAACCAGTCAGTATCTAGTGTGACCACTTGCCTCATGCAGCACGACACATCTCCTTCACATAGAGTTGATCAGGCTGTTGATTGTGGCCTGTGGAATGTTGTCCCACTCCTCTTCAGTGGCTGTGCAAAGTTGCTGGATATTAGCGGGAACTGGAACACGATGTTGTACACGTCGATCCAGAGCATCTCAATCCTGCTCAATGGGTGACATGTTTGGTGAGTATGCAGGCCATGGAAGAACTGGTACATTTTCAGCTGCCAGGAATTGTCTACAGATCCTTGCGACATGGGACCGTGCATTATAATGCTAAAACATGAGGTGACAGCGGCGGATAAATGGCACAAATATAGTCTCAGGATCTCGTCACGGTATCTCTGTGCATTTAAATTGCCATCAATAAAATGCAATTGTGTTCATTGTCCATAGCTTATGCTTGCCTGCCCATACCATAACCCCATCGCCACCATGGGGCACTCTGTTCACAACATTGACATCAGCAAACCGCTCACCCACATGATGCCATACACGTGGTCTGCGGTTGTGAGACCATTAAATTCTCTGGCAACAGCTCTGGTGTACATTCTTGAATTCAGCATGCCAATTGCACAATCCCTCAACATGAGACATCTGTGGCATTGTGTTGTGTGACAAAACTGCACATTTTGGAGTGGTCTTTAATTGTCCCATGCACAAGGTGCACCTGTGTAATGATCATTCAGTTTAATCAGCTTCTTGGTATGCCACACCTGTCAGGTGGATGGATTATCTTGTGGACAAAATTGACAGAATGAGAGAGAAGCTTTTTGTGCGTATGGGACATTTCTGGGATCTTGTATTTCAGCTTGTTTCATGGGAGCAAAACTTTACATGTTGCGTTTATATTTTTGTTCAGTGTAAACACAACCTCTGGACATAGTCTTCATCATCACCTGGACTGTTAAATAAATTCCACGATGTTTATGCACCTGAACCTCTGACTACGTCTCAACAGTTGATGCACCACGTCAACTAAACAGGCACACAAACAGTCACAGAAACGTTCTGTTATTTTATTTTGTTTATAAAGGAAGAGTGTTACTGGAAAAGATACTTATAAAATCAGAAAATAAAGAACAAACAAAAAACATGTCTGAAAATGGCTTTGTGGTTAATACTGATTAAGTCCTTGCTTTATTCTACAAAACTTTATTACAACATAAAGCTTTTCATAGGACTGTATCAGTCAAATGTAGGGCATCTATCACAGGGAAGAGTGGACAGTAATTCAACAATACAAAATCTAACCAATATCATTGATACGTACAGTAAAGGCATTGTCACCCTTGTAAAAACGATTGCAGGCTACCCACTCTAGCCTTTTTTCACCCCAAAATAGTTAAGAGTGAATAAATAAACCACTGTGTGAAATGTACATTTTAGTTTGATAATGGAATTGGCTTTGTAAACATGCTGTCTTTGGAGTCGTTTTGTTTTCTGACATCCTACTGCACAAACGTGCCATTTTGATTCTTTACGATTTAAAAGGAGGTCAAAATGCATCATAGGCAAGGGTGTGAGCACCATATTTCATATAAAGTCGGTTGATTATAAAAGTCTAAGAAGGCCTATCTATGGTTGTGAGAAAGTTGAGATGGAAATAATGCTGAGTTGAAGAGTTGATATGGGTTCCTAGGAGGACAGAGATTTTGATGCTCCATTTCCAAACCAACCATTGCTTCATTTCTAAAGACTTTGTCAAGTCACCTTGTGGATCTAAAATATTTGGATTGGTATCAGCAATGTGGTAATAGCCTCACATAGTCCTCTGGTAGGCTTGGCAGAGTTCCCACAATATTGTGTACACCTATACAGTCCTTTTTAGTTCTATGAAGGGGACTCAAAGGACCTAGAGGTTGTGACGTGGGACAGGTTTGGATATGGACCACAGAGTCAGTTGTGTGTCTTCCCTGACACTCAACCAAACATCCCAATAATGACTCACCTGTCCTGGAGTGTACTCGGTGAGACAAAAAGGTTCAAAAACATTGCAGGTAGAAATATTATTAATAGAACTACATTCGTCCCCAAGTCTACAGGCAATCCAATGTGGTCTCAGGGCAATTCATATGATTCTGTACGTACATTTGTGACAGTCTAAGACTCAATTTAGTTTGACACGTTGCATTAGATTTTAAATGGAATAGCAGTCGTACAATATCATTCGAATTAGAGGACGTACAGTGTCATAGGTGTTACCCGGTCATACAAAACATACGAATTGGGTGACGTAACTTATCATACGTCTCGGAGGACGTATAGTATTGCAGGTCTTAATCTGAGGCCAGGTTCCTTGTTGCGCTGTAACAGCAAAGGAGAATTACAGGGAGAATTTACATGGGCGGTTAGGGGAACTAACGGCAAAGGTTAGGAGAACTAAAACGACAAAGGTTAGGAGAACTAAAACGACAAAAGTTAGGAGAACTAAAACGACAAAGGTTAGGAGAACTAAAACGACAAAAGTTAGGAGAACTAAAACGACAAAGGTTAGGTGAATTTAGATAGCAGATTAGGTGAATTGGGTAAAGTTTAGAATAAGGGTTAGCTAAAATGCTACAGATGACCCTGATGCGGCTCACACATGCAAAATCTTGGATTGCTAGATTGTCGCGGATTACGCCCACCCATCCTCCCCGACCAACCTCCCTACTTGAGTTTCTGTCTCAAGTAACTAGACCATTAGTAGGTATCATACGTCTTGGAGGTGCTCAGAAATACATCAAGTATATTTAATATGGCTCTGAGGCCAGGCTGGACAATCATATCCATTCTACACAATACATTTCTATCTGAACGTTCTGTAACATTCCCCCTCCTGAACAGACCCCAGGTAGTCCTCAGCTGATGGAATATGAATGGAATTGCAAACAGACCAGCTGTTGTTTAAAATATGATGGGTGGATTTATAAAGCTGATTTGCCAATAATAGTCCATAAACAATGATTGACACCGTTAGCGTGATGACGGCTGTTTAAAACCAACAAGAGTCCTGGGCCTACAGTTGACGTCGCACATTGAATGCAATGGCATCCTAGATCGCTATAATTTGGAGCCCGGGACATATTTGGTGAAAAATCCTTTGGCATCCAGGTTTCCAAAAATTCTGCTACCTAAGGCATATTTATAACCCATTACTCCTTGTCCGTCCTTCTTGATTGTACAATGTGTGGATATCGTTAAAGAAACCGTCTGAACCAAATTGTCTCAAGACGAGCTACCGTGTATCCTACCACTGTCTAACACAGTTGGAGCTTCAGCACATGGCTGTCCTGTTCTGTGAGCTTGTGTGGCCCACCACTTTGTGGCTGATCTGTTTTTGGTCCTAGACGTTTCCACTTCACAACAATAGCACTAACAGTTGACCGGGGCAGCTCTAGCAGGGCAGAAATTTGCCGAACTGACTTGTTGGAAAGGTGGTATCCTATGACGGTGCCATGTTGGAAGTCACTTAGCTCTTCAATAAGGCCATTATACTGCCAATGTTTGTCTATGGAGATTGCATGGCGGTGTGCTTTATACACCTGTCAGCAATGGGTGTGGCTGAAAAAGCCAAATGCACTAATTTGAAGCAGTGTCCATATACTTTTATATATATAGTGTACAATCCGGATGGATGGACAAGGAGTTACTGATAATAGACATGCGTCAGTGACAGGATTTTCGGAAAGCCCAAGGACTTTTCACGGAAAATGTTCCGTGTTCCGCATTCTAGCACACCATTGCAATTCATGGCATCCTATGTAGGGCTGCAAGAGACCCTAAAGCCCAGGCTATCCCGACTACAGATTCAGATCGATGTGCTTCGATGAGGAGTAGGAATGTATGTATGCCAAACTGACCCTGTGTCCCAATACTCTTTCCTTGTCTCCTTTCAAGATCACAATATTGCCTTCACATGTTCAGCCATTTCAGATCTCTGGTCAATGAAGAAAGAAAACTCTTGAAGTGTAATGGTACATGGTATGGAATTTAAAAGTTCCAATTGATGTCACAGTATTGAGGCGTTTTCTTTGTTTATGATTCCTCTTCAGTCAGCTCCTGGTTTCCTGTTGTTGGTGATGTTACTCCTGATACCTGTGCTGTGTTTCCTGCCCCTGAAAGAAAACCCCAACAAGTTGAAAATAAAGACTTCTGACAAATCTGTTGGATAAAAAGGCAGTGTCATATGTACACCCCTTTCATACATTTATCTTGTCCCCCCCCCCTCCCCTCATAATGTGCAGAGTGAGAACATTGTCCGATTTAGACACTAGTTTTCTGGGTTGGCTTTGCCTGCTGTTATGGCATTGCCTTGACTTGAAAGGCACATTTCAACAAGAGCACAGCACTGTCGACAGCTGACATTGTGCCTTCTACAGGCAATTCCCTGACGGTCGTGTAGATTACATTTGCAGTAAACGCTGCGGATTTTGGCTCAAGTGTGAACTACCTTTAAAAGTGAGGTGCTTGTCGACAATGCGATTGATAGAATCCCAGCCTTGAACCCAAAGATAGATGTTTTCCTCCAGAGCTAAAGCAGTTTCAGCAACTCCCCACTACAGAACAACAACTAACTTTCCAGTTTAAAAAAAACCTGTCTCTGCTCTTAAGCATCTCCTTAGTTCTTTAAAAGAATCACTGAGACTGATGTACTAAATCACAATTCTTCAGTATTTCTTTAGTGAGGCAGATACTTGCTGACAGTCTGTCATGAGAGATGAACTCCATCCCAATAACTGTTCTTGAGTCATATCTAGCAAGATCAGAAGTGCAATGGAACATGGTCATGGATTAGAGATAGGTGGGCTGATCAGAGAACTGTTCATACCAGGAATGCAGAGGATCTGGGGCTCCTCCCACTTGCCACCTGGCAGGCACTTGACCAGAGGGGTTTGTCTCTGCTGGAAGCCCTGGGCACAGTAGTAGCGCACAATGGCGTCTGTCTCGTACCTCTGGCGGATTCTGCCAAACGCAGATGCGTTCCGGACTTTGGGGGGAGGGCCACATGAAGCTGTGGGAGGAGTTACAAAGACTGTAGGTGATAATGTCCTCTAAATCAAAAACATATGAATGAAAAGTTGAACGATTATTTGTCTTAATGTACACATTCAGTTACGTTTTGAGCGTTACACTAGTTTGGGACTGTATTGAATGTGTGCATTAAACATCTACTGCTACATACCTCTAAGTTAACTACCTCTGTGACCTATTGCCTGTATACAGGTAGTTACAGGTATGTAAAGGCACTGGTAGATAGGTGCTTGCTTGTAGTAACATCCTGTCCTCTTTAAGGAATACCTAGGATAGGATAAAGTAATCCTTCTCACCCCCTTAAAAGATTTAGATGCACTATTGTAAAGTGGCTGATCCACTGGATGTCATAAGGTGAACGCACCAATTTGTAAGTCGCTCTGGATAAGAGCGTCTGCTAAATGACTTAAATGTAAAATGTACTCACAGGTGCCTTTCTTGCAGGTGTAGGCCAGGTGGTAGTTGCAGGGCACATCACTCCAGCGCCCGGCATCATGCCACACCATCACCACACAGTCCTCTCCAGACAGGAAGTAACTGTCAGGCTGGCCCCTGTACCAGTTCTCATAGAGCTGTGAAGACAAGGTAAGAGACACAGAGCTGTAGTTGTTTATAAGCATGGGAGCTAATGTCTTGTCGTCCTCAGTTCTTTTTCTATGTCAAACCAATCTGTCTGGACTCACCAATGGGTTACCATCGGACCAGCGGAAATCCCCCTCGATGGTCTTGTCGTTCAGTCCAGTCCACTGATACTCCTTATAGTTATCTGCAGATGGAATAAGCCATTTTATTTGCTTTTCAAGCAGTAGGCTTGTCACGTCTCGAAGAAATGATACAGTAGGCCTTTGTCTTTGTGCTTCCACTGCGAATATCAACACCTCTGCCAGGGTTTGTGTTTCCAATTGACTGGGCATGAAGTTGCTCGGATGGAAGTCATGTGGCCACGTAATTTAGAACATGCTAAAGATGCCCCCATCACTCCCATTGTTTTTTTAGCAATGAATGCTAATGTCAGCAGTTGGTGACAGTGACTTAAAACACAGTCTGTCACTCTGGTTAAAAGTAAGTGTGCGTCTAATTTATTTAGTAATTTTGCTTAACTACCTCTTTAATGGACCAGATTAGCATTTGCATGTAGCACTTCCGCACAGCAGGGTCATGGGCCTTCCTACGCTAGTAAATAGCACACACAAACCCTTGAGAGCTTGCTGCTGCATTTCCAATGTATTAATATGCTGTAAAATGGTACGCTATGCTAACAAATGGAGTTGCCTATCAATGAAAGAGAAAAGGTGGGGCATGAAGTTCGGTGGCTCGCTGTCACCACTCCCACCGTACTGTTAATGAAGTCCTGCTCCTCAGGGGTTATGATTGACACCAGGTGGCCCCCCACCATGCGACAGTGCTGCTCCGCCACCTCCCAGCTCAGCCGCTGGTTGAAGTGCTTGTAGCAGTTCCCGTGGAACTTCTGCCAGCCCCCCCCACACTGCTCCAGATCTAAGAGACAGAACAGGAGGGAGGGAGAGATTTACTAGATGTCATTCTTTTTTATTTGAATGATTAAGAGGGAAAGGTAAGATCCGTTTAGCTTTTCTGACCATTGAACAAGAAAGAGAGCGAAGGGGTGGTATTGATGAAAAACAACGAGGGGATCCGAATGAAACTACCGTAAGACCTTGGCCGGGATTCAATCAAAGATGCATTATCGACAAGTTCAATACACTTGACCTTTGAAGGAAATTGTTTAAGCTTGAGCCAACAGGCCCAGTGTTGACGTGAATGTGATCGCCGCCAATGTCAGGAAAATGGCCTTTGATTGAATCCTGGCCTTACTCTGAAACTAGATGATTCTAACCCAGGGAGACAGTTTCCCCGATTCCCTGAGCAGATGGATCCATGAGGTTCATCCATCTAAAGAACACTTCTCATCTCACCTTCTTTCCATCTCTATTTTCACATCCCTAAATCTGTGTGACAGGAGCACGGTGGCATAGCAAGCAGGTCTCAAAGAAAAGGCTTCGCCCGACTGAACTGAAGGGGACAATTGTTCCAAAAGCAAGGTTTTGTTCTTTCTTGAGTTGGGCTCAGGGATGGAACAGCCATTTCTGGATTGTCCTCTTCAAAACAAGGTGGGTCTTTGTGATTAATGGGCTCTTAAAGCCACAGTGTGTAATATTTATATTTTGATTGATTGAGTTAATAGTACTACTAGTTATTAATAGACTAGTACAAATGTCTTAACTTCTAATAACAAAACAACGAAGGACCTGTTACTTTGTTAATGTTTTGGCCGTATATATCCAATTACTTCCTTATTACGAAAATAACTGGAATGTGGATCCACTCATCGGAGCCTGACAATCTGCTCCAGCACATACAAACCCACAATTATTATTACTGAATGTGGTGGTGCATTACATTACATTTGAGTCATTTAGCAGACGCTCTTATCCAGAGTGACTTACAGGAGCAATTAGAGTTAAGTGCCTTGCTCAAGGGCACATTGGCATATTTTTCAACTATTTGAACCTGCAAATCCCTGAGCTTAACCCGCTAGACTACCTGTCGCCCAGTATTCTGCCACCTGGTGCAGTAGAACCCTGTTTAATAGCACTCTTACTATTACAGAGGTACTGTAACAGCTGAATGAGGAGCTCACCCATTTGACAGAGGTCACCTCCATAGCTGGGCAAACAGAGGCATTTGGTGCTCCCGCCCATCTCGACGCAGGTGCCGCCGTTGGCACAGGGGTCGTCCAGACAGGCATCTGAAACACAGCAAGAGGCCAGTCCTACCAGCTCTGAGAATCATATGCAGCCTACTACTGTAGTAATACTGGTAAATAATAAAGTTGTACTGTAGTAAAAATAACAATACAATGATAATATCATACAATTACAGCCTAGTGTGTAGAAAGCAGTGAGGGCAGCTGCAGCAACGAATATGAGTATGATGATGATAAAAGAGTTGAAGACAAAGAGTTTCAGAGATGACGTAAAGAAAAAGAAAAGTTGGCGAAGGTCGTGTAAGGCTGCCCAATCAGGTGCCTTAACCCACTGTTCCCCGGTAGGCATTCATTGTAAATAAGAATTTCTTCTTTACTGACTTAACCTAGTTAAATAAAGGTTAAAATTACAAATGTAAAAACATTGTCCTTGTCATGTCTGCTGAATATATCACCATTACCTTGACTGACTCCCTGGCTATTCACCAGGGCAAGTACTTATTAGCTCTCGGGATAATTACGCCCTCTCTGGCAAGGATGACTAAGGCATTTCTATCACGTTGACAATTACGATGATGATTTCAGTGTTGTGATGATGAGGGTGGTGTGATAGAGTGCAAGGGAATTAGTATTACTGTCTTTATCTGCAATTGATTACCTACGATTAAACCTCTCATGCTGTTTTGCATTGGTTATACTTTTGCAGGTATCTGTGTAGATGTTATATTTTGGTTTGAGAACACATTACCAAAGTACAGTGTTAAGAGTGCTGACAATTGTAAAAATGAACTATGACACATTATGGATGCCTCATACCTTAGTGGTATTTCTGCAATCTACTGTAAATGTAACCTGGGCTGGAACCAGAAGTGAGCGAGTGAGACTTAGACATTAGACGATTTGGTGTGGAAATGTGTGAAATCACCAAAATAACACCAAAAAGAATCTAACTGAAAGTATCACATTGCCTCATGTGTCAGACTAGAGGACACGCAAATCGGACATTATACAACAGGTGGTTCTAATCCGGAATGCTGATTGGTTAAAACCGCATTCCAGCTGGTGTCACTTTACCCCTACCTACATGTACAAATTACCTCGACTAACCTGTACCCACACACATTGACTTGGTACCATTACCCCCTGTATATAGCCTCGTTATTGTTATGTCATTTTCTTGTGTTACTTTTGATTCAATTATTTTTTACTTTAGTTAATTTAGTAAATCTTTTTTCTTAACTCTATTTCCTGAACTGCATTGTTGGTTAAGGGCTTGTAAGTAAGCCTTTCACAGTAAGGTCTACACTTTTTGTATTTGGCGCATGTGACAAATACAATTTGGTTTGATTTGATGTGGTCTATTCCACAAGTTACCTCCCAATTCTCCTTTCCTTTAGATGAGCATGCAATTAGCCAGTGGATGGCACCAAAGTTCACATATTGAGTTGATAACAACACTCACAAGCCTGGCATTAACTCAGTGTCGAGAAAGTTTGATGTAGAAGTTGTCCTTAACTACAGATGTAGGAACAGATTACCCAACCCAGTATTTTAGCCATTATATTAAAAAATATCAGATGCTGTGTCAGTGGTTAGAGAAGCTGCCAGAGCAGCGTACCGATCAAATCACTGTACCTGTACACAGCCCATCTGTAAATAGCACACCCAACTACCTCATCCCCATATTGTTATTTTTTGTTGTTGCTCTTTTGCACCCCATTATCTCTACTTGCACATCATCGTCTGCATATCTATCACTCCAGTGTTAATGCTAAATTGTAATTATTTCGCCACTATGGCCTATTTATTGCCTTAACTCCCTAACCTTACTACATTTGCACACACTGTACATCATTTTTAAAATTGTGTTATTGACTGTACGTTTGTTTATCCCATGTGTAACTCTGTGTTGTTGTTTTTGTCGCACTGCTTTGCTTTATCTTAGCCAGGTTGCAGTTGTAAATGAGAACTTGTTCTCAACTGGCCTAGCTGGTCAAATAAAGGTGAAATAAAAAATAAAAAGGGAAACATCTACCTAACCTGTCAGGAATGTAAAGCACCAGTGACAAAGTAAACCTAATATTAAAGGCCATGTCCTCTCATTTAGATTTTCACCTTTAATGGTTACGGCTCTGTGAAAAGGCACATTTACTAAAATGAGACGGCAAATGTAGCATTCTATACAATTCTGTGCAAGTTATCCAACAGGCTGGTTTATGGTCTGTTAGTTGAATGGTTTTATGGATTGGGCCGTCCTGTATGAGTTCATTCCTTAGAGGAGAAAGCACACATATTTAAAGAATAATCCATGCTGTTAGCTGTGCTTGTGAGATGCTGCTTCTGACTCTCCATCTATAGTACAATCACAATCTGCAAAGATCCATTTTAGATTAGATGACATGGCACTAATCATGCCACACCGACTACACTTTCACGTCAAACAATAAACCAGCCTCAATAGTTTCCATTTTGCATTTAGCAACTCTTACTCATTACAAATGTTTAAAAGATTTGGGAGAAACTACGATCAGACCGCCATCTGGGAGGTCATTGTCATTTTTCAAATGGTACGTCCTGTTACAATGGGAGATTGATGGCAGTACAGACATTTTCACCTCAAATAACATTACAAATATTCTGATAGATGTCATTTACATATCTACAAGACTTGAAAACCAGATATTCCCTTATTATGGTTATGAAAGTGACATTCTTTGCCATACATTCTCTACTATAAACTAACTCAATAGCTGCTGAGTTAGTTGAAAAAGTTGCTGATGTTTTGTAATTGGGATACTGTCCCGCTATTAAATCAATAATATCTGTGTTCGTTACCACTAAAGTGTCAGCGGTGTTGCATTTGGGAGTCAGTGCTGTTACATTCAGAGTTAGTGGAGTTACAATGCAAGGACAAATGTTTGTCCGGTTGAATAACACTGGGTTTTTTTCCCACTTGGAATTGTGCTCAAACTAATATGGGCCCCCCGGTAAGAGGAAATTGACTGTTTGAATGGAAAAACATTCAGGACGGTGAAGGTGCAAGTTGGACTTCACTCTTGCAGGAAGAGTAGAGGGAGACAATCAAGCATAGCAATTCTCTTTCACAGAAATGGTGTGTCCAGGCAATACAGTACTTCACAGAAGTCAATCTTTGAGTGAAAAAAAACATCATGCACCGCAAGACTGGTTTGTTTGACAAATGTCAAAAGGGGGTTGTCCCATATCTCTCTCAATGCTCAATTCTTGGGCATCACAAGGAGCAGGGTGCTCTTTAGGGGGAGGGAGGGGGAGGAGGGTGAGTGGGCTGCTGAGACAAACAGTGAGACAGACGAAGAGGGGGGAGCCGTTGGGAGGGTGGCAGTTTACAGAAAATGGAGCAAGGCAGCTTGGGGTGGGAGAGGCCGGGGTTTAGTGCATCGCCGTGTCGAGTAGCAAGAGGAGGGTGGTTAGGCTGGTTAGGGTGGCTCGAGTGTTACCTGAAATCTTCCTGGAACTGCCCACAGCAGCTCTCTCATTGGGCAAGATGAGCAGGGTTGGCGGCTGGGTGAGGCCGAATTCCAGATCCATCTGGCCATGATCCACAGGGGGTTTAAGAGCCGTCACCCTCTCTGGCTCTGGGGGACTTTGTGTAGTGGAGGTGACGGGGCTCCAGGTCTGTGTGGCCCACTCTGTGGATGTGTACACGGTGGATGTGGACATAGTGGCAGTGGTGGGATCTGTACTTGAGGTGGACAAGGAGTCTGACACAAACAGTTCAGGTTCTGCTGAGGAGTCTGGAAACTCTGTCTGGGAAGAGGAGGAAGCGGGTTCCCCGCTGTATTCAAGGTCGTCCTGAGACTCTTGGGGTGCAGAGGTGGTACGGTGCAGATCCCAACTGGTTGTTTGCGACTCAAGGGGGAAGACTGTAACTTTTTCTCCGAGGGACGGTTCATCAGTGCCTGGCTCATGTCCACTTCCGTCTTCTTCAGGGTCCGTGGTTGTGGGATCCACCTCTATTCTGGACATGGCCGTTGTTTGATAGCCCATTGTGGTAAACTCGACAGGCAGCTGGGAGGTGGTGGACAGGTCTGGAGACTCAGTCGTAGGTATTTCCACTCCAGACCCCAGGTGCTCCTCATCAGACTCCCCTGGTGCCAGCTCCACTGCTCCTGAAGGTTCCAATCTCTCTGGATTGACGATACCCTCGAAATCTAGACTGGTGCTGCCTTCCGGTATAGCGGAGGAAGTGCCCTGGGAGGTTCCTGGTGGACGGCCTACTGTGGAGTACACAGCTACTGTGGAGTACACATCCAGTCCCAGCTCCTCAGAATGATCCAGTCCAGATGAGATGCTGCTTGAATGTGGCACTCCTGTCTGCTGCTCATTGGAGATGCTGGTGGCTCCAGGGGAGGCAGACATGTGAGTGGTGAAGTCAGAGGGTTCAGAGGTGGGGGATCTGTCTGTGTGCATTCCCTGCTGGACACCTAGGTCAATCTCTGTAAAGAAGGTACGATATACATTATTATTGCATGATTATCAAGTCTTAAGTTCTACACAGCCCTGCAATGACAAGGTACATACTTTTGAGAAAAGGAGTTAGGAGTAACATCTGTAAGATCAAACATCTATAAGATCAAAAACATCTGTAACATCTATAACATCTAAGATATTATTGATTTTATTTTTTACATTATACACGATTTTCAAATATGATCAAAGTACACTTGCTATTAAAATAACAAGCATGTTTTCATGCAATGGGCAGATGCAGTTGGTCTAGAACAGAGCAGCACTTATCACACTTAGACGTACACAGAGGGCGAATGTCAATGACATGCATGTCAATCTCTTCTGTCTCAAAGTTGAGGAGAGATTGACTGCATCGCTAGTGGTCTATGTGTTGAAGGTACAGAACTGTCTGTTCAAGTAGTTGGCACATAGTTGGGACACTCATCGGTATCACAAGACATGCAACCAGAGGTCTCTTCACAGTCCCCAGGTCCAGAACTTAGGCTAGGAAACACACCGTATTAAATAGAGCCATGACTAAATGGAACTCTCAGCCACCCCAGGTAACTCAAGCTTGCAAATAAAACCAGATTTAAAAAATGTGATAAAAGAACAACTAACGGCACGACGTGGACTGTGAAGAGGCACACATACATTTTTATGCATTTTGTATCGTATTTTGCATTGTATTATGTATGTGATACGTGTTTGGGATACGACTGTGATATGTGGTTGTCTCGCCTGGCTATCTTAATTTTATGGGGGTTAACTGCCTGTTCAGGGGCAGAACGACAGATTTGTACCTTGTCAGCTTGGGGATTTGAACTTGCAACCTTTGGGTTACTAGTCCAACGCTCTAACCACTAGGCTACCCTGCCGCCCCAAGATGAATGTACTAGCTGTGGGTCGCTCTGGATGGGAGTGTCTGCTGCAAGGTAGCCATACCTTGGGACATATCTCCAGATCCATCCAAGGGCAACCACACTGAGGTTGCCCTTCCGTGGGGGGAGAGTGTAGACCAGACTGGGTGAGGATCAAGCTCACCCAGGGATTCGGTCGAGATGGATGTCTCTTCAAGTTCTCCCACGATCGCCTCTTTGTGTCTTCTCTCTGCGGTGGGGTCACGTGCCCCGGTAGCATTCTCTATGGGGTCAAAGGCCATGTTGGTAGTCTCTTGTGCATTCTCCCGATGACTCTGGTTACCTGCTGTTGTGCTGTAGTTGGCTTCCAGTTGATCCAACTCCAGGTTGGTCTCTGGCATTGGCTGGAAGTGCTTAGAAGAGCCTGACTGCTGGTAGTCGGGTTCCTCCGGGTTCATCTCTGGCATCGGCTGGTAATGTATGTGTGGCTTGTAGGACGGCTCTGGGAATTCTGGGCTCGTTTCCAGTTCGAGTCGGTAGAAACTGGAGTTGCCTTCGTGGAGGGAGTCTGGCACGCTGGAGGTACTGGGTAATGAAGCAGGATGCTGGGAGTGATAATCTTCCTCGTGAAGGGAGTCTGGCTCACTGGAGGTGCTGGGTAAAGAAGTAGGATGCTGGGAGTGATAGTCTCCTTCGTGAAGGGAGTCTGGCACACTGGAGGTGTTGGGTAATGAAGTAGGATGCTGGGAGTGATAGTCTCCTTCGTGAAGGGAGTCTGGCACACTGGAGGTGCTGGGAAGTGAAGTAGAATTCTGTGAGTGATAGTCTCCTTCGTGAAGGGAGTCTGGCTCACTGGAGGTGCTGGGAAGTGAAGTAGAATTATGTGAGTGATAGTCTCCTTCGTGAAGGGAGTCTGGCTCACTGGAGGTGCTGGGAAGTGAAGTAGAATGCTGGGAGTGATATTCTCCATCGCGAAGGGAGTCTGGCTCCCTGGATGTGCTGGGTAATGAACTAGAATGCTGGGAGTGATACTCTCCTTCGTGAAGGGAGTCTGGCACACTGGAGGTGTTGGGAAGTGAAGTAGAATTATGTGAGTGATAGTCTCCTTCGTGAAGGGAGTCTGGCTCACTGGATGTGCTGGGTAATGAACTAGAATGCTGGGAGTGATAGTCTCCTTCGTGAAGGGAGTCTGGCACACTGGAGGTGTTGGGAAGTGAAGTAGAATTATGTGAGTGATAATCTCCTTTGTGAAGGGAGTCTGGCTCACTGGAGGTGCTGGGAAGTGAAGTAGAATTATGTGAGTGATAGTCCCCTTCGTGAAGGGAGTCTGGCTCACTGGAGGTGCTGGGTAGTGAAGTAGAATGCTGGGAGTGATAGTTTTCTTCGTGAAGGGAGTCTGGCACACTGGAGGTGCTAGGAAGTGAAGTAGGATGCTGGGAGTGGTAGTATTCTTCTACAGGAAGTGAAGTCTCATCAAAAGGCTGGAAGAGGTCCTGGGTGGAAGCTGTACGGGTGAGTGGGACCTCTGTGCTTGACATGGAAGTAGGGGGAGATCCTTGCAGGTCCTCCCGAGCAGGAGCTGACTGGAAGACGGGGAGGGATTGCAGGACACTCTGGGCCTCTCGCTCCACTTGCTCTGGATCCAGGCTCGGATGGAGCTCCTCGGCAGGCTCCATAAGAACAACAATATCTTGTCCGATATCCTCTGGTTCAGTGGCCATGTAGTCCATGGGGGCATCCGTGTGAGGATTCCCATTACCTGAGAAGAACAGGGAGTGGACAGGAGACTCAGTGAGGTTGTTTAATGAATGGACATAAAACTAAGACATTCTCTGCATAACACAAAATAATCCATAGAAGCATGCAATCTAACAAATATCTTGCAATAAAAAAAAACTATTATCTATGCTACAACTATTTAGTCCAGTACAAAAACAGACCTCTGAAATAAGCACTGTACTATCTCTTTTATCTACTAATTAGGCCAGTACAAAACAGACCTCTAAAATTAGTGGGGAATATGGAATTATTTTAAGATGGTCATACCATGGATCATATGGATATCTGATTAGAATTTTAGGACCCATTTAGGTATCAACTTTTTTTTCCTTTTTTTTAAAACATTATTTGATTAAATATTGAATTAGGACATTACGACTATAGCCCATAGAAACGCATTGAATAACACATTCAAACATGGCAAAAAATAGTAAAACAATAAACTTCATAAGAAATAAGGTTTTGAAGTGTATGTCTTATATTTAGGAGATATAAGAAAGCTCAGGATACATTTTTTAAAATTTCTTCACACATATTTAAACCCTTCTTTTTGTAGGCACAAAACGACCTTCACACTTCCATTTGTTTGTATGGGTTACCTTCAGACGAGACCCGTGTCCTCGTAAAGATAAACAGAAAACGTGTTCATGAGGGTCTCCCTTTTCCATAGAGTGGTCATAACAGTTTTTTAGACCAAACCGTTCAGATGCTACATCCGTTTTTGCGAGAAGACCGATTTTCGGGATGTCTCATGGTCTGACAAACACCACTGTAGCTTGGCCACCTTCCACTGCAGATACGGAAGGCCGACATAGACAGTTGTTATGGACTGAGACGCAGCCTGATATCTCTAGCTTAACTGACGGATTTTGATGGGGATTTTATTATTATGTTACTTAACGTTTAAGGTGCGTCAATATACTCTTAAGAATCTTTTAACTAGTAATTAGTCCAGTACAAAACAGACCTCAAATAAGTACTTTGCTATCTCTTTTAAAATCTCTTAAGGAGCCAACACTTTTTTTCAATATTCGCCTAAAATGACATACCCAAATCTAACTGCCTCTAGCTCAGGACCTGAAGCAAGGATATGCATATTCTTGATACCATTGGAAAGGAAACATTGTGAAGTTTGTGGAAATGTGAAATTAATGTAGGAGAATATAACACATTAGATCTGGTAAAAGATAATACAAATAATATATATTTTTTTTTTTTTGTACTGTCATTTTTTAAATGCAAGAGAAAGGCCATAATGTGTCATTCTAGCCCAGGCACAAATTGGATTTTGGCCACTAGATGGCAGCAGTATATGGGCAAAGTTTTAAACTGATCCAATGAGCCATTGCATATCTGTTCAAAATGTTGTATCAAGACTGCCCAAATGTGCCTAATTGGTTTATTATTACATTTTTAAGTTCATAATTGTGCACTCTTCTCAAACAATAGCATGGTATTCTTTCACTGTAATAGCTACTGTAAATTGGACAGTGCAGTTAGATTAACAAGAATTGAAGCTTTCTGCCCATATCAGATATGTCTATGTCCTGGGATTTTTTGTTGTTACTTACAACCTCATGCTAATCACATTAGCTCAACCGTCCCATAGAGGTTAATTAGTCCAGTACAAGACTCAGACCTCTGAAACAGTAAACATCATGGCGGCTGGAGGATTCAGGGAAGCCTGTCTGGTTGCTGTAGCGATACAGGGTCTTGACCCCTGCCTGTGGACCTCCACAGCGCGCTCTAGGGGTGATGACGGGGTAGCGCACGCTGCCATCAGACAGCCAGCCAGGGTTGCAGCGGTCCAGACCCTCACTCCATGCCATGTACAGCTGCCCTGTGGTAGCCAGCTCTGCCCCTTCCTTCTCGCAGTACGCCCAAGCCTCATTCAATGACAGCTGCTTAGGGGCAGAGCCATGGAACACCTCCCCTGCACAAAAAAAGGTAATGTGTTAGAGTCCTAATGGAATTTAGATTCCGAACGATTGTCCTAGATCCTTCATTTTCCTGCAGTATCTGGAAAAATACAAAAGGCTGAACACATAGGAGAATGAGATCTCGGTTGGGAAAATGACATCAGTATTTGATATGTATTGTACCTGTAAATACAAATGATCTGACTCATCTAAAGTGTGTATTCTGTCCACTAGCTAAAATCCCTACATTCCTGTAACTTAAAGGGATAGTTCACTCAAATAAAAAAATTATATATTGGTTTCCTTGCCCTGTAAGTGGTCTATGGTAAAGTTATGACAGCAATCCATGATTTGGTTTAGTTTACCTGGCACTGTTACCATGTTTTAGCATTTGTGGCACACATCCCATTCAAAGTCATGGGACCGATGTTAGCATTTTTCGCACATCATGTCCAAATAATCAGAAAGTATCTAAAATTGTGAAGCTCAACAAAGTCACTTATAAATGATTTGAATATGATGCGTGAAAAATGCTAATATCGGTCCCATGACTCGGATGGTGCCACAAATGCTGAATACTAAAAGGTTAGCATGTGGAAACAGTACCAGGGAAACTAAATCAAAGCATGGATTGCTGTCATACTTTGTTCAGAGATTGTTTGGAGGGTAAGAAAATCAATATGTAATTTTGCAATTTGGGTGAACTATCCCTTTTAAGGAGACCCAACACAGTCATTTTATAGAGTGCCTTCAGAACACATGATGATATACAATGACAAAGCATCTGTCTTGGCAAAATGACATATTGTCCTTTATTATTTTTTGACACAATCATATGTTATTGCTCAGTAGAATCACATTTATTCACACTGTCACTATTTACACTGCCTTTTTACGGGGAGCTACTCACACTGTCACTATTTACACTGCCTTTTTTTTAACGGAAGCTATTCACACTGTCACTATTTACACTGCCTTTTTTTACGGGAAGCTATTCACACTGTCACTATTTACACTGCCTTTTTACGGGGAGCTATTCACACTGTCACTATTTACACTGCCTTTTTTTACGGGAAGCTATTTACTGTCACTATTTACACTGCCTTTTTACGGGGAGCTATTCACACTATCACTATTTACACTGCCTTTTTACGGGGAGCTATTCACACTGTCACTATTTACACTGCCTTTTTACAGGGAGCTAATCACACTGTCACTATTTACACTGCCTTTTTACGGGGAACCATTCACACTGTCACTATTTACACTGCCTTTTTACGGGGAGCTAATCACACTGTCACTATTTTACGGGAAGCTATTCACAAGTTGTTGTTCTTTACCATCAATATGCTCCACATAACAATACACATCAAACAGCTCCTCTGGTTCCAGCGTCCCATAGTTCCTCACTCCCGGGCGACCATCCATGTCACCATAGCAACCTTCCCGGGGAACTTGGATTGGATATCTGCGAAATAGAAAATATTAGTATTTCCTGTGCTAAGAAAATGTTGTAAAGACTAACTCTGATAGGTGAGGGGCCTCAGTCATTGTTTTTTAATCTGTTAGCGGGAATTGATGTGTGTGTTGGGAACACAGACCAAATAGAGTCCCTATCTTGCACATGTAAGCCATAATAATGCTCATGAGGAAATCCAGCTTAATTAACATCAGGACTAGAGTGAAACTGATTCAGGTCAACATACAGTCTGCCAGAAAATAGTATGACATACCACACAGTGGGACAAATTCAAAATCCCCAGTAGCCTATAGGCGTGTGAATTAGTCAAAACAAAGTATTGCACCTTTAAGAAATGTGTCTTTGTATTATAAGACAAGTTGTGGATACCTGACAGATTGGTCAGCGAGCCAGCCGGCGTCACACTGCTCATAGCCATCGTAATAGGCTGCCAGAAGCTGGTCGGGAGTAGCGATGTGTGCCCCAATGCTCTCGCACACCGCCTGGGCCTCACTGAACGAAAATGCATAGCGACCAGAGGCATGTCTGTAGTGGAAGACCACACCTACATGCACACGCGTGTGCACAAACACACACAGAGAAATATTGACAGGTTCAAATACACAATATGTGGTAAAAACTGAAAGAAAAAATATTAATAGTTGCATATAAGGCTAAATCTGGTTGTTTCTAAACCTGTTCGCAGTTTCTAAACCTGTTAGACAAGTTTAAAAAAATCAAAAATATTCACATCGACTCCTAGAGCCTTAAAAATCCTTCGCCCTTTGTTACCTTTGACCTTGATCTGTGTGAAGTCGCTGGCGTCGTCCAGGCCCTGCTGCACCTCGCAACGGTAGTGCCCTGTGTCTGTTGAGCGCAGCTCCCCCAGCCAGAGGGAGAGGTCCTCGGGCGAGTCTGCAAAGTTGACCAGGGAAGCTCGTTCTCCATAGGCCTCGTTGACCTTCACCCTTTGACCCCGCGCCACCAGGATCTCTGTCTCCTCCTGCTCCCCATCATGCAACACGCTCCACTTGACCCGGGGCGGGATGGGGGGCGAGGAGGACGAGGGGGGCCCAGGGGAAAGGGACACCATACATGGGATTGTGATGGAGCCTCCTAGCTGTGCAGTGGAAATCGGGGTTGCCTTGGAGATGGTGACCTGGAGTTGTCGGTTGTCATCTGAGTCAGGAAGGAGAGACACAGTGAGTAAATGATGCTGACTGAGTAAGTGGCCGGCTATTGACCTCTTGTGGTGATGGTGAATAATGCATTTCGGGGACAATCTTCAAAATTCTGCAGCAATGGTTATATTCCATGGATGAGTGTAATTTCCCCTCAAAATATTTTATGATTACGGAGTGGGCGGAAAAACAAATGCTTTAATCAGCTACATGTTGAATATATAGAAATATAAATTATACATAGTTAATATAAACATGGATTATCTTCTATCCAAAGCAATTGTAACACAGCAACTATTATGCAGCAATTACTATACAGCAACTGAGTCTTTACATTTCAGTTCATGAGGACCACAGCGCTGCTAAGGCTAAAGGGATACTTTGTGATACCATTTTATGTCTCTGCGTCCAGTATGACGGAAGTTAAGAGGTAGTTTCGTGAGCCAATGCTACCTAACGTTAGCACAATGACTAGAAGTCTACAGGAACAGCTAGCAGAGACATAAAAATGGTATCCACATGTTCATCTGACTCTGGGGAAGTAGATAACGGCTCAAATCCAGAAGTATCCCTTTAAAATAATAACCTGAAATCAAAATAAAAGTTTTAATGCAATGCATTGTCATCCCAAATAATGATAGTCCATCAAAATACACGTTAGAAGATCTGTACCTTCTGAGTATTCTGTTTGGGCGGGGTAAGCCAGGGTCAGATGGCAAAGTGCGCACAGAAGGAGGAGGAACCTTACTGGTCTGTGGAGGAGAGATAGTGAGAGTGAGAAAAGGGAGTTTTTTTTTTTTTTTACATATTACATATGGCATATGCACCTCATTTAACAAACAATCTCTACTTCGCCAATTGGTTACAGTATTATTTTTGTTGGCTTATTTTACTCCCACATTATATACCCTCTATGATTCGAGTGTAGATAAGGACAGAGAGGGCAGAGAGGGATGAATGATGAGTATTAAAATGTTAGATCAATGCCAGACGGTAAACAAGTAGTTTGAATGACAAACAGCGTCTAACTGATCGATGAGAGAGAGCAGGAGCTGAGAGAAGGATGTGTGGAGAAATGGAGGATGATGAGATTGAAAGTGTAGTTGATGAAAAGCACATGCAGTATGAGGAAAAAATGTGGTGGTGACAGAAAATGGACCATTTATGGGAATAAAGTAAAGACTAAACGGTCTTAATTCAATAATATAAAAAGATCAAGGACCTTGAAATATCCTAATACAGGACATAGAGACATTGGAGGAGCAGTTGCTCAGACCCCAAAAAGGAATCCGGCGGCACATCCACATCTGACCGCAAGCGATTCATCACCTCCAAGGGAAAATTACACGTCTGCATTGCCCAGGGCTGCCTGCCAGTGCTTCTTCACCAGTCTGACCCTGTTATTAGCTCAGCAGGCATTGCAGGCGGCTCTCACTGACCTCACACAACCTCAGAGGCAGCCACGATGGAAAGGGGAGGGGCCATAAACATCTACCTCACACAAATAAGTGCAGAGGCATTTTTGACAAAAGACAGCTTATGTTTTTCAAAAATACTTTTCAGAAAGGACAAGGCAACAAACTTTACCTCATACTTTTGAGTACTTTCAGAACCTTCTCAAAAAGGGTATGCTTTTTACCTTTAACCTCATATAAATTCAAATATTTCAATTTTGTGTCTTGACCACCAGTTGAATTACCTATATGATTATGATTTCACTCATTATATCTTTATGCCATCCCCGTTTTTCCTAGATGCACTTTCCCCAAATTCTGCAGACTTGACAAATGTGCCTAAATGACCATTTAGAGCAAACGTTTAAATTGTCAAAAACCCTCTAAACCTGATAAGTTGCCTAGTTTCCTGCGTTTGGCTTAGCTGGTCGTATAAACCTCTCTTCCTCCATGAACGATGAAGGGAGAATCTCAATTGGTGTTCTCAATTCCTTGCATCCTCTTCTCCTCACTTCTTGTTTTAAAAAGTCAAAAGGTAATCAAGGAGAGGAGGGGATGAAACATGGAAACAAATGCACTTCTATGAAATGAGACCTAGCGCGTCATGACAGTTACAGACGTGGTATCCCAACATAAATGTGTGAAGCATTCAAATTAAATGTAGGTAGTTGTGCTACAGATATTATAGATGAAAGGATAAGTAGTGTATCATTTTTAAATATGTGCAACAGCCGATTCAAAGGTGGTGTGGCAGATTTCAAAACTCTTCTGCGGAGGATTTCGCGAGAGGAGGCTATCGAGGTGAAGAGGACACTCCTCAAATACTCTGTGTGTGTGTGTGTGTGTGTGTGTGCGTGTGTTTGTGTGTATGTGGGTGTTCGTCTTTGTGTTGGGGGAGTACACTCCTATCCAGCTGGCTTGATTCAGGCTTTTTTAGTCATTATATGTGACTGAAATTCTAATAGTCAAGCACCAGTTGCACCAATCCACCTCCCACAGTTTCACAAAGCTTACTACTAAACGAGCCCCAGACACCCTCAAAACAGAGCCACGTTCATTCGACTGACCAAGGAAGACCCAGCACATATGTTATACTTGTACACTTCTCTGGATAGCCAAGATCAGCTTACATCATGATACAAGTCATGGTAAGGAATATGTATATGCAGGAGACAACACATAGTTTACTCTGAGCTGTCTGTGTTACTGTGCTACTCTGATGCGGGTTGTAGCTACAAATGTATAAGCGGTTGTCGCTTCATGTCCTAGAGGCTTGAAGTACTTAGAACCTATTCTCATGTCATGCATACTTTTAATTGATGCTTGTTTTGCTTTTCAAGTGCTTTGAGATGTGTTACTTGTATCTGCTGTGTACTGCAATTCAGCTTTTAGCTTCCTACTACAGCCTACGTGTCAAATGTAATAAACTACTACTACTAATACTACGATTTGTGGATATTCACTCTCTTATGAGATAAGTGAAATTGAAAGTCATGTCCTTATATGACCCTTTGAATGTGAGCATTTCGGGACCACTTCAAAGCATTTGCCTAAAAATGTGTCTTTACAAAGTAATTACGTAGGCAGAGACAGTTTAACTACAGTGTAAATACATATTATTCCATAATATTTAAAGGTAGACTCAGCGCTACGACATTGGCATGAGCAGCACCACAGAAGTTGAGCTGAGAACGATGCAAGACGTTGCTCTCACACAGTCACACATATGATCTACACATGTGTACAGGTGCGCTTCATGCTGCTACAACGTCGTAGCTACAGAACCAAAACAGCGGATAAGTTTAGCCTCAAGCTTCAACATTGTTGAGGAAATCAGCCCGATATTGTGTATACATCTTGCATCGCTGAGTCTACCTCCTCTACAGGATCGGTGTCCCCGCCACGGGACAGGTTAAGCTAACATAGGCTAATGTGATTAGCGTGAGGTTGTAAGTAACAAAACAAAATCCCAGGACATAGACATATCTGATATGGGCAGAAAGCTTAAATTCTTGTTAATCTAACTGCACTGTGCAATTTACAGTAGCTATTACAGTGAAATAACACAATGCTATTGTTTGAGGAGAGTGCACAATTATGAACTTGAAAATGTATTAAAAAAACTATCAGGCACATTTGGGCAGTCTTGATACAACATTTTGAACAGATATGCAATGCTTCATTGGATCAGTCTAACACTTTGCGCACACACACTACTGCCATCTAGTGGCCAAAATCTAAATTGCTCCTGGGCTGGAATAATACATTATGGCCTTTCTCTTGCATTTCAATGATTACAGTACAAATAAATAAATAAATGTGCAGTTTTGTCACACAACACAATGCCAATGATATCTCAAGTTTTGAGGGAGCGTGCAAATGGCATGCTGACTGCAGGAATGTCCACCGTAACTGTTGCTAGAGAATTTAATGTTACTTTCTCTACCATAAGCCGCCTCCAAGGTCGTTTTAGAGAATTTGGCAGTATGTCCAACCGGCCTCACAACTGCAGACGACATGCTAACTATGCTACCCGGACAGCTGATGAAACTGAGGAGTATTTCTGTCTAATAAAGCCCTTTTGTGGTGAAAAAGGGCTTCATTCCGATTGGCTGGATCTGTCTCCCCAGTGGGTGGGCCTATGCCCTCCCAGGCTCACCCATGGCAGCACCCCTGTCCAGTCATGTGAAATCCATAGATTAGGGCCTAATTTTGACGGATTTCCTTATATGAACTGTAACTCACTAAAATTGTTGAAATTGTTGCATGTTACGATTATATTTTTGTTCAGTATAAATATATATATATGTATTTATTTATATATACCTATAGTACCGCTCAAAAGTTTGGACACACCTACTCATTCAACTGTTTTTGTGCACTTTTTCTTGGGCCAAGAAACACGAAAAATGGACATTAGACCAGTGGAAATCTGTCCTTTGTACTAATGGACCGCAGAGTGAGGCAGCCAACAAGTGCTCAGCATATGTGGGAACTCCTTCAAGTCTGTTGGAAAAGCATTCCCCATGAAGCTGTTTGAGAGAATGCTAAGAGTGTGCAAAGCTGTTGTCACGTTCTTCGTAATGATGAGACCAAGGCGCAGCGTGATAAGAATACATTCTTCTTTAATTAACGAAGAACACTTAACTTCTTCGATATAGGGGGCGCTCTTTTAATTTTTGGATGAAAAACATTCCCGTTTTAAACAAGATATTTTGTCACGAAAAGATGCTTGACTATGCATAAAATTGACAGCTTTGGAATGAAAACACTGACGTTTCCAAAACTGCAAAGATATTGTCTGTGAGTGCCACAGAACTGATGTTACAGAAAAAACCCAGATAAAAATACAATCAGGAAGTGCCGCATTTTTTAAAACCGCCTCATGGAAATGACTCCTTATATGGCTGTGGAGGAGCTAGGAGTCAGCTTACATTTTCCACGTTTTCCCCAAGGTGTCTGCAGCATTGTGACGTATTTGTAGGCATATCATTGGAAGATTGACCTTAAGAGACTACATTTACCAGGTGGTCGCTTGGTGTCCTCCGTTGCAATTATTGCGTAATCTCCAGCTGCAGTACTTTTCCGTTTGCAACTGAGGAGAAACCCAACTGCCACGAAGGATTTATCATCGAATAGATATGTGAAAAACACCTTGAGGATGATTCTAAACAAAATTTGCCATGTTTCTGTCGATATTATGGAGTTCATTTTGAAAAAGGTTCGGCGTTGTAGTGAATGAATTTTCGTTTTTTTTTCTTAGCCAAAAGTGATGAACAAAACGGAGCGATTTCTCCTACACAAATAATCTTTTTCGAAAAAATGAACATTTGCTATCGAACCGAGAGTCTCCTCATTGAAAACATCCAAAGTTCTTCAAAGGTAAATTATTTTACTTGAATGCTTTTCTTGTTTTTGTGAAAATGTTGCCTGCTGAATGCTAGGCTTAATGCTATGCTAGGCTATCAATACTCTTACACAAATGCTTGTGTAGCTTTGGTTGAAAAGCATATTTTGAAAATCTGAGATGACAGTGTTGTTAACAAAAGGCTAAGCTTGTGTTTCAATATATTTATTTCATTTCATTTGCGATTTTCATGAATAGAAAAAGTTGCGTTATGCTAATGCATTATAGTTTAAGTATTTTTCTGTCAATTTCTCAGCCAAGCAGGATGAACAAACGTGATGTTTTTCACCTACCAAAATATTATTTTGGGAAAAAAGGAACATTTGCTATCTAACTGGGAGTCTCCTGAGTGAAAGCATTTGAAGTTCTTCAAAGGTAAATTATTTAATTTGGTTGCTTTTCTTATTTTTGTGAAAATGTTGCCTGCTGCCAGCACAGCCTAGCATAGCATTATGCCATGCTAAACTTACACAAATGCTTGTCTAGCGTTGGCTGTAACGCATATTTTGAAAATCTGAGATGACAGTGTTGTTAACAAAAGGCTAAGCTTGTGTTTGAATATATTTATTTCATTTCATTTGCGATTTTCATGAATAGGAAACATTGCGTTATGGTAATGCACTTGAGGCTATGATTATGCTCCCGGATACGGGCTTGCTCGTCGCTAGAGGTTAAACAAACTAACAAAACAACAAAACAAACGTGAAGCTATGATAAACCGAGTGCTGACATGCACCTACACAATAACCCACAAAAACAAAATGGAAAATGGCAACCTAAATAGGATCCCCAATCAGAGACAACGATAATCAGCTGCCTCTGATTGGGAACCAATTCAGGCCACCATAGACCTACATTTACCTAGACATACCAAAACCCCATAGATGTACAAAAACCATAGACAAGACAAAAACACACATACCACCCTCGTCACACCCTGACCTAACCAAAATAATAAAGAAAACAGTACAAATAAAGATAACTACAAAGATAACTAAGGTCAGGGCGTGACAGCTGTCAAGGCAAAGGGTGGCTACTGACACTTTTTGGTTACTACATGATTCCATATGTGTTATTTCATAGTTTTGATGTATTCACTATTATTCTACAATGTAAAAAATAAAGAAAAACACTTGAATGAGTAGGCGTGTCCAAACTTTTGACTGGTACTGTACATAAGCACACATGCACTATAAAGTATGTGTTTCTTTCTGAGTCAAAATTTAGGCCGGGATTCCATCCAACACAGATTAGTGAGCTGAAGACTCACAGTCAAGTCAATCGCAGTGCACAGGTCATTCATCTGTGTTTTTTTCATCCTTACTCTCATCA
Organism: Oncorhynchus nerka; assembly: GCF_034236695.1. Classification (NCBI taxonomy): domain Eukaryota; kingdom Metazoa; phylum Chordata; class Actinopteri; order Salmoniformes; family Salmonidae; genus Oncorhynchus; species Oncorhynchus nerka. The sequence goes on from NC_088402.1 coordinate 36,438,862, forward strand.
TTACTGTTACTTTATATCAAATGACAACCTATCCATGCAAAGGTCTCCAAATACAAAGCCAACAAAGAGACACAAGTGTAGTATAAAACAGCACTCTCTTGTGGTCGAATAAATGTTGTTTGTATTCATGCCGGCTGGGTTAGCTCCACAGACATGCAGCCATTAGTATTCTCCACTAGAAAATGTCTCACAAAAGGCGAGTGGTGGGCAAGAGGACAGCTGCACACTGTGTTTCACTTTATATCAGTTCTCTTACAAAAGTCCATGTGGGAAGATTACAGGACAAGAGGCTCTGGCACACTTTATTTGATTTTTTTTATGGAAAAGGAAGCCGAAAACCACTAGGAATCCCTTTAAACAGGACTTGACCACATGAAGAGGACGCTAACCAGGGATGTCTGAAACTATATAATTGTTATATGAGTGTCCATAAACACAGGTTTGTATCCATCCTAATGGCGACAGACTGATGACGGGGAATAAAATAGAGGCCATGCCTGGTTATCTTTCAGGAAGAACATCCTTGGACTTGAAGTCATTGTGCCGCCAGCTTTTCTGCTCTTTTTAATTAAGAAAACAGTGAATAGAACTCAAGCATCACCCAGAGACACCACCAAGAGCAATTCAATATCCAGAAAAAGCTGCCTGTGAAATATCCTCAAATACATGATACACACAGTATAAAATAGGGCTCTTTCAACTGGTTCTTAACTTTTACCAGATCTATTTTGTATATTCTCCTACATACCTTTCACATTTCCACAAACTTCAAAGTGTTCCTTTCAAATGGTACCAATAATATGCATATCCTTGCTTCAGGGCCTGAGTTACAGAAAGTTAGATTTGGTTATGTGATTTCAGGCGAAAATTGAAAATAAGGGGGCGGATCCTTAAGAGGTTTTAAAGCGTAAATCATAGTCCATAGACACTAAGACTTGATAGTCCGGCGTCCCATTGTCACATACGCGGATCTGAGACCATTGTCCCCGGGGGACGCACAGCCCCAACGCACACCTTCCCAAACTTCACAACCAACGCAGCTCCCATGTACAAGTTATTTTTTTCATCTGAACGTGTTGACAGTTAGAGAAATTGCTTGGGCCGCGCTGAGAATTTGACAAGTATGAATGCCAACGGTACAATGTTCTAGAACACTGCTGTGCAAAGGCATACAAGGTTTGGACTATGTTACCCGTTTTATGCAGACACAAAAAGACAGGTAGAATGCAAGCAAAACGTTGTTGAGAAGTAACTGTGGGGAAATAGGTTATCACAACCCATACTGCACTTTATTATGATATCAAACACTTTTACTATACTGTGATGCACTGTGCACTATAGTCACCAACCCTGAGCCAAGGGGGCTGTGTTTTTTAAATTTATTTCACCTTTATTTAAAAACCTCTTGTAACTACCCATCCCGGATCCGGGAGCGTAATCATCAACTGACACTAATTAGCATAACGCAATGGACATAAATATTACTAGAAAATATTCATATTCATGAAATCACAAGTGAAATATATTGAAACACAGCTTAGCCTTTTGTTAATCACTTGTTAAGCATTTGTGTATGTTTATCAATAGCCTAGCATAGCATTATGCCTAGCTAGCAGCAGGCAACGAAAATCAGAAAAGCAATCAAATTAAATCGTTTACCTTTGATGAGTTTCAGATGTTTTCACTCACAAGACTCCCAGTTAGATAGCAAATGTTCCTTTTTTCCAAAAATATTATTTTTGCAGCCGAAATAACTTCGTTAGTTCTTCACGTTTGGCTGAGAATTTGACCGAAAATTGCGGTCACGACAACGCCGAAAAATATTCAAAATTAGCTCCATAATATCGACAGAAACATGGCAAACGTTGTTTATAATCAATCCTCAAGGTGTTATTCAAATATCTATTTGATAATATATCAACCGGGACAGATGGCTTCTTAGTAGGAAAGAGAGAAACAATGGCCGCATTTGTCCCTTACGCACAAAACACTCTGAGAGACTCCAGCTGACCACTGACGCAATGTTGACGTTCAGGCTCATTTTTCAAAATAAAAGCCCGAAACTATGTATTGTGACACTAGACACATTAGGGAAGCCATAGAAAAAGGAATCTGGTTGATATCTCATTCACTGCTCAATAGGGACGCATAGGAACGCAGAGGTTTCTAAAGAGTCACTTCCTGATTGGATTTTTCTCAGGCTTTCGCCTGCAATATCAGTTCTGTTATACTCACAGACAATACTTTTACAGTTTTGGAAACTTTAGAGTGTTTTCTATCCTAAACTGTCAATTATATGCATATTCTAGCATCTTGTCCTGACAAAACAGCCTGTTTACTTTGGGAACGTTATTTTTCCAAGTGCCCCCTAAATTCAAGAGGATATTATTAACCAGGTAGGCTAGTTGAGAACAAGTTCTCATTTGCAACTGCGACCTGGCCAAGATAAAGCGTAGCAATTCGACACATACAACAACACAGAGTTACACATGGAATAAACAAAACATACAGTCAATAATACAATAGAACAAAAGAAAACAAAAAGTCTATATACAGTGAGTGCAAATGAGGTAAGTTAAGGAAATAAATAGGCCATGGTGGCGAAGTAATTACAATATAGCAATTAAACACTGGAATGGTAGATCGGCAGAAGATGAATGTGCAGGTAGAGATACTGGGGTGCAAAGGAGCAAAATAAATAAATAAATACCAGTATGGGGATGAGGTAGGTAGATAGATGGGCTGTTTACAGACGGGCTATGTACAGGTGCAGTGATCTGTAAGCTGCTCTGACAGCTGGTGCTTAAAGCTAGTGAGGGGGATGTGAGTCTCCAGCTTCAGAGATTTTTGCAATTCGTTCCAATCATGGGCAGCAGAGAACTGGAAGGAAAGACGACCAACGGAGGAATTGGCTTTGGGGGTGACCAGTGAGATATACCTGCTGGAGCGCGTGCTACGAGTGGGTGCTGCTATGGTGACCAGTGAGCTGAGATAAGGCGGGGCATTATCTAGCAGAGACTTGTAGATAACCTGTAGCCAGTGGGTTTGGCGACGAGTATGAAGCGAGGACCAACCAACAAGAGCGTACAGGTCGCAATCGTGGGTAGTGTATGGGGCTTTGGTGACAAAACGGATGGCACTGTGATAGACTGCATCCAGTTTGTTGAGTAGAGTGTTGGAGGCTATTTTATAGATGACATCACCGAAGTCGAGGATTGGTAGGATGGTCAGTTTTACGAGGGTATGTTTGGCAGTATGAGTGAAGGATGCTTTGTTGCGAAATAGGAAGCCAATTCTAGATTTAATTTTGGATTGGAGATGCTTAATGTGAGTCTGGAAGGAGAGTTTACAGTCTAACCAGACACCCGGGTATTTGTAGTTGTCCACGTATTCTAAGTCAGAGCCGTCCAGAGTAGTGATGCTGGATGGGCGAGCAGGTGCGGGCAGTGATTGATTGAAAAGCATGCATTTAGTTTTACTTGCGTTTAAGAGCAGTTGGAGGCCACGGAAGGAGAGTTGTATGGCATTGAAGCTCATCTGGACCTTAGTTAACACAGTGTCCAAGGAGGGGCCAGAAGTCTACAGAATGGTGTCGTCTGCGTAGAAGTGGATCAGAGAATCACCAGCAGCAAGAGCAACATCATTGATGTATACAGAAAAGATAGTTGCCCCGAGAATTGAACCCTGTGGCACACCCATAGAGACTGTCAGAGGTCCGGACAACAGGCCCTCCGATTTGACACACTGAACTCTATCAGAGAAGTATTTGGTAAACCAGGCGAGTATGTGTGTGTGCAGCTTTTTGTTCCAGCCCACCACAAACACTTCTGTTCCAATCAATTAGTTGAATCAAATTAGTTCATTCTGGTGCCTTTAGTGCAGGGCTGAACCAAAAGCCCGCACACCCTGTATCTCTCCTGGATCCTGGGTTGGTTGACTACAGGTGTACTGCCGCAGTACATGTCTCATACAAGAGGCATACCAAGGTCAAATCACATAAACAGCTACAAGATGGCACTGATAGAGTTGGAAGCTTCGCTTCTAGTCCTTAGGAAACTGTGCACTATTTTGTTTTTTAAATGTATTATTTCTTACATTGTTAGCTCAGAAAACCTTAAATGTTATTACATACAGCCGGAAAGAACTATTGGATATCAGGTGAGACGTCGACTTACCAGCACAACCAGCACTACGACCAGGAATACGACTTTCCCAAAATGGATACTTTGTCTGCACCTCCCCGGGCATTTGAACTGATTCCAGAGACCGAACCAAAACAATGCCGTCGGAGGAGAGGGTACCGGAGCGGTCTTCTAGTGAGGCCTCAGATGTGCGCACACCACCCACCGCTTCAGAGTATATTACTTGCTAATATCCAGTCCCTACAGTAGTTAACAAAATGTATGAAATCAGGGCAAGAGTTGCTTTCCAAAGAGATATCTGGGATTGTAACATACTCTGTTTCACAAAAACATGGCTAGCTGGGGGACACGCTGTCGGAGTCCGTACAGCCAGAGGGTTTTTCAGTGCATCGCACCGACAGGAATAAACATCTCTCCGGTAACAAGAAGGGCGGTGGTGTACGTTTCATGATTAACAACTCATGGTGTAATTGTAACAACATACAAGAACTCAGGTAATTTTGCTCACCTGACCTAGAATTCCTCACAATCAAAAGCAGACCATATTATCTCCCAAGAGAACTCTCCTCGGTTATCATCACAGCCATGTATATCCCCCCACAGCGGATAAAAAGACGGCCAACAAGGAACTTCACTGGACTTTCTGCAAACTGGAAACCATATATCCTGAGGCTGCATTTATTGTAGCTGGAGATTTTAACAAGGCTAATTTGAGAACAGGGCTACCTAAATTCTATAAGCATATAATTTGCAGTACACAAGCGAGTAACACGCTCGACCATTGCTACTCCAACTTCCACCATGCATACATTTACATTTACATTTAAGTCATTTAGCAGACGCTCTTATCCAAGGCCCTCCCCTGCCCTCCTTTTGGCAAATCCGACCATGACTCCATCCTGTTGCTCCCCTCCTATAGGCAGAAACTAAAACAGGAAGCACCTGTGCTTAGGCCTATCCAATGCTGGTCTGACCTATCGGATTCCATGCTTCAAGATTGCTACAATCACATGGACTGGGATATGTTCCGGGTATCCTCAGACAATAACATTGACGTATACGCTGACTCGATGAGCGAGTTTATAAGGAAGAGTATAGGAGATCTCGTACCCACTGTGGCTATTAAAACCTTCCCTAACCAGAAACCGTGGATTGATGGCAGCATTCGCGCAAAACTGAAAGCACGTACCACCGCATTTAATCATGGCAAGGCGACTGGAAACATGACCGAATACAAACAGATTAGTTATTCCCTCCATAAGGCAATCAAACAAGCAAACCATCAGTATAGAGACAAAGTGGAGTCGCAATTCAATGTCTCAAACACGATACATATGTTGCAGGGTCTACACACTTCTGTCATCATGAAGTGCTTTGAGGACATTCACGCCTCCAACTCAACGCAGTCATGGGGGAACAGGGAGTACAGAAGGGGGCTGAGAACGCACCCTTGTGGGGCCACAGTGTTGAGGATCAGCGTAGTGGTGGTCATGTTTCCTACCTTCACCTCCTGGGGGCGTCCCGTCGGGAAGTCCAGGGCCCAGTTGCACAGGGCAGGGTCGAGATCCAGGGTCTCAAGCTTAATAATGAGATTGGAGGGTACTATGGTGTTGAATGCTGAGCTGTAGTTGATGAGCAGCATTCTTACATAGGTATTCCTCTTGTCCTGATGGGATAGGACAGTGTGCAGTGTGATGGCGATTGCATCATCTGTGGACCTATTGGCGCAGTAAGCAGTTGGGTGTGACAGGTAGGTTGGAGGTGATATGATCCTTGACTAGTATCTCAAAGCACTTCATGATGACAGAAGTGTGTAGACTCTGCAACATATGTCTCGTGTTTGAGACATTGAATTGCGACTCCACTTTGTCTCTATACTGATGGTTTGCTTGTTTGATTGCCTTATGGAGGGAATAACTAATCTGTTTGTATTCGGTCATGTTTCCAGTCGCCTTGCCATGATTAAGTTTGCAGATGCAACTACAGTGGTAGGCTTGAGTACCAACAACAACAGGGCAGCCTACAGGGAGGAGGTGAGGACCCTAGGATTGTGGTGTCAGGAAAATAACCTCTCACTTAATGTCAGCAAAACAAAAGAGATGATTGTGTACTTCAGGAAACAGCAAAGGGTGCACCCCCCTATCCACTTCGACGAGACAGCAGTGAAAAAGGTGAAACGTTTTAAGTTCCTCGGTGTACACACCACCGACAAACTGAAATGGACCACGCACATAGACAGTGTGGTGAAGAAGGCGCAACAGCGCCTCTTCAATCTCAGGAGGCTGAAAAAATGTGTCTTGTCACCCTCACTAACTTTTTTGTGTGTCTTGTCATCCTCACTAACTTGTCACCCTCACTAACCTTTACAGGTGCACATTTGAGAGCATCCTGTGGGGTTGTATCACCCCCTGGTATGGCAACTGAGGTGAGTTCTGCACAACGCATCACCGGGGGCAAACTACCTGCCCTCCAGGACGCCTACAACACCCGATGTCACAGGAAGGCAAAAAAAGATAATCAAGGCCACTGCCTGTTCACCCGGCTTCTATCCAGAAGGCGAGGTCAGTACAGGTACATCAAAGCTGGGACAGAGATTGAAAAACAGCTTCTATCTCAAGGCCATCATATTGTTAAACAGCCATCACTAGCACAGAGAGGCGGCTGCCTTACCTACAGACTTGATATCATTGGCCACTTTAATAAATGGTACACTAGTCACTTTAATAATGTAATGGGTGCGGGTTGGTGGCAGGGAGGTCAGGCGCAGGAGAATCGAACTTGGTGTAAACGGAGTAAACGGAGTAAACTCCAAAACCAAAATGACAAAATAATAAAAAGTGGGTATAAAACCCGTCGCGCACCAACACATAATACACAAACATACAATCAAACAATCTCCGACAAGGACATGAGGGGAAACAGAGGGTTAAATACACAACATGTAATTGATGGGATTGGAACCAGGTGTGAAGGAAGACGAGACAAAACCAATGGAAAATGAAAAATGGATCAGTGATGGCTAGAAGATAAGTGACGTCGACCACCGAACACCGCCCAAACAAGGAGAGGGACCGACATCGGCTGAAGTTGTGACAAATAATGCCACTTTAAGAATGTTTACATTCTCGCATCACTCATCTCATATGTATATACTGTACACTGTATCCTTCACTATCTATTATTTACTATCTATTGCATCTTAGCCGCTCTGTTACTGCTCATCCATATATACTTATATATTATTATTACTAGATTGTGTGTATTAGGTTTTGTTGTGGAATTGTTAGATATTACCTGTTAGATACTACTACATTGTCGGATTTAGAAGCACAAGCATTTCGCTACACTCACAACAACATCTGCTAACCATGTGTATGTGACCAATACAATTTGATTTGATTTGAAGCTATGTAGCTCTTGCACCCATTTTAGTGAGGTTGTGTTTTCTGTCACTTAATTTCAAGGTTGGGAGATGCTTAATGGAGTGTTTAGTTTAGATCAAATCTTGCTTTCCCTCCTTACCTCCTGCTCTCCATCCCTTCACTTCTGTCAAGACACCTCTCACTTCTCTGCTTATGCTCCCACTCCTCCATCTCCCCCTCTCCTCTCCACCCGCCCAGCCTATATGTTGTGTCCATTACTGAAGTGAACTAAATGAGCCCACAGTCCCAGAGGCTGCGTGGTGAAAGCCAGAGAAACAGAGTGCACTCAGAGCAGCCAGGCTCTCGCCTCCTGCAGGGTGGGATGAAAGACAAGAAGGTGCATGATGTCCTGGTTTCCCTGGATGAGGAGACAGTGTCACGGGGGAAGCAGAAGATGTTAGCAGTCTCTGCACGGCCCAGCGAGGCACAACATCCGCATTTTGTTTTATAGAAAACTACAAAAGGAATGGTTCTGGCACAGACACACAAGAGAAGGTTGGCGGCTTGTTTTTAATTCTCTCAGCTCATTGTCTCTTCATCGCTGGTCTGTCCTCCGTAACCCTAGTTCATTCATCTAACTTCCCCTTTTTCAATGAACACCGGAGGCTCATTCAAGTTCCTTTATTAAGTACTACCTCTGACTCTTCCCCGCAGCCTTGTCTGTTAAAGGGATAGTTCATGCAAATTACAATGCAATTTGGGTGAACTATCCCTTTAACAACCATGTAGAACCCAGTTACTTTCTGTTTATTAATTTAACCTGCTTCCACATATTCATAAATCACTCATGTCCCGTTACCACAAAAAAGACCCTTAGGGAAGATTACTCTTCAACTCCATCACACATCCCAAGAGTTTGCTCATCTAACCTCTACAGTCATTTATGGCTGCATTGTAAGTTGAGAAATGTGTGTGTGCTGTAACTTGAACTTTCACGTAAGTCAAGTATTAATGTCAATGGGAGATTGATGTCATTGACGTGGAAATCTCTAGTAAGGATTTTTACATATTATTTGGGCTGGAGATTCAATAGATTATAAATCCTACTGGATTTATCTATTTATCCATCCATCCTTTCTTTTCATGTAGCTAATAAAAAGTGTGTGAATCACACAACCACCCCCACTATTGCAATTTCAGATTCTTGGTTGAAAATTATTTTTGTTGTGGTTCTTTTACCTCTTTTTCTCCCCAATTTCGTAATATCCAATTGCTACAGTCTTGACCCATCGCTGCAACTCCCGTACGGACTCGGGAGAGGCGACGGTCGAGAGCCATGTGTCCTCCGAAACATGACCCTGCCAAGCCACAATGCCTCTTGAAACACTGCGATGCAGTGCCTTAACAGCTGCTCCACTTGGGAGTGAAAATTACATTTGATTGAACCCAAGAGTCTATCAGAAAGTGTCTTCAAATAAACTGAAATAGCATCAAAAAAATGGAAATGGAATTTTAGCCAACCCTTGTGTCAACATAGTTGTACTACCTACCAGTGGTTGACAAACTCTTCAAAAGTTCAAATTCACAACCAATGGTGGCAATAACATTTGTTTGTCAAGACTGAATCTTCAGACGTAGCTTGGGGGGTGGATGTTCTACACTAATGTGGGCTCTGGACAACAACCTTTGTGACCACAAAGCACACAAGCCAAGGATAATAACAAGTAATATACTCCCACTCTGTCACCAGCCATTTTAAATCACGTCTGGCAAATTAGGTTGGTTAAAATTAGCCCTGAAGTTGAATATTGATAATAGTTTGGTAGTTATGAGCTAGAATCCTATTGGTGCCACTAGATTAAAGTGCCAAAGCAGTACCGCGGGGGTCAGATCATATATGTGCAATGATCTTCTTCAGGTGGGTTGTATTGAGAGGAGAAGAATACCATTCATAAACTCTCCTCAGAAAATAGTTAATGGAATAGACAACAGTTCAATGGAATAGACAACAGGTGGAAATTATAGGCAATTAGCAAGACACCCCCAATAAAGGAGTGGTTATCCTCAATACTGACAAAACTAAACTAATGGTGTTTTCTAATGCAAGAAATAGTCCTCTGAACCTTTCACCTATTACTACCTGTCAGGGCAAGGAGATTGAGGTTGTAATCTCATTTAAATATCTTGGAATTTTCATTGATGACGGCCTCTCTTTTAAATTGCATATTCAACAACTTACAAAAAAATTGAAGCTGAAATTGGGATTTTATTTTAGGAATAAGGCCTGTTTTTCTTTTGAAGCCAGAAGAAGGCTAGTATCAGTTACATTTATGCCTTTACTAGACTATGGGGATATTTTATATATGAACGCTTCCGCTCAGTGTTTGAGATCAATTGACACTCTTTACCATGGCACTTTGAGATTTATTTTAAACTGCAAAATCCTTACGCACCACTGCACTTTGTATACCAGGGTTGGCTGGCCTTCTCTAGTCACTCGTAGGCTCAGTCACTGGCATACTTTTATTTACAAAGCCATTTTGGGTTTACTACCTTTTTATAAGTGCATTTTTATTGTTCAGAAATGTGGTGGGTACTCTCTTCGTTCGCTGGACTTTATCCTGCTAACTGTTCCAAATGTCCGAATTGAATTTGGTAAAAGGGCTTTTATGTACTCTGCGCCATCGTCTTGGAACACCTTACAAAATACTTTTAAACTGGAAGAACTTGTCCCAATTGGTGTTTTTAAACCACTGATGAAGGATTTTGAGGCTGATTCCCTGACCTGTCAATGTTTTTAACTTGCTGTTTTATACTCTTGTGAATTCAATGGTTTTTACTAGATTACTTGTAGTTTTTCATGTGGTCTGTCTGTAATTCTTTTGTAATGACTTGGTGCTGCCTATCTTGGCCAGGGCGCTCTTGAAAAAGGGATTTTAATCTCAATGAGCTCTTCCTGGTTAAATAAAGGTTAAATAAAGAAATATATTTACTATATTTGCTACTTTGTTTTCAATTAAAATGGTCAAAATGAAACAAAAATAGCTTCTTAGCAAAGAGGTATTTCTCAAGCAAGAATTTTGAGAGGACTGTCTGGGAGTGGTCTGAGTGGGGAGGGGAAAAGTGAAAACTAGATGTTATTGGCAGAGAGGTTTGGAACTCTCTTATTGGTCTATTGATGATGTCACCAGGCAGGCCAAAACTCCATCCCACCAAAACAGGCTGAAAATTCAAGCAGTCTTTTCAAACAGCTCTTACACAAAAAAGGGATTTGTCCTAATTTCCACAATTCCACAGTATTATTCCAACTTCATAGTGTGGAAATAAATAGAAAACCCAGGCAATCACGATTTTGACTGCACTGGACCTTTAAAGTCGAATGTCACTGACAGAGACTGAGGCTTCTAGCCTGTGATGCCAAAGGCAACATGTCCACTAAGAGACTGCATTAGAGAGGGGGGAGTGAGAGAAAAAGAGAGAGCAGGAGAGAGAGAAATAGAGGTAGCAGGGAGGAGACAAGAGATGGAGTGTAAGAGAGAAAGAAAGACTAAAGACAGTGAGAGAGATGCTATATATGACCCTGTCTAAACGGAGAGTTACTAGGAGGGGTACTGTACTAGTGGAGAAGAGAGAAAATAAAATGGTGAAGGAAAGTAATGGAGTTGAATTATGTGTAAGTTTCTACATTAGAAAAAGGGTGAAGACGTCTACTGTACGTTTCTTAATGTCATTAAAGAGCTTTGCAAGATGTCCCACAAACCATATCAGAACTCTCAAATGTCCACATAAAAACCCTCGTTCATCAGCAGCATTTGGTAGGCGACACCTTCGGCACATAGTTGGTTCAAACTTTAAGCTCCAAAGCAAAGTTTAAAACGTATCAGCCAAAAGACACTGCATTAAGATTATGTCATGAAAAGTTATGTTACTGGGTTTATCCTCAATCGGATGCAAAGACGTTAAAATTACGCTGCCAAATGTCACAGTAGAATAAAGACATTTGAAAGGTATTGTTCTTAACATATACTTTTGTCCTGACAGTGCGCAGGTGAGCTTCAAAGAAATACGACCCTAAATGGTCCTGTTTGTAGCACTATTATAGCCCATGTAAATAAGAGTAGGCTAAATTAGGGACCACCGGGGGAGGAACGCAATGCGAGGAAAGAAAGAAAAGCTCCATGTCACATATAAGTGCAGGTTATGGGTAAATACAATAAATATACTCTGACATGGTCAACTATAACTTTCTGCCCTCATTTAAGCGGCATCGGTCCAAAGCTGTTAGGCTAAAAATAAAACGTCACCTACCGCATTCTTTTGACAAACATTTCGATTAATGGTTGTGAAGTACTGGACTTTATAATATTTTTGGTTGAAGTAAAGTGAATTATTTTCGGTATCGTCTCCCTCTTGGTGCAGTGCGCGCGGGATATTGCGACGTTCGATAAGGGACGGTCCTCAATAATGCAGGGAGCTCTATGCAGGTATGGGACGCGTGCGTCCGACCGGCTGCAAAGAACAGGGAGAAAAGAGGGAGTTTGAGACAGTGTGGGCAAATATAAAATCTTGAACTGCCCACTTTTTTCATGCAACTAAGAGGATGGAGGAGAATGTGTCCGTCAAAAGGGGATGGGGTATAAAGTGGGATGGAATGACAGCCTACAGAGCAATGCAGTTGAACTGCTTGAGCAACGTCTCAACGTAGCGTTATTCGTCATAAAACTGATGGTGAATATGACATTTAATGGAAACGACACAGGGTTCTATTGCAGTAAAAGGGCGAGAGAAGAGAAATGCCGTGCGTAGAGAGGAGACAAATGGGGATAGTGCGTCAGTCAGTGCAGCATGCGGGCAAGTTGCTGATGCTGCGGGCACGCGCTGAGAGAGAGTATCCGCTAGATTAGCAGGAAGCAGGCAAGAAAACGATGTGAAGATGGGCTGCAGCCTACGAAAAAAGTATATTGAATTTAATGTATGCCTGCAGATAACCATGAATAATGCATTTACAATAGGCTTATAATGCACTTACAATAGTTTAATTTTGGTCAATGAACATAATACAAATGATTTAGAAATTCTATATGTTATATTAAATTAGGATATTATTTAGATCAAAATGAGTACATACAATGTTTATGTCCACAAAGGTTGACAAAGACCTTTGAACTTCAAAGTTCATTTTCTGCTAATCATTTCTGAAAGTGCATCATTGACAACATTGTCTTCTTAACCCCAAAGAGCAGTATGCAAAGCAAGCACAGTGTGGCATCCCATCCTAAGGGTTAAACTGTGAATTTTGGGAAACAGAGTAGAGTTGAGTGGTTGGTACACAGTACATACAGTGCCTTCAGAAAGTAGTCACACCCCTTGACTTTTTCCACACCTGGATTGTACAATATTTGCACAATATTCTTTTTAAGTTTCAAGCTCAGTCAAGTTGGTTGTTGATCATTGCTAGACAGCCATTTTCAAGTCTTGCCACTCAGGAACATTCAATGTTGTCTAGTAAGCAACTCCAGTGTATATTTAGCCTTGTGTTTTAGGGTATTGTTCTTCTGAAAGGAGAATTTGTGTCCCAGTTTCTGTTGGAAAACAGACAACCAGATTTTCCTCTAGGATTTTGCCTGTGTTTAGCTCTATTCCTTTTCTTTCACATCATAAATAACTCCTTAGTCCTTGCTGATGACAAGCACACCCATAACATGATGCAGCCACCACCATGCTTTAAACTATGAAGAGTGATGTGTTGTGTTGGAGTTTCCCCAAACATTGCACTATGTATTCAGAAGATAAAGTTAATTTCTTTGCCAAATTTTTTGCAGCTTTACTTTAGTGCCTTATTGCAAACAATATGCATGTTTTGGAATATTTGTATTCTGTACAGGCTTCCTTTTCACTTCTGTACAGAAAACAAATATTGCAAAACGTAAAGCTGCAAAAAAAATATTTATGATTAGGTTAGTATTGTGGAGTAATTACAATGTTGTTGATCCACCTCCGTTTTCTCCTATCACAGCCATTAAACTCTGTAACTGTTTTAAAGCCACCATTGGCCTCATGTTGAAACCTGAGCAGTTTCCTTCATCTCTGGCAACTGAGTTAGGAAGGACTCCTGTATCTTTGTAATGACTGGGTGTATTGATACACCATCCAAAGTGTAATTAATAACTTCACCATGCTCAAAGGAATATTTAATGCCTGCTTTTAATTTGTTTTACCCATCTACCAATAGGTGCCATTCTTTGCGAGGCATTGGAAAACCTCAAAGGTCTTTGTGGTTCAAATTCACTGCTCGACCTTACAGATGTGAGGTACAGAGATGAAGAAGTCATTCAAAAATCATGTTAAACATTATCATTGCACACAGAGTGAGTCCATGCAACTTTTGTATGTGACTTGTGAAGCAAATTTTTACTCCTGAATATATGTAAGCTTGTCATAACAAATTATTTGATTTATTAGGCTCCCCATTAGCTGATGCCAATGGCAACAGCTAGTCTTTCTGAGGTCCGACAAATAACGAAAAAGACATTACAGACAAAAGACTTTAAAATGGACATACATTAACATGTAGTCTGTGTGTGCATCTATCAGTTACACACATCATGTCAGTACATACACACAACAAGTAGTTCACATGGGGGAAAGGCCTTGTTTTATTTGTTTTTTGAAACCAGATTTGCTGTTTACTTGCACTATATAAGAAGGGAGTTCCATGCCCTCATGGCTCTGTATAATACTGTACGTTTCCTTACATTTTTCTGAACCTGTGGACTGTGACAAGACTCCTGGTGGCATGTCTGGTGGGGTAAGTGTGTGTGTTAGTGCTGTGTATACATTGACAATGCAAACTATTTTGAATTTCCAACACGTTTCTTATATAAAGAAGAAGTGACGCAGTCAGTTTTTCCTCAACTCTTAGCCAAGAGAGACTGACATGCATAGCATTAATATTAGCCCTTTGATTACAATGACAAATACTTATTGACTAAAGACATTTCAGCTTTTCATTTGTAAAAATGTCCAAAAATATAATTCAATTTTGACATTATGGGGTATTGTGTTTAGGCCAGTGACAACAAATCTCAATTTAATCAATTTTAAATTCAGGCTGTAACACAACATTTGGAAAAAGTCAAGGGGTGTGAATACTTTTAAAGGCACTGTATTTTAAGCAGCACCATCTTCTCCAGTTGTGTGAATCACAATTCTCTAATCTTATTTAATTGGTCAAAAAGATATACAGTGGGGAAAACAAGTATTTGATACACTGCCGATTTTTCAGGTTTTCCTACTTACAAAGCATGTACAGGTCTGTAATTTTTTAAAATCATAGGTACACTTCAACTGTGACAGACGGAATCTAAAACAAAAATCCAGAAAATCACATTGCATGACTTTTTAAGTAATTAATTTGCATTTTATTGCATGACATAAGTATTTGATACATCAGAAAAGCAGAAGTTAATATTTGGTACAGAAACCATTGTTTGCAATTACAGAGATCATACATTTCCTGTAGTTCTTGACCAGGTTTGCACACACTGCAGCAGGGGTTTTGGCACACTCCTCCATACAGACCTTCTCCAGATCCTTCAGGTTTCGGGGCTGTCGCTGGGCAATAAGGACTTTCAGCTCCCTCCAAAGATTTTCTATTGGGTTCAGGTCTGGAGACAGGCTAGGCCACTCCAGGACCTTGAGATGCTTCTTACGGAGCCACTCCTTAGTTGCCCTGGCTGTGAGTTTCAGGTCCTTGACATGCTGGAAGACCCAGCCACGACCCATCTTCAATGCTCTTACTGAGGGAAGGAGGTTGTTGGCCAAGATCTCGTGATACATGGCCCCATCTATCCTCCCCTCAATACGGTGCAGTTGTCCTGTCCCCTTTGCAGAAAAGCATCCCCAAAGAATGATGCTTCCACCTCCATGCTTCACGGTTGGGATGGTGTTCTTGGTGTTGTACTCATCCTTCTTCTTCCTCCAAACACAGCAAGTGGAGTTTAGACCAAAAATATATATTTGTGTCTTATCAGACCACATGACCTTCTCCCATTCCTCCTCTAGATCATCCAGATGGTCATTGGCAAACTTCAGACGGGCCTGGACATGCACTGACGGTGTAGTGTGTTACTAATGGTTTTCTTTGAGACTGTGGTCCCAGCTCTCTTCAGGTCATTGACCAGGTCCTGCCATGTAGTTATGGGCTGATCCCTCACCTTCCTCATGATCATTGATGCCCCACGAGGTGAGATCTTGCATGTAGCCCCAGACCGAGGGTGATTAACCTTCATCTTGAACTTCTTCCATTTTCTAATAATTGCGCCAACGGTTGTTGCCTTTTCACCAAGCTGCTAGCCCATTGTCCTGTAGCCCATCCCAGCATGTCTACAATTTTATCCATGATGTCCTTACACAGCTCCCTGGTCTTGGCTATTGTGGAGAGGTTGGAGTCTGTTTGATTGAGTGTGTGGACAGGTGTCTTTTATACAGGTAACGAATTCAAACAGGTGCAGTTAATACAGGTAATGAGTGGAGAACAGGAGTGCTTCTTAAAGAAAAACTAACAGGTCTGTGAGAGCCGGAATTCTTACTGGTTGGTAGGTGATCAAATACTTATGTCATGCAATAAAATGCAAATGAATTACTTAAATATCATACAATGTGATGTTCTGGATTTTTGTTTTAGATTCCATCTCTCACAGTTGAAGTGTACCTATGATAACAATTACAGACCTCTACATGCTTTGTAAGTAGGAAAACCTGCAAAATCGGAAGTGTATCAAATACTTGTTCTCCCCACTGTATAAGGAAGAGAAAACCAGCACATACATGCTGCATATGGGCATTGAGTTGGAGTTCAACACACCTGGTGGTAGTGTGCCATGGTGGCACCTGTGTTGGTGGGCGGGCAGTGAGTGAATGGTGCTTTGTAGATGTCCTCCTCTGCCTTGGCAGAAGTGGCGGGGCCCAGAGGAATTTAACACTGATGAGACATTGCCAGGACTGTCTAGGCAGAAAACTGCAAAGCAGGAAGGGCTAGGTCATGTTCATTAGGCATCAAATAGAAGAAACCGGACTGAAATAGGAAGGGAATACCTGGACTTGTCCAAAAAGAAATATACATTTTATTTTTCCATTGAAAAAACATTTTAGGCTGTTTTGCTGGCTATGTATGGGAATACTTTTAAAAGCTCAGAAAAAGGTGCAATTTCTGCAGTGAAAATCTCACCGGACTCCCAGAACTCAATCTTAACAACATTCCAAACCTTTAAGGCTGTTTTGTCCAGGGTTTGACGGCCTACAAACCATGAATCTTGAGAGCAACAATCTCCAGACCTTGAGTAAGACTTTCAAGGAGGGTTTGCAAAAACTAGACATTGGATTTGAAACAATCTTAAATCAATATGAACAGAAAAGCTTATATATAATATATTCAATCATTTAGATTTACCTGGAAATCAAATGTTCCATTTGGAACCCGGGGTCTTAGAGCGACTGGTCAACGTTACAATACTCCATCTGTCATTAAATCCAGTTGATCAATATCATATAACAAGTGCTGTGGTCACAGGACAAAGAAGCTTACGAAACCTTGAAATATCCTGTAATGCTATCTTCTATAAAACAGATATACCAATCTCTCCACCGTTCCCTAACCTGTCATCTCTAGATTACCTGATGATTGACAATCAGGATCTCTGGGAGTACCTTGTAGTTTACCGCTTAACTGTCTAGGTAGCCTAGCACTTAAGAGCGTTAGACCAGTAACCGAAAAGTCGCTGTTTTGTATCTGAGCCAATGAGGTGAAACATCTGTTGATATGCCCTTGCGCAAGGTACTGAAATCTAATTGCTGCTTGTAATTAACCTATTGGTTGTCATCTTTTTATATAATGTCTTCTCAACTAGAATAGCAGTTTACAACCAGAATATTTAGAGATTTTACCCGCTGAGTATGTGATTCATCTCCAGCCAGAGTCAGGAAATTTGACAGTAGTATTTGTATTACTTAAGGATCCCCAAAAGCCAAGGCAGCAGCTTCTCTTCCTGGGGTCCAGCAACATTAATGCAGTTAAATACAATTTAAAATATTACACGACATTACATTAACACTTTTCACAACACATTAGGTGTGTTCCCTCTGGCCACTTCTCTACTATCACGTATCCACAATACAAAATCCATGTGTACTTGTGTGTAGAGTGCGTGTCATATCATATGTATCTGGGTCTGTGCCTGTATGTGTGTCTCGACAGTCCCTGCTGTTCCATAAGGTGTAATTGTATCTGTTTTTTAAATCTGATTCTACTGCTTGCATTAGTTACTTGATGTGTAATAGAGTTCCATGTAGCCATGGCTCTATTTTGTCCTGTGCATTTCCCAGACCTGCTGTTTTCACCTCACTAGAGACATCAGGAGCGGTAGAGATACTCTTAATGATCGGCTATGAAAAGCCAACTGACATTTACTCCTGAGGTGCTGACTTGCTGCACCCTCGACAACTACTGTGATTATTATTATTTGACCATGCTGGTCATTTATGAACATTTGAACATCTTGGCCATGTTCTGTTATAATCTCCACCCGGCACAGCCAGAAGAGGACTGGCCACCCCTCATAGCCTGGTTCCTCTAGGTTTCTTCCTAGGTTTTGGCCTTTCTAGGGAGTTTTTCCTAGCCACTGTGCTTCTACACCTGCATTGCTTGCTGTTTGGTGGGTTTAGGCTGGGTTTCTGTACAGCACTTTGAGGTATCAGCTGAAGTAAGAAGGGCTATATAAATTAATTTGATTTGATTCTTGACCTGGGGATTGTGAGGAGACCTCTGGTGGCATGTCTTGTGGGGTATGCATGGGTGTCAGAGCTGTGTGCTAGTAGTTTAAACAGACCTCGGTGCATTCAGCATGTCAATACTTCTTTCAAAAACAAGCAGTGATGAAGTCTATCTCTCCTCCACTTTGAGCCATGAGACATGTACATGTATATTATTAACGTTAGCTCTCCATGTACATTTAAGGGCCAGCCGTGCTACCCTGTTCTGAGCCAATTGTAAATTTCCGAGGTCCCTCTTTGTGGCAGCTGACCACATGACTGAACAGAAGTCCAGCTGCAACAAAAATAGGGCCTGTAGGACCTACCTTGTTGATAGTGTTGTTACAAAGGATGAAGAGCGCTTTATTATGGACAGACTTTTCCCCATCTTAGCTACTGTTGTATCAACATGATTTGACCAAGACAGTTCACAGTCCAAGGTTACTCCAAGCAGTTTAGTCACCTCAACTTGCTCAATTTCAACTATTTCTATTACAAACCTAGTTGAGGTTTAGGGTTTAGTGAATGATTTTCCCCAACTACAATGCTTTTAGTTTTTTTTAAATATTCAGGACTAATTTATTCCTTGCCACCCATTCTGAAACTAACTGCAGCTCTTTGTTAACCTCATAGTCCGCCCAAACCCGTATGCGGTAGCGTAACTACAGCCTCAAGCTCATTACCATAACGCAACGTTAGCGATTTCTAAAAATCGCAAATGAAATGAAATAAATATGCCTGCTCTCAAGCTTATCCTTTTCTTAACAATCCTGTCGTCTCAGATTTTCAAAATATGCTTTAGAACCAGAGAAAATCAATAATTTGTGTAAGAGTGGTGATAGCTAGCTTAGCATTTAGCGTTAGCATTTAGCACGCAACATATTCACAAAAACCAGCCAAGGAATCAAATAAAATAATTTACCTTTGAAGAACTTCAGATGGTTCAATGAGGAGACTCTCAGTTACATAGCAGATGTCCAGTGTTTCCTGAAAGATTCTTGTGTAGGACACATCGTTCCCTTTTGTTACTATGCATTTGGCTACCGAAACTAACCGAAAATTCAGTCACCTACATGTCGAACTTTTTTCCGAATTAACTCCATAATATCGACTGAAACATGGAAAACGTTGTTTGAATCAATCCTGAAGGTGGTTTCTCATATTTCTCTCCATTGAAAGCACCGTCCTTGAAGCCTGCTTTGTTGTCTGATTCGAATGGAAAAAACACTGGGAGCTGACTTTTGCGCACCAAATGCCACGCAGACACCAAGCGGGACACTTGGCAATTGTAGTCTCTTATGGTCAATCTTCCAATGATATGCCTACAAATACCTCACAATGCTGCAGAGACCTTGGGGAAACAAGATAAAGTGTCCGTTGATTCCTGTCGCATTCACAGCCATATAAGGCGATCATGGAAAACGTAGCCTCAAAAATCCTGTTCATTTCCTGGTCGGTCATACATCTTGGTTTTGCCCGAAGCATTTGTTCTAAGGGACTCACAGTGAAAATCTTTGCAGTTCTGGAAAACGTAAGACTCTCTTCTTTCCAAAACTATCAATTCCAAGCATATTCGAGCATCTTTTCGTGACAAAATATTGTGCTTAAAACGGGCACATCTTTTTATCCAAAAATGAAATACTGCCCCTAGAGTACTAACAGGTTAAGTGTTGCAGTGATTTCACTCGTTGTAGTAGCTGACGTGTATAGTGTTGAGTCATCTGCATACATAGACAAACTGGCCATACTCAAAACCAGTGGCATGTCATTAGTAAAGTTTGAAAAAAAGTAAGGTTCCTAGACAGCTGCCCTGGGGAATTCCTGATTCTACCTGGATTATGTTGGAGAGGTTTCCATTAAACAACACCCTCTGTGTTCTGTTAGACAGGTAACTCTTTATCCACAATATAGTAGGGGGTGTAAAGCCATAACCTACACTTTTTTTTCCATCAGCAGACTCTGATCGATGTCAAAAGCCACACTGAAGTCAAACAGCTCCCACAATCTTTTTATCATCAATTTATCTCAGCGAATCATCAGTCATTTGTGTAAGTGCTGTGGTTGTTGAATGTCCTTCCCTATAAGCGTGCTGAAAGTCTGTTGTCAATTTGTTAATAGTAAAATAGCATTGTATCTGGTCAAACAATTTTTTTCCTAAGGATTGGTAACAGACTGATTGGTCGGCTATTTGAGCCAGTAAAGGGGTCTTTACTATTCTTGGGTAGTGGAATTACTATTGCCTCCCTCCAGGCCTGAGGGTACAAACTTTCTAGTAGGCTTAGATTGAAGACATGGCAAATAGGAGTGGCAATATTGTCCGCTATTATCCTCACTAATTTTTCATCCAAGTTGTCAGACCCCAGTGGCTTGTCATTGTTGATAGACAATTTTTTCACCTCTTCCACACTCACTTTACGGAATTCAAAATTCAAAACTTTGATGTGTAGTGTTAGCATTTGTTGCTGGCATGTCATACCTCAATTTGCTCATTTTGCCAATGACAAATGTATTAAATGAATTGGCAATATCAGTGGGTTTTGTGATGAATGAGCCATCTGATGTAATGAATGATGGAGTTGAGTTAGCTTTTTTGGGCAAAATTTAATTTAACTTCTTATGGCTGGGGGCAGTATTGAGTAGCTTGGATGAATAAGGTGCCCAGAGGTGCCCAGAATAAACTGCCTGCTACTCAGTCACAGTTACTAATACATATTATTAGTATATTTGGATAGAACACTCTGAAGTTTATAAAACTGTTTGAATGATGTCAGTGAGTATAACAGAACTCATGGTAGGCAAAAACCTGAGAAAAAATCCAACCAAGAAGTGGGAATTCTGGAGGTTGGTTGTTTTTCAACTCATTCCCTATTGAAGATACAGTGGAATATTGGTCATGTTGCACTTCCTTCGGCTTCCACTAGATGTCAACAGTCTTTAGAACCTTGTTTGATGCTTCTACTGTGAAGTGGGGGCGAACGAGAGGGGAATGAGTCAGGGCTCTGCCAGAATGCCTTGAGCTCGTGACATTCGTTCATGTGAGAGCGAGCTCTGTTCCATCGCAATGCTACAGACAAAAGGGATTCTCCGGTTGGAACATTATTGAAGAATTATGTTAAAAACATCCTAAAGATTGATTCTATACATCGTTTGACATGTTTCTACGGACTGTAATGGAACATTAGGACTTTGTCTGCTCATGCGTCATGAAGTGGGATTACTGAGCTGAACGCGCTAACAACAAGGAGGAATTTGGACATAAATTATTAACTTTATCGAACAAATCAAACATTTGTTGTGGAACTGGGATTCCTGGAAGTGCATTCTGATGAAGATCATCAAAGGTAAGTGAATATTTATAATGTTATTTCTGACTTCTGTTGACTGCACAATATGGCGGATATCTTTCTGAGCGCCGTACTCAGATTATTGCATGGTTTGCTTTTTCCGTAAAACTTTTTTGAAATCTGACACAGTGGTTGCATTAAGGAGAAGTGTATCTAAAGTTCCATGTATAACACTTGTATTTTCATCAACATTTATAATGAGTATTTCTGTAAATTGATGTGGCTCTCTGCAAAATCACCGGATGTTTTTGGAACTACTGAACATAACGTGCCAATGCATACTGAGATTTTTTTATAGAAATATGAACATTATCGAACAGAACATACATGTATTGTGTAACATGAAGTCCTATGAGTGTCATCTGATGAAGATCATCAAAGGTTAGTGATTCATTCTCTCTCTATTTCTGATTTTTTTGACTCCTCTCTTTGGCTGGAAAAATGGCTGTGTTTTTCTGTGACTTGGCTCGGACCTAACATAATCGTTTGTGGTGCTTTCGCCGTAAAGCCTATTTGAAATCGTACACTGTGGTGGGATTAACAAGAAGTGTGAAATACTTGTATATCTGAGGAATTTTCATTATGAGATTTCTGTTGTTTTGAATTTGGCGCCCTGCACATTCACTGGCTGTTGTCATATTGCTCCCATTAGCGGGATCTCAGCCCTAATTAAGGTGCTCCAAAGCGTTTTACTATCATTCTTTATGTAAATTAAATTGGTTTCATAGTAAAGTTTCTTATTTTTATTCAGTCACATGATTTCTCAATTTGCATTAAGTTTGCCAATCAGACATTTGCCATTGCTTTTGCCTCATCCTTCTCAACCATACAATTTTTCAATTTTCATCAATCCACAGGGATTTAACAGTCTTCACAGTAATTTCTTAATGGGTGCAAGCTTATTAGTAACTGGAATAAGCCATTTCATAAATGTGTCAAGTGCAGCGTCTGGTTGCTCATCATTACACACCACAGACCAACAAATATTCTCTACATCAACAACATAGGAATCACTACAAAACTCTTATACAGTATATTAAGCCCAGCCTTTGGAACTTTGGTTTTCCTAGATATGGATACTATATTGTGATCGCCACATCCGATGCATCTGGATACTGCTTTAAAGCAACTTTCTGCAGCATTAGTAAAGATGTGATCAATACATGATGATTTTATTAATTTTCTGTTTGTAACTATCCTGGTAGGTTGACTGATTATAGTTTGAAGCTTTTTCTTGAGTGGGCAGATTGATGAAAGCCAATATATATTTACATCCCCCTGAAAATATACCTCTGCGCTGATATCACATACATTATCAAGCATTTTATCCAGATACTGACTGTTAGCCCTTGGTGGTCTATAGCAGCTTCCCACAAGAATGGGCTGTAGGTGAGGCAGATGAACCTGTAGCCACATTACTTCAACAGTATTTAACATGAGATCCTCTCTAAGCTTTACATTGTGGTTCTGAATATAAACAGTATTTACCAAGGATTGGTTTGCAACTGTATTCCACAGGCAAAATAATCATAGACAACATCACAGACGGGAGCAGAAAGACCATTTGTGTGATCAGCCGTATTTACCTGGGGGCGAGTGGTGCTCCATATAGTTCCAGGTCGCGGGGTGGGTCTAATGTCCTTTGAATCAGACTGGGGTGACTCGAACAGGTACCAAATACAGCAAATGCCGATTTAAACCCCGGGTTGTATGTCCTATGGGGTTACTCTCTTTTCTATGCACACACACAAACACAACTCACTTTTATTCGCGCCTCTGGTCTGTTTGATGAGCAAAAGGATGTGTTGATCCTGGTGTTTCTGGAGAGACGCACCTACTTGAAATGGCTCAGAGCTGGGGAGCACACCGGAGTCTTCTGACAGAAACTCAGGGGGGCCCTGGAGACCAGGGACTGAGAACAACATCCTCACAGGGGTAAAGAGGCATGACAGAAACAACTGAAATGAAACGACTATCACAATCTGAACAATGTTTCGAATAGATTGAAGGGGAACAACAGCAAAATATGACTTGGCAGCTGAAGCACAGGTCCTAGTCCAGGCACATGTCATCTCGTCTGGACTACTGCAACTCTGCTGGCTAGGCTACATGCCATGAACTCATCTAGAATGCTGCAGCACCCTGCGTTTCAACCTGCCCAAGGTCTCCCATGTCACTCTGCTCCTTTGCAATCTCCATTGGTTCCCAGTAGCAGCTTGCATCCAATTCAACACCTTGGTTTTTGTCAAGGGAAACCGCTCCTCCCTACCTCCAGTAAGAGATGGGTATTTGAATTACTTTTGAGTATTTTATCATTTTGTATTTGAAAGGCCTGGGAAAGAATGTATGTGATTTGTAACAAGATACTTCAGAACATTTACAAAATACTTTCTACCATTTTTTATAGAGGTTCCGATTTTGTGGCTCCCATTACCCCAAATGTAATGCATTGGTATCAGAAGTCTTATGGCAGTATCCATTGAGGCCATTAGAGGTGTTGATGGATGAGGGGAGGAGCTTGAAAGACAGTTGAAACAGGGATGCACCTCCAGAGCGAGGATCGTGCAGTGAATTTGGTCCACAAGGGACTCGGCTTTTGTATTTTAAATAAAATATTTATTTTATTTGGCACCAGTATTCTGATAATTTGTTTGGGGGGTATTTTGTAACAATATACATTTTGATGTATCTTTGCCCATCTCTGCCTCGGCTCAAGCACTCTGTTCAGCAATCTGTGGACACTTGGCTTCCCCACCCTTCATCCCAACCACAGCTCTTGTCTGTCCTGGCACCTCAGTGGTGGTAGGACAACATAGTCCCTTGATTTGTGCCCTCTATTGACAGAGAATTTGGTACTGCAAGGTTGATGCTCCGCTGTATACCACCATGTGACAAGAAAATGTAATAGAGTGGAACTTCTCTGCATAAAGGTTATCTGACTGAACAGCTCAAGTGAGTCAGAGAAGAACACCATCATAACATATGAGGACAAAGCCGTGACTGCATGCTAGCAGTGCATCCAGAGCCATCCAGTAGCTAGCCATAAGCATGCTGCAGGCATGATGGGTCTCGAATATTTTATACATTTGGTATACCGGGGAATCAAAAGGTCAACAGTGTGCCAATCTGGCACTTCGGTCAATGCATAGCTGCCATTCACATGCCCTCACAGTGGCAGCTACGTGCGAAGTTAACTTTTGCCCAGTGCATCCATCCATCCCATCCTGCTGGTGTCCAGAGGACATAATTCCATAGAGATTTGGGCTGGCTGTCATTCAACTGTGGTTAGCCAAGGCTATAAGGAGAGAGGGGTTTTCTTTTCGATAACTTGGCTGGCTTATTCAGGCATCCAGGTGGACGACTAAATACACATTGGAGGAGGTTGATTGGTGGTCCTGAAGCACAAGACTATTTGCGCCACGTCTCAGAATGCAAAACCTTGGGGAATTCCTCTGGGCAGTTTCTTAGCATAAGTGAGGTCCACAAATCTGTCACTGTCTGACAGAGATAAGAACATGCCATAAGCTCGAAATGTCTCCAATAGAGCCATCAAATTGGATCCTTTTCTATAGCTCAATTGTTGTCAAGGAGGGCAGTCATGTGTATGCGATCAGAGGATCACTGGTTTGACCCGGTTTGGGGACGGTGGAGGAAGCTATACTGTTAGCAGTACACTGATGTCAGTATCATGAGCATCAATACTGTTTCATTTCGTTACCAATTACCCTTTGGTGAGGGAAGCTATGCAAAATGGAGTCAACCAAACATGCAAGTAACCATCATTGACACAGGTCATTTAGTGACTCATGGGCATGATTGCAAATGCGGTTTAACATTACATTAGAAGTATGCCGGAACTCTTTGAAACAAATAACCCACAATAAGAAGGTTAACAATTTAGGTAAGAAAAAAATGCATTAAATACAGGCCTATAGGTGGGATGCATTTGTTTTCCATGGACAAGCAGGGTCACTAAGTGAATCACCTAAATTACAAGGAACCGAGTTGTGTTTATTAGAAGTCTCTAATTTAGCCTGTCTGAGTCACTCTCAGCGGTATTATTTAAATGGCCGGTTATCCTTCCTGCTGTTTTACCACATAAAGGAAAATACAAGTTTACATATTTTTCAAGGTCACTTTTCCCATTACTGTGCAGGCTCAGAGATGGGTTGTTGAGAAATCTGTTTCATCTGCCAATTAAATATTGAGAATTCCAGAGGGAGATTCTTCTGTCATCATTCAGTCAATACGTCCCTATACGTTTGCTTTGGTAATGTAAGTTCCTGTACTTTCTAAGCCAATATAGCTTCTTAAATTTAATTCAGAAAGTGAGACAGAGATCCCACAACACACAGGTGTAAAAATGTGAGCAAGAGTTCGGCTACAGGCCTACTCTCCATATTCCTACGCTGCGATCCATAACGTACTCACACGGCAGTGGGAAGAGAGACGAGCTGTTAAGTCATTTTTCCCATTCATTCCTTTCCTTTAAAAGAAACCACAAAACCAGACTTTTCTTTTTTTTTTGCTGACTCGACGTTCTTTTTCCTTGGATGCAAAGCCTGGGCAAATAACTGTGCTTGTCTCACTTACAGTACGAAGCGGACTGCCCTGGCCAAACCTCTGGCTAGTCATACTCCCAGTTGATGATGGTATTGCATTGGCCAAGGGAGGATATGGATGACCATGAATGAGGTAATGATGTATTTATATGACACGTGACACATCATTTCTCTTGTCTCGGCGGCTGGTGGTGATGATAGTTTTTCCAGCAGATTGAATCCTGTGAGGATTCACTGGGAGGAAATGGACACCAGTGGATATAACATGTCAGCGGTGGTGTTTGGAAGAATATATACATTGGGGTTTTACACATACACACACGGTTGAGCCTCAGAGTCAAACAGACGATGATTCATGACAGACCACCCCTATGGCAGTCTGCGGCAGAACTAACAGTATCCTTTGTTCATAGTGCAGAGAGTATGGGTACAGAGAAAATGGGCTATTTAAAGTGGACAGACAAGGCAAGCTAGGCACTGAAACAAAGACACACACGCCAACAGAAAACTGACAAGTTAATAGCTAAAAAGACTCACAGAAAGCCACTCGACAAAAAGCCAGGGAGCACAATACAAACCATTGAGCGAGCGGAGAACTGTTGAGCAAGCGGAAGAGATGATGAGATCTGGAGACGGGATGTCTTTAGATGAGGTGTTTGATCAAATCAAATGTTATTGGTCTCACATGTTTAGCAGATATTATTAGCTAAATGTTTGTGTTTCTAGCCGCAACAGTGCAGCAATATCTAACAAGTAATATCTACATTTCACAACAACACACACAAATCTAAAGTAAAGGAATGGAATTAAGAATATATACAGTTGAAGTCGGAATTTTCTATACACTTAGGATTGGAGTCATTAAAACTATTTTTTCAACCACACCACAAATGTCTTGTTAACAAACTATAGTTCTAGCAAGTCGGTTAGGACATCTACTTTGACACAAGTAATTTTTCCAACAATTGTTTACAGACAGATTATTTCACTTATAATTCACTGTATCACAATTCCAGTGGGTCAGAAGTTTACATACACTAAGTTGACTGTGCCTTTAAACAGCTTGGAATATTCCAGAAAATTATGTCATGGCTTTAGAAGCTTCATATTGGCTAATTGACATCATTTGAGTCAATTGGAGGTGTACCTGTGGTGTGCCTTCAAACTCAGTGCCTCTTTGTTTGACATCAAGGGAAAATCTAAAGAAATCAGCCAAGACCTCAGAAAAAAAACTGTAGACCTCCACAAGTCTGGTTCATCCTTGGGAGCAATTTCCAAACGCCTGAAGGTACCACATTCATCTGTACAAACAATAGTACGCAGGTATAAACACCATGGGACCACACAGCCGTCATACCGCCCAGGAAGGGGACGCGTTCTGTCTCCTAGAAATGAACGTACTTTGGTGCGAAAAGTGCAAATCAATCCCAGAACAACAGCAAAGGACCTTGTGAAGATGGAGGAAACAGGTACAAAAGTAACTATATCCACAGTAAAACGAGTCCTATATCGACATAACCTGAAAGGCCGCTGAGCAAGGAAGAAGCCACTGCTCCAAAAGCGCCATAAAATAGCCAGACTACGGTTTGCAACTGCACATGGGGACAAAGATCATACATTTCGGAGAACTGTCCTCTGGCTTGATGAAACAAAAATAGAACTGTTTGGCCATAATGACCATCATTATGTTTAGAGGAAAAAAGGGGAGGCTTGCGAGCCAAAGAACACCATCCCAACTGTGAAGCACGGGGTGGCAGGATCATGTTGTGGCGGTGCTTTGCTGCAGGAGGGACTGGTGCACTTCACAAAATAGATGGCAACATAAGGAAGGAAAATTACGTGGATATATGGAAGCATCATCTCAAGGCATCAGTCAGGAAGTTAAAACTTGGTCGCAAATGGGTCTTCCAAATGAACAATGACCCCAAGCATACTTCCAAAGTTGTGGCAAAATGGTATTGGAGTGGCCATCACAAAGCCCTGACCTCAATCCTATCAAAAATTTGTGAGCAGAACTGAAAAAGCGTGTGCGAGCAAGGAGGCCAACAATCCTGACTCAGTTGCACCAGCTCTGTCAGGGGGAATGGGCCAAAATTCACCCAACTTATTGTGGGAAGCTTGTGGAAGGCTACCCAACACGTTTGACCAAAGTTACACAATTTAAAGGCAATGCTACCAAATACTAATTGAGTGTATCTAAACTTCTGACCCATTGGGAATGTGATGAAAGAAATAAAAGCTGAAATAAATCATTCTCTCTACTATTACTCTGACATTTCACATTCTTAAAATAAAGTGGTGATCCTAACTGACTTAAGACAGATCATTTTTACTGGGATAAAATGTCAGGAATTGTGAAAAACTGAGTTTAAATGTATTTGGCTAAGGTGTATGTAAACTTCCGACTTCAACTGTAAATATTTGGACGAGCAATGTCGGAGCGGCAAAAACTAAAATACAGTAGAATATAATAGAATACGGTATATACATCAGATGAGTAATGCAACATATGTAAACATTATTAAAAGTGACTAGTGTTCCATTATTAAAGTGGCCAGTGATTTCAAGTCTACGTATATAGAGCAGGAGCCTCTAACGTGCAATCGATGCCTATTTAACAGTCCGATGGCCTTAAGATAGAGGCTCTTTTTCAGTCTCTCGGTCCCAGCTTTGATGCACCTGTACTGACATCGACTTGTGGATGATAGAAGGGGTGAACAGGCAGTGGCTCGGGTGGTTGTTGTCCTTGATCTTTTAGGCCTCCCTGTGACATCGGATGCTGTAGGTGTCCTGGGGGGCAGGTAGTTTACCGCCGGTGATGCGTTGGGCAGACAGCACCAACTTCTGGAGAGCCCTGCGGTTGAGGGCAGTGAAGTTGCTGTATCAGGCGGTGATGCAGCCCGGCAGGATGCTCTCAATTGTGCATCTGTAAAGGTTTGTGAGGGGTTTAGGTACCAAGCCAAATTTCTTCAGCCTCCTGAGGTTGAAGAGGAGCTATTTAGCCTTCTTCACCACACTGTCTGTGTAGGTGGACCATTTCAGATCGTCAGTGATGTGTAAGCAGAGGAATTTGAAGATTTCCATCTTCTCCACTGCGGTTCCGTTGATGTGGATAGGGGGGTGCTCCCTCTGCTGTTTCCTGAAGACCACGATCAGCTCATTTGTTTTGTTGACGTTGAGTGAGAAGTTATTTTCCTGGCACCACACTCCCAGAGCCCTAACATCCTCCCTGTAGACTGTCTCGTCATTGTTGGTAATGAGGCCCACTACTGTTGTGTCGTCTGCCAACTTGATGATTGAGTTGGAGGCGTGCGTGGCCACACAGTCATGGGTGAACAGGAAGTACAGGAGGGGGCTGAGCCATTGAATTGTGACTCCACTTTGTCTCTGTATTGACGTTTTGCCGGTTTGATTGCCTCACGGAGAGAATAACTGCACTGTTAGTATTCGGCCATATTCCCAGTCACCTTGCCATGGTTAAATGTGGTGGTTAGCGCTTTCAGTTTTGCGCTAATCCGCCATCTATCCATCTGCCATCTATCCACTGTTTCTGGTTAGGGTAGATTTTAATAGCCACCATGGGTACATCTATGTATTTCCTGATAAACTCAGTCATCGTATCCATGTATTCATCTATATTATTCTTAGAGGCTACCCGGAACATATCCAAGTCTGCGTGATCAAAACAATCTTGAAGCAGGGATTCTGATTGGTCAGACCAGTGTTGAATAGTCCGTAGCACGGGTACTTCCTGTTAGAGTTTCTGCCTATAGAAAGGGAGGAGCAAAATGGAGTAATGATCAGATTTTCCTGAAGGGAGGGCGGGAGAGGGTCTTTGTGACGGAAAAGTCTGTAACTGGCCACGGGCAGCGTTTGGTACACTAACACACACACACTCAGCGCGCCTCCCTGCTCCGTTATCAGCTCCGTTAACAATGTAGGTCGTCACACAAGTTAACTTCCCTATCTTAGTACATACATTTCATACTTTATTCTTATCTCCCGTCAGTAACAGTTTAAAGAATATACAGACAAGCGTTCATGTTTAATTTAAGCAACACATTGTAGTTATCAATTTTATAGGCAAGCGCGTTGTTTGTTTGGTTCTGTTCCTCTCTTTCCATCTCTGTAGCTTCCAGGTATGCTGGGATAAGGACCAGAGCTACGGTAATCAGGCTGGCTTTGTCGTGCCTGAACCGAATGGCTTGTTCATGTGAATGGGCATATTGGAAGACTCCATGTCAGTAGGGATGGGAATTTGTGTTATGTTGGTGTGTGTTATATTGGTGTATTGTATCATGAGAAACGTGTTGCAATGTATATAATTCATTATGTTTAGATGAGTGGAAAATGTAGGCTTTGATGAATTAGTGCTGGGTATGTTCTGATGGGAGGGGCTTCCCCTACAAAATGAGCCTCTCAGTTCAAGGGGGGAACTATTTTGGATTGAGCTGTTGATGGGGCAGCATTGTTTTAAAGCTGTCCCCATAATGTATACTTTGGATGGCAGTACTTTTGTTTTTCTTCCGGATTCACTAAACAATAAACACCCTTGCATATAAGTACTTTTATGGCTCAGCCATCTTTTTATTTGATAGAGGTTAGGTTTTTCAGTTTATCCTTCTGGCCTACTCTACGTGACAGTTTTGTAGGCATTTTGTTGAGTAGCAGTGGGCCAATGTTCTCGGAGCGAGTGCTACAGTCAATGTTTTGGGAGATCTTCGGAAACGTTTTCCTCAGATTAGCTTTGTTAAAATCCCCGGCTCCAATAAATGCGGCCTCGGGATAGGTGGTTTCCAGTTTGCATAAAGTCCAGTGTAGTTCCTTGAGGGCCGTCGTGGTATCGGCTTGAGGGGGAATATACACAGCTGTGACTATAACTGAAGAGAATTCTCTTGGGAGGTAATATGGTTGGCATTTGATTGTGAGGTATTCCAGGCCGGGGTGAACAAAATGATAAGTTTCTGTATGTTATCACATTCACACCATGAGTAGTTAATCATGAAACATACACCCCCGTCTTCTTCCCAGAGAGATCTTTATTCCGGTCTGCGCGATGAACTGAGAACCCAACTGGCTGTACGGACTCAGACAGTATATCCCGAGAAAGCCATGTTTCCGTGAAACAAAGTATGTTACAGTCCCTGATGTTTCTCTGGAAGGAGATCCTTACACTGAACTCGTCAATTTTATTATCCAGACACTGAACATTTGCGAGTAATATACTCAGAAGCGATGGGTGGTGTGCGCGCCACCTGAGTCGGAGTCCGAATACCTCTGCTCCACCGGCAGTGTTTTGGATCAGCCTCTGGAATCAGTTCAATTGCCATGGGGGGTACGAACAAAGGATCAAATTCAGGAAAGTTCTATTCCTGATCGTAATGCTGGTGAGTTACCGCCGCTCTGATATCCAAAAGTTATTTCCAGTTGTATGTAATTAACCCCCAAACAATTCTGGGCTAATAATGTAAGCTATAACACATAAAAAATATAAAAAATCTGCAAAGTTGCTTCGGAGCTAGAAGCACGGCTGCCCTATCTGTCTGCGCCATTTTATCACCAGGGAGCATCAACTAATCTAAGCATCAACTGGATCGACAGTATAAATTGAAGAAATGGATGTATCCATATTACACTACACCTTTGCAGCTGCTATTTTAAAATTATGCAAATTAACAAGTAGGATGGCACAGTGACAAAAGAAACAGACTTATGAAGATTGCTTTTCAGTTGAATAAGGACAACTGTAGGTTTTCCACTATTGACCGACAGAATATTATTACACGTCTGTAAAATAAAATGTAAAGATGAATCAATTATAAATCATGGACTTTCAACAGTTCAGTACATCAGTATTGTTATTTTTTGGGGGTGGGCTTTTCCCTTCTTGACCATCATATAAAACCTGTATGAGTACTTTGTACACCACCCTGTGGTAAGTTTGAATGTCACATATCCAGCTTCCAACAGAGTCAAATGAGGTGACTGGGCATATAAGATGACGAACCCTAATCAAATGAGGCGAGTGTGGTCCTATTGAGAAGGCGTCCAGCTCCTCGCCACTCCCTTGCTAAGGATTTCCTTCTGGACTATGTCCATTACTTGGTCCTTCGCCTCTTTTCTTCAGACGGATTGAAAAGAGACCCAGACATTTGTCTTAAAGCTTAAAATGGCATTATTACACCCTGGCCCAAAGTAGTATAACTCATTTGAACATATAAATGGCCAAAGTGGCGGTGAGCTTTCCCAAGAAGAGTAATGACTTAAGGTATTTTCTACTTCATCTTCCCAAACCCTTTTACAAGAAAGGCTGGCAACTACATATATTTTCCTGGCTCTGCGTTTGCTGCAGCTCGAACTTTAGAGTCTTGACGTCTTTCTCCTGAACTCTGATTTCAACTCGTCTGTCAAATTCTGAGCGCTCTATTTGTCAAAATGTCCCTCAAAAGCCACGCCGTCCTGCAAAAGTAAAAACCTGTTTAAAAAGCTTGAACTAGTTGCTGATGGTGCAGTTCTGGTAACAACGAGACGTCATTGCAGCTTTACACATATTCATCAGGTCTCAGACATAAGTTCACTTGGGGATGCTTTGACAAGACCACTTGTTCAACATCTGAATGGATAACTAAAGTAGCCAATTCTATAACAAATGCAGATGTAGTATTTACCTCATGCATGGACCTGCTCAATTTGTAGCACAGAAACATTAGGATTACTTCTATTGTTCATTTGTATGTCCCACTATCTAGGAAAACTCAAAGTCAAATCAAGAACAGGATTGTAGATTACTTAGACATTTATTTATGATAAAAACAAACCAAAACATTTGAGACAAACTCTGAAAGCATCATAAATAGTGACTGCTGCTGAATTTATGCCTGACAGAGGACCTGAAATGCAGTTACATCTCTATGTGCGCATGAAGATTCCCATCACGTTACTGTACTCACTCAACCCATTTCTGATATCCATCTGGACTGAGCGATGTGGAACATTTCTTTAATACACAGATATAGGCCTACTGTAGGTCCATAAAGAGCATTCAGTAGGGATACCGTGGATGCAACGCCCCAACCCAACCCGTGGCTGTGTGGCCCAGACACCAGAGGGTCTTCCCCCTCAGTACCAGTAGGTCTTCCGGTTCCTCCTGGGTTCCTCGATGCCCAGTTTCTCCATCACCTCCTCCTCCAGAGTCTTGAGGGAGGGCGTGTAAGTCTTCTCCAGGGTTTCCTCCGGACTGGTGTCCTTGGGGCCGTCTGGGATGGCAGACACCAACCAATAAGGGGATTCCAAAATTAGGGGGGGGGGGGGGGGTCAAATCAGAAGAAAGGGTATACTTACACTATGTACACAGCATGTAGCTGACCCAACTTACCTAACTTCCAGTCTATCATATGGTACACATCACCCTAGTAATTGTTTTGTGATTGCCTGTTACGAAAATGCACTGACGAAGGAAAAAGTTTGTTGGCTTGATTGAACCATATTATGCAGTAAATGTGAGCGATTTGTTTAAATGGCGAGCCCTGTTATCGTAGTGTGTGATCGGTCACCTTTTTGTGATATTGCGATGATTTTACTGTTTTATGCGGTAATTGATCAAATTTGCAGAGAATCGTTGACTTGGCAAAAAAAAAAAAATCTAAAATGCCATCGCAAAAATCATGGAGGGACTGCAAAATGATCCTAATCATAGGCCAAATTCTGACTAGAGACGCAGGAAACTTAACTTCAGCACAACTCTCACATTGCTATAATATAATTATTTAAAGGCCCAGTGGAGTCGAAATTAAGATTTCCTGTGTTTTATTGTGTAATAACAGCTGATGAAACTAACACTGTAAAAGTATATATATTTTTTTGGTTTTGTTATCAGTGTTATTTTCTGATAGTTTCTGGTTGAAAATACAATCGACACAGGACCTTCTAATTAGTAGGTTTTGCATGGGTGGAGTTATGGCCTGTCTGTTGATTTCACAAGGTGGTATATGTTAAATGCCCAGTGCTGGACAAAATGTGATTTATACTGTGTGCTATATACAGTGCCTTGCGAAAGTATTCAGCCCCCTTGAACTTTGCGACCTTTTGCCACATTTCAGGCTTCAAACATAAAGATATAAAACTGTATTTTTTGTGAAGAATCAACAAGTGGGACACAATTATGAAGTGGAACGACATTTATTGGATATTTCAAACTTTTTTAACAAATCAAAAACTGAAAAATTGGGCGTGCAAAATTATTCAGCCCCCTTAAGTTAATACTTTGTAGCGCCACCTTTTGCTGCGATTACAGCTGTAAGTCGCTTGGGGTATGTCTCTATCAGTTTTGCACATCGAGAGACTGAATTTTTTTCCATTCCTCCTTGCAAAACAGCTCGAGCTCAGTGAGGTTGGATGGAGAGCATTTGTGAACAGCAGCTTTCAGTTCTTTCCACAGATTCTCGATTGGATTCAGGTCTGGACTTTGACTTGGCCATTCTAACACCTGGATATGTTTATTTTTGAACCATTCCATTGTAGATTTTGCTTTATGTTTTGGATCATTGTCTTGTTGGAAGACAAATCTCCGTCCCAGTCTCAGGTCTTTTGCAGACTCCATCAGGTTTTCTTCCAGAATGGTCCTGTATTTGGCTCCATCCATCTTCCCATCAATTTTAACCATCTTCCCTGTCCCTGCTGAAGAAAAGCAGGCCCAAACCATGATGCTGCCACCACCATGTTTGACAGTGGGGATGGTGTGTTCAGGTGATGAGCTGTGTTGCTTTTACGCCAAACATAACGTTTTGCATTGTTGCCAAAAAGTTCAATTTTGGTTTCATCTGACCAGAGCACCTTCTTCCACATGTTTGGTGTGTCTCCCAGGTGGCTTGTGGCAAACTTTAAACAACACTTTTTATGGATATCTTTAAGAAATGGCTTTCTTCTTGCCACTCTTCCATAAAGGTCAGATTTGTGCAATATACGACTGATTGTTGTCCTATGGACAGAGTCTCCCACCTCAGCTGTAGATCACTGCAGTTCATCCAGAGTGATCATGGGCCTCTTGGCTGCATCTCTGATCAGTCTTCTCCTTGTATGAGCTGAAAGTTTAGAGGGACGGCCAGGTCTTGGTAGATTTGCAGTGGTCTGATACTCCTTCCATTTCAATATTATCGCTTGCACAGTGCTCCTTGGGATATTTAAAGCTTGGGAAATCTTTTTGTATCCAAATCCGGCTTTAAACTTCTTCACAACAGTATCTCGGACCTGCCTGGTGTGTTCCTTGTTCTTCATGATGCTCTCTGCGCTTTTAACGGACCTCTGAGACTATCACAGTGCAGGTGCATTTATACGGAGACTTGATTACACACAGGTGAATTGTATTTATCATCATTAGTCATTTAGGTCAACATTGGATCATTCAGAGATCCTCACTGAACTTCTGGAGAGAGTTTTCTGCACTGAAAGTAAAGGGGCTGAATAATTTTGCACGCCCAATTTTTCAGTTTTTGATTTGTTAAAAAAGTTTGAAATATCCAATAAATGTCGTTCCACTTCATAATTGTGTCCCACTTGTTGATTCTTCACAAAAAAATACAGTTTTATATCTTTATGTTTGAAGCCTGAAATGTGGCAAAAGGTCGCAAAGTTCAAGGGGGCCGAATACTTTCGCAAGGCACTGTATATTTCCACTCTAGAGTGGTTTGAAAAGGCCACCTGCAATTTCAGCCTGTTTTGGTGGGATGGAGTTTTGGTTAATTAGTTAATAGACCAATAAGAAAGACCTCTGCCAACAACAGCTAGTTTTCCCCTTCCCACTCATATCGCTCCCAAACATTCCTAGCAAAATTCTTGCTTGAGAAATTGCTCTTTGCTAAACATTTTAATTGAAAATCATTACAGTAAGTTACTTAATTGTTACTCAGAAATGACTTGATACGGAGATGAAAAAAAATAGCTGCATTGGGCCTTTAAAGGGGCAATCGGAAGTTGCTACCAAATTCTTTTTTATTCTTCAAAATATAACTTATCAATGCCTCATGAGCTTAGTTCAACTGGCATACCCTATCAGAACCCCAAAGGTAAGCTTGTTTTACTCCAATGTTTGTAAACAAAGTAAAATGTGAACAAACATTTACATAAAGACATTTTTTAAACTAGAACATTGATATCATGGACAGTTTGCATCCATAACTCTGAAGAAATTTGAGTGGTGACATTCCTCCAGTCCCATCCCTCAGCTTTTACCAAAACGGTGGTGGGGAATAAGCTTTGTTATTGTTTCAACTGCTGATTACCGCTTTAAACAAATAAAGGCGTTCCTTAAACATCATCCAGACCAGCTTGTGTCCTGCTTTTCCACTCACTCATCTTCACCCACATTTTTGACAAGCTTGACTCTCATTCACAAAAGCTCCCTCTCAACCTCAATCCATCTAGATTTCTTTGCCCCTCCTCTAGCCTCTCTTCCTCCCTCCCCAAACGCAGACTCACCCTTCCACTGCTGCGGTACGATGCCGTCTCTGCGCTGGAACACTGGTTTGGGGACAATGCGGCCCGTCCTGAGGGAGACGCGCACCTTCTCCCCCTCCTCTGTGAACCTCCACTCCACCTCAGTGGGTTTCCTGTTGGAGCAAGACAGGAGTCAGGTTTGGTATCAAACTCAGGACTAAAGTAGTCAGGATCAGTCAGGATTCAAGTCAAAGCATTCACTAATCATAAACTATTTAAATAAAATAGAAATGTGGGTGCATCTGTGTACAAAAATCCTACTTATTGCACCTTTAAATCCAAGCCCTGCACATAAAATCTACTGAAAATCTAAACTAAATCCAAAACTAAACTCTGAGCATGGACACAAACCCTGGTTCTGGATAGCTACTGGGTGAGCAGGTTATTGTTCCGCTTCTTTTTTTGCATTGGTGTTTTCTGCACCACTCTGTGGTAAAGATCTGAAAACCATGAGACTTTTCCACTGAAGCCCTGTTTAACTGAATCAGTTGTTTCAGTTTTGGGCTGTTACCAAAGCCTGCACACCCAGAAACAGGTTTGGTGATCATGGGCTTAGACAAATGTTAGAATCTGGACCTCCCCATAATGCACTGGGACTCACCTGTCAGTAGGGTCGACAAGTGAGATGTCTCGGATTAGAAGGGGAGCCTCGCTGGCAATATAGGTCCCCCGGTAATCTGCAGTTTTCCCAATGTACCTGAAATGCTAAAATTGAGAAATACTGCGTTCATTTAATCTATTCAAACATTGCAGAGACAACAGAACTTCAATTGCAGTTGAAATCAATGTCCATTGTTTGTAATGCAGCCTAAAAAGGGCCATATTCTTTTTTAATAATATAAAGTGGGGTTCAACATCATAAATACAGTATTTGTTAACAGAAACATACCATACTTGTTTATCATCATAGTCCAAAACATGACAATGGATTCTCACTAAATTCACTGTAATGATGCTAGCAAAATAAATTGCTGGATGGCATTAAGTCTAGTTTGTGAGTTGCTCTTAAAATAGGATCCTATGGTTCTAGCGATGAAACCGGGCCCTGGTCTTTGCTTTTGCAACTGTAGCTTGGCCTGTGAAGCCATTGAGAAGGCTACCCAGATTCAAAGACAGTGCACTAGAAACCGGTATGATAAAAATATTAGAAGGTAGCCCATCGAGCATTTATGAAGCTCCTCATTGGTAGTAGGGACAGTTTTCTAAAACGCTCAAATAAATATGTGACTACAACAACCATAGCTGACACTATATCAAGTGGGTTATACAGTATGTAAACAAAATAGTATACAACTGTTGGGTGTTTATACTGAATGTAGTGTATGAATGTCTTCTCTGTTATGGAACTGGTAAACATATCCCCTCTGACAACGATGACTAGGATTCTTACCGTGTTCAGCCCGTCCAGGATGACCCAGTTTCTGTGTCTGAAGACCTGGGCCACTTTGCCCTGCTTTCCTTTGTCTTTCCCTGAGAGAATCTCAACCTGGTCAAGGTGGAACACCAGTTTAGAATATCAAAGCATCAAAACATTAGGCTAATGGCTGAATAAACCTTGACAGTGACACTCCCTTTTCAGCCCTACATCTCATTATCGTAACCTTCCATGTGTTGCTTTTATAGAAAGGAATTGATCAACTCAATGGTTTGCCTAACAATTTGTTTGTGTCTAATAACTGTTATATCTGCAAAATAATTAGGCATATAACTGCAATACCAGTGTTTAGAGGGAAGCATAACATTTTCAGTGCATAATATTTATTATAAATTATCAAGTTTGTGGTATATGGCCAATATACCACCAATATACCACAGCAAAGAGCTGGCACTCCGCTGCATCGAGCATAAGAACAGCCCTTAGCCGTGATATATTGTCCATATACCACACCGCCTCGTGCCTTATTGCTTAAATATTCCATATCTAAAAATCTTCATTGTCCTTTTGGCATGACCACTTACTGTGTCCCCTTTGAAAACAGACCAGTCCTCATAAGCTATGGGCTCAATGAACACCTTTCTTCTCTTCTTGCCTGGTGGGTTCAATCTCTTGGCTGCTATGGTCCATGGCCGACTTGTGCCGTAGCGGTAGTCTTTAGGGAAGGCAGCCTTAGCGGCCATCGACAGTATGGCTGTTAAGCGCATTTTTCTGGAGGGAAAAAAAATTAAAACAGAATTTTACTTAATTGGTGTGTGCGGTTTGTAAAAATCAGAGGGAGGCAAAGAGAAGTCATTATCTTTCAACATTTACTACTCAACAGCCTAATTATTGATGCCCATACAGTATAGCAACCATATAATTAGGATCTCTATGATAGTGACAGTATAGATAGCTTGCTGGATACATAGATGAAATGTGCTGATCAGCAAATTCTCCTGTGATGTAAAGTTGATTATAAAATAGATACAAATAATGTAAGTATACACTGTATGAATAACTGTGTGCATTGTCATGATGTTTTATTGACACAAATGCAACACTGATATTGACAGAGCCATCATTTTCATCACTGGTCAGTTAGATGCTGGATAACATTGGCTATGCTAGCTAGAATGGTAATCGTTCTTCTGGCTATAGCAAAACACACCTGCAATTTCTGGTTAGTAGTACGTTGCCAAGCGTATATGTAGCTAGTTAGCTTAATTTTAGTAGCTAACCCGAAAAAAACTAGAGCTAGCAATGTAGCTAATTGTTGTGACATTTTGTTGACATTTCGCTAACGTTAGTTAGCTTGAAAAGAGAGATGCATGCCGAGGATTCAAGGAAGATTGAAAGTCAATCGTCTCCACAATACAGAAAACGCAACTAAAATAGATAGCAAACCAATGCATATAACATACATTTCCAAATGATCAATCAGAAAATTGCATTTACCCCTTCTCGTTTTCAATGTCACATGCGTAAATCGTTCCACTTTGACCCCTACTACTTCTTTAGGGGTTGTAATTAGTTTACTGGATCTCTACCGCCATCTATCGTACGGGTGGAGTGATGAATATGTGCCACAGTCAGGTGAATGAGGAATGACAGCCAAACGAAATCACCTGCAGACGCCCAAGTCACAAACTGACATGGGCTCGGGGTCATTAATAGTAGTCTATGAGCCATCCCCCCAAATCTGGGAGTTTTCTGTTACCTCTTTTTCTTTCACCCGCCATCCCAGGACTTTTACCCTATGACAAACATTGTCAGTATAAAACAAATGACATAATTCAATCATAAATGGAATGCTTAGATTCACCGCTATCCATCAGACACATTTTCAGGAATGTTCAGTTCAACAGAACTTTGACATTTGACCCCTCCCTAGGGTACATATCAGAAGACCTGATACATTTGAAACTGTGTTCTGAAAGGTCATGAAATGATATAAATAACAAACTTTGAATGCACTAGCTACAACTATTGTTGAAAAATCTCGCAAATTGTGCCATTGACATTAGAATGTTGGAAACTCAGACATCTATGTTGTGGGGGCAACTATGTTTTTGAAAACTTTAGTGGTAGAAGGACGAAATTGCACACACAGCTAGAATCACAGGATTAATCCCACAGAAGCCTTTTTCCAATAGAGCCACCAAACAACTTATTGGATACATTTTGCCTGACCATGCCTGTATGAAATATAATTGTAGTATCCACAATTATATCTTAAAATGTTAATTGTGATGAAGAATACACAACCAAATGATCCAGGTCTGCCAGATATAGAAATATGTCAAATTATTCACAGAATTGTGTTAAGAATGTGCACAAAAAGCTGTTTGAATCACACATTTCTTCATTTCATGTAAAAATGGAGAAGTACATGTGAATAGTCATGGATGTGAGTGGATACAAATTCTATACAATGTTATCCTATTAAAAGGTTATTGTGGTTATTATGACAGTTTGATGTTGTAGTACCTCCAAATATGTCCCTGTTCACAGGATGGATTGCAGAACTAAATAGTTGAAGCTCCTTTCGTCATGCCTTTAGTCAAATCAGTAACCTAGTGTAGAACAGAAACAACAGCTGTCCTAGAGGTCAAGTCTATAAAACTACAGCAGCAGTCAAACTCATAGGATAACCTATTTAACTCATTCCTGGAATGACAGAAACACTATACATTTATCCATTGATTTAAATTAGTCAAGTGTGTGGCTGTATGTCAAATGTGTTACTAAAGTCCGGCATGGATATAGCCAGATGATGAATCCAAAAAGATGTCATTTGAACTTTCACCCAAAGAAATTCAAATGTAGTGTAGACGCAGAGGTGCTGGCATGTGTACAATAAATACATTCAATTAGAATGAATAAAACACAATAAAGCCTGGAGTCTT
This sequence comes from Oncorhynchus nerka, assembly GCF_034236695.1. Taxonomy (NCBI): domain Eukaryota; kingdom Metazoa; phylum Chordata; class Actinopteri; order Salmoniformes; family Salmonidae; genus Oncorhynchus; species Oncorhynchus nerka. The sequence goes on from NC_088402.1 coordinate 36,479,895, forward strand.
ATTTCCATTGTGATCCTTCTATTTAATGTTATTTCAATTCAATTGAATGAGGTTTTAATGTTATTGACCATTCAGCACTGGAAGCTGTCCCCATACAATTTGCCCAGTTTGTGTCTTGTTCATTTCATACTCTGCTAATTGTCGTAGGCTAGCTTGACAGATTAATATTGAATATATCCAATTTACTGACTTGAACCTTATGTCATGTTTAACCATCACAATAAAATGGTGACAAACTAGTTATTTTATAAATATACAATTGTTTTCACATAGAAATAGAATCCATTTGTATGTTTTCACTCAATGTTCTTTGATGTACACTACATGGCCAAAAGTATGCTCGTCGAACATCTCATTCCAAAACCATGGGCGTTAATATGGAGTTGGTCCCCCCCTTTGTTGCTATAACAGCCTCCAATCTTCTGGGAATGTTTTTTCCCCCACTAGATGTTGGAACATTGCTGTGGAGATTTTCCATTCAGCCACAAGAGCATTAGTGAGGTCGGGCACTGATGTTGGGCGATTAGGCCTGGCTTCGCAGTCGGCATTCCAATTTATTCCAAAGGTGTTCGATGGGGTTAAGGTCAGGGCTCTGTGCAAGCCAGTCAAGTTCTTATACACCAATCTCAAGAAACCATTTCTGTATGGACCTCGATTTGTGCACGGGCGCATTGTCATGCTGAAATAGGAAAGGGATTTCCCCAAACTGTTGCCACAAAGTTGGATGCACAGAATCGTCTAGATGTCATTGTATGCTGTAGCGTTAACATTTACCTTCACTGGAACTAAGGGGACTAGCCCAAACCATGAACAACATCCCCAGACCATTATTACTCCTCCACCAAACTTTACAGTTGGCATTATGCATTGGGGCAGGTAGCGCTCTCCTAACATCCGTCAAACCCAGAATCGTCCGTCAGACTGCCAGATGGCGAAGCGTGATTTATCACATCCAGAGAGTGGCGGTGAACTTCACACCACTCCAGCCAACGCTTGGCATTGCGCATGGTGATCTTAGGCTTGTGCACTTCGTGGCTGAGCCATTGTTGCTCCTAGATGTTTCCCCTTCACAATAACAGCACTTATAGTTGACCGGGGAGCTCTAGCAGGACAGAAATTTCACAAACTGACTTGTTGGAAAGGTGGCATCCTATGATGTTGCCACGTTGAAAGTCAGTGAGCTCCTCAGTACAGGCTAATTGACTACCAATGTTTGTCTATGGAGATTGCATGGATGAGTACTTGATTTTATACACCGGTCAGCAGCAGGTGTGGCTGAAATAGCCAAATCAATTCATTTGAACGGGTGTCCATATATTGTTGGCATGTCGTGTATTACTGTAATGATCACAAGGAAACAAGATAGTTTTATGCTAAATGTATGCGTATAATTTTTGTCAATGCTTTAAAGTTTTATGGTAAATAGTTTTTTCCAATAGTTTCAGGTCCTGGCATAAAAAGAGAATCACTGGATTCCTCTGAGAAGAGTGTCTGAGATTCGGATCTTGTCATTTGTGGCCTCGACTGCAAACAAAGGAAACTGAAATGGTCTATGTTGTACCCTTGCCTTGTAATATTTAAGGTTTTCACACTCTTCTCCATGGTGCCCCTCCTCTATGCTTTTCTCCAGAAATATGTCAAGCATTTTCTGGAGGACAGTCCCTGTCAAGTTGCTAACAATCTGAATACTCCTTCAGTGCAGTACTTCAAACTCTTTTGGACTCGGTTTGCCCTCACAGAATCCAGACTTAATGGTTACCCTTAGATTTCTTCTGTCAAGACCGTCAATTTTTCCATTCGCAATCCGGATGACACCCTCTACAAACTTGAGCCTAGCAGCGGATATGCTTGTTACAGCCTCAAAGCAGGATAGGCTTCAGTAATCTTGCGTAGTGGCCTTGGGTGGGCTGATGCTTTGCTGCAGATAAACAGAAGTGATCATTAACATTTGAAAATACTTGGTCACAGTGAATTGTGTCTCCTCTGTAAATCTACAGAATCCATTTGCAGGTATTTAGATGTAGGAAATAGATTGATGGCACACCCCGGTCTCATGTCACTGAGAAAATACAGCCAAATAGAGTTACGGTTGTCTTCTCTGTGTGTGTACGTACGTGTGTCTGTTAGTGAGAGTGAGTAAGTTTATTACCTGGCATCCTTAGTCGATCTATTGTTGGTGTTTGTACTCTTCTTTTAAGTATCATTATAACAATGTTTTAAGCATCACGTCAGTGCTGCAGATTACCGGATATGACCTACTACTAGAAATCTAGTTTGAATAGCTTGGTGATAAATGGCAAGATTCCAAGACTAATGCTAAACCACAGAAAGAACAATGAGACAGATATTCCACCGGATGTACAAATGTGAAGTATCCGGTTTGCGTTTCCACTCACTACCAAATATGGTAATGTCGCATAAAACTGACCAATCGTGAGCTACAAAAATAGGGCTCGCAACTGCAACCAATCTCGCATATTTACTGCATATTGTTCAAATCAAGCCTGACATCAAACTTTTTCCCTCCTCAGCGCATTTGTGACAAATTGGGCAAAATCATTGCCAGAGCATCTTGTTGGCGTTTCTACTCACTACCAAATATGGTGATGAGAGGAAGTCCACCGACCAGCAGTGGGAGAAGATGGAGCGAGATGGCCGACATTTATTAATTTTCTCATCAATGAAACATTTGATCGCCATACAGTTTTCTGTTTGTAAAACTAGAATCTGTAACAGAGTGGACTGCGTTTTGTAGACTTTACCCTTTGCCAAAGTTTAAAATAAATTGCATTGTTTAGGAGTGCAAGGGCGCATTGAGTTATTGCACACGCGCACTTCACAGAGTAGGAGTTCCCTAACGGAAATATGCAAATAAATGCTAGAATGCACCAATAGGATCTCACTAGCCTGTGCTTGGCCCCGCCCACCTCCTTCTTCTGCCCACTATGATTAATTTACTCCCATTGGACACGACAAGCTCGGGTCTATCTTGGGTTAGTTACAAAAAATCTTTGGCTAACCTTGTATCAGTTGTGTGGCTGTTTCTGTGTAGTGGGTGTCACCCAGTGGATAAATGGGAGAACTTTTAAAGTGACATTCAAAAATGTCATAAATGACCTATCTACAGGATATGGAGCAAGTTCCTGTACTCCCTGCTCACTCGTGACTGCACGACCAGGCACGACTCCAACACCGTCATTAAATTTGCCAATGACACAACAGTGGTAGGCCTGATCACCGAAAAGACAGCCTATAGGGAGGTCAGAGATCTGGCAGTGTGGTGCCAGGACAACAACCTCTCCCTCAACGTGATCAAGACAAAAGGAGATGATTGTGGACTACAGGAAAAGGAGGACCGAGCACGCCCCCATTCTCGTCAACAGGGCTGTAGTGAAGCAGGTTGAGAGCGTCAAGTTCCTTGGTGTCCACACCACCAACAAACTAACATGGTCCAAGCACACCAAGACCGTCGTCAAGAGGGCACGACAAAACCTATTCCCCCTCAGGAGACTGAAAATATTCGGCATGGGTCCTCAAAAGGTTCTACAGCTGCACCATCGAGAGCATCCTGGTTGCATCACTACCTGGTATGGCAAATGTTCGGCCTCCGACCACATGGCACTGTGGAGGGTAGTGTGTACGGCCCAGTACATCACTGGGGCAAGCTTCCTACCATCCAGGACCTCTATACCAGGCAGTGTCAGAGGAATGCCCTAAATATTGTCAAAGACTCCAGCCACTCGTCTCATAGACTGGCAAACGGTACCGGAGCGTCAAGTCTAGGTCCAAGAGGCTTCTAAATAGCTTCTACCCCCAAGCCATAAGACTCCTGAACATCTAGTCAAAAGACTACCCAGACTATTTACAGTGACCCCCCCTCTTTAATAACTCTACCTACATGTACATATTACCTCAAATAACCGGTGGCCCTACACATTGACTCTGTATCGGTACCCCCCATATATAGTCTCGCTATTGTTATTTCATTGCCACTCTTTAATTACTTGTTACTTTTATCTCTAATCAATATATATATATATATATATATATGTTTAACTGCATTGTTGGTTAGGGGCTCGTAAGTAAGCATTTCACTGTAAGTTCTACACTTGTTGTAACCGGCGCATGTGACTATTAATAATTTGATTTGAAGTTCAGTATATTACATCAAGACACTGATGAAAATCAATCTGATCATGTTGAGTCCATTCATCTTATCAGTTCATTGTAGCAAGTCATTAAATGTATTTCTCAAACAAGCCCTTCTGTGTGGCATATGGTACTATGGCTGCGTTTACACAGAAAGCCAGATTCTGATCTTTTGCCCAATTGTTGGTCTTTTGACTGAATTTATGGGACAGAGAATCACATCTTTGTGAAAAACAGTTTCACAACACAGCACAATGGCCAAATTATATTGGAGATTAGCCTGGGGCCATTTTCTCTGTTAAATCCTACTCAACTAAGCTTACATTAATAACATATTACTGTGCAGCTTTAAAATGCTGTAGAAAATCACAGTAGGCCTTAATTCAACACAAATTACAGATATTATTTTTGCACAAATTGAACAGTTTATTTGCAACATTGAAACAGTAAGATACGATTGTATAAAAATAAAGACAACTACTTATTTAACAAGTGGTTTGTGATCTGTACCGAAGACGAGGAGTACCATATATTTGTTTAATAACTATTCGTTTCTCTCATCGTCATCTAAAGCAGCTTAAAATGAACCAATTCTCATAATCTGCTTTCAGTTTCTGAATAGCTGTCTAGCAAAAAAAACATGTTTTCATTCAAAATGCAATTTTGGCAATATCACAGTTTAAGAGATTTGAGGATTTCTGTCCAGTTAATATGCTGACAACACATAAATTATAAAAACTAAAAAGGTCTCGAAACACCAGCATAATCTTGTTCTGGAAGAGGTAAGCCCTACAGTGTCAAATCAACATCATGTTCTCATGGCTTCACAGACCGCAGGATTTTAAAAAATGTGCGTTTTGGGTGAAAGAGAAAAAAGAAGAGTAAATTGGCAGCACAATCAACAGAATGACAACAACAACAAAAAAACAGCAAAATAAATAACAATAGAACATTGTACCATACAACGTGCTACGCTAACTTTCACAATAGCGCTGCATACAAAGACAGTGGTTTAGCAATGTAGACCTGATGCTACAAAAATACTGTTAGAACAAAAAAGGCTGTTGTTTGTGATCCTGCCTGTGATTTGAGTGGACATGTTCCTTAATAGTTAGTCAGGAGCCATTTTTCTTTTTTTTTTGTGGCAGTGTGGCGGCAGTGGTTGTGGCAGTGTAGTGATGCAGTTCATGTACATTCGATAAAATCGGCTTTCTTGGCTATTTCATTAAATACACATAACAGCCTAGTCAATGGAACCTCGTCTCCAAACTACATACAGCACAGTATAATACAGATTATTTATTAAGAGCAGTGAGTCATGTTAATCAGTCTGCACTTTGATTCACACAGGCTGGTATCGTACCAGAAGAAAACAGTGTCCTTTTAGTTGAGTTACCACATCAGGCCATACATACAGTCTTACTCGCTGTCATGACAGTCCACACACAGTGCTGCAGTTAGCCGTGTTCATGTAAAACTCCATGGCTCAAGAGTGACCATGTAAAGGCTACATTGTTCTTAGGTAGAGTAGATATGGTATGTCAATAGTTAGGGTGAGATGTGGTTGACTGTGCTCAGATAGGGGTGTTGGGAAGATGCCCATTGGAGCCCCTCGGTGTGACGTTGCACACAACCCCGTTGGCTTGGCCGTTGTGTGCCATCTGCCCATTCCGCATGCCATTGCTGCATGGCGACTGACCCCCCCGAAGGGCCTCCCGCTCCTGAGGGCCACCCCTCTCCGAGTCCCTTCCTGGGGCGTTGGCCTGGGGCGCCGTCCTGCTGCGGCAGCGCTGCCTCACGCTATACAGCATCATAGTTAGCAGAATACTAACGCAGCACGCTAACAGTACAGACACCACCACCAACTCCTTCAGGTAGGTTTGCCCCAGGAGCAGCTTCTCCCCTCCCCACCCCTCCGCCTCAGTCTCAGTCTCCCCCGACTGCTCCACCCAGAAAGTAAAGTTCCTGCTGGTTCGCCTCGTGGTGACTGGAGTCTCCCTTGCTGGCGCAGTGGGCTCCGGCTTGGTCTGCTTGGGCCCAGTCAAGTGCGGAGTGAGCCATCCTCCTGAACCAGCCTGGGTGGTTGGGGGGAGCGCTGGGCTCTGAGGGCGTGTGGTCGTCATGGCAGTGGCCTGAGGGGTGGGGCTGCTCTTCTGCTTTACCTGGTAGATGGCCAGGTTCTGCTGGAAGCCGTTCTCTGTGGAGAGACACAGGTAGTGGCCCAGGGTGGCAGGCGTGGCCAGGAAGTGCAGGCTTCCATCCTCCAGCTGCAGGTAGAGGTCTGGGGAGAGGCGGCTGTTGGGTCGCTCCCAGTGGCGGTGGGCCAGGCTCGAGGCCTCTGGGCACTGCAGTCGCACCACCTCATTCAGGGACACTGACACCAGCTCGCCTAGGGGAAAGGAGTCTAACAGAAATCAGGAGTCACTGACTGAGGCCCAAGCTTAGACTGAGCCAGATGCTAGTTATGGCAGTTGGCGGCTAAGCTAGCAGCTAGCCCACAAGCAAAGGCTTGAGCACACACACACACACTGCAGTGTGTATCTATGTTTTCATAGGTTGCATGTTTGGTCACAATATTGTTCTGAACGTTCGTTCTGGATTGATGCCCGACTGAGCATTCTACTCAATACATCATCAATGAGCGCTGATTAAGATTTCATCAAAAGAGCATTACGGTGGCTTGGAAATACTATGACATTCAAAAGGAGGCAAATAATTAGTAGGAAAACCTTTTGTCGTCACCAGATTGACTTTAGATGCAGTATAACACTACTTAGCTAGCTAAGATCGAGGGGATCGAGGCCACCGGATTTTACCTAGCTAATGTTAGCATTGCTAGCTATTTTTGACACACTTTGCTAGCCAATGACAACATTGCCATCTGACTAAAGTACATTTGACGACATGATAACGCTGGCAAATGTCATCATATTTTCAGGCACTACAGGGCAATTTAGACAAAATAGTAGTTAGCCTCCATCCAGCATGGCTGGGCTTAGCACCACTTTAGGGCACCACTATGTTGGTGCAACCTATGAACACTATCTAACTATACTAGTCTGACAGGATAAAGTATGAAGATGTGTGATTCTCACCTGCTTTTCCTTTGTGCAGTCCAAATCTGGATCTGGGCGAAACACACGCCTCCTGCACATTCCCTCCTTCTACATCCTGGCCTCTGTAGAAGACGAGATAAACACTGTCAGTTTGTGTGTGGGTGTATTTGTTTACGTGTGAGTTTGTGTGATTTATTCTGTGCGTCGGTCCATGCAAAGTTCCGGTTTACATTCTGGTTAACTCTATAATGATGCATAAATGTACTTAAAAAAAAAATATATATATATAAAATTCACTGTATCAGGGATAGCGTAGCGTACACAGATGTTTTGGCATTGCAGCCTTCTTCACTGTGTAGGTACTAATTATTGTATTATTTTTTAGGTTGGGATTACGATCTTGTCTCATCGCTGCAACACCCCAACGGGCTCGGGAGAGGTGAAAGTCGAGTCTTGCATCCTCCGGGATCGAACCCTAGGCTGTAGTGACACAGCAACACTGTGATGCAGTGTAAATCTTTTTTGAATGGAAAAGATTTGTACCTACACACTGAAGGCTGCAAAGCCGAAACTTCTGTGTAACCATCCCTGATGCAGTGAATATTATTATGTTTTATATATATTTTTTTAAATGAAGTAAGCTTTATGCATCATCTTGGACACATCACTTTTTTGCTTTTTTGAATTCACAGGTTTTAAGCAGCAACTACACTTCTGGGAGAATGCAATGGGCTCTATAACTCTATAATGTTAAAATATATATATATTTTTTTTAAATGATCCAATAAAAGTATCTACTCTACCTACACCCATTAAATGTTATTCTTTTAATTTTTAAATATTATGGGCCAGTTTAAAGTCCACATTAAGCCTTCTCCTGCACTAAGAAGCATGTTCAATGGAGATTATCAATTTAAAAGTGCTTTTTAGTTGAGGAATCAAATCAAATCAAATTGTATTTGTCACATACACATGGTTAGCAGATGTTAATGCGAGTGTAGCGAAATGCTCTCATCTGTACAGGGAATACAGCCCTGAAAGAAAGAAATGAATTCCACAAAATCAAATGCAACAGCCTTTATCCAAATGTCATTTTTAAACACCCAGCTTTAAGTATCATATTCTACTTGCCATGGTACATTCTATAAATCCATTTGATTGGGTTTGTGCCTGCTGGGTGGAGTGGTTGTAATGCAACATGATGGGGTGTGACACTCACGCGTTGTCCTGGATGCTGGTGGCGTGGGTGCAGACTTTGACGGAGGGGTCCCAGCCACAGAAGGGATCCCGGGACAGCACACACTCGGCACAGCTCCAGTAGTGGGAGCAGTTGGAGGACGGGACCCTCACCACGCCTTCTGATGAGCCCACAAACAACACACCCTGTGGGGGTGAAGGATAGCATTAGTGCTAATTCGCTAATATTAGTGTACATGTGAGATAAGGCGAGAAGCATGTTAGCATTAGTATACACTTAATGACTAATGGCACAAACTGATGATTGGGTAGTAATTACGAGAATAATTAATTGAAACTAATCTTGACCATCTTGGTTAAACCAAGGCGCTCGCAACACTGGGGTTGTGGGTATGGGGTTAGGGGTCACGTACTGAATGTAACCCCTTCAACTGATAGTTGCTTTGGATAAAAGTGTCTGCTAAATGAGCATATTTTACTTCAGTCAGAGAACAAAGATTCTCTGCGACATGATGTCCGAAATAACATTTGTCACACTGGAAAGCTGCGTTGTGAAATACACACCCCCATACAGACAGCTTGCCAGCTTATTTCTCTCGCTCGCTCTCGTGCAGTAGGTCCGAGAGAGGGGGCTTATCGGGGTTAAAACCATGTCCTTCTCTACTGTCATGCTGCCTCGGACACAGTCCTGCAAAACCTTACCAGCTTCTGTTACTTTAGCCTACACTGTGGTGTTCAGTGTACACTTAATAGTTCAACGGTCCCAAAAATTTAACAATTTGTATTCGTCATCAGTATTTCATTATGTGTGAAGGCTGTTAGATAAACTTTGAAATATTATATGCAGTGGTAATACAAACGTTTCACAGAGTTTCTGCATGTGCAATTGACTGTGTGTCTATTCCGTGCTAACCAACCACCTCGCACTTCACAGACGGTATGAAGCCAGCAAGTGACACGGACTCCACAGGCCATGTCCATCTGTCAGTCACCAGCAGATGTGACGTGATTGGTTGAGACCTCTGGGCATTCTGGTGAGGTTAGAGAGCAGATGAACCTAGTGCACCCACACATACACAAACATACACTGACCCCTCACCAGGGCCTGCCTGCCCCACCATATGCATCACGCGAAGAACTAGCGTGAAACTCGCTCCACTGTCGCGTGGTTCACTGTGTTATACTTTAATGTGATCTGTTCCTCAGGGGCGAGCAATTGCTTGCCTCGCTGTAAAAGGAACTGACAAGGCCGTCACGCATGAGGTGACCAGATGTTTGGTTGTGGGGAAGGTTGAGGGAAGAGATGACAGGGGCAGTTCATCTAAACAACCTCCTGAGAGCTTTGGCGACAGGGGGATTCACAGTTTGCATCATGCACGGTTGAAGCACTAAAGTTGAGTGCCAGCCGGTTCTGAATTAAAATGTTATGTGACAGCGAGGCAAGGGTAAAGTGGAATGAGTACCTAACTTGAGATGGAGAATACCTAATGACTAGAACGGTACCTTTGATTTGGAAAGCAGGAGGTTCTTCACGGCCTGAGGCTGCTCGAAGACCTGGATCTCCTCAATGATGTGGGCACCCTTCTCCAGCAACACTGCTTTGTGGAGGTAGCCCGATTCTGAAAGCAAGCGTTTGAAAGAAATTACTAACACAGTAATGGTCTGGACATGCATACATGTACTGAGTAATACAGTCATATTTAGGCCGATTCCAGTTCAATTGCCTGCCACACCGAGTTAAATACATGTCCAGTACCTGTGAGCAGGAAGAGAACGGTGAAGTCCTTGCCGTTGGCGGCCTGTACTCTCTGGGAGACCACATGGCTGTAGCGCTGGTCAGGTGACACCATGGTCAGGCTCCGCCCCACAGGGTGTACGCTGTCGTCTGCGAGGAAGTTTTCTTTGATAAAGCGAAGGGTGTTGTCTGAGGCATTGTGCAGGCCACACTGAGACGAGGAAGAGAAATGGGATTGAGCCAGGCACAGCTATTGAGATACATCCAGCTGTGTGCCAATTGGCTGGTATGGCAGTCATCCACAACAATTATGTTAAGGAGTTTGAAGAAAAGGAAAACATTTGCATAAAGAAGACTTCAAAGTCTTAACTCCAATATCACATTTATTATTCCAATGTGTGGAAGTCTATTCTTACTGAACATCAAACCAGGCCATGCTTATGATATAAGGCAGTGGTATTCAAACTTTTTCAACAGGGACCCCATGTTTTACACCAGGATTTCTGGAGACTCAATTCCCCCCCCCCCCCCCATCCAAATCTAATGACAACTTTAAAATCTGTCAATTTACAACAACAAATAACCTTCAATTAATTGCATCTTCATCTCTTCAACAAAATGAAAAGAAACCAATAAATACATTTATCTCAAAAAGGTTAAGATAACTACAATCTGGTAGCAGCTAATTTTGTAAAAACTTGAACACCTTTCTGAAATGCACTCCCATACAATAATCTGTACTCTGGTAAATGTTTTACCACTGATGTAAGGCATGGCTGATTTAATCCTCAATACAACATAGGGAGACAACACAATATGTCAAGGCATCCAAGACAAATCAGAAACATTTACCTAGGAAAGGATAAACAAGGCATTCTCCCAGCATTGTTTTGTCTAGAGAAGTTGTTTTAACTTCTTATGTATATTTTCCTTTTATCCAACTTCTTAGAAGGTCAAATTAGCTAACAAGCCAATTTATTTCTGCTAACCCTCTGGGGATCTCTGTCATTCAAGACGGGGACACAGCTTACCTCTCCCGGGTTGGCAACCTTCTCCTGAACCCGCATGCTCCATCGAAGCGTGTCCCGATTCAGAACCTTGTAGTTGCCTGCGAAAACCGCTTTGATATCGCCAAGGCGGAACGCACACACTGCCGACTGCCCTGAGTTCACCGACCTAGTAGTGCACAAACATCAAAGACACTTGCGGTCACAACCACGCTACAATGTGGTAGCAGCTAAATTTGTAAAAACTTGAACACCCTTCTGAAATGCACACGTTTCAAAAACCCTCGACATACCAACCAGTCTTTTTTATTTATTTTTAAAGCGGTCTTATTTGACAAATGTTTTTCAGGGAGGGATTCAAATAAAATGTGGAGTTCAATACTGAACTAGCCAGGTACAGGTAACTGCCAAAATAAAGGAAACACCAACATAAGTGTCTTAGTAGGGCGTTGGGGCACCACGAGGCAGAATATCTTCAACGCACCTTGGCAAAGATTCTACTAGTTTCTGGAACTCTATTGGAGGGATGCGACACCATTCTTCCACAAGAAATTCCATCATTTGGTGGGGGTTTTTTACGGTGGAGGAAAACGCTATCAGGTGCCACGCCAGAAAGTGTTCCCATCAGTGGCGTGCATTCATGAATGCCAAGTGTAGCCACGCTTCCCCCAAAAAAGTATTAAGAAAAAAAAAACATAAAATAATGTATTTCGTCTCTCTACGTTTCATAATTTCCTTCAATTTGCAAGAGGCTGAATATATATATTTTTTTTAAAGGGGGGGGGGGTCCAGTTTGGATATGGCGTCACTCCTATCGAATCGCATTGAGCATACCTCATTTACAAAAACAACTTGATTTGTTGCATCTCATTGTGTTGTTGTTCTCCAGTGGTTATCTAGCTAGCTAAAATTGTCCCTATCCTAAATCGCCATGGATGTGGCCTTGTGGTTTAATTTAATTCTCTCCGTACTGTCTGAAAATGTCAGAAACATTAACTTGCTTGACCATACTGTAGGTCATGTAACTGTTTGTTACATGTAATATGCTATGTGGACTCCACCAGACAGATGTTGCTCTCCGGTTTTGTGATGAAACGAAGATGTTGTTGAATTTACTTAAGGTATATGAACTAACAGGTTATAGAGCAAACAACGCAATTATCATCATCTAATACATAGGTTGTAATCTTTTTTTGGGCTTCACCAGTGATTTTACATACACACCACTACTGGTTCCCATAAGTGTTCAATTGGGTTGAGAGCTGGTGACAGACCTGTACATATCATTAAGACCTGCTAACAAGAAACAGTTGCCATTCCTACGGGAGACTGTCAACAGATGACTTCATCCCATTCATAGAGTATAGAATGTGTAAACTACTGACCACTGAGAGCTGAAGATGCCGAAGAAGAGGGTGTCGTCCACTGGGGCGCCCTCAGGTGGCGGGAGGGTGACGATGTCCTGGATGACGTTGTAGGGCAGCTCGTTGTCAGACTGGCACAGGAGCTGGGCTTTGGCGAAGGTGGTCCAGCGTCGTTGCAGGGTACGCTGGCCCCCGACGTCACTCTGGGACAGACAGGAAATGGTTGAGAGGATTACCATTAACACGCATCCGCACACACGCAGGCGTACAACCACACAATCGATGATTGGCAAACACACAATAATGCATCTCTTAGGGTCTTTACCGTGCAGACTTGGGCGATGCGAGATACAGTGAACTTGTCAATGAAGTCGTACTCCCGGCCCACCTCGCTGAAGAAGAAATAGATCTTCTCTTCGCTGGGGACGAAGTTGGAGCTGATGAAAGTGGGATCTGGAGAAAAAGATTGAACAATTGGCTAGACTAATTGAGATGAGTGCGTTACTGAAAGCAGGTGAGGAAAATGTATTAACGAAGGAATCATTGGAAAGTATTCCAGACGTATTGTTTAGGAGGCTTAACCAACACCAAATGACTTAACATTCAACACTTGCCTAAAAAAAATTGAGTGCTTTAAATACAGAAGTCAAAATGTACATTTCCTTTTAGTTGGATTTATGTGGAAAAAGTTACTTGTAGGTATTTCTCCCTCTGTCACGTATTGCTAAATATCCTATATATGTAAGAGTCTTGGGGGTGTGTGTAATACATCATGAGTAGATTGTTGAAGACACGTACCCTCCAGCCAGCCCAAAGTGTCGTCCAGCTTCAGATCAACATGGCCGCCCTCGCTGAGGTGGCGGGAGATGACCGGCCGGTTTCCCATGTAGTCCGCTACCGTTCCAGTGTACAGCTCTCCATCTAAACACACACACACACACACACACAGTGAGCGTCATCCAGTACAAGCCTCTGTGTGCCTCAAACACGTGAATCTGAGTAAACATACAGGAGAATGACATAACAGCCAACAAGTTCAAGAGTGCAATGATAGTTGTACTGGCTTTGGATGACAACAAGGTCATGGTAAGAGGAAAGAAAAATTATTGTTGTACAGTCAGTGCATGTAATCACTATGTACTGATGGCCTTCCACATCAAGACAGGTTCTGTCAAGACTTGATATATATTGTGAGGAATAAAAGATGTTGATTTTTTGTTCTTAAATACATTTTACCCCTTTTTTCTCCCCAATTTCGTGGTATCCAATTGTTTTAGTAGCTACTATCTTGTCTCATCGCTACAACTCCCATACGGGCTCGGGAGAGACGAAGGTTGAAAGTCATGCGTCCTCCGATACACAACCCAACCAAGCCGCACTGCTTCTTAACACAGCGCGCATCCAACCCGGAAGCCAGCCGCACCAATGTGTCAGAGGAAACACCGTGCACCTGGCCACCTTGGTTAGCGCACACTGCGCCCGGCCCGCCACAGGAGTCGCTGGTGCGCGATGAGACAAGGATTTCCCTGCCAGCCAAACCCTCCCTAACCTGGACGACGCTAGGCCAATTGTGAGTTGCCCCACGGACCTCCCGGTCACGGCCGGCTGCGACAGAGCCTGGGCGCGAACCCAGAGTCTCTGGTGGCACAGCTGACGCTGCAGTACCTTTTGACTGATTGTGAGAATCTGTCCCCAGCAGAAACTGTCTCCAACATTGCAAACATCTGGGCCTCCTTGGTGGCGCCACCAAGGAGGCCCAGATGTTTGCAATGTTGGAGACAGATTCTGCTGGGGACAGATTCTCACAATCAGTCAAAATTAAAAACGGCAAGTGAAATCACAATCTTGAAAACATAAAATGTTAATTATGGCCATTGGCAGATTTATAGGCCTGATCAGGATACATATGCAAAACTGCTGCCCACCCTCCTGTAACGCTTGCTAGCAGTCACATGTTGCCCACATAATGATAAAGACATCAGGCCAAGGATGTATTGACAAGAGGATTATCAGCGTCTGCTCTTCCTCTCGCTCACACAATCACAGATTAAAACAGCACCACGTTATCATGGCAATCTCCACCACCTTCACGCACACTATTCTTAACCCCACAATGAGACGGGACAAATATGATGACATCGAAGAGACAAAGAAGTTCACATGGATCCCTATCCCCCTAGGCACTCCTGTAGATCTGAAAGGATTGGATTGGTTCAAGCAATATGTTAATTGCTTCATGTTGCCTTCTCATTGGTTGGGTTAATTTTGTTTGCAATATAACTCAGACCTGTCAAATCCTTTCAGATCTCAGGAGTAGACACCAGTATACCATGGCGTGCATGATATCGTTGGTTCCGTTCAGTGCATTGAAAGCCATTGGGTTGAGTGATTACATTGACTGGAGCTCCGACCGCAACGGAACACTTCCTGAAGAATGTGTATGTCGTCATCATCGCCCTTTGTCAAATTACACTTCCACTTCCTGTGAGTCATCTCTTACCGACGGTGATGGCCGAGTTACGTTGGTAGGGGTCGTAGGGGCAGCGACCTCTGCCCTCCTCTGGCTTTCCGCTGGGGCTCGTCACCAGGGAGAAAGTCTCGGAGTTCTGTAAGGAAAAGAGCAGAGCAGGGTCACACCAAAGGTCATGACTCATGAGGAAGCCTACGTTAATCTGTGTTTAGCGCAGTTTTATCTAAGACCGTAATAGTTAGACCTGCTACACTGGACACTTCATTTTCTGCTGAGCATATGCCAAGAGTAACACCCTCCCCCGGCAGTTAATGAATCCTGCTTCAATGGCTGTATGAGCGAAGCGTCCTTTTAAAGCGTGACATTAGGCTTGGAGCCTATTTTCTGCCAATTGAAGATCGGCTCATGAGGGTAAATACTTGATTAAGTGGCTTGAGCTGCCAGTGTAGCAGCTAAAAACCTACAAGTGTTAAGACTACTAGAGACCGTAACCTCATGTAAAACCTGGCTAAAATGTAAAAATGACTACTAAAGAAACACGTGCTTCTTTGACGCTAAAGGATGCTTAATTCTAGCTAAGTATATGAAGGAGCAACCAAATTGTCTTTATCTAGATAGAGATAGAGACAAGTGTAGCCCAGTCTTGGGAATCATTATATGTGAGGGATGTCCTGTTTGAGTGACCTGGCAAGCATTGAAGCCGGAACTGGTTGTTGAGCTCAGTACCACACACACATAACCGGATTAAGAAATGATCCACTTCATGTGAAGCACCGGCACGCACGTTTCTGAGCAAAAAAATGACCTACAGCCGTGATGTGCTTGGCACTAATGTCGTTGCCATTGAATATCTAATATGGGTTTACTGTACAGCCCATGACCAAGCACCATTACCCTCTTAAGAGAGTTGGAGAAGATACTCAGTGGGTGGGAGAGAGGAAGTGATAGACAGACCAAAAAACAAATAGAGAGATGGTGAGGGAGGCAGTGACGGAAGGAGAGAACAAATAGGGATAAACAACCAATAAAATAAGCTTGACACAGTGATAAATGCAAGACTGTGTGGGATGAATACTAAAACCTGTTAAGTTCTTGGCCTCATCACTATTTGCCCTGGAGTACACTGCATCATACATTTGGTGGCGATAAAGCTCGTTCTCATTTGAGTCTGGAGTATGAGAAAATTATTTAAAGAAAATAATCTACGTGGGTGTGGGTTACAATATACTGTACAAATGTATGTCGCGGCAGTAAAAGATTGGAGTCAAAGAAAGACGGAGAAAAGAGAATCTTACGACGTAAGCGCAGCGTGGGCTAAAGGCGAAGGTTCCACAGGCGTACATGTGCGTGGAGTTGAGGAACTGCAGCACCCGGATGAAGTTGGGACAGTCCATCTGAAGGGGGGGACAAGATGGAGACGGATAACTTAAAAAATATATATAATAATAAATTAAACAGTGCAAATAACTAGGTACAGCTCCTAGAAACGAGAGTGCAGGAAGAGATGGAGAAAACAAAGGCAGGTTAATGTTGGGAAACGGTTTCCTAATCCTGGTCCTTGAGGTACACTATGTGCTACTGTCTGTCACTCCAGTCTACACAATACTCTTGTTCTAGGAATTGTAGAATTTAAACTTTGGCCAAGTTTGATACAGTTGAAGCCGGAAGTTTACATACAGTTAGGTTGGGGTCATTGAAACTCGTTTTTCAACCACTCACACAAATTTCTTGTGAACAAACTATAGTTTTGGCAAGTCGGTTAGGACATCTACTTTGTGAATGACACAAGTCATTTTTCCAACAATTGTTTACAGGCAGATTATTTCACTTATAATTCACTGTATCACAATTCCAGTAGGTCAGAAGTTTACATACACTAAGTTGACTGTGCCTTTAAACAGTTTGGAAAATTCCAGCAAATTATGTCATGGCTTTAGGCTAATTGACATAATTTGAGACAATTGGAGGTGTACCTGCGGATGTATTTCAAGGCCTACCTTCAAACTCAGTGCCTCTTTGCTTGGCATAATAGAAAAATCAAAAGAAATCAGCCAAGACCTCAGAACATTTTTTTTATACCTCCACAAGTCTGGTTCATCCTTGGGAGCAATTTCCAAATGCCAGAAGGTACCATGTTCATCTATACAAACAATAGTACGCAAGTATAAACACCATGTGACCACGCAGCCGTCATACCGCTCAGGAAGGAGGCGTTCTGTCTCCTAGAGATGAACGTACTTTGGATTGAAAAGTGCAAATCAATCCCAGAACAACAGCAAAGGACCTTGTGAAGATGCTGGAGAAAATAGGTAAAAAAGTATCTATATCCACAGTCAAATGAGCCCTATATCAACATAACCTGAAAGGCCGCTCAGCAAGGAAGAAACCACTGCTCCAAAACCGCCATAAAAAGCCAGACTATGGTTTGAAACTACACATGGGGACAAAGATCGTACTTTATGGAGAAATGTCCTCTGGTCTGATGAAACAAAAATAGAACTGTTTGGCCATAATGACCATCGTTATGTTTGGAGGAAAAAAGGGGGAGGCTTGCAAGCTGAAGAACACCATCCCAACTGTGAAGCACAGGGGTGGCAGTATCATGTTGGGGGGGTGCTTTGCTGCAGGAGGGACTGGTGCATTTCACAAAATAGATGGCATCATAAGGTAGGAAAATTATGTGGATATATTGAAGCAACATCTCAAGGCATCAGTCAGGAAGTTAAAACTTGGTCGCAAATGGGTCATCCAAATGGACAATGACCCCAAGCATACTTTCAAAGTTGTGGCAAAATAGCTTAAGGAAAACAAAGTCAAGTTATTGGAGTGGCCATCAAAGCCCTGACCTTAATCCTATAGAACATTTGTGGGCAGATCTGAAAAGGCGTGTGCGAGCAAGGAGGCTTACAAACCTGAATCATGTACACCAGCTCTGTCAGGAGGAATGGGTCAAAATTCACCCAACTTATTGTGGGAAGCTTGTGGAAGGCTGCCCAAAACGTTTGACTGAAGTTATTAAACAATTTAAAGGCAATGCTACCAAATACTAATTAGGTGTATGTAAACCTCTGACCCACTGGGAATGACATGAATGTTTTACTAGGATTAAATGCCAGGAATTGTGAAAAACTGAGTTAATGTATGACTATGGTGTATGTAAACTTCTGACTTCAACTGTAGGTGATAGCCAAGCCAAATAAATAAACCTCCAAAACACAATGAACATCCAGAACCAGAACTGGGTGACCCTGCAACAAAGCTAATGTCAGTCTGTCTAAAGATAAAGGAGAGCCACACACTCAGTGTGCTCAGATGCAAAAATATTTATGTCCAACGTTTCGACAGACAAGCGGTCTTCATCAGGGTATAGTGACAAACACTGCAGGATGACTCATTTATATAGTGTCAAAAGACACACAGGTGTCCAGTCATGGCCGGGTGTGGCCTGATAATTGGTTAATTCTCATATTAAAATAGCATCCAAAATCATACATGGTTGGCGTACGATCATAGATACAATTTGGCTACATAAGCCTACAAACATTTACAATATCAAAATCACAAGAATGGCTTCAGATCAAAGTCTACGTTGAGAACGAAGGGAGCAAGGGTCTTTAAATTAAAGATCCAAGCAGCCTCTCGTTTCAACAATAAATTGTCGAGGTCACTTCCTCTCCTAGGGTGGGTGACATGTCCGATGCCAATATAACGTAGAGACGTTAAACCCTGATGAAGACCACTTGTCTGTCGAAACGTTGGACAAAAATATTTTTGCATCTGAGCTCCTAGAGTGTGTGGCTCTCCTTTATTTTAAATTTTATTTTACCCACTGTTCTCCCCAATTTCGTGGTATCCAACTGTTAGTAGTTACTATCTTGTCTCGTCCCTACAACTCCTGTACGGCCTCGGGAGAGACGAAGGTCGAAAGCCATGCGTCCTCTGAAACACAACCCAACCAAGCCGCACTGCTACTTAACACAGCGCGCATCTAACCCGGAAGCCAGCCGCACCAATGTGTCGGAGGAAACACCGTGCACCTGGAGACCTGGTTAGCGTGCACTGCGCCCGGCCCGCCACAGGAATCACTAGTGCGCGATGAGACAAGGATATCCCTACCAGCCAAACCCTCCCTAACCCGGACGCTAGGCCAATTGTGCGTCGCCCCACGGACCTCCAGGTTGCGGCCGGCTGCGACAGTGCCTGAACGCGAACCCCGCGTCTCTGGTGGCACAGCTAGCACTGCAGTGCCCAAGACCCCTGCACCATACGGGAGGCCCTTTATTTTTTTTAAGTGTTCCACTCCGCCAGCCAGCACCTCGCCTAAATAGGTGTGCATTTCTTTCGCCTCTAGATTAGTCTTACAGATAGCAGGTAAGGGGGAGGAAGCACCGTGAGCGCTGGTAACCCTGATCCTATTACTTAGTTTAATGGAGCCACATGTGGAGGCTTACTTCATGGAAGACTTGCATTACAATAAGCCATGGCAGTTCCTTGTTTCTGCCCCAACAGCGGCAGTTCTGATGAAGGCCATTGGCGGCCGAAACGTCATGTTTTTAACTTGAATTAAGATCAATTGGGAATTTTTTATTGCTAGAATTGCGCATATTCTCCCCCAACACACACACACAGACCAGCTTGCTTCGCATCATTTCTTTATCCCTCTGTAAGATATAACTTATCCTAGCTCCTTTCTCAATCCTTAATCATGGGATATGGGGCATGTTGGTAATTATGACACATATTTACCTTTGTGCATAGAGCTGTGCAAGGTACCTTCGTGTATAAGCTCTCGCATAACCTTTGAAGAGGATCAAGTCTATATTATATAATGGAATTGGGCTTTCTTTGTATGCATGGCCATTATGGTCATCTCTTATCTGATTTATACTATGGCTGTGTATAGAATGGCTTTGTTTGACCGGTCAGAGGAAGATATGTCAAATGTAGCTAAGCCCATTGCATGTGACGCAACGTCAGGGGTCGCGTTGAGAGTTCAGAAATCTGCATTTTCAAAACACAGACCATCCCAAAAAATCTGCGTTTTAACACTTTTCACCTGCGTTTTATTTTGAATGTCAACAGTTTTTGTGTCTTCAATAGAGTGATCAGGGGCATGCAACTATAGTTTTTCTTCACAGTAAATACATTAGTACAATACATTCGGCAGAAAATAGCTTCATCAGAAGACAACAGAAGTGCAGCGCTATTTGGCTAGCAGCTACACAAGTAAACGCGTTCACAATGAAAAAGCAAGGTATTTTTTTGCTAAAACTACGCATGGCCATCATATTCCTAAAGTCGATCAAAAGAAAGTAGCCATTTACATTTACTAATGTTTTGCTTGAAGTTAATATGGCATTTTACCGGGGAGAGTAGGATGCACAGAAAAGTACCAGACAAAAGTAGCGACACTTCAGTCACAGTGCTGTCTGCTAAACGAATGCCTGTTTGTGAATTCTCATCCAAGTGGAGAAGTGCAACTGAAGCCCAAAGTTAGTCTGATGCTGAACAGAAATTACAATAAGCATTTTAGATCTGTGTTTACAAAATGCAGCAAGACATTTCATCTTCTGTGAAAAACGCAGATTTCTGAGTTAACAAGAACACTTTACCTACAGGTCCATAAATCTGCTAATCCCTATTGGCTAAGACCATCTTGTATCAACTTCCTCCTTTCGTATTGCAAACACATTGACGGCCAGGAAGCCGGTGTAAGTTATCCAATCAATCAAATAGCAAAAAAAGTTCCATTAGGGAATTACAGTCTTGCTGGGGTGGATGGTAGTGGAATGCAGCGACAGCTGTGCCTCCGGTGAGTCATGTTTATCCTCCCTAAGACCGACCCGCTTGCCCAGCCTTATATTGCCCCACCTACTTGCTTTGTCATTTATAATTCTAACGTATTAAATGATTATTTAAGCTCTAAAGTTCAAATTAAGTGCGATTGAAAAACCTTGCGATATTCATTGCCTGTCCAAGACCAAATCTCGGGGGAAACACTGTCCGCATGTGGCATTAATAACACTAAATGGGTGGATTGTATGAGCCAGGGTTAACTTGCCTTTTTCTTGCCCTTCATGGAGCATTCGTCCAGGTCCTTCTCTGAGGGGGACCAGTCCAGCTGAGAGAAGGATGAAGGGAGAGAGGTCAGTGTTCAGACTTGAACCAGCTGTGTTTGTGTTTCACATAACAACCACTGAACTAAACCACCGGAGGGGGACATTTTCTGCAGCATAGACGAGCTCCAGGCAGTGTTGAATATTTACCAATAGAAAACTGCTGATCCGATATAGCCTGCATGAACTGTAAGGCTGAAGTATTTTCCCACAAAATCTGGTGGTCTTATGCATGAAGCTTTAAAGCTTATGGGGTCTATAAAGCTTCATGAAGTCTCATAGAGCTCATAATACAACGTTAATAACACGGGTGTAAATGTCAACCCCGCACCTTGCTCCTCATCACAATGGCATCCTCCTGGCTGACATCCAATGAGAGAACTGAGTTCCGCGCTCCCACAAACAGCGTGTCGCCGTCATCGCTTAGCAACAGTGTGGTGGTGTTGCCGACGTCCGAGCTGTCGAAGTGGCTGAGACACCTCCCGGGTGAACCTGTTAACCAATAGATTAAAGTGACAGGCATTAGGCTTCCCTTTCACATTCAAAAGAAAGCGCATACAGGTAGACCTGGACCTTCATATAAATCAAGGAGTGTCATACGGCTCAGATAGTTGGAACATGGTGTCAGCCCCACAGAGGTCGTGGGTTCAAATCCCGCATATGCTATCCATGTTGGATTCGAGTAGCTAGTAAATGGTCTAAAAGAATATTGGCTTAGGCCTACATTTTCAGCAGCAGAAACGTCAAATCAAATGTTATTTGTCACATGCGCGGAATACATACGTACAGTGAAAATGCTTAGTTACAAGCCCTTAACCAACAATACAGTTAAGAAAAATAAGTGTTAAGTAAAAAAAATGAATTAGAAAAGTTATATATATATATTACACTGCTCAAAAAAAAATAAAGGGAACACTTGTGAGACCATGTGCTGGTGCGGTTGTCCCTGGGTTCCTCCTAATGCAAGACAATGCTAGACCTCATGTGGCTGGAGTTTGTCAGCAATTCCTGCAAGAGGAAGGCATTGATGCTATGGACTGGCCCGCCCGTTCCCCAGACCTGAATCCAATTGAGCACATCTGGGACATCATGTCTCGCTCCATCCACCAACGCCACGTTGCACCACAGACTGTCCAGGAGTTGGCGGATGCTTTAGTCCAGGTCTGGGAGGAGATCCCTCAGAAGACCATCCGCCACCTCATCAGGAGCATGCCCAGGCGTTGTAGGGAGGTCATACAGGCATGTGGAGGCCACACACACTACTGAGCCTTAAGGACATTACATCAAAGTTGGATCAGCCTGTAGTGTGGTTTCCACTTTAATTTTGAGTGTGACTCCAAATACAGACCTCCATGGGTTTATATATTGGATTTCAATTGATAATTTGTGTGATTTTGTTGTCAGCACATTCATTCAGATCTAGGATGTGTTATTTTAGTGTTCCCTTTATTTTTGTGAGCTGTGTATATATATTTTTAAAGAATTCAAGAACAGCAGTAAAATAACAGTAGAGGCGCGATATACAGGGGGTACTGGTACAGAGTCAATGTGCGGGGGTACAGGTGAGTTGAGGGAATATATGTAGGTAGGTAAAGTGACTATGCATAGATAATAAACAGAAAGTAGCAGGGGGGAGGGGGGTCTAGACCGCTTGCTGTGCGATAGCAGAGAGTACAGTCTATGACTAGGGTGGCTGGAGTCTGACAACTTTTAGGGCCTTCCTCTGACACCACCTGTTATTGAGGTCCTGAATGGCAGGAATCTTGGTCCCAGTGATGTACTGGGCCGTACTCAATTCCCTCTGTAGAGCCTTGCGGTCGGATGCCGAGCAGTTGCCATACCAGGCAGTGATGCAAACAGTCAGGATGCTCCCGATGGTGCAGCTGTAGAACTTTTTGAGGATCTGAGGACCCATGCCAAGTCTTTTCAGTCTCCTGAGGGGGAATAGGTTTTGTCATGCCCTCTTCACGACTGGCTTGGTGTGCTTGGACTAGAGGTCGACCCATTAATTAGGGCCGATTACAAGTTTTCATAACAATAGGAAATCAGTATTTTTGGACACCGATTTGGCCATTTTTTTTACACCTTTATTTAACTAGGCAAGTCAGTTAAGAACACATTCTTACTTTCAATGATGGCCTAGGAACGGTGGGTTAACTGCCTTGTTCAGGGGCAGAATGACAGATTTTTACCCTGTCAGCTCGGGGATTCAATCTTGCAACCTTAGGGTTAACTAGTCCAACGCTCTAACCACCTGCCTCTCATTGCACTCCACAAGGAGCCTGCCTGTTACGCGAATGCAGTAAGAAGCCAAGGTAAGTTGCTAGCTAGCATTAAACGTATCTTATAAAAAACAATCATAATCACTAGTTAACTACACATGGTTGATATTACTAGTTTATCTAGTGTGTCCTGCGTTGCATATAATCGATGCGGTGCACATTCGGGAAAAAGGACTGTCGTTGCTCCAACGTGTACCTAACCATAAACATCAATGCCTTTCCTAAAATCAATACACAATAATATATTTTTAAACCTGCATATTTCGTTAATATTGCCTGCTAACATGAATATCTTTGTCACTTCTTTTGCAACAGAGTCAGGGTATATGCAGCAGTTTGGGCCACCTGGCTCGTTGCGAACTGTGTGAAGACGATTTCTTCCTAACAAGGACAGCCAACTTCGCCAAACGGGGGATGATTTAACAAAAGCGCATTTGCGGAAAAAAAGCACAATTGCTGCACGACTGTCCCTAACCATAAACATCAATGCCTTTCTTAAAATCAATACACAGAAATATATATTTTTAAACATGCATATTTAACTAAAAAGAAATCCAGGATAGCGGGCAATATTAACCAGGTGAAATTGTGTCACTTCTCTTGTGTTCATTGCCCGCAGAGTCAGAGTATATGTAACAGTTTGGGCCGCATGGCTCGTTGCGAACTAATTTGCCAGAATGTTAAGTAATTATGACATAACATTGAAGGTTCCAGGAATATTTAGACTTAGAAAGAAAAATAAACGGTTCCTTGAAAGGATAAACGTCTTGTTTTCGAGATTATGGTTTCCGGATTCGACCATATTAATGACCAAAAGCTCGTATTTCTGTGTGTTATTATGTTATAATCAAGTCTATGATTTGATAGAGCAGTCTGACTGAGCGATGGTAGGCAGCAGCAGGCTCGTAAGCATTCATTCAAACAGCAATTTTGTGCGTTTTTTTATCAGCAGCTCTTCGCAATGCTTCAAGCATTGAGCTGTTTATCGCTTCAAGCCTATCAACTCCCGAGATTAGGCTGGTGTAACCAATGTCAAATAGCTAGCTAGTTAACGGGTGCGCGCTAATAGCGTTTCAAACGTCACTCGCTGAGACTTGGAGTAGTTATTCCCCTTGCTCTGCATGGGTAACGCTGCTTCGAGGGTGGCTGTTGTCGATGTTGGGTGAATTTTGGCCGATTCCTTCTGACAGAGCTGGTGTAACTGAGTCAGGTTTGTAGACCTCCTTGCTCGCACACACTTTTTCAGTTCTGCCCACAAATGTTCTATAGGATTGAGGTCAGGGAATTGTGATGGCCACTCCAATACCTTGACTTTGTTGTCCTTAAGCCATTTTGCCACAACATTGGAAGTCCGCTTGGGGTCATTGTCCCTTTGGAAGACCCATTTGCGACTAAGAAACTCCTGACTGATGCCTTGAGATGTTGCTTCAATATATCCACACAATCTTCCATCATCATGATGCCATCTATTTTGTGAAGTGCACCAATCCCTCCTGCAGCAAAGCACCACCACAACATGATGCTGCCACCCCCGTGCTTCACGGTTGGGATGGTGTTCTTCGGCTTGCAAACATCCCCTTTTTCCTACAAACATAAATGGTCATTATGGCCAAAAAGTTATATTTTTGTTTCATCAGACCAGAGGACATTTCTCCAAAAAGTACTATCTTTGTCCCCATGTGCAGTTGCAAACCGTAGTCTGGCTTTTTATGGCGGTTTTGGAGCAGTGGCTCCTTCCTTGCTGAGCGGCCTTTCAGGTTATGTCGATATAGGACTCGTTTTACTGTGGATATAGATACTTTTGTACCCGTTTCCTCCAGCATCTTCACAAGGTCCTTTGCTGTTGTTCTGGGATTGATTTGCACTTTTCAATCCAAAGTACGTTCATCTCTAGGAGACAGAACGCCTCCTTCCTGAGCGGTATGACGGCTGCGTGGTCCCATGGTGTTTATACTTGTGTACTATTGTTTGTATAGATGAACGTGTTACCTTCAGGCAGTTGGAAATTTCTCCCAAGGATGAACCAGATTTGTGGAGGTCTACAATTTTTTTTCTGAGGTCTTGGCTGATTTATTTTGATTTTCCTATTATGCTAAGCAAATATGCACCGAGTTTGAAGGTAGGCCTTGAAATAAATCCGCAGGTACACCTCCAATTGTCTCAAATTATGTCAATTGGCCTATCAGAAGATTCTAAAGCCATGACATCATTTTCGGGAATTTTCCAAGCTGTTTAAAGGCACAGTCAACTTAGTGTATGTAAACTTCTGACCCACTGCAATTGTGATACAGTGAATTATAAGTGAAATAATCTGTCTGTAAACAATTGTTGGAAAAATTACTTGTGTCAAAGTAGATGTCCTTACTGACTTGTCAAACCTATAGTTTGTTAACAAGAAATGTGTGGAGTGGTTGAAAAACTAGTTTTAATGACCTCAACCTAACTATGTAAACTTCAGACTTCAACTGTATGTGTATACATTATTTATTTTTGAAATCGGCACAGAGCTTCACTATGACAGCTTTGTGTTGAGTGATTGCGAAAGGTGCCTGTGTATGTGTGACATTGAGCTGACGAACAATGCACAAAGCCACTTCCTGCTTAGGGCAGTATTTCTGGTGAGATGAGATCTCGGTTTCATAAGAGATAAGATAGAGATTTGGAGTGATGTGCTAACACAACAGCGGAAACATACATGTACCGCGGCTCAACCATACGGTCCGCTATTGAATGCATTCACAGAAACACACAGTCCTGACTCGAACACGGCCACACATAAAAAGAGGTGTTCAAAACACATGCACGCACACAACCCTTACATTTAACACGCAGGCCTCGATTTAAACACAGCACAAATGCATGCGTGAATAGTGATCTATACGTGTGGATGCCTGACAAGTACATCAGTGTTCTGAATTGTTCTAACACTTCTGCTTACTGAACAGAGGCACTGCCACCCAGAAAACTGTTATGATCTGTTACAATACCTCCTGTACCTCCTGTCAAGAGAGAACGCGTAAGCCTGGGGCGTCAGAAGCTAATACTAGAGCGCCATGGGCGTTACAGACGACAAAACATTGACAACATTAATGAGACTTGAACAGTAAGTGCTGTGAGTGAACCCAGAAAACAGCTTTAGGCAATTCTTCAAAACCAGTCAACAGTCAAACGGATTACATTGATTAGGCCTATTTCACGCTTTTTACATAAACAGGTTTTTTTTAAGACTTGTGAAGGCATTCGTTCTGCTTTCGCATGGCTTTCCTGGGTTCACAGCTGTCAGACACACGGCTTGTGGACAAGACTAGTTCCGCGTGAACTCTGAAGGGTAGTTTTTGCAACAGTACAAAGTTTGGTGAAATATGGGTTTACTCTGTATGAGCTGCAGTGAAGACAGCGTGGTGGTTTGACTGGTTTGTGTCATTGTAGCAGAGCTTGGGAACCATTTACATCGACCACTATACTCAGCACCCTAGAATCAATGCAACGATCATACGACTGAATCATAAAGACGTTAAAAATGATGCTTTTGAGAAGTATTCTCTTCAAGTCTTCATTTCCTTGCATTGAAAGCAAGTTCTACCTCTGGGTTCACAAAGGTTAAGCAATCTGAATATTTTATGCAGTAACGTCCTCAAATTAGTCATGTATTCAGCCAATAAATACACTGCTCAAAAAAATAAAGGGAACACTAAAATAACATCCTAGATCTGAATTAATGAAATATTCTTATTAAATACTTTTCTTTACATGGTTGAAAGTGCTGACAACAAAATCACACAAAAATTATCAATGGAAATCAAATTTATCAACCCATGGATGTCTGGATTTGGAGACGCACTCAAAATTAAAAGTGGAAAATCACACTACAGGCTGATCCAACTTTGATGTAATGTCCTTAAAACAAGTCAAAATGAGGCTCAGTAGTGTGTGTGGCCTCCACGTGCCTGTATGACGTCCCTACAACTCCTGGGCATGCTCCTGATGAGGTGGTGTATGAGGGTCTCCTGAGGGATCTCCTCCCAGACCTGGACTAAAAGCATCCGCCAACTCCTGGACAGTCTGTGGTGCAACGTGGCGTTGGTGGATGGAGCGAGACATGATGTCCCAGATGTGCTCAATTGGATTCAGGTCTGGGGAACGGGCGGGCCAGTCCATAGCATCAATGCCTTCCTCTTGCAGGAACTGCTGACACACTCCAGCCACATGAGGTCTAGCATTGTCTTGCATTAGGAGGAACCCAGGGCCAACCGCACCAGCATATGGTCTCACAAAGGGTCTGAGGATCTCATCTCGGTACCTAATGGCAGTCAGGCTACCTCTGGAGAGCACATGGAGGGCTGTGCGGCCCCCCAAAGAAATGCCACCCCACACCATGACTGACCCACCGCCAAACCGGTCATGCTGGAGGATGTTGCAGGCAGCAGAACGTTCTCCACGGCGTCTCCAGACTGTCACATGTGCTCAGTGTGAACCTGCTGTCATCTGTGAAGAGCACAGGGCGCCAGTGGCGAATTTGCCAATCTTGGTGTTCTCTTGCAAATGCCAAACGTCTTGCACGGTGTTGGGCTGTAAGCACAACCCCCACCTGTGGACGTCAGGCCCTCATACCATCCTCATGGAGTCAGTTTCTGACCGTTTGAGCAGACACATGCACATTTGTGGCCTGCTGGAGGTCATTTTGCAGGGCTCTGGCAGTGCTCCTCCTTGCACAAAGTCGGAGGTAGCGGTCCTGCTGCTGGGTTGTTGCCCTCCTACGGCCTCCTCCACGTCTCCTGATGTACTGGCCTGTCTCCTGGTAGCGCCTCCATGCTCTGGACACTACGCTGACAGACACAGCAAACCTTCTTGCCACAGCTCGCATTGATGTGCCATCCTGGATGAGCTGCACTACCTGAGCCACTTGTGTGGGTTGTAGACTCCGTCTCATGCTACCACTAGAGTGAAAGCACCACCAGCATTCAAAAGTGACCAAAACACCAGCCAGGAAGCATAGGAACTGAGAAGTGGTTTGTGGTCCCCACCTGCAGAACCACTCCTTTTTTTGGGGGTGTCTTGCTAAATGCCTATCATTTCCACCTGTTGTCTATTCCATTTGCACAACAGCATGTGAAATTTATTGTCAATCAGTGTTGCTTCCTAAGTGGACAGTTTGATTTCACAGAAGTGTGATTGACTTGGAGTTACATTGTGTTGTTTAAGTGTTCCCTTTATTTTTTTGAGCAGTGTATCTTTTGAACAGACTACAACCCTACATGAAAAATGTGTGATTCCAGTTGAAAAAGTTGGTGTTAATGTAGTCAACACTTGTCATTAGGCCCCGGTCAAGGTTGTTTTTGCCACCCCTCTCTAGTTGAACACTGGTTTCATTGTGTGCAAGGTCACCTTTCACCACTCCGTCCTTCTCCAAGCTAGCGGGAGACGTCTCGCAAAAACACCAGCTCAGCGATCAAGGTAATTGTTTGTCCTCCATGCCCACCCCACCTATGAAGTGGCTCTTTCCAGGCCCTGGGCACACAGTGCTCCTTTGTTGTGGAGGTCATGAGAAAACCGCTTCATCTTAGGAGTTAGTGGAGAACGTGAAACAGCAAAAATCGACTGTTGCTTGTTTGTCTGGGCAAGGCCTCCTCCACACGGCCTTACTCAGGACCCCTGTGAATCCCTTGCCAAGGTTGCTGGAGTTGCGGACAACATTTCACTTGAACGGTTGCCAAGGACTGTTTGCTTTACTCCTCGGGCCTCAGGAGACTTGGATCTGTGTGAAGTCATGTTCTGCAGAGAGTTTACGTCTCAACGTGTGCCTGCAAGGGTGTGGAATCTGTGATGATTAATCTGGCCATGCATGGGTGTGTGTGTGTGTGTGTGTGTGAGAGAGTGCAAGAGTGTGACGTGTTTGTGGGGGACATCAGTCAACATTCATACCCAGCCCATCTGAGCGTAGAGGTACTGAGGTGGTGGGAGAAACTTCCAGTGTGCCGTTTGCCCACCCCAGGGAGAGAGAGATGTGCGTAGTAATGATGAGTGTGGTCTATGCTTCAACGGGGATGTGCTTCTCCACTGGGATTCTCCCTCACAGAAGTGGTTGCGCCAGGAAATGGGAGGATGGCAATACACATTAATTAATTAATTACATTATTCAGGGGTTTTCTAGGGGAGAGAGAAGCCAGAAAATCCACTCTAACTTTCTTTTGGTATTTTTTTTTCTTCCATTAGTTCACTGTTGATGCAGTCCCAAAATGTTGTGCATGTCAGCATTCAAGTTTTCAAGATATAGGGCTTTCAAAAACCGGACTGTAATGATGTGGCAAGTTACAAATAGCTTTTTGACAGTCCTATATCTTGAAAACTTGATTGCTATTTTGTGACTGCATCAACAGTGGACTAACACATTTTTTTTTAGAACTCCTAGACATGAAAGTTTGATATGACTCTAGTCAGTGTGACTCTAAATTTAAACTCATCTCTTTAGCCGATATCCTGCCCCATTTTCCACTCCAGCTGAGTTGCGTTAAAATACTTGTCTGAAAGGCACCACCCCCTCACCTCAGGGTCTGATATGGGTCGTCTCTCTCTCGGATGCTCAGTTTTGGTTAATCCAGGAAGAACTGGACTCGGGCCAAGCCATGTGTGTTCCAGATCTCAGTGCTGTGTACACAAACGAGGGCCAGACTCGAGGTTCGACAGTGAACATTTGATCAGCACCAATCATGTTAGATGTGTTTAGTCAAAACCAACTCTTCTCAGCCTCCCAGGCAAAGCCATAGACAGGGGTTCCCAAACGTTTATGGCCGTGACCCCATTTATATATCAAAATTGTTTTGCAACTCCACCATGTTAAAAACAGTTAGGTAATCAATGGCCAGTGTTAACTTCTTTAATTGGGCCCATTACAAATCAGTCTGACAGTAATTTTGAAAGTATTTCAATCTGAAGGAAGTATGGTTTGAAGTGACTGAAATGCATCAGAAAGGTATTGGGAAGTTCAGAAGATTGTCAGGCAATAATGGTGTATGATTATGTTCAGTATGTAGCTACACTACAGCAGCAGATAATTTTGCCTGACCTCAGGAAGAGTAAGGCAGTTATACAATTTTAACATTACAGAATTCATAACACACTAAGTGTGCCCCCTCGGGCCCCTACTCCACTACCACATATCTACAACGCAAAATCCAAGTGTTTGTGTGTGTGTGTGTATAGTGCGTATGTTATGGTGTGTGTATGCATGCGTCTGTGCCTGTGTTTGTGTTACTTCACAGTCCCGCTGTTCCATAAGGTACTACGTGTACCTGATGTGGAATAGAGTTCCATGTAGTCATGGCTCTATGTAGTACTGTGCGTTTCCCATAGTCTGTTCTGGACTTGGGGACTGTGAAGAGACCTCTGGTGGCATGTCTTGTGGGGTATGCATGGGTGTCCGAGCTGTGTGCTAGTATTTTAAAACAGACAGCTCAGTGACAGCTTGTCAACACCTCTTACAAAAACAAGTAATGAGGAAGTCAATCTCTCTTCCACTTTGAGCCATGAGAGATTGACATGCATGTCATTAAAGTTAGCTCTCGGTGTCCATCCAAGGGCCAGCCGTGCTGCCCTGTTCTGAGTCAACTGCAATTTTCCCAAGTCCCTCTGTGGCACCTGACCACACGACTGAACAGTAGTCCAGGTGCAACAAAACCAGGGCCTGTCGGACCTGCCTTGCTGATAGTGTTAAGGCAGAGCAGCACTTTATTATGGACAGACTTCTCCCCATCTTAGCTATTGTTGTATGTTGAATGACTTTAGCTTCCCTCTAGGCCTGAGGGCACACACTTTCTAGTAGGCTTAAATTGAAGATGTGGCAAATAGTAGTGGTAATATCGTCCGCTATTATCCTCAGTAATTCTTCATCCAGATTGTCAGACCCCAGTTGCTTGTCATTGTTGATAGACAATCATTTTGTCAAAGATATCGCCGAATTTGTTAGAAGAAAAAAAATGCTAGTGGCAACCGGAGGTTACAGACGTAACCCCTGTATAAAGAACCAACACTGCCATAGATCCTTCCCCACCCCCTCATCCTCAAGCAAGGACATAGATCCTCACCCTACCCCACCCTAACTCCACCCAGCAGCTGTAGGCTCAGGCTGGGCCAAGAGGTACTGTATTATGGAAAAACGCAACATCAGGTTTTACTCACGTGCTGTTGATCATTTTCACAAAATAGCAATCAAGTTGAGCTATAGGACTGTCAAAAAGCTATTTGTAACTTGCCACATCATTACAATTCGGTTTTTGAAAGTCCTATATATTGAATACTTGATTGTGGAGATGCACAACATTTTGGGACTGCATGAACAGTGGACTAATGGGAGGATAAACACCAAAAGAAAGTTTGAGTGGATTATTCCTTTAAGCCAACTGTTTCAGTGTTTCTTTCTCATATGTTGTTTTTCTCTCACTCACATTTGCTCTCTTTTGTCTCTCACTTTTTTCCTCTCCCCCCAGACATTTTCTTTCACATCCTCTCACACTAATTCATGTCTATAGCCACACTCATCATTACTGGGCACATCTCCCTCTCCCCGGGGTGTGCAAAAAGCACACTGGAAGATTCTCCCACAACCTCAAAGTTCCTCTACACTCAGAATGAAAGTTCACAAAAATACACAGGTCTTTCTCAGTCTGACTGGGGTGGGTATGAATGATGTCCGTTGGCTAATGACCCCCACAAACACGCCACACACTTGCACCCTCACACCCATGCATGGCCAGATGAATCACAGACTCCACACCCTTGCAGGCACGAGCTGAGACGTAAACTCTCCGCAGAGCATGACTTCACACAGATCAAGTCTCATGAGGCCTGGGGAGTGAAGCAAACAGTCCTTGGCAAAGGTTCAAGTGAAATGTTGTCCGCAACCCATCCAAGCTTGGCAAGGGATTCACAGGGGTCCTGAGTAAGGCCGTGTGGAGGAGGCCTTGCCCAGACAAACAAGCAACAGTTGATTTTGCTGTTTCACGTGCCTTCAGACAGGTATTTTAACGCAACACAGCTGGAGTGGAAAATGGGGCAGGATATCGGCTAAAGAGATGAGTTTACATTTAGAGTCACACTGACTTCAATTGAAATAGTAAAATAACAAACTTTCGTATCTAGAAGTCCAAAACATCTGTGAGCTCCTTACCTGTGAATACAAACGTAACACGTCACATTGTAGAATTTGCCATGCGAGACATTTGACAGAGGGAGTGAATACTGTATTTCCTGACTACGGTGTTGCTCTATGGGTCATGTCTCATGGGTTGGTTACTCATGAAGGAGCAACGGCTGGGCTGTGAGCAGTCACCCATTTAGAAAGAGCGTGAAGTGGGGGGGGGGTTGCGCAACACTGCAGATAAGACCTATCATCCTGGGGATTGGGAGGGATCCTTTCCATTACCTGTCAGCGCGCGTCATCATCCCTCAGCTATCTGGACACACACACAGACACACACACAGGGGTTCAAGGCTCGCCTCAGTGAGGAAATGAAGAGACCTCAGTGGAAACTAATCCTAAGAGATTATTTTCAATCTCACACTGAACACAATTGTGGATACAGGACTCATGTTTCTCTTGGCATTTTGATGCCATTTTGAATCTGAATAACTACCGTGATGGACATCCATTTGTAATGATCTCAACACTTGTGTGATTCCTTGTGTCACACTCCAATAAAACGTCATTCACTAAAACTTGTGTGTCTATAAAATGTGTGCGGGTGTAAGCGCACGCATGTGTACACAACTCCTGTTCCACATGTTGCGCGATGGCTACTACATTGGTGGCTGGCTCCAGCCGACTGAGGCCCCACTGTCTGAGGCCGAGTGGTTAAGTAAAGCCTGATGGAAATGGAGATGTGCAAGCAGCAGAAATGTACTACCCGAGGGCATTTCCTCAAGACCAACGAGACGAGGAACTCCAAAAATCCTCATGTCAACAACAAAAATGAGTGAGTTCTGTAAAGTGATAGTCAGGTCTTCGCCGACGGCCAACTCAAACCCTATTCTGTGGAATTCTAAACAGCACAGAGTCTCGGGTCACAAGGAGTTTAGCTTGTAAACGTGGTTGTCTATCTCAACCATGTCTCTTGGCTCGAACACTATCAAAAATGTGTTTGTACTCATTTAGCTAACAGAGAGTGAGCAATTTAACTACAGCAGAGGTAGACCAGATATTGGGGTTAATACGCTATGCCTGGCAAACTGGGAGAAAAGCATAAACTACTTATTATACTGATTTGACCACAGGTCTAACATACTGTAAGACAAACCACTTTGTAAGTTAGGCGATTCCTGTACACAAACTCCAATAACGCAATGTTATTGTGAGAAAATAGGACTACAACTAGTGATACACCGATATGACATTGTTGGCCGATACCAATAGCCAATATTTTCCTTTCCAAAATACCGATATTACAATTTTTTTTTTTACAGCCTTTAAAAGCATTCTAGTAGTTAAAATAGTTGAACAAACACACACTAACTGACCAAAAAGTTATTTTGTAAGTATTTAAGTATGTCCCCATCACTTACTTGCTGTGCTGTTTCATTGTTCAGTCTCAACCAGGATTTCATCATACATGTCAAGCAGTGAAGTTTCAGCTCTGTCAACCCCTGGCCTCTCTTCCCCAGTGTGCACTGTCACTGTGTCCTTTTCCATCTTGTCCAGCTGTGTCTAACATTTCACGTAAACCCTGTTTCTGGTCTGCATCGAAGTAGCGGTCCTTGTACCTAGCATCGAGCATGGTGGCCACACAGTAGAGGCTCAGAGAGAATGCAACCGAATTGCTTGTTCACAGCCTCTAGTAGAGTACTTTTCCAAGTTAACCCGATGGTCTGTGTTGGCAGTTTTGTTGAGCAGGTGTTTCAATGCCATGCCAGGGTATCACGTCTGCTGCAGACACAGTTGAGCATATTTCTCAAGTCAGGTTTTCGAATGGGACTTGGATTGTTCATGTTTCCAAGTTTAAAACGTGCTCTCAAATGCCATTGAAATGGCAGCAGTGGTATGAGAACCAGCAAACACTTGAGCATGCAATACAGCTTTCCTCAGTGTGAAATCCTTGTCGACCCACTGTGCTGTCAGTAGTAGTTGCAAAGGGTTGGAAACTTTCCATGAGAAGTCAAGCCCTGGAATTTGGAGAATTTTGCTTAAATTCATCAAAACAGTTAGCTTATAACAGTGAACCATTTTTGTGGGATACACATAAGGCAATTCTAGGTCTTGTGGCATACTTTGGTTAACCTATCCCCAATTCAATAGAATTGCAACCCTCTGCATGCACAGTGCATTCTTCCATCACATCTACAGCTGATTCTTCAAGATCTTGCATAGTAATGAGATGCTATTGAGCCCACACTACTACACTGTCAGCCAAGGACTACATGCCTTCGGGTAAATTTAGATTACAATTACGAAAAAATAAATATATACAGTATATGTGTATTTAACTAGGCAAGTCAGATAAGAACAAATGCTTATTTACAATGACGGCCTACCGGGGAACAGTGGGTTAACTGCTCGTGGGCAAGGAATAATTAACTACATCATCTGCACCCCTCAACCAGTATTCTATAAGAGCACAGACACACCAGTCTCTACATTGCAGATGAGCTGAAGGCAGTCATCAATGACCTTGGACCAGAGAATGTATTTGCACTGGTGCCAGACAATGCTGCGAACATGAAGGCTGCTTGGTCTAAAGTGGAGGAGTCCTACCCTCACATCACACCCATTGGCTGTGCTGCTCATGCATTGAGAATCTGCTCCTTAAGGACATCATGGCACTGACAAAAAATGATGGCTCTCTTGTAGAGTCTAAGGAAATGGTTAGGTGTGTGAAGGGTCATCAAGTTAAAGCCGCAATCTACCTCACCAAGCAAAGTGAGAAGAATAAGAGCACCACATTGAAGCTGCCCAGCAACACCTGTTGGGGGGGTGGTGTCATCATGTTTGAAAGGTTCCTGGAGGGGAAGGAGTCTCTCCAAGAAATGGCCAAATCACAGTCTGCCGAAATGGACAGCCCCATCAAGAGGATCCTCCTAGATGATGCATATTGGGAGAGAGTGGTAAGTGGTCTGAAACCTAAAGCAGCAGCCATTGCACAGAATGAGGGAGACAATGCCATCCTGTCTGATGTTCAGACTCTACTTGCAGATGTAAGATAAGAAATCCATACTGCCCTGCCCACTACACTGTTGCTCCAAACAGAGGAAACTGCAGTTCTGAAATACACTGCTCAAAAAAATAAAGGGAACACTAAAATAACACATCCTAGAATCTGAATGAATGAAATATTCTTCTTAAGTACGTTTTTCCTTTACATAGTTGAATGTGCTGACAACAAAATCACAAAAATTATCAATGGAAATCAAATGTATCAACCCATGGAGGTTCCATGCTCAATCCATGCTCTGGACACTACGCTGACAGACACAGCAAACCTTCTTGCCACAGCTCGCATTGATGTTCCATCCTGGATGAGCTGCACTACCTGAGCCACTTGTGTGGGTTGTCGACTCAGTCTCATGCTACCACTAGAGTGAAAGCACCGCCAGCATTCAAAAGTGACCAAAACATCAGCCAGGAAGCATAGGAACTGAGAAGTGGTCTGTGGTCACCACCTGCAGAACCACTCCTTTATTCGGGGTGTCTTGCTAATTGCCTATAATTTCCACCTGTTGTCTATTCCATTTGCACAACAGCATGTGAAATGTATTGTCAATCAGTGTTGCTTCCTAAGTGGACAGTTTGATTTCACAGAAGTGTGATTGACTTGGAGTTACATTGTGTTGTTTAAGTGTTCCCTTTATTTTTTTGAGCAGTGTACATCAAAGCGTGAAGGCTTCTGCCTGAAGCCCATACACGCCGCTGCGTACATGTTGGACCCCAAGTATGCTGGCAAGAGCATCCTGTTTGGTGCAGAGATCAACAAGGCCTATGGTGTCATCACTACCGCCTCGCCACCTTGGCCTGTATGAGGAGATGCAATATGGTAGTTGTGCCAACGTATCTCATCAGCCACCTGGTGGAAGGGACTTTGTGGATCTGAGGCTCTTTCCTCTGTTGCCTCAATCATCCGGTCCTTGTTTGGGAACACACACCAAAGCACGCAACAGGCTGACCAATAGAAGAATTGAAAAATTGGTGGCCATCCGGGCAAATTTGAGGCTTTTTGAGCCTGACAACGAGCCATCCTCAACAAGGTTGGAAAGTTACAGTGAAGATGAGGCCTCAGAGGTGGACATTGAGGAGGTGAAGGGAGAAGACATGGAAGCCTGAGAGGAAGACAACCAAAGCTTTAGTTTCTAGACTATCATTTTACAGATGTATGTTGAAAATGTTTTTTGGGAGATGCGATGGATCATTGGGGATCATTCAATATTCCCTTTGTTGTTCAGTGAAATCATCCCATGTGAAGAGTCAACGCATTTAAAGTTCAATTCATAACTACATTTAAAAAATATACATATATTGGAAAGATTTAATCATTTGCAATTATGTCTACTTGTGATAAGGTAAAATGTTTATGTTTCTGTCTCCATATATGGTAAATATATCCAATGCAAAACATTAATTTGCATATATTTCCCATATATTCCCGTTAATTACCCAAAATGTGCAACCCTAGCTGTCAGACTCCTAATGCTCATGGGGCTGATATTGCTGGTCCAAATGTCAGTTTGGTTGGATGTGAGTTCAACAACACTGTGCAACTCCAGTAGGGCAGCATCTGAAAAATAGCACCTACTTGGTAGTGTGTACCAGTCCTCGAAGTGCAATGAATTTCATTATCTTGGCGTTAATGGATTTCGCCTTTGAGTTGTCTCGCTGAAATGTTCTTACTCTTTCAAATGCCTGCTCGACTTGTTGACTGCTCAATCGACACAGCAGACATTGTGGGCTAGGTTAGGAATGCTGAGTTGCACGTGTAGACCTGTATTCTTCGTGGTGTCATTACGTCATCTACCTACGTTATATAGGTATGCATGTCAGCTTTGACATCGGTTTTGCACATCAGCGTTAAACTAGACATCAGACCGATGCTGGCATTTTTAGCTAATATAGTCCGAATCCGATATGCTTACAGATATATCATGCATCCCTAACTACAACCAAACTAAAGCAGCAGGCAGGTCTTAAGGCATCAGCCTGCCAGGCTCTCTTGGTCATCTCAGCCACAGGTAGCAGAGCTAATCACCTTTACGAGTTGCCTGGGAGGAGGGGGACGTCACAGGTTTCTATTAAGTTCCCTAAACCCCTGCCTGCCGCCAACCTTCAAGTGATATCTGAAAGGAGAAAAGACACTGAAGCAGCTGTGTCTACATTCACCTCTCAGGAAATGATCAAAGATCAGCACCCCAGACCCTAATCCCAGGCCCTACACATTCAGCATTGGTGGAGATGCTGATCTTGTGTCCCTAGATGGAGGAAGTGTTGTCAACTCTAACTTAGCATTTGTGCTGTATCATTGAGTGTGGGAAAATGGGTCTTGAATGGGGTGTTGGCAATTGTCTATGAGAATGGGCATTTTTCCAGGAGTTCAATTCAGGCTTCCCGCGAAAACTAAAAGCTTACCCTTTTCACACTACTGAGCTGAGCTATACTGCATCGGCCTGTTGTTGGAACCATTCTGAAAAGGACAATGTGAGAAGATGCTTCCAAGCCAGCAAAGAACGGTTTGGGTGGGCACAATACTGTGAAAAGGGTATGAGTGACCCTACTTGTACTATTCCTGTGCAACACACACACAACCTTATCTGATACTGTGCCCAAACAACGGAGATATTCATTCCAGGCCACAAAGAAAACAAAAGGCTTCACCTACATCAACAAATATATCAACTTTAACATTCATTTGTCTCCTCAATCAGGTCATCTTCGCTTCCTTTTCTTGTAGTCGGACCCCATTTGGGCTTCCGTTTGTGTTATACAGCAGGTCCTCTTAATGTGAACTTAAGGCCCTATAAAAGCAAAACGGAATCACGGAGTCCAGACATTCAAATGGGATTCAAACAATATACTGAACTTAGTAGTAAATCAACTAAAATGTATTGAACCTATTAGAAGAGTCATTCATTGTAAATCATAAGACATGAACAAAATGCATCAGTGACTAGTATTTTCCTTCAACTTTCTGAAACAGCACAGGAATGCCTGTGTGTGCGTGCGTATGTCTACACTGTTTAGCTGTTAGCGATAATGCTAATGATAACCTTCTTCTAGCGGATATGGAAAGGCTTTCCCAAACACCTTAAACGTTAGGCTACTTTGTAGTTACGATTGTTTGCATCAATCCAGTGGCCATTTGTTTTGCAAACTAGGCAATCACATGAGCGCTACAGAAACATTGCTAACCAAACAACGGCCTCTTTCTGGTGTGCACTTGCATTAAAGGGTAACTACACCCAAAAATCTAAATTTCTTCTATTTCTACCAGACCTCAAAAGTAGGTTCAAGCATCGTTGTGGATTCAAAAAAGTACATTGGATATTCCCTTAAAACACATGTGATTTTCAGAACGAAAAACAAACGTTTTACAGAAACCTTTAAAAACATAACGAAGAAAAAATAATTTAGGAAAAAAAGGAATAAATAAATGTGTAGGGCCCTATGAACATTATAGGACTACAAACTGTTTTCCAAATTGTGCCAGTGTCCACATCTTGTCCCGTAATATTTGCAAGCCAAGGACCTGTTCGATTCCCTTCATGACACTGCAGACTAATTCCTTGTTTTACTGAGTAGTTCTCGGCAACTCAATATTTAGCGTCGCACAACACTTCCGATGTTAAGTATAAATCTATTAGGGCCTCGGTCACAACAGACAACACAGCTTTTAAATGAACCACAAGCCATAACCTGGAAAGATAAAACGTAAATATTTGTGTGTGATACCGTGCATAACGAGATACTTGGTTAGAAATGGAGGCATTTTCAGTACAAACTAAGGCAGGAACAGTATTGTTATACAAACAAATGGCCAACAGCTATTTACTTTATGTTACAATTTCCAATACTCAAAACTGGAGCAAACTGAAACGGTTTAAAAACCATATCACAGAAAAATATATTTTTACCCAGGCCCTTAACGATAGTAATGAATACAAGCTTTGAAGACGATGCAACCAAACAGTTCAACCATTGTGATGTCATCTGCTGGCTGCCTCGTTAACCATAATGCTTGTCCCATTAGTAGATCGTTAGTTGGGACAAAACTCGTGAGCTTTTCTTAAGACCTCAGAGCAGTGCTTTGTACGAGAGACAACAGAGCATCGGTTCAGTTCAACTTTCATTCCCCTCTCCAGAATATCCACAAATTATGTATGGCAACAGGCCTGTAATAGGCTCACGTGGGACAACTTTGGACCTAGCAATACAATGTGCACATAAACACAGCACCACCACCACCATACACAGACGACAAAGATTTGGATTTTGATTCATTCTTGAAAACGGACTGAACTAACACGACTTAAAGCTGAAACTCCCTCACCAAGAGAAATGTTTCGCCTCGCTTGTCAGTCACGATCGCATGTCTACCCTGTTTGCGCTGTTGCACTTCTGACCTTTCGTTGGTCCTGTTGAACCTCCATCTTGTCATGTCAGGGATGCAGTTAATACCAGAGCTCTAATAGTGACCACCATAACAGAGATCAATACTTACCCAGCCATTGCAAGTCCTTACCATTTTCATATCACGACACAAGTACGGGAGCACTGTTAAATTGGGCTTGTAAATGTCTGTGGACTGGGTGGGTGTCTTCAGCCCAAGCAGGGCATGACAGGCAAGCATTCTCACAAAGAGTGTCTTTCTGATCTGTTCTTAAGTCAAAAAAACACAAATCCATAACTAGACAGTCACTGGAGCGTATCACAACTGCAAAGTACTTTGCTTTAAGCGACTGTCACTTCATTTCAAGACAGTGAGACTAAATGAAAGCATTGAAATCTATCACTCCATTTCAAAGTTCATATTCACAAATCGAGGAGCTAACAAGATCATAAAATGTGTGTTCGACTTACCCATCGGAAAGGAGACCCGGGGGGTAAGCCTGGCCAAACACACAGCCATAACCCATAGAATGACCACGATGATAGAAAGTAGGCCTTGGTGTTCCATGATGACCCAAAGAGCAAAATCAGGGCTAGGGAGCTAGCGTCAGGCGAAAAGTGGCTGGTGCTTGTCTGAGATGTCAAACACTGGGTCTGTGGGAGCAGCACCGATGCAAAAGCCACTTCCTCTGGTCTCTGGAGCCAGCCGTCATCGCATCTGAGGGAGAGAGAAAAAGAGAGAGAGATGGAGGGAGGGAGGGTCAGAGAGAAGATCAGTACTCCCTTAGCAAAGTGGAGTTGTGGGTGGATAGAGAGCCTGCATGCAAGGGAATGACTCATTTCTCACGAGAAGAGGGGGGAGAGGCCACTTCCTCTAACACAGAGTTTCCCCAGACTCTGTCCCAGGGACCCAACGAGGTGCACATTTTGATATATGTCCTAGCACCACACAGCTGATTCAAATAACCCACTAATCATCAAGCTTGATCATTTGAATCAGCTGTGTAGAGTTATGGCAAAAGCCAAAACGTGGCCCCATTGGGGTCCAGAGGACCGAGTTTGGGAAACGATGCTCTACACTACGAAGAAAAACCACTAGTGTGTTTGAGCATTATAGATCATAACTTAGCATCATAAGGCACCATCAACCTGACGGTTCTTTAGTTCTGTCATGTGACAAAGTTAAAATTATCTAATAAGTTCAGAAAAACATATCCAAAATCAGTCGTCACAAGTCTGCATTAAGAGGAATAAATTACTTCAGACGAGTACAGGCTCTTTAGTGGAAAACATTACTAGAAACTTCATGGAATATCCTAAATTAAATTAAATGATTCATACGGTACAAAATTCAGTCATTTCGGTTATAACTAGAGAAATGCCTGACAAACTGATTTTGGACTTAATCACTTTGAAATTCCGTTTGACATACAGAACAACAAGGGGGTTCAGTGAGGAATACAGATAAGACCTACTCTACACTAGGTTGAAATGACTGCTGCTCATAACAATATGATCCTTTTAAAAGAAAATGATCTAGTGAAATGCATTACCAATATGTTCATTGATATCTACTGTGCAAGGTAATTAATGGCCATGTCAAATCTATTTAAATTAGTCTAATTCAATTTTTCCCAAAATTACTTTTTCTTTGTTTAGTTTTTCCAGGTTTAAGATTGTTCCTGTTTATTCAGGTTTTTGCTCTTAAAAGCATTTCATGTTTTCAAGTGATCGGCGTTCAAGCAGGTAGAAATCCGGAAGGTATGACGTAGCACCGTGATGAAGTTAACAGGAACACAACTTTCAGATTGCAAAAATGTCTATCATACATGTCAGATTTCAATACTGGCCGATGTCATAAGTAGGGAGGAAGTCCTCTCTCGAATGAGCCATTGGTGATATTTTAGCAATATTCCTACCCTGAGAAATGTGTAATTTAAAAGGAGGGTCTAGCACATCTTTCCTATTTGTCCACCTCTTTAGTCCAGGGTGCATTGCATGGTGCCGTTGCCAGAGATATTATAGAAAGGAGCTAGTAATCCAATGAATGAAGGAACGTATAACGTCCCACGCAGCATAAATTCACGTTGTCATGCTGCGTCACGCAGTTGCTAAGCTAATCATCACGCAATACCTTCTCACAGTCGGTGTATGTGTCGAGAAACATGTCTATTTTCGTTGAATGTACGTAATGTCACGATTAGGTTTGCACATTTTGGGGCACATTCAGAGGTGGAAACTTCCCGTGGAATTAACGGGAATATGCAAATTAATATTTATACCATTTAAATGTTGATGTTTTTTTGCATTGGATATATTTACCACATCATATGGAGACAGAAACATAAACATTTTACCTTATCATAAGTAGACAATTGCAAGTGATAAAATCCGTCCAATGGAAACCAAAAAAAACGATTTAGTTACAAACTGAAATTTAATTAAATGAGTTGACTCTTCACATGGGATGATTTCACTGAACAAAAGGGAATATTGAATGATCCCCAATGATCCATCGCAACGTTTCAATCCTCAAAAGTATATCTGCCCTTGCGAATGTTGACTCTACTCTGAGGCACAACTATCTGCAGATTGAACATGGTGAGATTGTAGAGTCCTAAATTGATAGCTGTAAAATCACCTAAATAAAGTGCATTAACTAGCTACGCTACATGCTGATATTGTGTGCAGCTACGTTTGCTAGCTAGCGACTTAGCTAGCTAGCCAGCCATCCCATAGAGCATTCCATTGTGGATTTTATAGTAGACAATATCTGCAACAGATCTCCACAATGATATTCCATGTTGCTACCAACCTTATAACGTAAAAATAAGAAAACTAATAAAATCAAATCACAAAAAATATTGTTGTCAGTGTTATTTAACACTGTGCTTCAGAAGGTTGAAGGCAAATGCAATTTACGCAATTTATGTTCATGTCTTATGATATTCTTGGTCATAATCATTTTAGAATATATTTTCTTCTAAATTCTATACATTTCGAATATTGTTGAATTCTGTTTCAATGTCTGGATTCCGCGTTCGACATCCAGGATTTTATAGGGCCCTACTTAAGTAAGCTAGACACGGCGAGGAGCCCCCATAACTCCATAGACGGTGCCAACTCTGTGTTGGGTCACAAGGCCAATCAAGAACATAGTCCACCCCTGTCAGAGTGGCATAACAGGATTACCCAGATGCTGTATGCATGAGGATTAGCACAGATATGTCAGACTTTACCTGTGGCAATGAGGACAGGTTGAAGTCTCAGGCTGTCTAGACGGAAGCACCTCGCCAACAGATCTCATCATTAATCTGAGTAATCGTTCCAAGACAATCTACTGGAACTATAAATATACCTGCCAT
Organism: Oncorhynchus nerka; assembly: GCF_034236695.1. NCBI lineage: Eukaryota > Metazoa > Chordata > Actinopteri > Salmoniformes > Salmonidae > Oncorhynchus > Oncorhynchus nerka. The sequence continues at coordinate 36,523,212 of NC_088402.1, forward strand.
TCATCCCTTCATCCGTCTTGCCACAACCCTTTTGGAGACTGTCTTATCTAACTCGAATAGGTCTAATATAAAATGTACAATATTTTCACGACATCTATTACAACAGCCATTTGTCCAAAATGTGAACAAGCATAGCCTAATTAGCCTACTCTTGGAACATGCACACATACACATTCCACAGCAGGTGTGTCCTTGGTTAGTTTGTCTTTTTTTATTTCACCTTTATATAAAGTACATTCACCTATGTCAGGGTGACCCATCTTCTGGGGGTTTCAAAGTTTCCTTCTGTAGAATGAAAACATCCAATTCAGTAGCTACTAATCTCCCTATTCCAACAAAACAAAAAACACATCTCAAACATTCATTCACCAAGGGGTTAAAAATTCAGATTGCAGAGCCCGTTTGAGATCTCCTTGGTGGTCAGTCTTTGCCTCTCTAGGCTTCTCCAATTGTCTCCACCTTGGTTTCTCTCGCAGTGTCAATCTCTCTTTCTCCCTTTCAGTTTCTCTCTCCCTCACCCTGTTTCTACCTATCTGGGCAGTGTTGTGAAGGATGCTCGTATCTCGTAGGGCGAGATATACGCAGGCGATGCTGCATTCCTGAAGGGCACTAATAGAAAACAGAGCGTTGTGTGGGGGATCTTACAATTATCAGGGACCAGCTTTTGCAGAACCGTTTTTTCAGGCTTGGTAGACCAGGTTACATCACTGGAAAATCTGGCTGTTTTTTCCATCACCTAGATTGAGCCTGTACTCTGGGTCATTGGTTCCCAACAGTTTTCATTTAATGTACCACCAACTGAATTTGACTCTGTCTGGAGTACTCACTATTGTGCATTTTACCAGTAAGTCTAAGGTCTAATGAGTCTTCTCAAATGCCCCCTGTGGCTAGACCACATACCCCCAAGGGTCCTAGTACCCCTGGTTGGGAACCACTGGTCTGGGATATGCACACATTGATGACATTTGAGCGTTAACTCAATGTACATGCATTGAGTTATTATACTTGAGTGATAAAGTAAAAAAACTCACTGGAATCATTAAGACTACTAGTCCATGACCATCAGAATAAGAAGGATTAGGGACGCCAGCGTGTCCATGTGACACCTCCAGCGTGACATACATGTGATGAGAGGAGCCCTGCTGTCACTATAACCCACATAGCTCAAGGGTCTCTGGGTCATTCCTAGTGTTGTCACCAATGTTCCCTCTAAGCTGCATGTGTGTTGGGGCGCACGCTTGCCCCGAGACTGCCATGCAGCTCCCCGGACTGCCACAGAGAAATATACGCCTACAGAGAGATTGAACTTCACCCAACTTTCTAGATCAGTGGTCACCAACCGATTGATCTCCAAGCCATTCCTATTTGATTGGGGGGGGGGGGGGGGTTGTTGGCAGTAGGTGCACCCAATCAGCTGCACTGCACGCTGGGTAGGAAAACAGATGCCATTTTGAACCATTTCATGTGTCTGAAGGTACAAAAATCCTGTCTTCCCGGCGGGCCCAAAGAGGAAATCAAGAGCACTATAGGCCTACTGCTGGCCAATCGGACGGCTCAGAATAGTGTCTGCAGCAACGTAGCAGGCATAAAAGAAAGCTACAGAAAAGTTGATACTGTGAGATTTCAAAATGTTTAAAATCATGACAAGAGATAACTGTCAACACATATGGCAAAGAGATTCCGTATGTTCATGAAAGTTCATGTTTAAATTTCTTACTCAGTAGGAAGGTGCATCTATAGGCTTGCATTGTTATTATTAGCGGCTTGGGTCTTCTTTAATATAGAGGAATATTTGACTTTCTCTGTTCATAGGAGTAACAACATGAATTTGTGCATGATGCGGTGCGACTCGAGTTTCACTAGCAGCTGGAGGACTGTGTACCTTTTTGGTTAGTAGAGTAAATGGAGAGTGGAGGGATGTTGAGAGGCGAACCCTCAGTCTGCTGCTTTCTCCCTCTGCTGAGAATGACCAACAGATGCAGGCGCCATCAGCACAGTAAAATAAAAAGCAAATTATTTTAAAAAGTATGAGTGAGCAATGTCCCAAACAATGCGTTGGCATGACAAGTTAAGCCAAACAAAAATCTGACCGTAGATAGATATCGTTGGTGACCACTGTTCTAGAGATTTCGCTGTTAACACCATCAACGTTTCCTTTTACTGTGGCAAATGTGATAGAATCCACGCAATAACAGCCACTTTCAATGGAAAATACCAAAACAAACTATTCAAAGAGATTTTGTTGGAGGCAGAATGCATCGGAGTAGGATTCTATTACATTGACATGCACTACTCAGCCCTTACTCTACACATACCCGTGCGGCATAAACAATCAGAGCTGAAATAGGCCTAAATGCAATTGTAAACTCGGTGGTTCGAGCCCTGAATGCTGATTGGGCTGACAGCCGTGGTATATCAGACCGTATACCACAGGTATGACAAAACATTTCTTTTTACTGCTCTAATTACATTGGTAACCAGGTCATAATAGCAATAAGGAACCTCAGGGGTTTGTGGTATGAGGCCAATATACCACGGCTACGGGCTGTATCCAGGCACTCCGCATTGCGTTGTGCATAAGAACATCCATTAGCCATGGTATATTGGTCATATACCTTACCCCCCCTCATGCCTTATTGCTTAAATAGACCATTGCCATATGGATCTGTGCCATTTACTTTGAACTGGAATGTGTTTACAGCATGAACGGTCGTTAGTAGATACGCTTGTTTTGAGATCAAAGCGAGAACTGCATGTAACCACGTGTGCACACTTTGTTTATATCCTTTGCGAGTTAGCGAGTTATTAGCCCAGTTATAGATCATTTGTAGTCAGCAATAGGGGAGTGATTGCTTCCTACAAGGGCACAAAACGAGTACATTTCTAGACATCTTTGAAAAGCGAGTCACGTGAATAGTTTTCTTTTGGTCTTAAAGGTGCCGTGTTGTATTTTGAGACAGGCTTGAATAAGCTAAGTCGCCTATAGGCAAGAGGATACAGATTCTCTGTAATAAATGGTATGTCAGTGGCTATCAAAAGGTGAGCATTAACCCACTGAAGTTGGTTATGACCCCGAACTGCAGTCAGGTCAAGACCCTGGTGAGGACGAAGAGCATGCAGATGAGCTTCCCTGAAAACGGTTTCTGACAGTTTGTGCAGAAATTCTTTGGTTGTGCAAACCCACAGTTTCATCAGCTGTCCAGGTGGCTGGTCTCAGACCATCCCGCAGGTTAAGAAGCTGTTTGGAGATCCTGGACTGGCTTGGTGACACGTGGTCTGTGGTTGTGAGGCCTGTTGGACATACTGCCAAATTCTCTAGAATGACGTTGAGGCGGCTTATGGTAGAGAAATTAACATTAAATTATCTGGCAACAGCTCTGGTGGACATTCCTGCAGTCAGCATGCCAATTGCACGCTCCCGCCAGCTAAGGATACAATATGATTACCGCTACCAACAGCATGGCTAACACTCCCATAGAGTTCTCCTTCATGCTCGCTAGCAAGTTAGCTAGCTAGTTAGCTTGCTCTTTGGCCAATAAGCTAACCTGCTAGTGGCTGTCATTACAATTCAGCAATAAATACTTAATGTTTGTTATCTGTAAAGAAAATTGTTTGTAACTGAGACATGTCCCTTCTGTTGTTGAATACTAACTCTATAAAACTGCTTCATAGACTTATATTCGTTGCTGTACTGCACATTTTAGAGTGGCCTTTTACGTCCCCAGCACAAGGTGCAGCTGTGTTATGATCATGCTGTTTAATCAGCGTCTTGATATTCCACACATGTCAGGTGGATGGATTATCTTGGCATAGTAGAAATGCTCACTAACAGAGATGTAAACAAATGTGCACAACATTTTAGAGAAATAAGCTTTTTGTGGGTATGGAACATTATTGGGGTTTTCTTTCAGCTCATGAAAGATGGCTACTATTTACATGTTGCGTTTATATTTTTGTTCAGTGTATCTCTATGAATGCACCCTTGGACTGATGAGGCAGACAAATAGGAGAAATGTGGAGCAACCTCTTAAATTATACATTTCTCAAAGTAGGAATGTCGCAAAAATATGATCAATGGCTCATTCGAGAGAAGACAAGCTCTTGCGTTATGACATCAGCCAGTATTTACATCTGACATGTATGATAGACATTTTCATGGTCTAAAAGTTGTATTCCTATTGACTTCCAGTGTAGTGACAGCGGCTTTATCATGATGCTATGTCACCCCAGCAGAATTTCAGCTTGCTTGAAAGACAATAGTGCAGAGACACATGAAAACATGAAAAGGCCCCCGGGAATTGATTGAACATCGCTCAGAGATTCACAAAAACAATATAACTTTCAAAATAGGTGAATCTTTATTTTAATAAAGCAGCAAAGTGATCAAATCATCTCTCCACGGACAAATACTTCTTAAATTTCACAGTACCATTCTAAATTACAAGTTCACTTCGGTGTGTGACTCTGAATTGGGGCTAAACAGAACTTTCTCTTGAAATAAAAAACATTTTGTATGCAGCTTCCCCAAATCTGTCAAAAAAAAGCCATGCAAAACAGAGCCACCAAAACAAAAAGGGGATTAAGTGAATAAGCAAAGAAAACTGCTTCATATTAACAGCTTCACAGCGACAATAGTTCAGATGTTTATACCGTAATGTCGGTGCTAAAACCACCAAATTCTGGTCAGGGTATAATCTGAGACTAAATTGGGGACTAGGGTTAAATTAAAATGTCACTATGACTCATTGGGGTAGGGCTGTTGAGAAAACTGTATTACCCCCACACCGGCAGTCATGAGTCATGACCACAATAAAATTCCAAAAAAGGTCATCTCCTCCTATGCATTCAGGACATGTGTTGGTTGTCTAACTCACTAATGCCCTGGTACTCAAGGATCTATTGTCCTTCTAACCACTGACATCAAGACAGAAAAAAAACTGAAATAAAATAATGATTGTGCCGTTCGTTATACAATACATAGCTTACAGCAAATTACGCACAGCAGAAAACCGCTTAAAAAAGGTTTTTATTTGAGATGTCTTTAATTTTGGAATATAGGCTAGAACAATTTAAACAAATTCTAGTAAATCGCCTTTGAACGTAGAATGTATTATCATGTATACTGGATGGACTGGTTATCTTGTGCTACATTCCAAAGTTTTTATCAATGAGTCTAGGAGAGAACCTATGGGCCTAGGCGATGCTGTTGGTTCATTGATTGTGCAGGGCGACTTACAGAGTTAGCCTACAATACAGAATTTGTATTGATTTTGAATAGCCTAGTAATATGACATGTTTTTATATTTTCATAATTAATATGGTGACACATTAGGATACCTTCGGCTACAGAATCTCTCACTACCGTACGTATGGAATATCCCGCCGTGCAGTGAGAGGCTACGTATGGAATATCCCGCCGTGCAGTGAGAGGCTGCATGCTCCTCAAACAGAAGTTGATGCATGGAGCGAAATAACCAGAGTATCCTACCCAAACAAACAGGAGGATAGCGGCCTCGGGCACATAGGGGGGTGACATGTCTTTTTTCCTCTGCCCCTAAATCGTGATCAATTGGAGTAGTCTGATGGATGGAAATATGATCACTTGAGAGAACAGCGTTTAAGGCAAGGAACAGAGCGCAAGCTTTTTCTGCGACTTTCTCAAATAAATCGGTAGCCTGTAATCCAGGCCCGCTCTAGTCGCACCGTGCAGCCCATGAACAGCGCCTTTAGAAAGTATTCAGACCCCTCGACTTGTTCCACATTGTTACCTAACAGCCTTAGACTGATGTAGAAACAAAACTAATCGACACACAATACCCCATGATGACAAAGCAAAAAACAGGGTTTTAGAAATGTTTGCAAATAAAATATGTTTTTAAAAAATGATGAAATTTTACATTTAACTCCAAGTGGGCTGTCATTTGCCTTTTACCGAGGAGTGGATTCCGTCTGGCCACTCTACCATAAAGGCCTGATTGGTAGAGTGTTGCAGAGATGGGAGAACCTTCCAGAAGGACAACCATCTCCACAGAATAACTCTGGAGCTCTGTCAGAGTGACCATCGGGTTCTTGGTTACCTTCTTCACCAAAGCCCTTCTCCCCCAATTGCTACGTTTGACCAGGCGGCCAGCTCCGGGAAGAGTTTTGGTGGTTTATTTTTTAATCATCATTTTTGAAATGCAAGAGAAAGGCCAACATGACTTAGGGATCGAGGCAAAATGTTGATTTTGGCCAATAGATGGCAGCAGTGTATGTGCAAAGTTTTAGATCGATCCATTGAACCATTGCATTTTTTCCAAAATGTTGCATCACGACTGCCCAAATGTTCATAATTGGTTTATTAATACATTTTCAAGTTCATAACTGTGCACTCCCCTCAAACAATAGAATGGTGTTCTTTCACTGTAATAGCTACTGTAAATTGGACAGTGCAGTTAGCTTAAATTCTTGTTAATCTTCCTGCCCATATCAGTTAGGTCTATGTCCTGGGAAATGTTCTTGTTACTTACAACCTCATGCTAATCACATTAGCCTACATTACTCAACCGTCACGCAGGGGGAAACACCGATCCTGTAGAGGTTAAAGTTAAACCGCCGTGTGAAGTCCAAAGGAGAAGAAGAAGCCTGAAGAGAGATTACAAGAAACAAACTTGGTTTAACGTTACCCTCTTATCTGTGGATTAATTGTCGGAGTAGAGGACCTTGTGCATTTCAGGTAAAATAACAACCCAATGTTTATATCCCAGGACAAATTAGTTAGCAACAGCAAGCTAGCTAGCTATTGCCATAAATGTGTAATACTTTTCGACCTGTCCCCAAATTAATAGTTGGTTCTGAGTTTGCTTTGATATTTCAACCTGCGTGTCCTGAGCGCATCTGGGGTGGATTGACAAAAATCAACATGCGCACGTGCGGTCTGGTCAGCATGTAAGGTTTGTATCATTAACAACTAGAGTTATTTGGCAACTTTAAAACCTATAAAACCTGTTTCAAATCATCCAAAATATCCTTTACATTTTATTCTGCTAAGTTCAATTATATTCTTCTTACTATAAATTCATAAAAAATAATGACATATCTTGTCTGCTAAATGAACAAGCCTGTGGCATAGCCAGATGACTTACAATAGATAGGCCAACCCATATTCTCTTCATCTGAAAAACATTTTCTTCATATCATGTTTCTTTAGACCTACCTGAAACAAACAATGGATTTACTATGGTATATATTCAATTGATACATTATACTATATTATAATTATATTGATTCATTATATTATAAATGTTGATGTTTATGTTCATTAACTGTCAATTACCCTTGAGAAAGGCAGTCTTTCGCATGACAAAATTTCATGACCTCTATAGCCCTAGGTAGGGATAACCCCAGCTGCAAAGAGAGAGAAGGCAAGAAAGACTTGTCTTTGTCTGGGTATATATATATATATATGGCATCGAGAGAGCGGGACAGAGAGAGAACGTGAAAGCAATCTCCTGGAATGGCTTGGTGAAGGCTTTGATCCCCTAGGCCCCTGTGGAGTTGCCATGACTACAGCAGATCTGACCAGCCCAGAGCATAGAAAGGTGAGAAGGAGGAAGAACTCTACAAACCCTTCATGTCCGGAAGTAATTTAGCCATTGGCGCTCTGTAGAGTTGCTATTTCTCAAGTTCTCATGTCAATTAACTTGTAACTTGACATTGCTTAATTACTCATTATACTAACAAAGTCAGACTTAAAGTGGAACTGATAGCATTATAGCAACATGAAATCGTATATAAAAATCTGTTCATATTAGAGGTCGACCGATTAATTACGATTTCAAGTTTTCATAATCGGAAATCGATATTTTTGGTCACCAATTCGGTCGATTTTTTGTTTTTTTTACACCTCTATTCCATCTTTATTTAACTAGGCAAGTCAGTTAAGAACACATTCTTATTTTCATTGACGGCCTAGGAACGGTGGGTTAACTGCCTTGTTCAGGGGCAGAACGACAGATTTTTACCTCATCAGCTCGGGGATTCAATCTTGCAACCTTACGGTTAACTAGTCCAACGCTCTAACCACCTGCCTCTCATTGCACTCCACGAGGAGACTGCCTGTTACGCGAATGCAGCAAGAAGCCAAAGCAAGTTGCTAGCTAGCATTAAACTTATCTTATGAAAAACAATCAATCAATCATAATCACTAGTTATAACTACACATGGTTGATGAGATTACTCATTTATCTAGCGTGTCCTGCGTTGCACATAATCGATGCTGTGCGCATTCGCGAAAAAGGACTGTTGTTGCTCCAACGTGTACCGAACCATAAACATCAATGCCTTTCTTAAAATCAATACACAAGTATATATTTTTAAACCTGCATATTTAGTTAACATTGCCTGCTAACATGAATATCTTTGTGTCACTTCTCTTGCAACAGAGTCAGGGTATATGCAGCAGTTTGGTCCGCCTGGCTCGTTGCGAACTGTGTGAAGACTATTTCTTCCTAACAAAGACAGCCAACTTCGCCAAACGGGGGATGATTTAACAAAAGTGCATTTGCAAAAAAAAGCACAATCGTTGCATGACTAACTAACCATAAACACCAATACCTTTCTTAAAATCAATACACAGAAGTATATATTTTTAAACCTTCATATTCAGCTAAAAGAAATCCAGGTTAGCAGGCAATATTAACCAGGTGAAATTGTGTCACTTCTCTTGCGTTCATTGCACGCAGTCAGGGTATATGCAACAGTTTGGGCCACCCGGCTCGTTGCGAACCAATTTGCCAGAATGTTACGTAATTATGACATAACATTGAAGGTTGTACAATGTAACAGCAATATATAGACTTAGGGATGCCACCCGTTAGATAAAATACGAAACGGTTCTGTATTTCACTGAAATAATAAATGTTTTGTTTTCTCGAAGTGATAGTTTCCGGATTTGACCATATTAATGGCCAACGGCTCGTATTTCTGTGTTTTATTATGTTATAATTAAGTCTGATTTGATATAGCAGTCTGACTGAGCGATGGTAGGCACCACCGGGCTCGTAAGCATTCATTCAAACAGCACTTTAGTGCGTTTTGCCAGCAGCATGCTGTGCTTTAAGCATTGAGCTGTTTATTACTTCAAGCCTATCAACTCCCGAGAATAGGCTGGTGTAACCGATGTGAAATGGCTAGCTAGTTAGCAGGTTGCACGCTAATAGCGTTTCAAACGGCACTCGCTCTGAGACTTGGAGTAGTTGTTCCCCACTGCAAGGGCCGCGGCTTTTGTGGAGCGATGGGTAACGATGCTTTGAGGGTGGCTGTTGTCGATGTGTTCCTGGTTCGAGCCCAGGGAGGAGCGAGGAGAGGGACAGAAGCTATACTGTTACACTGGCAATACTAAAGTGCCTATAAGAACATCCAATAGTCAAAGGTATATGACATACAAATGGTTTAGAGCAGTGGTCACCAAACTACGGCCCGCGGGCCGGATACGGCCCGTCAGCACATTTGGCCCGGCCCTCTGAACAATACCAGAGACGCTATCGAATTTTTTCCTATTTGGCCTCCAGAAAAAAAAATCCTAGGCCCGGCCCTGTCAAAGAGAGAACGGAATAATGGCGAAAAGGTTAGGTAAGAGAAAAATTGATTCAGAATGCAGGGTATTTAACCTGCAGTGGACAAACGATTTTTTTTTGTTCAATGCAAAGAAAAGGCTGTTTGTCTCATCTGTCAAGAGATGGTGGCGGTATTCAAAGAATACAATCTTCGCCGACACTATGAATCCCGTCACAAAGACAAGTACGATAGCTTGCAAGGCCAAATACGAGCAGACAAACTCTCAAAGCTAAAAAGTGGACTACTATCTCAGCAGAATACATTTGTACGCCAAGCTCAGCTGAACCAGGCATCCGTTCGGGCCAGCTTTCGGGTTGCTAAACTGATAGCAAGAAGCGGTAAGCCTTTCACTGACGGAGAGTTTGTTAAGAAATGTATGGATGCTGTCGCGGAGGAGGTGTGTCCCGAGAAGAAAGATGCATTTAATGCCGTAAATCTGTCGGCGAGTACAATCACCAGACGCGTTGAAGAAATCGGGAGTAATGTATATGCCCAGCTGCAGCAGAAGACGAAAGAATTTGACTTTTTTTCATTAGCACTGGATGAGAGCACGGACGTGCAAGACACAGCGCAACTGCTCATTTTTATTCGTGGAGTTAGCGCAAACTTTGAGATATGCGAGGAGCTGGCAGCCCTCCAAAGTCTCAAAGGGACTACAACGGAGAGGATATTTTTGACAAAGTGTGCCAAACCATGGAGAAGTTGGACCTGGACTGGTCAAAGCTAGCTAGCATCACGACTGACGGGGCTCCTAGCATGGTGGGCGAAACTCGCGGTCTAATAGGACGCATGAACCGGGAGTTGGAAAAAATGGGTCTCACCGCCCCGCTACGAGTCCACTGCCTAATTCACCAGCAAGCACTGTGCTGCAAAGTGTTGAAGTGGGATTCTGTAATGAAGGTTGTGGTGTCGTGCATAAAATTCATCAGAGCAAAGGGACTTAAACACAGGCAGTTCCAAGAATTCCTGTCTGAACTGGAGTCTACGCACGGAGATGTGCTGTACTACACAGAGGTCCGATGGCTGAGCCGGGGCAGAGTTTTGAGGCGTTTTTACGAGCTGCTACCCGAAATTAACGCATTTCTTCATTTAAAAGACAAAACGGTCCCAGAGCTGATCGACCCAGAATGGAAATGGCACCTCGCATTTTTAACAGACGTGACAGAAATACTTAACAGCCTTAACTTGCAGCTACAAGGCGAGGGGAAACTCATTTGCGACATGTATTCACACATAAAAGCATTTGAGGTGAAATTAGCGCTGCTTTTGGAACAAGTGAAAAAGCGCAACTTCGTCCATCTTCCTGCTACCCAAAACCTGTCGACAGAGAACCCAGCGGTCCCGTTCCCAGCTGAAAAGTGTGTGGAAGCACTGGAAATGCTCTAGGCGGAGTTCGGTGTGCGATTCAGTGAACTACATGTTCATGCAAAAGAAATCCGTCTTTTTCAGAACCCCTTTGTTGCCGACATTGATGAAGCCCAGCCTTCATATCAGTTTGAGTTGGCTGAGTTACAGAACTGTGATGTTCTGAAAGACGCATTCAAGCCCAACAGTCTCATTGACTTCTATGCCGCCCTCCCAAACGACACATATCCAAACATCAAAAAACACGCAATGAAAATGTCCACAGTTTTTGGCAGCACGTATATCTGCGAGAAAACCTTTTCTCGCATGAAACTGCTGAAAACCCCGATGAGATCAAGATTGACAGATGAACATTTGCATCAGTGCTTGAGACTGGCTGTAACTAGAATGGAACCTGATATTCAACTTCTCACCAGCCAGATGCAGGCCCACAGTTCACACTGATGAACATACATAGGTAAGCTCACTTTTCTGACTTGAATGAGTCATTCTGAGCATAAACAAATATAATCATAATAAAATCTACTGGGATAAAATCCATCTTTACAACCATACTGGTAGTGAAATGTATTGTGCTGTGTAGGTGCTGTATCACTTAGTTCAGTTTCTCAACCTGCTTCTTTTGTGGTTTTCACAGGAAAGTTGATGAGAGAGAGCTGCAAACAGCGGTGTCTACAAGCCTACTGGAACCTACAAAAGGATTATAAGGAAGGAACACAAGAACTTTAAGAGACTGCTCATATGTGTCAGAGAGATTCTGCTCTGACAACTGAGCTGAACTTTTATCTGTTAAGATTGTGCATGGCACGACAGAAAGTTAATGTTCCATGGCTTTTTTTTCTATGAAGAACCCAGAGAGAGTTATTTAGTTATTATTTATTTCCTGTTTTTTCTGTGAAGAACTCAGAGAGGGTTATTTAGTTATTATTTATTTCATTAATAGTGTTATTTGTTTCCTGACTTTTTTTCTGTAAAGAACCTGGAAAGTGTTATTTGGTTATGTGTGGCTTTCTGGAAAACAATACATTTTTTAAGCTCCCCTACGATCGTCACACTTTTTCTGTTACAAACTGACACCGGCCCCCCATCAGAGAAGGGAAAAGTTATGTGGCCCTCACAGGAAAAAGTTTGGGGACCCCTGGTTTAGAGAGAAATAGTACTATAATAACTACAACCTAAAACTTCTTACCTGGGAATATTGAAGACTCATGTTAAAAGGAACCACCAGCTTTCATATGTTCTCATGTTCTGAGCAAGGAACTTAAACGTTCGATTTTTTTTTTTTTTTTACATGGCACATATTGCACTTTTATTTTCTTCTCCAACACTTTGTTTTTGCATTATTTAAACCAAATTGAACATGTTGAATTATTTATTTGAGGCTAAATGTATTTGTATTGTTTATATTATGTTAAAATAAGTGTTCATTCAGTATTGTTGTACTTGTCATTATTACAAATAAAAAAACAACCGGCCGTGAATGGGAGTCCCATAGGGCAGCGCACTATGACCTAGCTTCGTCCGGGTTTGGCCGATGTAGGCTGTCATTGTAAATAAGAATGTGTTCTTAACTGACTTGCCAAGTTAGATAAAAAACATATGGTCGTTTTCATACTCTACTTCAATCCCAAACATTATATTAAAAAGTAAGGCATTTGTGAAAATTCTAAAGTAATATAGAGAGTTATAAAGCGGCTGCGTGTTTGGGCAATTAATAGACATTGCACTAAATAAACCATAATAAAAACATCCATCTTGTCCAGGACCGGACTCTACACAGTGCCACTGACACGGTCTGCTACCAAAACCTGCGGACTCTCCTTCACTGCAGCCGACGTGAGTAAAACATTTAAACGTGTTAACCCTCGCAAGGCTGCAGGCCCAGAAGGCATCCCCAGCCGCGTCCTCAGAGCATGCGCAGACCAGCAGCCTGGTGTGTTTACGGACATATTCAATCAATCCTTATCCCAGTCTGCTGTTCCCACATGCTTCAAGAGGGCCTCCATTGTTCCTTTTCCAAAGAAAGCTAAGGTAACTGAGCTAAACGACTACCACCCCGTAGCACTCACTTTCGTCATCATGAAGTGCTTTGCGAGACTAGTCAAGGACCATATCACCTCCACCCTACCTGACACCCTAGACCCACTCCAATTTGCTTACCGCCCCAATAGGCCCACAGACGACGCAATCGCAACCACACTGCCCTAACCCATCTGGACAGGAGGAATACCTATGTGAGAATGCTGTTCATCGACTAAAGCTCAGTATTTAACACAATAGTACCCTCCAAACTCGTCATCAAGCTCGAGACCCTGGGTCTCGACCTCGCCCTGTGCAACTGGGGACTGGATTTCCTGAGGGGCCGCCCCCAGGTGATGAGGGTAGGTGACATCTCCACCCCACTGATCCTCAACACTGGGGCCCCACAAGGGTGCGTTTTGAGCCCTCTCCTGTACTCCCTGTTTACCCACGACTGAGTGGCCATGCACGCCTCTAACTCAATCATCAAGTTTGCAGACGACACTACAGTGATAGGCTTGATTACCAACAACGACGAGACGGCCTACAGGGAGGAGGGGAGGGCTCTCGGAGTGTGGTGTCAGGAAGATGACCTCATACTCAATGTCAACAAAACAGATGATCGTGGACTTCAGGAAACAGCAGAGGGAGCACCCCCCTATCCACATCGGCGGGACAGTAGTGGAGAGGGTAGTAAGTTAAGTTCCTCTGCGTACACATCACGGACAAACTGAATTGGTCCAGCTTGTCACCAAAATGACTCAAACTTTTACAGATGCACAATCGAGAGCATCCTGTCGGGCTGTATCACCGCCTGGTACAGCAACTGCTCCGCCCACAATCGTAAGGCTCTCCAGAGGGTAGTGAGGTTTGCACAACGCATCACCGGGGGCAAACTACCTGCCCTCCAGGACACCTACACCACCCGATGTCACAGGAAGGCCATAAAGAGGACAACAACCACCCGAGCCACTGCCTGTTCACCCACTATCATCCAGAAGGCAAGGTCAGTACAGGTGCATCAAAGCAGGGACCGAGAGAATGAAAAACGGCTTCTATCTCATGGCCATCAGATTGTTAAACAGCCACCACTAACATTGAGTGGCTGCTGCCAACATACTGACTCAACTCCAGCCACTTTAATAATGTAAAAATTGATGTAAAAAATATAATCACTCGCCACTTTAAACAATGCCACTTCATATAATGTTTACATACCCTACATTACTCATCTCATATGTATATACTGTACTCGACACCATCTACTGCATCTTGCCTATGCAGTTCTGTACCATCACTCATTCATATATGTTTAGGTACATATTATTTAATTCCTTTACACTTGTGTGTGTGTGTGTGTGTGTGTGTGTGTGTAAGGTAGTTGTGAAATTGTTAGGTTAGATTACTCGTTGGTTATTACTGCATTGTCGGAACTAGACGCACAAGCATTTCGCAACACTCGCATTAACATCTGCTAACCATGTGTATGTGACAAATAAAAGTTGATTTGATTACATAACAATAGCCAATCAGAGCTACAGTAGGCCTATATGAAAATAAGACGTTTTCCACACAGGCCTGCCATCATTCACTTTAAACTGGGCTGCGTGTTTACAGGCAGCAGTAACAGAGCGACTTCACATACCGTAATTTCCGGACTATAAGCCGCTACTTTATTCCCACGCTTTGAACCTCGCGGTTTATACAATGACGCGGCTAATTTATGGATTTTTCCCGCTTTCACAAGATTCATGCCGCCAAAAAACTGAGCACCGTCACATAATGTGACGTAAATCGAGCGCGCTCAAACTTCCCATCATTCTGATTACGGTAGTAATTTTGTCACCCTCATCATGGCAAAGACACGGAGAAATGCATATGATGCAGCTTTCAAGTTGAAGGCGATCGATCTGGCTGTTGGAAAAGGAAATAGAGCTGCTGCACGGGAGCTTGGCCTTAATGAGTCGATGATAAGACGTTGGAAACAGCAGCGTGAGGAACTGACTTAGTGCAAAAAGACAACAAAAGCTTTCAGAGGGAAGAAAAGCAGATGGCCCAAAGTATTTGCAGCCACTCGACATCAGTGTAAATCGTGCATTTAAGGTGGCGCTCCTTGTTCAGTGGTAGGCTTGGATGACAAGTGGGGAGAAAAATCATTCACTAAAACGGGCTGCATGTGAAGAGAAACTTATGGTCAAGTCTGCCAGTGGGTCCTGACAGCGTGGAGCATTGTCAAAAAATCCACTATCATCAACGGGTTTCGAAAGGCTGGACTGCTGCGTGTTGAAGGGGCAGCATGAGCTCAGCGGGGTATTTGCCTCCGGATGAAAGTGACGAGAGCGACAATGAAAACGATCCAACATCGGATGAAGCAATTCTGAGGCTATTCAACTCCGACACCGAAGGAGATGACTTCAGTGGTTTCAGTGCACAGGAGGAGGAAGATAGTGACCAAGTTCATTTGTTTCAATGTACCGGTAGGCACCTGCGGCTTATAGACATGTGCGGCTTATTTGTGTACAAAATACATATTTTTTAATAATTCAGTGGGTGCGGTTTATATTCAGGTGCGCTTAATAGTCCAGCAATTCCGGTAATTAAAAAGCATTCGCCAAAAGCCTCAAAACACACCTGAATGGATTTCTGAAAATATGCTAATTCCACAGGAGTCCTCTTAGATTTTGGGAACTTTACAGTCTTATTGATCAAACAATGAGGTAGGCTCTCTCTCACTCAGTTGCCTATGCACATCAACAACAAGATCAACTAATGTTAACAAGAGTGAGATAGGAGCTCAAATCTAACGAGTGAACAGTAGATAAACACTCAAAACCTTTTCAGCTTGTCCATGGAGAATAGTAGCCTGCTTGCCTTTCTGTAGTTTGCCTGCCAATTCATGCTTGTCCCAAACCACATTTTGACAACAGAGTCTGAACCTGCCTTGCCTCCCATTTGATGGACGCCAAATACATTTGATTGACAACTAAGAGATAGGCTAACTGTGGATAACAGTCATTCAAGTTCAGCATAGCTACCTAGCAAAGTGATACACATGTTTTGCTAGCTAACCAAATGACACCGGCATCTCTAGCTGTAGACACCAAAAAATGATATGGGGGGGAAAAGTTGCCCACTCACTCAATGACATCATCCTCCCAGCAGCTAGCTATACTGAATAAAAATGCTACAATTTCAAAGATTCATATGAGGAAATCAGACAATTTAAATGAATTAGTTAGGCCCTAAGCTATGGATGTCACATGACTGGGAATACAGAAATGAATCTGTTGGTCACAGATTCCTTAAAAAAAGGGCCTCAGGATCACATGGTATTTCTGTGCATTCAAATTGCCATCGATAAAATGCAATTGTACTGGTTGTCCATAGCTTATTCCCACCGCCACCATTGGGCACTCTGTTCACACCTTTGACATCAGTAAACCACTCACAGACAACGCCATACATGTGGTCTGTGGTTGTGAGGCCAGTTGGACATTCTGCCAAATTCTCTAAAATGACATTGGAGGCGGTTTATGGTAGAGAAATTAACATTAAATTATATGGCAACAGCTCAGGTGGACATTCCTGTAGTCAGCATGCCAATTGCATGCTCCCGCAAAACATCTTTGGCATTGTATTGTGTGACAAAATTGCACCTTTTAGAGTAGCCTTTTATTAACCCCAGCATAAGGTGCACCTGTGTAATGATCATGCTGTTTTATCAGCTTCTTGATATGCCACACCTGTCAGGTGGATGGATTATCTTGGCAAAGGAGAAATGCTCACTAACAGGGATGTAAACAAATTTCTGTACAAAACTTGAGAAATTTGCTTTTTGTGAGTATGGAACATTTCTGGGTTCTTTTATTTCAGCTCATGAAACGCAGGACCGACACTTTACATGTTGCATTTATAACTAACATTTGGCTCTGTGTTTTTAGCTTGCTAAATAAATCAATAGATAAGCTATCCTATTAGCCACGTTATGACTGACTTGTCATCATTGCCTATGCTAGTATGATTGTATTGACATTCCCAGCCTTCGTTACATTCAACCACTTTTGTCCAAAGTTTTAAAACTGAAACAGTGCATCCCGATTGGCTTGAGGCAGCAAACAATGTACCGGGCCAGCTGTGATTTACAACCTGATAGCATTATGTCAGTTCCACTTAAATAAACAAATAATATAGTAAATTAAAAAAAGGTTAATGATACAAGACTGTACACAGCTGACAGACGACTGCCTGGAGACGTGTGTGAGAATGAAGCATACAAAGCCTCTCTTAAATAGACAAACCAGCAGATACCTGCACTTCTGCCCACCACACCCCTTTACCTGCTATCAAACATTACTCATTGAGGCATGATACAAAGATCTGAGGGAAAATACCCCATTTATGAACAATACTGTCAGATAAAAGGGTTGGACAACGACTCCCTGCCAGGTTATAAAGCACCAGCAAGCATGTCCTGAGGCTGAAGCGGAGTTCATACAAGATGATTTTGTTGTGCAAACTTTGGTTTCAAGAGCTGTGGAATTCCTCCTCAAAGGGAAGAAGCAATTGTTTGTGCCCCTTTGATGCACACTTCAACCATCTATCCAATTGTCCACCTCAATAGGTTAAGAGCAAGAAGACCCTCCCTCTCCATAAAGACAATAGTCAGTCAATTATGACTTCCGTGCCTTTATTTGCAGCCAAGCATGGCTTTCCCTTGGCATTAGGTCTGTCACAGAATAACAAAAAGGCATTCAAATCACTTTGTTACACAGATGTAGCCTGTTCTCTATCTCTGTGCAGCAGTGGAATCAGGGGGTAGACTCACGTTTGAGACCGAGTGTAGACAACCATACCCATGTTATGAGTATGGTTGGAAACGTTGCCGGGAAAACAGACAGGGCAAAGGTTATGTGCCCAGAGACTATAGCTGATATTTTCACTGCTGATATTACCCAACACTCACAAACGTTGAATTCCAGCGGCATCGCTGAAAGCAGGTTGCATAACGTTACAATAACAACCAAGTGCAAGAGGAAAACAGTCAATACATTCCACAGCGCGACTCCGCCACAGGCAGAGGGAAGCACGTGTTTTCCCATATTCAGCCCAGAAGTGTTGCGTTCTCTACGTACACAGCGCGCAAAAGTCATTCGGAATCATTTGCAAAATACAACAACCGTGCATTATCACACATGTGCATCGGATGTTTTGTTCCGTTTCAACGCAAATGACAGAAGCATGTGCAGGCTGCCATGAGTATGCTGGCTATAACATGGGCTGTTTGCAATCAAAACACTCACTGAAAAAAAGGGTGAGCTAGCAAACGTTAGCAGGCTAACGACATTCTCGTTGTGCTGGTTGAAATGTGCTAAATTAAAGTAGCTAACTAGCTATATAGCCTATATTTAACGTGTTGTGCAAACGAATATAACAAAAGCTACTAAAATGCCACTCGACACAGCGTTCTTACCCACATCTCAAAGTGCAGAGGATTTGTGTACCTTCACCGAGTGTTTGTGCGTTTATATCCCTCCCGTTGATCTAACCAGAGCGCCCTTGCGTTCAGGTAGACGGTCTGATTGTTGTAGAAGCCTACCTAACGCCACTAAGGTAGCAAGCTCTCTTCTCGCTACGAACGAAATAAATCGTGCCCACAAGAGGAAAACTCTGACCGTAAACATTTGCTCAAGGCGCTCCCAGATGAAAAACGCCTGTCTGAATGGCCTGCATTCTCCCATACAATTGTATTGCCCCTGTTCAGCGAAGTGAACACACACCGTTGATCAACAGATTGCTGTTAGTAGACTGATCTCTAGTGATCAACAGGCGCCATCTACAGGAGGAAAACCGGTAAGACTAACCAACATGTATTTTATCCTCTGTTGCTTTTAAACACAATATTGTAGGCTATACGATCAAATCCACCATGTCGCTTGAGGTCACATCATTACATTTTCCCTTCATTACAATTCACATTGACACATTTTTTTTCAATGCCGTTGTCAATTTAAAGCCCAGTCTGGCTTTTACTGGCATCAACCACGACTAACTCAACTTCAGCAGAGCATTCTGGCAGACATATTACTTGACTATCCGTTTTTGGAAACAAAACAATTCCGATTGTAATAGGTCTACGGTAGGATATATTTGAATAGGTAGGCCTAGCTAAATTGAATTGATCAAAACCTGAAACTATGATGGCCACTTGATATCTACAAAATGACAGAAAAGCATCTCATAGCCTAAGCTTTTAATTACAAATCAAACCATTGGGTAGGCTATGCACACATACCTTGCAGGCGAAACCACCAACCACCAGCCTATAACGTGCAAATAAATTACCTGGGAAAAAGTTACATATTGTTAAGCCATTCATTTGCTTGATATGCTGGAGTGGACCAGCTTTCTGGGTATAAAACACAACTTAACCTACACAGCACATGATGCATAAACCCCCAACATCTGCCTGCAACCCTGCGCCTCAGAGCTCATGACAGGTGCAGACATGTACTGTAGATAAAGAAATCAGTTTTACCTGGTCATGACTTGATCTTGCACCCTCCACAGAATTTATCTTCAGTCAATCTCTCTCTCTGGTCAATTCTCTGGTGAAAATTATAGAAAGCCCTTCACTCAGCCTTCTTGTTGGGACGGTTTTACAGAAGGTCATTAAGGAAAGGACAAGAGAAACGCTTATTATAACAGACCATAATTTTTTTCTCATGTAATTTAAACCAATTTGCCACCGCAGCCGCTATCTTGGATAGTCAGATGGGCGTTACATGCCTATACCGGCGGCAATTTTGAACTAGGCAGTTTAACGACTGCTAAAACATATCTCGCCCTATCAATGCTGAGGAAATCCCCAATGAAGTATTTCTCAAGGGATAATCGTGAGGTCGAAACGGTTCGGGTTATAGGGGGTAACTAGCCCACACTAAGAACAATTTCTAATTGCTGACACAAAAAAAGCAATGTTTGGAGAAAAATTGGTATGCGGATAAAGGTCATGTAAATAAATGCCAACATTAGTTATTTCATTAAATGTTGTTTTTAGAAAAGGGGCGTGTAAAAAAAAATACTCTCACCCCCCCACCCCTTTTTTTCTTTAGTAAGTACTACGTAAAAGCTAAGTCGAGTTGTCTTATTTTATTATTTAAATACAATATGGGGGGTGATGTTGCACATGTCACCATTAGTACACTTGCACTAAATAGTATTTGAATAATGCAAGTTTTTAGATCCAAGTAGTCTTTAAAATTACATTCAGGAGCAAAAGGTTTTGAAATAATTTTGTATTAATTAAAAACAATATTAATTTGAATATACTATTGGAATGGAACATAACATTTAATAACAATACTATTGTATAAAACTAATTAATTCAGTGTAACATTGATGTGGCAACTCTCTTATGCTCTGCTATTGCACAATTCTAACTTGTACATACGTAACAAATACAGCTATCCCAAGTAAAATTGGAGCACAATTCAAGTTAGCATAAACTAGCGCTAACTGGCCTAGTCATTGTCTAAATGACAGGTAGAAACCCATTCATAACCAAAAAGGGGCCAGTTACCCTTGAGTTGCCCTCAACACACTCATCCAACATATTATTACTTTAGTAAAAATATATCAAGAATGTTCTCTCTAAACAAATGGATTATTTATCTTAAGGCTTTCCTACTTTTATATATTTTTTAAACAATTATAGATCGAACTTCAGTGGAATATATCTACAACTTTTTCTAAATTGAAATAAATTAGATCAACTTACCACACGCGTTTTGTTGAAATATCTCCAAAAGTTGTGATGACACAGGCCATTTTTGGTTGAGCAAGATGAGTGTCAGCCAGAGAAAGTGTTGGGGAAATAATTTGGTAATATCTTGTGGTCTTAATGTGAATTACAGGGGGGGGGGGGGGGGGTTACCCCCTAGTACTATATTATTGACACAACGCTTGCACCGCTTGTTTAGACTGTCCATTATTGGCTCCTTCTTAAACCAGTCTATTTATTATCATCTAAAGTATTGATCCTGGCATTTAGGCTTTATTAGCTTGAGGGGTCCAGTTTTAGCCACAGTTATGTATAGGCTACAACACATGCATAATTGCTGGACCGAGGTAAAATGTGTTTTATATTGGACATTCGGTGGACATTCGGTTTTCTCTCTCAATAGCTCTTACACAAAGCATGCCATGACTATGATAGTTATATATTCTGAATCAGGGGAGGATGGATAATGTTTTTGTTGTTGTTCAATAACATTTTTCATTGCATTTTCTTTTGGGGGGGGGGGGGGGGTAATTTTCTCCATCTTCCCCTGATTCAGAATATATCATTGTCCTAATCATGGCATTGTCACGCCTTGGTCATTGTATTTTGTGTTTTTATTATATATTTGGGTTTGTAGTATTTGGGATCGCGGTTGATTAGGGGTGTTGTATAGGCTTGGCTGCCTGAGGCGATTCTCAATCAGAGTCAGGTGATTCTCGTTGTCTCTGATTGGGAACCGTATTTAGGTAGCCTGAGTTCGCTTTGTATTTCGTGGGTGATTGTTCCTGTCTTTGTGTATTCACCAGATAGGCTGTAAATAGTTTCACGTTCCGTTTGTTGTTTTGTATTCACAGTTATTTCATGTATCGTTCCGTTTTCTTTCATTAAAGTAACATGAGTAACCACCACGCTGCATTTCGGTCCGACTCTCTTTCAACAAACGAAGAACGCCGTTACAGGCATGTTTTGTGTAAGAGCTATTGACTGAATAGTCACAGAATTTTTAACATACAGTGCATTCGGAAATCTATTATTATTAGGAGGAGTATTTATTTTTAAGGTGTGGATTGTTCTCCATCCACCCCTGATTCAGAATATACCATATTCATGGCATGCTTGGTTCAAAAGCTATTGACTGAATAGTCACAGAATTTCCAATATACAGTGCATTCGGAAAGTATTCATACTGCTTCATTTCTTCCGTATTGTGTTACATTATAGCCTTATTCAAAAATTAATTTGTGTTTTTCAATCCACATATATTACCTCATAATGACAAAGCAAAAACAGGTTTTTAGAATTTTTTGCACATTTATTTTTCTTTCATAAATAAAAAAACAGAAATATCTTATTTACAGTACATAGGTATCCAGACCCTTTGCTATGAGACTCGAAATTGAGCTCAGGTGCATATTGTTTCCATTGATCATCCTTGAGATGTTTCTACAACTTGATTGGAGTCCACCTGTAGTAAATTCAATTGGTTGGAAATTATTTGGAAAGGCACACAGCTGTCTATAAAAGGTCCTGCTGTTGACAGTGCATGTCAGAGCAAAAACCAAGTCATGAGGTCGAAGGAATTGTCCGTAAAGCTCTGAGATTTGGGGAAGGGTAGCAAAAAAAGTCTGCAGCATTGAAGGTCCCCAAGATACAGTGGCCTCCATCATTCTTAATTGGAAGAAGTTTGGACCACCAAGACTTCCTAGAGTTTGCCGCCCGGTCAAACTGAGCAATTGCGGGAAAAGGGCTTTGGTGAGGGAGGTAACCAAGAACCCAATGGTCACCCTGACAGGGCTCCAGAGTTCCTCTGTGGAGATGGGAAAACCTTCCAGAAGGACAACCATCTCTGCAACACTCCACCAATCAGGCCTTTATGGTAGAGTGGCCAGACGGAAGCCACTCCTCAGTAAAAGGCACATGACAGCCCGCTTGGAGTTTGCCAAAAGGCACCTAAAGACTCTCAGACCATGAGAAACAAGATTCTCTGATCTGATGAAAACAAATCTTTGGCCTGAATGACAAGCATCACGTCTGGAGGAAACCTGGCACCATCCCTACAGTGAAGCATGGTGGTGGCAGCATCATGCTGTGGGGATGTTTTTCAGCAGCAGGGACTGGGAGACTAGTCAGGATCGAGGGATAGAGGAACAGAGCAAAGTACAGAGAGATCCTTGATGAAAACCTGCTCCAGAGCGCCCCGACTGGGGCGAAGGTTCACCTTCCAACAGGACAACAGCCAAGACAACGCAGGAGTGGTTTCAGGACAAATCTCTGAATGTCCTTGTGGCCCAGCCAGAGCCCGGACTTGAACATCTCTGAAGAGACCTGAAAATAGCTCTGCAGCAACGCTCCCCATCCAACCTGACAGAGCTTGAGAGGATCTGTGGAGAATCATGGGAGAAACTCCCCAAATACAGGTGGGAAAATCAGATTTTAGGCTCAGCAGCTACCTCGGAACAGCCCTTTGTGTGCATGGCAATGTTTCAAATTTTTGCAGGTCTTTGCACCATTTCCAAATATGCAAAATCGAGGGGTACGTGTATTGACAGCTCCTTCAGATATTGGTCCATAGCCTACACTTTATCTGACATGGTAAATAAATGGTACTTATTGCCATAACACATTATTCAATAGGCCTGCAAATCCAAACAAGTGTTACAATCTAAAAGTAAATACCTACAAGTAAATACCCTGTTATTAATGTAGCTAAGTAGGCTGTTGATTTATACGTTTATAATTTGTCTTTGATAGGATATAAGCCATGGTAGTGTCTTCTGACTGTCTGCGACTCGATAGACAAGGTAAATAAATGGTGGCCTAACCACCGTGCGTAAATGTTTATTAAAAGAGGGCGCGCGGGCATTGGCATTTGAACGCGCTTGTTTGTGCCAATTGTGGGTCTATAATGCATTTGATCCATACACCAGGCTGTATCACAACCAGCTGTGATTTGGAGTACCATATGGCAGCGCACAATTGGCCCAGCGTCATTGTAAATAAGAATTCGTTCTTAACTGACTTGCCTAGTTAAATAAAGGTAAAACTCTTGTATTTTTTAAATAGATTGAAATATCTTCAAGTTCACCCCTAATCATTGTAAATCCAAATGTTTTTTATTTTAATCTAATTCCTAACAACTAGAAGAATCTACGTGAATGTTATGGGGAAATTATTGGAGTTCACAGTTCAGCATCAGGTTTAGTTTAGTTTATTCATTCGACCATTTAAAAAAAACAAGCACGAGGATAACACAAAGTCTGGGACTTATTTCCATTGTGGTACTCTTGATCATTAATTCATCCGTCAAACACTGCATTAAAGACTTGATGCAAAATATTAACTCTTGAAAGCCACAAACTCATAGCATAGTTGTGTTGTAAATGCTGACATTTTTCACCAAGACTGCGAACGTTTCTTTTTACGCATGACTGCAGCATCAACGCATTTAGCTCCATCGCCATGCCGCTTTTACCGTGAAGACAAAATTATCCGTTAGACATATTTTCAGTTTTACTTCGGCAATTTCCATTCATCTCTTGTGTTTTAGCCTACAACATTTTATTGTAATTTCATCAAACTCCTTTGGCGATTTCCGGACATATGTTCCGACTGACATGTTCAGCAATGACACCATAGTGTGCATGACAATCTCAAGAGTTTCCATGGGCTTGGTGGTCTAGAAACCACAATGGTAAACAGGTAGTTTGTGTAGACGCCGAGACAAGCAATTTTTCCTCGCTGAGTTGCAACGTCGCTTGCGCCCTTTGTGGTTAGATCAAGGCAAGCAACGTTAGAAATAAATGGCAGGAGTTTACGAACATAAGCACAAACACGGCTGAATATATTGTTACTCTGGCCATTTGATCTGTATGTAGCTCTTCGTTTTTTTCAATGATAGGCAAGGCCTATTCAATACAATGTTGTTTTCCCCCACTTGAACATGAACTATAGCCAATTTAGTGCAACTGTTGTTTTGTTATATAAGACAACAATAAGCATTATGAAGCACGTAACTGTCTGTATTTGAATGTAGGCTATGTAATGTTTCTCTTAAACTTGTTTTGTTCTACTTTTTTCTTTATTCCCTTCTGGAAATAAAACAGCCTATAATGCAAGTTTGTAAATTGAATTTGGCTTGGAATCATCATTAGTTGCATACAGAGCCATGAATAAAGTACATTATATTAAGTTCAGATAATTAGGCAATGTTAACAATTATAATAACTATATTATTATTATGTACCAATACTATATAGGCATACAGGCCTCTGACCTAACGTTTTTAGTGATGCATTGTTTAAAAACGAGGATTATTGATAAAATCAAATATAATAATGATGAAATAGCCTAATATTAATATTGAATTAAGCCCATGTCAAATACAATTCACAAAAGGTAGTTTCGGCCTGTACTACTTCACAGAAAACTAGGCCTATAATATGTTCTTAGAGTGAGAAAAAAAAGGTAGGTCGGTGCAATCTTCTCAATCTTCTCGCATTCATTCGAAAAACATGTTTTGTTGTTGTCTTTGCTGGAATCTGACCTATCTTTTTTTTGCTCACAGTTTGAGTTATAACGCAGGACTTTTCATGTGTTTATTTCCGGTGAAATGTTGTCACGGCGGTCTCGCTTTTTGAGATGTAGGCTCGGCCTATGGGCAAGACATCTTCATCTCGTAAAGGTTGCTCAACGGACTCAAAGTGATGATGCCCTTCAAATTGAGTGAAACTAAAATGCCAGGCCCCCTGCTACTTCTGCTGTGCTGGAGCTATGTCTTGAAAGGCAAGTATGACACTATATTCTGCACACGTTGACAATGTGTCGATAATTAATGTAGAAAAGGTACGTTTAGCTAGGCTAACGCTAACTCGTGATGACAGTGAGGGCTTTAGACTGTTTCATCATTACTCTAAATAGGCCTACATTCATTTATTTCAAGAAATATCCACAGTATTCTTGTCTGCCTACGTTATAACTTTTTCATGAACTTACTTACCTGTATGTGAGATGAAACAGTGATCTGAAATACAGTACGTCATTAACTCTATAACCTGTTTATAATGTAGTTTTGTTCATGTTATAATCAAGCAATTTCAAGATAATTAACATCTTAGGTTAGACAAAGCAGGCCTATAAGATTCCATTTCGAAATATTGTTTACAAGTGGACAGTGATTTAAGCTTTTTTTTCTGTTCGGCATCCATGCTTGGTATATTCATGAGAAAAAAGTTGACAAAGTTATGAAAACGCACCAAACATGCTAAACAGTAATTAGATTAAATATATGTTATATTCTTGTTATTCCTACTTCTGTTTTTAGCTACACACGCATCAGTTATAACCCAGACACCTGGAGTGGTGATGGTGAAAGCTGGTGATACAGTGACCTTGAAATGCCATTTGAGTGAGATTATCACCTACTGCTTCTCTGTGAGTTGGATAAAAGTGGACCCCAGGACTGGAACACACAGCATGAGTACAACCTTAACGGTTGATAACATTTCAACGGACCAGGAACAGGACAACCTATGTTCCGTTACAATCACCAATGCAAATGTGAGCGACTCTGGCATGTACTACTGTTTGGCTGTTCACTCCAAAACGGTGTACTCTGGCAATGGTTCTAAGGTTATTATTTTGACAGGTAATTTAATGTCTTGTATGTTCATATTTATTTACAAAGTTTACTAAACTAGAAAATATATATTTTGCTAAAAAACTAAAATGTATATAATGATATAAACCTTTAAAAAATAAACACAAAACTGAATGTTACATCTAAATTAAACAATATATACAGTACCAGATCAAAGTTTAGACACCTACTCTTTCCAGGGTTTTTCTTTATTTTGTGAAGATATCAAAATTATGAAGTAACACATATGGAATCATGTATTAACCAAAAAAGTGTTATTAAACAAATCAAAATATATATTTGAGATTCTTCAAAGTAGCCACCAGTTGCTTTGATGACAGCTTTGCACACTCTTGGCATTCTCTCAGCCAGCTTAATGAGGTAGTCACCTGGAATGCACTTCAATTAACAGGTGTGCCTTGTTAAAAGTTTATTTGTGGAATTTCTTTCCTTAATGGATTTGAGCCAATCAGTTGTCTTGTGACAAAGTAGGGGTGGTATACAGAAGATAGCCCTATTTGGTAAAAGACCAAGTCCATATTATGGCAAGAACAGTTCAAATAAGCAAACCGAAACAATACTCCATCATTACTTTAAGACATGAAGAACTTTGAAAGTTTCTTCAAGTGCAGTCACAAAAACCATCAAGCGCTATGATGAAACTGGCTGTCGTGAGGACCGCCACAGGAAAGGAAGACCCAGAGTTACCTCTGCTGCAGAGGATAAGTTCATTAGAGTTTACTGCACCTTAGATTGCAGCCCAAATAAATGCTTTGCAGAGTTCAAGGAACAGACCCATCTCAACATCAATTGTTCAGAGGAATCAGCGATACGCCATCCCGTCTGGTTAGCGCCATTTGTTTTTCAAAGGACAATGACCCAACACACCTCCAGGCTGTGTAAGTGCTATTTGACCAAGAAGGAGAGGGATGGTGCTGCATCAGATGACCTGGCCTCCACAATCCCCTGACCTCAACCCAATTGAGCTGGTTTGGGATGAGTTGGACTGCAGAGTAAAAGAAAATCATCCAATAAGTTCTCAGCATGTGTGGGAACTCCTTCAAGACTGTTGGAGAAGCATTCCTCATGAAACTAGTTGAGAGAATATCAAGAGTGTACAAAGCTGTCATCAGGGCAAAAGGTGGCTACTTTAAAGAATTTCAAATATAAAATATATTTTGATTTGTTTAACACTTTTTTGTTACTACTTGATTCCATATGTTTTATTTCATGGTTTTGATTTCTTAACTAATTATTATACGATGTAGAAAAAAAAGAAATGGTTAGGATCACCACTTTATTTTAAGAATGTGAAATGTCAGAATAATAGTTGAGTGATTTATTTCAGCTTTTTCCTTTCATGACATTCCCAGTGGGTCAGATATTTACATACACTCAGTTAGTATTTGATAGCATTGCCTTTAAATTGTTTAACTTGGGTCAAACGTTTCGGGTAGCCTTCCACAAGCTTCCCACTCCTCTTTCTATTCTGGTTAGCTCCAGTTTGCGCTGTTCTGTGAAGTGACTAATACACAGCGTTGTACGAAATCTTCAGTTTCTTGGCAATTTCTCGCATGGAAATAGCTTTCATTTCTCAGAACAAGAATAGACTGACAAGTTAAAGAAGAAAGTACTTTGTTTCTGGGAATTTTGAGCCTGTAATCGAACCCACAAATGCTGATGCTCTAGATACTCAACTAATCTAAAGAAGGCCAATTTTATTGCTTCTTTAAACAGCACAACAGTTTTCAACTGTTGCAAAAATGGCGAAAGTGTTTTCTAATGATCAATTATCCTTTTTCAAATGAGAAACTTTCATTAGCTAACACAACGTGCCATTGGAACACATGAGTGATGGTTGCTGATAATGGGCCCCTGTAAGCCTATGTAGATATTCCATAAACAAATCTGCAATTTCCAGCTACGATAGTCATTTACAACATTAACAATGTCTACACTGAATTTCTGATCAATTTGATGTTCTTTTAATGGACAAAACATGTGCTTTTTTTTCTTTAAAAAAACAAGGACATTTCTAAGTGACCCCAAACGATTGAACTGTAGTGTACTGTATGTTCTTTGATCATAAATCCAGTCATTGTTTTATTTTAAACAACCAGTTTACCGGGAGGAAAACCAAGTTGGTAATTCTTAATAATGTAATTGTTAAATGATGACCATTTTGTCCTTAGAGAGAGAAAGGGTAGGGAACAGCAGTAAAGCCCCAACCATCCAAATCGTCTCTTCGCCAGAGGTTGACCGCATCTTCATCCCTCTGCTGTGTTTGGTGTTGGAAGTGGTCCCGTCTCAGGTCCGTGTGTTCTGGCTCATAGACGGGAGAGAAGAGAGTGGACTCACTGACTCCACCTGGACAGACAACAGTGATTCAGCCACAGAGTTTACTAGGAACCAGATTCTTGTCCAGGCACAGGAGTGGGACAGACGAGCAGAGTTTACATGTGTGGTGGAGTTTGAGGGGAAAAATATCACCAAAACACTGCTGCAGAAAAATGGTAATTGCATTAGACCCAGATTTACTAAGCTTTTGCACCTGTTCTTTCAGTAAGGGATTTAACACTGAAAACAAAGATATAACTTGAAACTATCTTTATTTAGACTTTGTCTTTATTTTCACTATAGATTCCAATGCCATGTGCACAATGTTGATGTATGGGGCCTCTGCAGCTGCTCTCCTCACCATAATAGTTGCTGTCACTATCGCTGTGTGTCTGCACCGTGGTAAGATCAACTCAACAAACACCAAATGATCTTGTGCAAGACAATTTATACCATAGTACTCAGAAAAGGATGTTATGACCATTGTAATTTAGGGGAAACATGCCCCATCAATTGGTACATTTGCAGGATATACATTTACACGGTCTTTTTTTAATAACTTACTAGTATCCACTCAAAACACTAAGTGCATGTTGTGATGCCTATGGTTATGGGTAGTCATGTAGGTAAACCAGTTCAATGGTCAGACCCATATGGGTCAAGTTCTTTTGTTTTGTTACACCATAGAATAGGTGGCTAAATATGGGCGAAAATATTTTATTCCATTAGGTCATTTTCTGAGGAAATGGAATAAAATCGTATTTCGTAGGCCTGTATTTTCTCTTGCACAGGAATGTTGAGAATTAAAATCTGTTGATAATTCTTGACTTTGTTCCTCTTTCCCCTCTTTCACACAAGTCAGGCTCTCTGTAGTGGTTACAGTGACCTTTATGGCAAGTGTCTGCTACGTTTAGACAGCAGTCTACTCCACCTGCTTTTGAGATCAGAGAGTCAATGTTAACAAATGGCCATGGACAACAAACATTATCACTGAATCATGATGCTTTCTTCAACCTGGATATTAAATGTGTTATTTTGATTGTTTTTTCCTATAGGGCATCCTGTGGTTATTGATGCAGATACAAGGTTTGAGTCTGACATTCATTCCAAAATTGGATTATAGAAAAGCCTGTGATTGCTAGAGTGTGAAATCCTCTGTTTTAATTTCAGACAAAGAGGCACAGTCACTGAGAACAAACGGGATCAATCTGGTAATTATTATCTTCATTTTTTAAATATTTTTTTTAGGATGAATAAAATACAACAGCCGACTACTTTAGAAGGATTTCAAGATGGCTTTTATCAACATGGAGGTATTTAGTGGCGGAAATGTTTTAGCGTTTTCATTATCTTTTTAACTATTCAGTTGAAATAGATTGAATGAATGCGCTTTAATTAAATATTATTTGTTCGCCAAATTGCTCAAAATAAGTCGTAGAGAAACACATTGTGTACCATTGTAGCACTTAGACACCCTTAGTTTCCACAGTGTCTCTTGATGGCGTATGCAGGGCCGGTTGATTGAAGGATTCCAGGTCTTTTTGAAGTAGTTTGTCGGTGGATGTCATGGCTGCATTGGTGTTTATGTTCTGAGTTCTGACGTTTGCAGGGAGACGGGGAGAAGCAAGAAGGCCAGTTAGATCATCGTTCTCGGTAAGTAGTTATTGTATTTGGGTTAAACTATGATTTTTGGTCGTGCTAAATGTTTTTTTTTAATGTTGCATGATTTTATAATCCATTGCCATGCTATCAGATTTTCTCACATAGTGTAGGTGGTGGAACTCATTTTTTATCTCCATTTCGGCCCAATTTAACTCTTGGGGACGGTTTACTGGGAATAGATTCAGCCAATAGTCCTTGACTAAAAAAAAACATGTTATATGGACATTTTCCATTGAACATGGTTTTTAGTTAATATTTTAATATTTTTTCAGGAAAGGCCCCATAGTGTATTCATGTTGAAAAAACACTAATGTTATGATCCGAACATACTGCTCTGAAATGTCTCGTACTGGTGTATTACTTGTTAAGTATAGTGAAAATACAGTACTTATAGGTGATATACCTGTTTGTGTAAATACACATTGACATTTGTACATGGATTATATTTGTAAACAAACTCAAATTAATTGAGGCTAAACCTACTTTCACCCCTAGAGTGATTGTTTTAGATTACTCAGTTATCTCAATTGTGAATGTATTGATTGACTGACGTAATATCACTTCTATGGTATGAATCCTGACATATGAGAGCCTGGTTTACATTTGCAGTATTGCTGCCCCAATTCAGTCCACATAAAGTTTTAAAGCAGTTTTGTATACTTGAATATAAAGCATCAACTATACTGTACCTATTTCTGAACCCTTGAGAATTAACTCCCTGGTGTTGATCGTTCCACAGGAGGTCCAGTATGCGACTTTGGACCATATCAATTTTGGGAGACGCACAAATACAGTTCTCCAATCAGATTTTGACAAAGAAATTGCATAAAAATTCCTTGTATTTTGTCATGATGTAGATGCTTATGAACTGCCACTGAAAACATTTCAGATGATTATTTATGTATTTGTGTATAAAGCAAGAGCCGGTGTCCGCAATTGCAAAGTACTTTCTTTTATATTGGAATTCAACTGTGGAGTAGTCTCCCATTAGTCATTAAGCTGTCCCAGTCCAGAAAGGCTTTCAGAGGTCAGGTTAGATCCCTCCCGTCAGAAAAAGTGCACAGGTCTAAATAGGAAAATTACTGAATATTCTTGAATTTTGTATGGATTGTGTATTTATTATGGTGTAGGCTAGTTAGGGACTTATCATAGGCCCATGTCACAGGAGGTTGGTGGCACCTTAATTAGGGAGGATGGGCTCGTGGTATTGGCTGGAGTGGAATAGTATGAAATACATCAAACACATGGATTGATGCCAATCCATTTGCTTTGTTCCAGACATTATTATCAGCCGTTCTCCCCTCAGCAGCCTCCACTGGCCCATGGATTTCCATGGATTTTCTTGTGTTGTGTCCTGTTTTTGTCCTACACAGAAGACCATATTGGAAATAAGTGTTCTTACACTATTGTGTGTCATCCTCTGGGATTCTTTGTACTTTTACAACTGTAAGAATTGTATTATCCAAAATCAAATCAATCAATCAATATGGCTTGTAAATGAATCTTTGTTTTTTTTAAATTTCATTTTATCACCTCTTATCTAATTTACCATTTCCCTGGAACCCTTAGTGCCAAACATGCCTCTGTTTTTGAACAGATATCTAAAACATATGTTTAAAAACTTTGCTTGAATGCAACAACAAAAAATATGATGTTAAAATTCTCAATCTCAAGCGCACTTTGACAAAGTGTACGTCTTAATTTCTCTGACCAAAATGAGAAGGCTCCTGCACAGACTGCAGATTGTGTAACATGAGAAAGTGTCACAGGTAACATGTGCAGGACTGTAGCCTTCGGAACAGAAGCTGACCACAGTAGTTTAAGCTTTAGCTGCATATCTCTCTCGCTCTCTTTCTCTGTGAGGAGTGGTTTTTCTGAGCATATGCTTTTGGACAGACACCGCTTTGCTTATAACAAACCACTAGCAGATTCTATATTCAGACTTTTTCACCTAATAGTGCAATATACTAGATAGCATACCACGAAAGTAAAAAGGTTATCAGCTCCCATCCGATCACCTAACCTCAGCAGCCTTCACGAAATGAATGAAACTCAGACAATAGATGGAATGTGCTGTTATTATTCTAACAGTTCATTTTCTACAACAACAGTATTTTAAAGGATTGGAAAATAGTTATGCTCCCACTTGGTTCTGAATGGGAAATAAAGCACTCTGGCCGATGAGTGACAAGGATCTGCATTCCATCCAATTCACACATGATTTAATATAAGGTTTAGTAGTTTTCAATTAAGTGTAGCTGGATTCAGTCATGATGAAATCAAGTAAGTAATGGCAAGACATAAAAGTTTTACAATGAAATGTTAATGTACTCTTAATACAAAGGACAGTAGTCGTTTTTGGTAAGTAAAAAGTTATGACTTTAGTGAACTGAAAACCCCCCACAATTATACACTTCTACAGTATGATACAACATGAGGCAATATAGACCCGTGCTACTTTTTAAAATGTTGATACAGATAACTTGGTTAACGAAGTTTCCTACCTAATGTGTTTGTATAGTTAACTCCAGCCTACCTGATGTTAGAATAGGAAGGAGAAAAACTACAGACTATCTGAATGACAGGACAGGTAGATTTGAAGTAAACACTCACATCTACTGGATGTTTGGAGACAGTGACACAAGATGAGAAAGAAGAGCATTTCATCATGACAGTACTTGAAGGATAGATAGCACTTTATGGAAGGACTGGGCTCCTCTAACACATGTTTTATGCATTTTGCATTTAACATCTTCCTAGTAGGTATGAAGCACTCCGAATCTCTCAAAGCACTTTTATTCTGAATGTTGGTTTACTGCAGTTTTCACAATGAAAGCCCTCCTCCTTTCTTTAGTTTGGGGATTTTCTGTTACTTTTCTCAAGTTAGCCTGAATAAAAAACTAATGAACACAGATAGCACTTTCAGTTAGTCTGCTTTTTTTGTTTGACTTTTTTCTTTCTTTTTTGACTTTTGACTATGATTCAGGCAACATACGTGACTACATTGAACAGAAATATAAACGCAACATGCAACAATTTCAAAGATTTTACTGAGTTACAGTTCATATGTGTAAAGAAATCAGTCAATTGAAATAAATTCATTCGGCCCTAACCTATGGTTTTCACATGACTGGAAATACAGATGTATCTGTTGCTTACAGATCCGTTATGGATCAGAAAACCAGTCAGTATCCGGTGTGACCACCATTTGCTTCATGCAGCGTGACACATTTCCTTCGCATAGAGTTGATCTGTAGAATGTTGTCCCACTCCTCTTCAATGGTTGTGCGAAGTTGCTGGATATTGGCGGGAACTGGAACATGCTGTCGTACACGTTGATCCAGAGCATCTCAATCATTCTCAATGGGTGACTTATCTTGTGAGTATTCTGGCCATGGGGACATTTTCAGCTTCTAGGAATTGTGTACAGGTTCTTGCGAGAAGTTTCCATGCAATATCATGTTGTAACATGAGATGATGACGGTGGATGAATGGCATGACAATGGGCCTCAGGATTTTGTCACACTATCTCTGTGCATTCAAATTGCCATCGATAAAATTCAATTGTGTTCGGTGTCCGTAGCTTATGCATGCCCATACCATAACCTCACTGCCACCATGGGTCATTCTGTTCAAAGTGTTGTCATCAACAAACCGCTCACCCACATGACGCCATCTGCTCAGTACAGTTGAAACCGGGATTCATCTGTGAAGAGCACACTTCTCCAGCATGCAAGTGGCCATCGAAGGTGAGCAGTCAGGTCAAGACCCTGGTGAGGACGACAAGCACGCAGATGAGCTTCCCTGAGACGGTTTCTGTCAGTTTGTGCATAAATTCTTCAGTTGTGCAAACCCACAGTTTCATCAGCTGTCTGGGTGGCTGGTTTCAGATGTGGAGGTCCTGGGCTGGCGTGGTTTCACTTAGTCTGCAGTTGTGAGGCCATTTGAAAGTACTGCCAAATTCTCTAAAACGGCGTTGGAGGTGGCTCATGGTATACAAATTAACATTACATTCTCTGGCAGTCAGCATGACAAAATGCACTCTCCCTCAAAACTTGAGACATCTGTGGCATTGTGTTGTGTGACAAAACTGCACATTTTAGAGTGGCCAGCATAAAGTGCACCTGTTTAATCAGTTTATTGATATCCCACACCTGTCAGGTGGATGGATTATCTTGGCAAAGGAGAAATGCTCACTATGAGGGATGTAAACAAATTTGTGAAAAACATTTGTGAGAAATTAAGCTTTTTGTGCATTTGGAACATTTCTGTGATCTTTTATTTCAACTCATGAAACATGGGACCAACACTTTACATGTTGCGTTTATATTTTTGTTCAGTGTATACAATATCATACAGAAATACATCTTACCTGAAATGTTGCTCTCGACTGATAGTTGTGCCCATGCAGTCAGTGTAATGAGAAGAAGAGAGGAGACCCAGCACCCTGTAGACTGACTATGGTGTAACACTGTGGAGAAGTCTGACAGGACACACAATAACATCTCATCAAATGGAACGGTACAATTTAATACAAAACGTTTTCAATATCTTCATATTCACTGAATTTATTGTCAAATTAACACGACTACTTACTACATTAACATACTGTCAATTTTATTACAGTAGTACAAACTATGATATTAAGGGAAGAGGAGTTCCCATTTTGTTGCAGGGTTTTGGTGAAGGAAATTAAAATGCTATTAGATGATTTGGAAACTGATTTCTAATTATTATTAAAAAAATTACAAATACATGCCTGTGACTATTACTGAATAGAAGTTAAAGTAAAACTTGGCTATACAGTGCATTCAGAAAGTATTGGGACCCCTTCCCTTTTTATACATTTTGTTACATTACAGCCTTATTCTAAAATGGATAAAGTACAAATTCTCATAAATCTACACACAATACCCCTTAATGACAAAGAAGTAATACCGTTACATAAGTATTCAGACCCTTTGCTATGAGACTCGAAATTGAGCTCAGGTGCATCCTGTTTTCTATTGATCATCCTTGAGATGTTTCTACAACCTGATTTGAGTCCACCTGTGGTAAATTCAATTGATTGGACATGATTTGGAATGGCACACACCTGTCAATATAAGGTCCCACAGTTGACCATGCTTGTCAGAGCAAAAACCAAGTCATGAGGTCGAAGGAATTGTCTATAGAACTTCGAGATAAGATTGTGTCCAGGCACAGATCTGGGGAAGGGTACCAAATAATGTCTGCAACACCCGATAACACAGTGGCTTCCATTATTCTTAAATGAAAGAGGTTTGGAACCACCAAGACACTTCCTAGAGGTTGCCGCCCGGCCAAACTGAGCAATCAGGGGAGAAGGGCCTTGGTCAGAGAGGTGACCAAGAACCCAATGGTCACTCTGGCAGAGCTCCAGAGTTCCTCTGTGGAGATGGGAGAACCTTCCAGAACAATAACCATCTCTGCAGCACTCCACCAATCAGGCCTTTATGGTAGAGTGGCCAGACGCGAGCCACTCCTCAGTAAAAGGCACATGACAGCCCGCATGGAGTTTGCCAAAAGGCACTAAAAGGTCTCTGGCCATGAGAAACTTTCTGATCTGGCCATGAGAAACTTTCTGATCTGGCCATGAGAAAACCTTCTGATCTGATGGAACGTAGATGGAACTTTTTGGCCTGACTGCCAAGTGTCACGTCTGGAGGAAACCTGGCCCCATCCCTACGGTGAAGCATGGTGGTGGCAGCATCATGCTGTGGGGATGTTTTTCAGCGGCAGGGACTGGGAGACTGGTCAGGATCGAGGGAAAGATGAACTGATCAAAGTACAGAGAGATCCTTGATGAAAACCTTCTCCAGGGCGCTCAGGACCTTAGACTGGTGCGAAAGTGTACCATCCAGCAGGACAACGACCCTAAGCACATAGCCAAGAAGACCCAGGAGTGGCTTCGGGACAAGTCTCTGAAATTCCTTGAGTGGCCTAGCCAGAGCCTGGACTTGTATATGACAGCACAGTAGTAAATCCCAGAGACGGTGACAGCTGCGGTGTAGATGAACACAGGGCACGTCTTCTATGAGATGTCATACTGAGACCTGATGTTGATAATGGTGTTCTTGGGGACTCGCAGCACCCCGGGTTGTGTGGGCAATCTCATGCAGGCAACAGTATAACAGTAAGATGTCAACCCCTCCAGAACGCAGTTCATGGTGATGTTGCCGCCGACCACGTCAATTCAACAAAAGGTCGAAACTGGGTCACTGTTGAGTCCTTCAACATGATGGGCCCTGCAACTGAATATAGAAACATGGTAATTAACCTAATGCTTTGCATAGATTGATATGGGGTTAAAGTGATAGTTGTCTCTCGATGCAGTCCATGGCAGATTCAGGAGAATGTTATATTTTGAGGCATGTCAGTCCATTTTTCAGTCCAAGTAATTATAAGTTATATATGGTCTGTTCACATCAGTTTATCTCTACAAGGCACATCTTTACATTTTATGCAAGCCACTCTTCTTTAAGCTAATTCAAAAGTAGCTTTATTCATTTGGCATATCAGCAAGGGTTGAATCAAACTTGGACACAGACTGAAATGCTTTCCAACCTAAATGTGCAATATGGTGGTCTTGTCTTTGACCTGGTTAAGGTTGTGAGGCCATGTCAGAGAGGAAAAATAGACGCCAGACAATTGATGCTACCATTCTGGTTAGCAACCTCAGACAAATGACCATCTTTTAGAGAGAAGAAGTAGTTACACGACATAGTGGTCTCCGTTATGTTTCAATGAGAGTCAGCGCAGCAGGCAAAGTTACATTTGTTTTATTGAATTGGAATATAATTTACACAAATGGTGATGATCAGTATGACAGTATGTCATAATTAATAAAAGGTTTATAAAACACTGTTATTGACAAATTATTCAGAAAGACACAGAAGGTCACAACAAGTTGCCATGGGGAGTTTTTTGTCATGAGTGCATGTATTCTTCAGAAGTCAACCTATGAGCATTACCTTGAAAGCCCACCGCAGTTGGTGCCGCCTCTTCAAACCACACGACAAAGACGCAGAGGTGGAAAAAGTACTCAATTGACATACTTGAGTAAAAGTAAAGATGCCTTAATATAAATGACTAAAGTAAAAGTTAAAGTAACCCAGTAAAATACTACTTGAGTAAAAGTATAACATTTTAAATGTATTTAAGTACAGTGGTGGAAAAAGTCCTCAATTGTCATACTTGAGAAAAAGTACAAGTAAATACTATACATCAAATTCATTATATTCAGCAAATTAGGCTGCACAATTTCCTTTTTATAACTTTTTTTTGACAGCAAGGGGCACACTCCAACACTCAGAAATAATTTACAAAGTAAGCATTTATGTTTAGTGAGTCCACCAGATCCGAGGCAGTAAGGATGACCAGGGACGTTCTCTTGAGTGTGTGAATTGGACCTTTTTCATGTACTGCTAAGCGTTCAAATTGTAACTAGTACTTTTGGGTGTCAGGGAAAATGTATGGAGTAAAAAGTACATAATCTTCTTTAGGAAGGTAATGTCAAAAATATAAATAGTAAAGTACAGATACCCCCAAAAACTACTTAAGTAGTACTTTAAAGTGTTTTTACCTAAGTACTTTAAACCAGTGCAAAGAGGACACAACAAAGTAGCTGCTGTACCTCCTGACTTGATAGGTGTCACTTCCTGTCCACTGCTCTGGCACAATTATAAACAGAACGCAAACCACATTTAGGACTACTCTGCTACTGAGTCTCACATACTCAGCTACAGATCTCACACTCTTTTCAGTAATGACATTGTAAATGTTTACTTATCTTTCTACTTTTCCATAAGAAAATGTTTTTACTCCACTTAAATTAGCCTTTATGTTTTATTAACTCCTCATTTGGAAACTGGTTGCATGTAATGTATCTTCATTGGCATAATCTGAGTGTACAAAATATTAAGGACATCTTTCCATGACATGCGCTGATCAGATGAGTCCAGGTGAAAGCTATGATAAATTATTGATGTCACTTGTTAAATCCACTTTAAATCAGTGTAAATGAAGGGAGGAGACAGATTAAAGAAGGATTTTCAAGCCTTGAGACAATTGAGACATGGATTGTGTGTGTGCCATTCAGTGGGTGGATGAGCAAGACAAAAGATTGAAGTGCCTTTGAACAGGGTATGGTAGTAGGTGCCTGGGCATCCTCGCTGTGTCAAGAACTGCAACGCTGCTGGGTTTTTCACGCTCAACAGTTTCCCGCGTGTATAAAGAATGGTCCAACACCCAAAGGACGCCCAGCCAACTTGACACAACTGTGAGAAGCATTGGAGTCAACATGGGCCAGCTTCCCTTTGGAACCGTTTGACACCTTGTAGAGTCCATGCCCCGACGAATTGAGGTTGTACTGAGGGCTAAAGATGTTTTGTACAATTCTTGTACGTTCATTTTTTTGTTGTCAATATTTGCTCATATTTACCAGTCTTACTTCTACCCGCTTTTCTGTAATACATTGTGAGCAACTAAAACAAGACACGAGCTGTCGTTTAATAGTAGCTAGTTGTAGCTGAAATGTGAGTTGCAGTGATTCTACCGAGGGGTTTCCTTGTGTTGTTATAGTCCGTGTACACCCTGCTTTAAACAGACAAGTGGACAGGAAACACAGGCCCATGCAGAGAACACAGCCTTGTTTTTGATGACTCATTGTGTAGTTAGAGGTGGAGAGAGACTCTGTTCTAACACTGTGAGCTCCTCAGTATACGGCCGTATGGTTTTACAAACACATACAAAATATGTGATGATTACCAAAATATCCATTACTAAACATTATACCATGTTTTGATGAATGTGTATACTGTACTTTTACGTTCCTTTTTTGAATTGTAATGCCTTGCTGTGTCCTTTAGGGGTGTATGATGTTGAATGTTGAGCATTTGAATCATTTTGGAGTTATGCCAACTACAGGAAATTGCATTATTTTCGTGTATTGTACTGTATATCCTATTGGGCTGAACAATTAACGTATGTATATCCAACTGCAATAAACAACCACTATGCATGTTTGCTTTTATTTGTAGTACTGCAGTGCTTCTAAGTCCATTGCTCTCTAACATTGCTCTCATGTGCACATTTTGGTTCTGTCCCCGCTGTCACGTTCTGACCTTTATTTCCTTTGTTTTGTCATTATTTAGTATGGTCAGGGCGTGAGTTGGGGTGGGCAGTCTATGTTTGTTTTTCTATGATTTGGGGATTTCTATGTTTCGGCCTAGTATGGTTCTCAATCAGAGGCAGGTGTCATTAGTTGTCTCTGAGAATCATACGTAGGTAGCCTGGGTTTCACTGTGTGTTTGTGGGTGTTTGTTTCCGTGTCTGTGTTTTTCACCACACGGTACTGTTTTGGGTTTCGTTCATTCCACGTTTATTGTTTTTGTATTCAGTTGTTCATGTGTACTATTTATTATTAAAAGAACCATGGACACTTACCACGCCGCATATTGGTCCTCCGATCCTTTTCGCCTCTCCTCTTCGGAAGAAGAGGAGGAAATCCCTTATACCAGCACAATTATCACATCCGATTCAACTCATCAAGAGTTGGATGATTAGCAAAAGACAAGCACACTTCTTGACACGTCAGAGAATAAACGGAATAAAAGCTTTTCAACAGTGTATCTACAGCTAACCTATGGTCTAGGTGGCCCGGAAATGTTTTTTTACATTTTAGATCCTCAAGAGTTATTGACAAGACAAGAGAGTAAACTTTACACCAAGGCTAAAAATGTACATAGAACATACAGGATCACAATATTTTTTTTGAAATATTTTAACATTCTTCCTATTCTTTATTTTAGAAACCTTTTAGGGCAAGACTAGTCCAATTGTTGGGAATATTTTGACCGAGAGTCCAAAGTGTTCGCATTAGTCATGGTAGATAATCCTCAACACTTGCCTAATTAAACGATGGTACTGGGGTAAAGGGGTATTTCAGTGATTTACATTTGTCTGCATGTTCAGTAGGTAATGGTTGCCCTCCTGTTTGTGGATTACATATACAGTAAAATGTTACAGTACTTTTCACATGTCATATTATGATGAATTAACTCTTCAGCAGTTCCTGGTCTGAACAGGACTGATGATTGCCTCTATGCCATCAAGAATGACTACTGGTACTCTTTCTTAAAGGCAGTTTAATGTTGACTTGCCTGGTGTTTGGTAGTGTATACCTCATTACTTTGTCACTTGTCTATTGAGGGCCTCATAGTGTTTGTGAGAACAGACTCAGTCCCTCTCCACTTCTAACCACACAACCTCATTTAAAAACACTGCTCAGCCCTCTGCAAAGGCCTGCGTTTCCTGTCCACTCGTCTGTTTGACTATTACAACATTAAGAAATACCTCAACAGAACCATTGCATCACTTAATTACAGTTACAACCACTAATAATTGACAGCTCTGTTCTTGGAAATGTAGCTGATCATTACATGTATAGCAGAAGAGCTAGTTCTTGATGTGTGGTCAATGTGGAACGTTAGTATATTCAACTAAATAATGACTCTCTTTTGCAGATCTACAGTAATTCACCAATTTGTTAATACTATTTACTGCGTTGAAAATGCAATCGTAAGTGTCTGACAGGTTTTGTTAATTTCGTTGAATCCGTCTCTGGGAAATGAATGACGCGAATCAATGAATTGCAAGGGGAAAATGAAAAACAGCAGGATTGCAGCCCCTGGGGATTGCAGTTGATCACATTTAGATTACTGTCACGTTCTGACCTTTATTTCCTTTGTTTTGTCGTTATTTAGTATGGTCAGGGCGTGAGTTGGGGTGGTCAGTCTATGTTTGTTTTTCTATGATTTTGGGATGTGTATGTTTCGGCCTAGTATGGTTCTCAATCAGAGGCAGGTGTCATTAGTTGTCTCTGATTGAGAATCATACTTAGGTAGCCTGGGTTTCACTGTTTGTTTGTGGGTGATTGTCTATGTTAGTTGCTTGTGTCAGCACAGTTCTCATTATAGCGGCACGGTCGTTATTAGTTTGTATTCAGTGTTCAGTGCTTTCTTTAATTAAAAACTTCATCATGAACACATACCACGCTGCATTTTGGTCCGTTCCTTACGACGTACGTGACAATTACAGTGATAATGCTGCTGGTTTCACATTTAAGTTGTACTACCTACTATGCCCTGTAGGGTGTGTGATGTTTCTTCAATGGTAGAGGTCTACAGCAGTGGTTCCCAAACTTTTTATAGTGCCATAGTCCTTCAAACATTCAACTTCCAGCTGGTACCCCATCTAGAACCAGGGTCAGTTCACTCACAAATGTTGTTTTTTGCCATCATTGTAAGCCTGCCACACACACACTATACCATACATTTACTAAATATGAGAATGAGTGTCAGTTTTTGTCACAACCCGG
Source organism: Oncorhynchus nerka (assembly GCF_034236695.1). Classification (NCBI taxonomy): domain Eukaryota; kingdom Metazoa; phylum Chordata; class Actinopteri; order Salmoniformes; family Salmonidae; genus Oncorhynchus; species Oncorhynchus nerka. The sequence goes on from NC_088402.1 coordinate 36,565,005, forward strand.
CTCGTGGGAAGTGACAAAGAGCACAAATAATAATAATCAATAATTTTGCTCTTTATTTCGCCATTTCACATATTAAACCTCATTTGTTCATCGAAAATTGTGAATAACTCACCACATGTTAATGACAAGTGTATGCTTGAAAGGATGCACATAACTCTGCAATGTTGGGTTGTATTGGAGAGAGTCTCAGTCTTAAATCATTTCCCACACACAGTCTGTGCCTGTATTTAGTTTTCATTCCCGTGAGGGCCAAGAATCCACTCGCACATAGGTACGTGGTTGCAAAGGGCATCAGTGTCTTAACAGCGTGATTTGCCAAGGCAGGATACTCTGAGTGCAGCCTAATCCAGAAATCTGGGAGTGGCTTCTGATTAAATTCAATTGCTTTAACAAAGTTAACAATTTTCACTGTAGTGTCCAAAATGTCTTTCAAGCTTTCAGGCATTCCCTTGGCAGAAAGAGCCTCTCGGTGGATGCTGCAGTGTACCCAAGTGGCTTCGAGAGCAACTGCTTGCATGCTCGTTACCACTCCACTATGTCTCCCTGTCATGGCTTTTGCGTCATCAGTACAGATACCAGCACATCTTGACCACCAAAGTCCATTTGATGTCACAAAGCTGTCCAGTACTTTAAAAATATCCTATCCTGTTGTCCTGGTTTCCAGAAGAGGATGTCTTCCTTAATTGACCCCCCATAAACGTAACGGACATATACCAGGAGCTGTGCCAGGCCCACCACATCTGTTGATTCATCTAGCTGTAACGCATAGAATTCACTGGCTTGTATGCAAAGCAGTAATTGTTTCAAAACATCTCCTGCCATGTCACTGATGCATCGTGAAACAGTGTTTGATGAAGTCATTGGCTGTATAGTTTTTTTTGGCCTTTCCCCCAGCATTGTCCCAGCCATATCTGCGGCAGCAGGAAGAATTAAGTCCTCCACAATAGTATGGGGCTTGCCTGTCCTAACCACTCGGTAGCTCACCATATAAGACGCTTCTAGCCCCTTATTATTAAATCAAATCAAATGCATGTCTTACTACTCCAAAATCATCTTAATTCTCCCTCATAAAACCCCTGTGGATTATTTTATAAATGGCCATGTTTTGTTTCTAAATGTCTGTGCAAGAGTGAAGGCTTCATCGAGTTGTGAGATAGTACTTTTGCACATATAACACACTGTGGCTGAGGAAAGGCACTACTCCCATTATAAGTGAACCCCAAATCAATGTAGTTCTCATCATATTTGCACCTCTTCGATGGCCCAACGTACCTGGCTGTTGTTCGGTGCTTTCCCGGGTAAGGGGGCAGTAGCTCTTCGGCTGCATCAGATTCACAACTGTCAGTGTCCATGCTAGCTGGGCTAACAACAAATGTAGAATTACTGATGCTAGCATTGGATGTGCTCATGGAAGCAGAACAACTTGTGTCGTCGACAGGTGCAGGTGTAGTACTGCTGGTAGTAGCAGTACTACCAGTAGAGCTGGTATGTTTCTCTATGGACACACACGGCCTTACTTTTGTTAACCATTTATCATTTTTCGAGCAAACGGAATGAGCAGCAGCTATGTTTGGCTACATACTGACCGTTAGTGGATTTCCCACGAGAGAGTAAAGGTTAATGTGATTGGATGATCATTTTTTGACTAGGCTACCTGTATTTGACATTGTGTTGTTATTTCGCTGAACACTGAAACATCACCCAAATGTATAGCCCCGTGGGAAAATATAAATGGACTGTTTGAAAATGTGAAGAAAAAACAGATTTGTGCGTACCTTTGGGGTACGCTACCTCAGTTTGGAAATTCCCGGTCTAGAGGATGAGGCTAGCAGGAAATCTGAGTGAATCTCAATCATTTAAAGCACCCTTTTCTCCACGCCTCCTTTCCTTTGTTTGAACTGATGAGAAAAGAACTGGATAGGTCAAATTATACTTCCGGTCGGCATCCACCATATTGCTTTCACTTATCCTGTGTTTTCAGACCAGTGCAGATGAAAGAGAGGAGACAAGGAGAGGAAGACCCTATAGACTATTGAGAGGCACCCTTGCACTGTACTCATCGATTTGACATTCCTGGGAAACGTGATCCTGCCAGGTTCTCATCAGCTGTATCAGCGCCTCACCTCATGACAGGGTGTTGAGCCACACATAAGTTGCAGTGATGTCTATGGCCAAGTATGCAAACAAGACCGGAACATAGTGAATTCACTGTGCTGCAAGTTTTAACAGGTTCTGGCATTCCGTAATAATGAGGTGACTGAAGGGAGAGGAAAAGTTGTTTAGCTGGTTGTTTTTTGGGTTCACTTGAAAAAATCTCTGTCATAGTGAAACATAATTCTTATTTAAAATATAAGTGATATGATGTCCTGTTGGAAGTCAGACAGACAGACAGACAGACAGACAGACAGACAGACAGACAGACCAATGCATGCAGAGACATTGGAATGAGACATCACATAATGACACTATTACAATGCAAAGGGCAGGACTGTCTGAAAGTGAATTATGTGGAAGACTGTAAGACTGCACTGAATTGCCTGTGCCAGTGTTTCCTTCCCCAAATCAAATCAAATCAAAAAATCGTTGTATTGTATTAGTCACATGCGTCGATATAACAGAGAGTGAAATGCTTACTTATGAGCCCAATGCAGTTTTTTAAAATACGGATAAGAATAAAAAATAAAAGTAACAAGTAATTAAAATAACAATAGCGAGACTATATACGGGTGGTACCGGTACAGAGTCAATCTGCAGGGGCACCGGTTAGTTGATGTAATATGTACATGTAGGTAGAGGAATTAAAGTGACTATGCATAGATGCTAACAACAGAGGGTAGCAGCGATGTAAAAGAGGTGGAGAGGGGGAGTGGGGCAGAAGCTGTTTAGAAGCCTCTTGGGTCTAGACTTGGTGCTCCGGTACCGCTTGCTGTGCAGTAGCAGAGAGAACAGTCTATGACTAGGGTGGCTGGAGTTTTTGACAATTTTTAGGGTCTTCCTGGATGGCAGGAAGCTTGGCTGGGCCGTTCGCACTACCCTATGTAGTGCCTTGTGAATGGCGCAGCTGTAGAACCTTTTGTAGATCTGAGGACCCATGCCACCTGGGGGTGGCCCGTCAGGAAGTCCAGGATCCAGTTGAAGAGGGAGGTATTTAGTCCCAGGGTCCTTATCTTTTTGATGAGATTTGAGGGCACTATGGTGTTGAACGCTGAGCTGTAGTCAATGAATAGCATTCTCACATAGGTGTTCCTTTTGTCAAGGTGGGAAATGGCAGTGTGGAGTGCAATAGAGATTGCATCATCTGTTGATCTGTTGTGTCGGTATGCAAATTGGAGTGGGTCTAGGGTTTCTGGGATAATGTGTTGATGTAAGATTTGACCAGCCTTTCAAAGCACTTCATGGCTACAGACGGGAGTAATATGGGTCGGTAGTAATTTAGCCAGGGTACCTTAGTGTTCTTGGGCACAGGCACTATGGTGGTCTGCTTAAAACCTGGCGGTATTACAGATTCAGACAGGGAGAGGTTGAAAATGTCAGTGATGACACTTGCCAGTTGGTCAGTGCATGCTTGCAGTACCTGTCCTGGTAATCCGTATGGCCCTGTGGCCTTGGGAATGTTGACCTGTTTAAAGGTCTTACTCACATCTCCTGCGGAGAGCGTGATCACACAGTCTTCCGGAACAGCTGGTGCTCTCATGCATGTTTCAGTGTTACTTGCCTCAAAGCGAGCATAGAAGTAGTTTAGCTCATCTGGTAGGCTCGTGTCACTGCTGTGCTTCCCCTTGTAGTCTGTAATGGTTTGCAAGCCCTGCTACATCCGACAAGCGTCAGAGCCGGTGTAGTATGATTCGATCTTAGTCCTGTATTGATGCGTTGCCTGTTTGATGGTTCATCGGGGGGCATAGGGGGATTTCTTATAAGCTTCCGGGTTAGAGTCCCGCTCCTTGAAAGGGGCAGCTCTAGCCTTTAGCTCAGTGTGGATGTTGCCTGTAATACATGGCTTCTGGTTGGGGTATGTCTGTACCGTCACTGTGGGAATGACATCATCAATGCACTTATTGATGAAGCCAATGACTGATGTGGTGTACTCCTCAATGCCATCGGAGGAATCCTGGAACATATTCCAGTCTGTGCTAGCAAAACAATCCTCTAGCTTAGCATCTGCTTCATCTGACCACTTTTTTATTGATCTAGTCACTGGTGCTTCCTACTTTAATTTTTGCTTGTAAGCAGGAATCAGGAAGTTGAATTATGGTCAGATTTGCCAAATGGAGGGCGGGGGAGAGCATTATATGCGTGTGGAGTAAAAGTGGTCCAGAGATTTTTTCCCTCTGGTTGCACATTTAACATGTTGATAGACATTTGGTAAAACGGATTTAAGTTTCCCTGCATTAAAGTCCCTGGCTACTAGTAGCGTCATCCCTGGCTACAGAGAGCGCCGTCTCTGGGTGAGCATTTTCTTGTTTGCTTATGGCGGAATACAGCTCATTCAATGCTGTCTTATTAGTGCCAGCCTCAGTTTGTGGTGGTACGTAAACAGCAATGAAAAGTACAGATGAAAACTCTCTTGGTAGATACTGTGGTCTACAGCATATCATGTGATACTCTACCTCAGGCAAGCAATAGCTCAAAACTTCCTTAGATATCGTACACCAGCTGTTATTTATAAAAATACATAGTCCACCGCCCCTTGTCTTACCAGATGCCGCTGTTCTATCCTGCCGGTACAGCGTATAACCAGCCAGCTGCATGTTGATAGTGTCGTCGATCAGCCACAACTCCCTGATGCATAAGATGTTACAGTTTGAATGTCCCGTTGGTAGTTTAATCTTCCGTGTAGGTCATCGATTTTATTCTCCAAAGATTTCACATTTGCTAGCAGAATGGAGGGAAGTGGGGGTTTATTCGATCGCCTACAAAGTCTTAGAAGGCACCCTCTGGCCCCTTTTTCTCCACCTCATCTTCACACAAATCACGGGGATCTGGGCCTGTTCCCGAGAAAGCAGTATCTCATTTGCGTCATGCTCAACAGACTCGTTAAAGGAAAAATAAAATATTCTGCCAGTCCGTGGTGAGTAATCGCAGTCCTGATGTCCAGAAGTTCTTTTCGGTTATAAGAGACGGTAGCGGCAACATTATGTACAAAATAAGTACACGCAAACAACGCAAATAAACAAAGACAATAGGTTGGGGACACGTAAAACGTCAGCCTTCTTCTCCGGCGCCATTGTTACAAAAACATATATGGATTTGAGTAATTGTGTGTGTTTGTCTTTTATGAAGAAGCTTCTATAAGTTATTTACTCATGCTGTACTCTCGTTCATTCATGGAGAGTTTTTCATCTTAAAATCATGAAAGATAATTTGATCATTAATGCCTAATTTGTCTATTATTTAAAATAGTACGTACATTGTAGCGTGGAGGCCACCCCTTAGTCTCCTGAACAGTGCCATTTCAACATAGGCCTAAACGTCTCAGCAATGAGACATCGTACCAGAGACATTGACAGATACCTCAGTTAGGGCTTGCCAGCCCTGTCAAACACACTTGATCCTGTGGCTTTACAAATTTGGGCGTGGTGTCTGTTTCTCTGGAAGACAGCGAGGAGGAGTGGCGAGAGAGCAGGACATCGAAAGCTCTGAAGGCAGGACACACCCTTCTCCCCTGGGAAACCAGTCGCTACTGAGCCCGCATGTGAAACCAAACAGCTGCGCATTCTAGAGACACATTAAGCGTTTTACTGTGGTCTTCGATTATGACATGAATTTGTTTTTTTACAAGCATACAGTATATCACAAAAGTGAGTACACCCCTCACATTTTTGTAAATATTTGAGTATATCTTTTCATGTGACAACAATGAAGAAATTAAACTTTGCTACAATGTAAAGTAGTGAGTGTACAGCTTGTATTACAGTGTACATTTGCTGTCCCCTCAAAATAACTCAACACACAGCCATTAATGTCTAAAGCGCTGGCTACAAAAGTGAGTACACTCCTGGGTGAAAATGTCCAAATTGGGCCCAAAGTGTCAATATTTTGTGTGGCCACCATCATTTTCCAGCACTGCCTTAACCCTCTTGGGCATGGAGTTCACCAGAGCATCACAGGTTGCCACTGGAGTCCTCTTCCACTCCTCCATGACGACATCACGGAGCTGATGGATGTTAGAGACCTTGCACTCCTCTACCTTCCGTTAGAGGATGCCCCACAGATGCTCAATAGGGTTTAGGTCTGGAGACATGCTTGGCCAGTCCATCACCTTTACCCTCAGCTTCTTTAGCAAGGTAGTGGTCGTCTTGGAGGTGTGCTTGGGGTCGTTATCATGTTGGAATACTGCCCTGCGGCCCAGTCTCCGAATGGAGAGGATCATGCTCTGCTTCAGTTTTTCACAGTACATGTTGGCATTCATGGTTCCCTCAATGAACTGTAGCTCCCCAGTGCCGGCAGCACTCATGCAGCCCCAGACCATGACACTCCCACCACCATGCTTGACTGTAGGCAAGACACACTTGTCTTTGTACTCCTCACCTGGTTGCCGCCACACACGCCACACACGCTTGACACCATCTGAACCAAATACATTTATCTTGGTCTCATCAGACCACAGGACATGGTTCCAGTAATCCATGTACTTAGTCTGCTTGTCTTCAGCAAACTGTTTGTGGGCTTTCTTGTGCATCATCTTTAGAAGAGGCTTCCTTCTGGGACGACAGCTATGCAGACCAATTGGATGCAAGTGTACGGCGTATGGTCTGAGCACTAACAGGCTGACCCCCCACCCCTTCAACCTCTGCAGCAATGCTGGCAGCACGCATACGTCTATTTCCCAAAGACAACCTCTGGATATGACGCTGAGCACGTGCACTCAACTTCTCTGGTCGACCATGTTCTGAGTGGAACCTGTCCAGTTAAACCGCTGTATGGTCTTGGCCACTGTGCTGCAGCTCAGTTTCAGGGTCTTGGCAATCTTCTTATAGCCCAGGCCATCTTAATGTAGAGCAACAATTCTTTTTTTCAGATCCTCAGAGAGTTCCTTGCCATGAGGTGCTATGTTGAGTGTGAGAGCGATGACACCAAATTTAACACAACTGCTCCCCATTCACACCTGAGACCTTGTAACACTAACGAGTCACATGACACCGGGGAGGGAAAATGGCTAATTGGGCCCAATTTGGACATTTTCACCTAGGGGTGTACTCACTTTTGTAGCCAGCGCTTTAGACATTAATGGCTGTGTGTTGAGTTATTTTGAGGGGACAGCAAATGTACACTGTTATACAAGCTGTACACTCACTACTTTACATTGTAGCAAAGTGTCATTTCTTCAGTGTTGTCACATGAAAAGATATACTCAAATATTTACAAAAATGTGAGGGGTGTACTCACTTTTGTGATATACTGTATGTTTAACAGAGGTGAGTGGTAGTGCGAAGCAATGGGTTTGGACCCGACTGTGCAGATCCAGTATCTAGGCTAGATTTAGGCCTGTCAAAACAGCCAATCTGGTCTCATAACATTTCATATTATTCTGTATGTAAATCCAAGACAAATCATTTAGGATGATACAGTATGTTATGTTTCGCATGGTATATATTAATTTCTGGATGATATGTTACGAATTACAATTTTGTTTTTGCGTTAAGTAACCTTGTGTCTTATGTAACGATACCAAACGTAACATATCATGGTAATTTGTGTGTCCCGGATTTGCTTTACCTATGTTACGTATAGTCAATGAGACCAGGCTGCAACAGCCCATTTCTTTGTGGTAGCATAATAAAGGATCTGGTTGACTGGTTTTCATGTAAAAACCCCAATAGGCCTATGACAATTTATGGACAGAAACAGTTTTATCGAGTCCCATTGTCTCCCCACCACTCTGTTAATACTTACAAGAATGTTGTCGTGCCTGTTCATTGCGCACACATCACTTTTTAGTTCGCCAGCACGTCCTTATCAACCTCTGATAACTTTGTAAAAATGAATGCAGGCCAAATGGCAATTGGAATGGACAATGACAAACGACTTCAATTATAAACAACCTCGGAAAAAAAGCCTACCCATAAGGACCGTCCATGTATGCATGGTTCATAAAAGTTTCTTACAAATAGGCCTATTGAGAAAAACATTATTTGGGGAGGATATTCAAAGCTTTACAGACACTGCATGAAATAGGTAGGCTTATACGAGGGGTTCAACAAAATGCAACAATAAAGATGAATTCCAGTGTAAATCTGCAGACTGTTTCAACTTTTGCTAAATGTTTCCAGATGTTGAGGGAAGCACTCCCAGGCTCCTCTTGAATAACCTATATGTTTTAAATGCACAACTGTGTAGGCTACTCTCTGCAAAACTTCTAAATTAAAGAGAACTTTGCAATAAAATAAGGGTGGTAGGCCTATATGACTGCATGTCTGCCTCCTGGAGTTTACAGTCCCAATGCATCGGGTTACACTGAGTGCACTGCACTTTCCCATAGCTTTCTCTGACTGACACGGAAGGTGGAATCAAGTTGCATTTTTTTCTTTTCTTGAGTGGGATCATTTAGGAATCTTGCCAATATGTGACAGAAGCAATTGAACGCTGAGCGAGAAAAGTAGCAATTGCTGAACATCGCAGAGAGAAAACTTTACTTTGAAAAAGGACAGCACAAAACGATCCAAATGGCTGAACAGGTAGGCCTACTATAACATTTTAATATCAGACCTTTGGTTTCTTTTTCTGTATTTATGTATCTATGTGTGTACAGTATGTATGTATATTCTTTTACTGCTCTAGGGATATAATTATTGTTTGGATAACCTTATTTACTACTATGTATTGATTTTTACCATACATTATTTCACTCTTGATGCGATGTGCAATGTAGAGAACACCGGAAGAAGAATGATCGTTTCACAGTGAATTATTGTAATGTTTGTTTGTGTCAATTAATCCCATTAGGGATGGGTTGCCAACTGGTGATTTGACATTCAAATAAAATGTCATTCATTCATTTTCATTCATCAGCACTTGTCAAAACGTTGCAGTTGAAGAGATGGTGGCTTATCACGTCCTAGAAGCAAGGAATGGAGTGATAACTTCCCCCAACTTCTATGCATGGTTCTGATTACCGTTGGAAGTGGCACAATATGTAGTTTAACCAAAATTCCATTGACATATTATGCTATCCAATTTACATCATGACACAGTCCATGAGATCGTCCTATAGGTGTTTGTATATAGCCAACTTTGCATGCACTCTTGCCAGTTTAAGTTTACCACAAATCATTTCAATGCACTGATCAGTGTGCATGCTGGACAGCAGCAAAGAATGTGGACAATAACAAATGAATCTAGGCCATATGCTGTTGAGGGAGCAAGGAGCAATTCTCAATTGTGTCTATAGACAGACCATGTGTGGAAATGGAAAGCACGGGGAGGCAATCAGTCCCTTCTTATTCCGTCCCCATGGCCTATGCCACAGAGACCTTCTTTGGAGATTAGTGAGGGATGACAGCTAGATGAACAGACTGACAGACGTACGGACTGACACAACGCCCCAGTTTTTTCCTCAAGGCCCCCATTATAAGTTAGACAGGCCCGATGGGAAAAAAAATGTAACAGCCCATCTGGCATTTGCCTGAAATTCCAGATGGCCACTCCACTCCTGGCACACCCTGAAAATAAACAGTCAGGGGTTGAGCTGTCATACTGTAGCTACCCCAACCTGCAGGTATTTCAAGTACCTTCTACATGTAGACAGGTTGTCTCAATTTGCCTTCCAAAAGTCTCTCGTTACTTAAGCTTCTCCTCCCGACCCACCCACAGATGCTCACATTTCAATAGCATATTCAAATATCTATTTGAATAGGGGTGAGTGACATAGCAAAGTCCCTGAACAGTTATTTAATGTTAGTGATTTAGGATATAAATAAAAAGTAGTATGAACAAAAAAAACAACAGTTACAATAGATTGGGTGTTTGGTTCTTGGTTTAAAGAGAGTATGGAATGATGTCCTTCACAATGACCAACATAACAAGTCTGTGTGACACAGTTTCATATTCCACTGCCAAACACAAGGTCTACTTTTCAAACAGGTCATTTGCAACCTGGAAGTATAACTAACTGTATAACTGTACTTTTCACTCAGCATATTATTTCTCACAATTTTTTCTTTAAAACTCTGTCATCCTATGTCACCCATGAGCATACTGTTAGTTGTTTTGTGGCTTATTAGCTTTATAGCACAATACTAACTATTCAACATTGACAAAAACGACACAGAGTTGGTTAGTGCGTGATTTGTGCGGAGAAGAATGCTGCAGTGTTGTTCGAACAGTCACTCAAGGACAGGGTTAAACATCGGAGTGTCGTCTTTGCGTAAACTTCCGACGCATGGAGGCATGCAGGATATGCACTTGAGGGCGGATGTGAGTGTGTCTGATTGTTTTGGTATTTGGGACTAAATTGAGTGGAGGTCGGTACACTTCGGCACTCACCTGGGGAGTCTGTCTGATGAATATGTTAACTTTCTTTCTTAATGATCTATTATAATAATAAACGTCACATAATGAACTTCAAAGTACTGTCAGATAATGCTTTTGTTATTGTTATATTATTTGATCCCCCCACCCTAACACGTTTATTTCTCCTCCTCTGGCGCAGCACTCCGACCTGGAAAAGGCCATCGACACTTTGGTCACAAAGTTCCATGCCGCTGCGGCCAATAAAGGTCCCACGCTCCAAACCAAAGAGTTCAAAGACCTCCTCTCCTCCCAGCTGCCCAACTTAGTCAAGGTACATAAGCTGCAACTGTCGGCTACATTGCCCTCGCCCTCCTCGGCCACACCTGCTATTGATTCTACCAGTAGGGCGTGACTCTGACTCTTACTACCCCCCTCAACCACACACATACAGTACACGCCTCATCCTATGACTCCCAAACAAACACTCAGGAAAAGCCTGCAGGCGTTGGTTGCCAGGCTGGATGCAAAATAAACTTGGCTGTAATCTACTTGGCACTCAGTAACCAATTGAGTTTTAAACATGTTAGCACATATCATGAGCACCTACGCTGGATTGTAAACTATCTGGATGTCCATGGTTTAAAGGCCCAATGCAGCCATATTTTCTCTCAATATAAAATCATTTCTGGGTAACAATTAAGTACTTTACTGTTATGTTTTTCAATTAAAATGGGCAAAAAGACACACAAATAAATGAATTAGGACTGTCTGGGAGTGGTCTGAGTGAGGGGCCTAATTGGACGAGCCTAATGAGAGGGATATATAACCTTAAAACTAGATTTTATTGGCAGAGAGGTTTAAAACTCTTTGTTATTCGTCTATTACCTTATACCGCCTGGTGATAACACCAGACAGGCCAAAACTCCATCCCACCAAAACAGGCAGAAATTTCAGCCAGTCTTTATAAACAGCTCTTCCCAATTTCACAGTATTATTCCAACCTCATAGTGTGTAAATATACACTGAGTGTACAAAACATGAACACTTGCTCTTTCCATGACATAGACTGATCAGTCGAATCCAGGTGAAACCTATGATCCCTTATTGGTGTAACTTGTTAAATCCACTTCAATCAGTGCAGATGAAGGTGAAGAGACAGGCTAAAGAAGGATTTTTAAGCCTTGAGAAAATTGAGACATGTATTGTGTATGTGTGCCATGGGCATCCTCATTGTGTCAAGAACTGCAACGCTGCTGGGTTTTTCACACTCAACCATTTCCCATATGTATCAAGAATGGTCCTCTACCCAAATGAATCCAGCCAACTTCACACAACTTTGGGAAGCACTGGAGTCAACATAGGCCAGCATCACAGTGGAACACTTTCGACACCTTATAGAGTACATGCCCCGACGAATTGAGGCGGTTCTGAGAGCAAAAGAGGGGGGGTGCAACTCAATATTAGGCAGGTGTTCTCAGTGTATATAAAACAAGGGCACTGGCCCTTTAAAGTGAAACGTCTCGCTAGGAACTGAATCTGACACATGCTTTATTTGAAACATTAAAAAGTCCAAAGTATCTTCATTTTGGAACTCGCTGCTTAGTTGTCTGAGCCCTAAGGCGGTTTTCCAGGACTAGTCTGAATCTGCCAGTGGTTGACAAAGATAGTTATGCTTCTGAAAAACAGGAAAAGGTCCGTTCAAATATATAAACAAGTGATGAAGGTTTAAGGTTGTTCTCTCATCTGGAGGGGGATTAAATGTTCTGACAGAGAAGTAAATAACAGTTTTCCTTACGAACAGAACAGAACAACTGTAGGCCTAATTGTAATATGACTCCTTGCACCAAGTCGACTTCATCCACCACTTGACAATCAAGTAGAGTATTTCTGCTACACAATAGTTAGCCACAACAGCTCGGACATACAGTGCATTCAGGTCGAGTGGCCTAAGAGCTCTATTTTCATGTCATCCAACAAATGCTAAACAGTATTGGCACTTGGATTTGAACCAGTGCCATGTTCAGATGACATCATAATAGAGCTCTTTGGCCACGCACACCAGTGGTGGGTTTGGCGTCGAAAGGTTGTAAAAGCAGAAAATCAGTGTTGGAAAAAGTACTCAAATGTCATACTTGAGTAAAGTTAAAGATACCTTAATAGAAAATGACTCAAGTAAAAGTGAAAGTCGCCCAGTAAAATAATGCTTGAGTAAAAGTCTAAAAGTATTTGGTTTTACACATACTTTAGTATCAAAAGTAAATGTAATTGCAAAAATATACTTCAGTTTACAAGAGTAAAAGTAAAAGTATACATCATTTCAAACGACTTATATTAAGCAAACCAGATGGCACCATTTTCTTGTTTTTATTTTATTTACGGATAGCCAGGGGCACACTCCAACACAGACATTCATTTACAAACAAAGCATTTGTGTTTAGTCGGTCAGTAGGTGTTAGTGTTTAGATAAGGGTCAGTAGGGATGACTAGGAATGTTCTCGTGACAAGTGTGTGAATTGGACCATTTTCCTGTCGAAATGTAATGTGTACTTTGGGTGTCAGGAAAAATGTATGGAGTAAAAAGTACATTATTATCTTTAGGAATGTAGTGAAGTACAGTACAGATACCCCCCCAAAATACTTAAGTATTACTTTAAAGTATTTTTACTTAAGTAGTTTACACCACTGCAGAAAATAACCCCATACCTATTGTAAAATATGGTGGTGATTCCTAGAAAAATAGCCATGGATCTATAACCACTAGAGGGTAACAAAGCCTGAAACATATGACACAGTTGACAAAGTTCACACTTTGGCTGAATACCAAATCACTCCATTCCCCTCGCCCCTCCATTTGAGCGTTCACCGACGCCTCCGCCATATGCACATACTAAATGGAGGGAGAAAAATGTACATCTACTATGTTACGTCTACCCCTGAGTCCAGGTTGATACAGCTGCATACAGTACAGTTGAAGAGTGAACAATATTGGATTATGAAGTCAAACATAATTACTACGCTGAGGATATCAGTAGTACTGTTGTGAATATAGCCTACCGAGTAATGAAGGCAACAATGCTATACTCTCAAAAGTGTAAAAGACTAATTGCTAACTTCCTGCTTACACATGTCTATACATGATTACTTTATTTCTTATTACATGTCCATAAGTGCTTATTAAGTGTTAAATACCATGCCTATATTATAAAGAATTGTTTTTGTGCTCCCTCCCTCCCCCAGACTGGAGGCTCAGAGCAGGGTCTGGGCAAGATGATGAAACAGATGGGTGTGTCGGACGGTGAGGGAATCACCTTCAAGCACTTCTGGGGCTTGATCCAGTCGCTGGCCACCACACAGCATGACCTCATTAGTAAGAAAGTGTCCAAGAGCAGCTGTGTGCTCCTGTAAGGTCCATGCCTTCTGACGGTGGTGTGAGCCAGGGGGGAACCAGACAGCCTCATAGTATCCCACCCAGTGTCAGTACCCCTTCTCACCGCACTGCTCCCATCCAACCCTGGACACTCACATAGTACTCACCCCTCCCACTACAGGCATTTTATTCCCCATGCTAGGTAGTGCCAGCAGTGCTCATCTCCTTGATTTAACATCATCACATTTGTTTTTGGGGTTGACATGCCGTGGAAACAATGTTGATTTTGCCCATTGGGGTGGAACTCTGGGCTATTCCTGTGGTACCTGACCTGTGGTATCCAGACATTGTGTGGTATTTTGGAACATTTTACTACATACATTTGTTATAGCTGGGGTACAAATCCTGTGGTTTTGTATGGTAATTTTGTTTTGTTTTTATGTGGTAATTCAATGTTTTTTGTTTGTGGTTATTTGGTGTAACCACATGGTATGGTAATTGTTGTTGTAATGGTAAATTGTGTGGTAGCTGTATACCACAGGAATTCAGGTTTATGTGGTAATCGTGATCCTAGCTGTACCACAACATTTTTTATGGGATCTATATGGTCCTGTGGAACTTTTTGGTGAACAACTGGTCCTGTGGTAACTGAAACCTATTGACATACTATTAGTAAAAATACAATAAAAAGAAACATAACAGAAAGGAATGAATTACAATAACAATAAAGGACTTAACTCCTAAAATCATATCATTTATTATAATGTGTTTTTCCCCCAGCCAAGCAGTTATTTTGGTTCAACGTTTGCTTCTGGCAGCTCCCCTCGAGGCCTTCACCTTCATCCCATGATGCAGAAGCATAAGAACAGAACTCAGAATACAGAATGCAACAACAGTAATACTGACAGCTAAAGCTTCATAACAATAGCAAACACATTCACAAATTCTCAAATAAAAAATGTCAGTGTCTTCATAAGTCACGAAGATGTGCAAAACCACTAAATATACACCCAAACGTTGCACAGCGCCAGTTCTATGATGTTTTTCTCTCCGCCTTCCGGAAATACCTGTAATATTTTGTGACTGAATTGAAACATGTAAATGATCTATCTCCAAGTCTGATAATACATGATCTACAAGTCAGAATCTAATATTCATTCATCTGAGCGGCACCTTCAGCATTCAAACGTTGTTAGAGCCAAGTGTAATACTGCATTGAAAATCAGACAAGGTCAAATCAGGCACTGTCCGGCATACAAAAAAAAGGTAAGACATGCTGTTATTAGAAATGAGTGTAATTGGCTAATCTCTTCCTCTTCTCTGCAACTGCACACGTGTGAGATTGAGTGAGCGACAACTAGAGCAAGCAAGAGGAAATGAGGAGAAACTTTACATGAAACTTTACATGACTCACCCAGAGGTAAGTGTCTGTTGAATCAGGACAAAAGGGATGGTCCACCCCCCACCCCCCCACTCCGCCAAAAAAGTAAAGACCAAAAGAGACTGCATAAAATATTAAAGATACTGAGCTATATTGTATTCTCAATTGTTTATATATATTATTATTATTATTATTATTTTATACTAATACACTTGCTCAAAGAAAGAGATTTTGTTAAATTGGTAATATACATTTATTTTGACACCCCTATTTTCAGTACTCCATCACCCTTGTGAGGATAACGACACTGAGACTTAAAAGAAAATGTTTTATGAGATTATACTCTTTATGAGAGTGTACAAAACATTAAGAACACCTTCTTAATATTAAGTTGCACCTACCCCCTTTGCCCCCAGAACAGCCTCAATTTGTCAGGGCATGGCCTCTACAAGGTGTCGAAAGCGTTCCACTGGGATGCTGGCCCATGTTGACTCCAATGCTTCCTAGAGTTGTTGTGCCAAGTTGACTGGATGTCCCTTGGGTGGTGGACCATTCTTGATACACATGGGAAACTGTTGAGCGTGAAAAAAAACAACAGCGTTGCAGTTCTTGACAACAAACCGGCACGTCTGGCATTTACTACCATACCCCGTTCAAAGGCACTTCAATCTTTTGTCTTGCTCATTCACCCTCTGAATGGAACATCTCAATTGTCTCAAGGATTACAAATCCTTCTGTGACTTGTCTCCTACACTGATTGAAGTGGATTTAACAGGTGACATCAATAAGCGATCAAAGCTTTCACCTGGATTCACCTGGTCAGTCTATGTCATGGAAAGAGCAGGTGTTCATCATGTTTGTACACTTAAAGTATATTTATTTTTTTAGGAAAAAAATGTTGGGAGTACAGATTATTGTATGGGACAATATGCAAAAGTTTTTGAGGAAGATAATTTGAAAAATGTAATGTTATTGAGTAAATGTATTCATTCGTTTCTTTTCATTTTGATAAGAGATGAAAATGTAATGAATTGAAGATTATTTGTTGATGTAAAAATTTAAATGTATCGATTTTAAGGTTGTGTCATTAGATTTGAGGTGGGGTTGTGAGAAATTCCTGAGAAGAAAATGTGGTCCCCGCTGAAACAGTTTGAATACCACTGCACTAGCGGAATCCATTCAGTCGATAAACACTGCCTTCAGAAAGTATTCACACCCCTTTACTTTTTCCACATTGTGTTGTGTTACAGCCTGAATTTTAAATTAATTACATTTCGATTTTGTGTCACTGGCCTACAAGCAATAACCCATAATATCAAAGTGGAATTATGTTCTGAGATTATTATTTTTGTATTAATAAAAAATGTCAGGCTGAAATGTACTGGGTCAATAATTATTCAATCCCTTTGTCATTGCAAGCATAAATAAGTTCAGCAGTAAACATTTGCTTAACAAGTCACATATTAAGTTGCATGGTTTTTTGAATGACTAATGACTAATCTCTCATACAATTATCAGTTGAGCAGTGATGCTTGAAACGAAACGATCTCCAATGGAAGATCAGGATCAAGCAGATGAGGCAGGCAATGACCAACGAGGACTTGCACAAAGAGTTGCTTTCACATTGCAGCACTTCAACTAGATGAGATGCATTTAAATAGGGGATGTATTCATTATTTTTGCTTTGATAATGTTTGTTCTGTACAAAATTCAAATTGTGTGCAGCAAAATTAAATGAGTGACTAAACCAAGACTGGTTTAAAATGTTGTTTGGAGCCACCACTTGGCACAAGCCAAGAGCAGTGGTGGCTCCATCATGTTATTTTTTAAATAAAAAAAATATATATATATTTCACCTTTATTTAACCAGGTAGGCCAGTTGAGAACAAGTTCTCATTTACAACTGCGACCTGGCCAAGACAAAGCAAAGAAGTGCGACACAAACAACAACCCAGAGTTACACATGGAATAAATAAGAGTACAGTCAATAACACAATAGAAAAAAAATAATGTCTATATACAGTGTGTGCCAATGGCTTGAGGAGGTAAGGCAATAAATAGGCCATAGTAACGAATTAATTACAATTTAGCAAATTAACACTGGAGTGATAGATGTGCAGATGATGATGTGCAAGTAGAAATACTGGTGTGCAAAAGAGCAGAAAAGTAAATAAAAACAATATGGGGATGAGGTAGTTAGATTGGATGGGCTATATACAGATGGGTTATGTACAGCAGCAACGATCGGTTAGCTACTCAGATAGCTGATGTTTAAAGTTAGTGAGGGAAATATAAATCTCCAGCTTCAGCGATTTTTGCAATTCGTTCCAGTCATTGGCAGCAGAGAATTGGAAGGAAAGGCGGCCAAAATAGGTGTTGGCTTTGGGGATGACCAGTGAGATATACCTGCTGAAGCGCGTGCTACGGGTGGGTGTTGTTATCGAGACTAGTGAGCTGAGATAAGGCGGAGCATTACCTAGCATAGACTTAAAGATGACCTGGAGTCAGTGGGTCTGGCGATGAATATGTAGCGAGGGCCAGCCGACTAGAGCATACAGGTCGCAGTGGTGGGTGGTATATGGGGCTTTGGTGACAAAACGGATGGCACTGTGATAGACTGCATCCAGTTTGCTGAGTAGAGTGTTGGAGGCTATTTTGTAAATGACATCGCCAAAGTGAGGATCGGTAGGATAGTCAGTTTTACTAGGGTATGTTTGGCGGCGTGAGTGAAGGAGGCAATGTTGGGCGGGCGGGTGTGGGCAGCGAACGGTTGAAAAGCATTTAAGAGCAAGCGAACGGTTGAAAAGCATTTAAGAGCAGTTGGAGTCCATGGAAGGAGTGTTGTATGGCATTGAAGCTTGTTTGGAGGTTTGTTTTACTTCTTATGGAGGAGTGTTCCTGTGGCGGGATCAAATCAGCGGAAAATTTAGAGCCCCACCTATAGTTTTTGATAAAACTCAAACTTTCATTAAAACACACATGCAAGGTACTGAATTAAAGCTACAGTCGTTGTGAATCTAGCCACCAAGTCAGATTTGTAAAATGCTTTTCGGCGAAAGCATGAGAAGCTATTATCTGATAGCATGCACCCCCCAAAATACCAGACCCTCACCTAAACAACAGATTTTGCGGTAGCCGGCGCTACCCAAAACGCAGAAATAAAATAAAAAACATTCATTACCTTTGACGAGCTTCTTTGTTGGCACTCCTATATGTCCCATAAACATCACAATTGGGTCTTTTTCCCGATTAAATCCGTCATTGTATACCCAAAATGTCATTTGCTGAAGGCCGGTCTGATCCAGGAAAATGCCCCTTTACAAGACGCAACGTCACTTTTTAAAATTACAAAAGTTGCCTATAAACTTTTACAAATCACTTCAAACTACTTTTCTAAACCAACTTTAGGTATTAATAAACGTTAATAATCTATAAAATTGATCACGGGGCGATCTGTATTCGATAGCAGCAAGTCTTGAAATCATCGTCCATGTTTTCAATTTCACAACATCCTGTGGTGCGCCCAAAGACAGGAAGGGCCTATACGTCATCTAACCAAGGATAAAGCAGACATGAAATGCCAGTACTTGCGACATCGTGTGTAAGCTGTAGGCGTTTACAGGGGATCCTCATTTATTTTCTGTCGCCTTAGACATTTCATTGACTGGCGGATGAATATTTTTTTTGTGTTTTTGGTGAACAGTTTTACCAGGGATTTTTACTCCTAAACACGTTCTGTTATAGCCACAGACACGATTTAACCAGTTTTAGAGACTTCAGAGTGTTTTCTATACACACATACTTATCATATGCATATACTATATTCCTGGCATGAGTAGCAGGACTTTGAAATGTTGCGCGATTTTTAACAAAAAGCTGCGAAAATTCGCATCATCCCTAACAGGTTTTAACCACAGTGTCCAAAGAAGGGCTAGATGTATACAGAATGGTGTCATCTGCGTAGAGGTGGATCAGGGAATCACCCCAAGCAAGAGCGACATCGTTGATATATACAGAGAAAAGAGTCGGCCCGAGAATTGAACCCTGTGGTACCCCCATAGAGACTGCCAGAGGTCCGGACAACAGGCCCTCCGATTTGACACACTGAACTCTGTCTGAGAAGTAGTTGGTGAACCAGGTGAGGCAGTCATTAGAGAAACCGAGGCTGTTGAGTGTGCCGATAACATTACGGTGATTGACAGAGTCGAAATCCTTGGCCAGGTCGATGAAGACAGCTGCACAGTACAATCTTTTATCAATGGGAAATGGTCAGTGATCTGTTTATTAACGTGGCTTTCGAAAACTTTAGAAAGGCAGGGCAGGATAGATATAGGTCTATAACAGTTTGGGTCTAGAGTGTCACCCACTTTGAAGAGGGGGATGACCGTGGCAGCTTTCCAATTTGTAGGGATCTCGGACGATATGAAAGAGAGGTTGAACAGACTGGTAATAGGGGTTGCAACAATGGCGGTGGATAATTTTAGAAAGAGAGGGTCCAGATTGTCTAGCCCAGCTGATTTGTACGGGTCCATGTTTTGCAGCTCTTTCAGAACATCTGCTAACTGGATTTGGGCGACGGAGAAGCTGGGAGGCTTGGGCAAGTAGCTGTGGGGGGTGCGGAGCTGTTGGCCGGGGTTGGGGTAGCCAGGAGGAAAGCATGGCCAGCCGTAGAGAAAGGCTTATTGAAATTCTCGATAATCGTGGATTTATCAGTGGTGACAGTGTTACCTAGCCTCAGTGCAGTGGGCAGCTGGGAGGAGGTGCTCTTGTTCTCCATGGATTTTGCAGTGTCCCAAAACTTTTTGGAGTTAGAGCTACAGGATGCAGATTTCTGTTTGAAAAAGCTGGCCTTTGCTTTCCTGACTGACTGCGTGTATTGTTTCCTGACTTCCCTGGAAAGTTGCATATCGCGGGGAATATTCGATTTTAGGGAGCGTTTGACAGTGAAGGACTTAGGATTTTTTTTTAGGATAAAAAGAAATAGAATAGATCTAAGCACAGGCTAAATACTGAAAACCTGGTTCAGTCTGCTTTCCAACAGACGCTGGAAGACAAATTCACCTTTCAGCAGGACAATAACCAAAAACCAAAGACTAAATATACACTGAGACGACATTGAATGTTCCTGAGTGGCCTAGTTACAGTTTTGACTTGGCAAGACTCTATGGCAAGACTTGAAAATGCCTGTCTTGCAATGAACAACCAACTTGACAGAGCTTGAAGAATTTTTTAAAGAATAATTTACAAATATTGTACAAATCCAGGTGTGCAAAGCTCTTAAGAGACTCACAGCTGTAATTGCTGCCAAAAGTGGTTCCAGCATGTATTGACTCAGGGCTGTGAATACTTGTGTAAATTAGATATTTATTTATTTCATTTTCAATATAATTGAAAAAATTCTGAAAATGTTTTCACTTTGTCATTATGGGGTATTGTGTGTAAATGTGTGTAAAATTATATTTAATCCTTCTGGAATTCAGTCTGTAACTGTAACGGTTTTCTTCCGTTGAAGGAGAGGAGGACCAAAATGCAGCGTGTTTAGTGTTCAACATGTTTAATAAGGACAATAAATGTGAACGCTACAAAATACAAAAGAACAAATGTGAAAAAAACGAAACATAGACACAAAGACAGAAGACAACCACCCACAAAGTACCCACAGAATATGGCTGCCTAAATATGGTTCCCAATCAGAGACAACGATAGACAGCTGCCTCTAATTGAGAACCAATCTAGGCAACCATAGACATACAAACTACCTAGAAAGGAAACAGCCCCATAAACATACAAAACCCCTAGACCAGACAAAACACATAAATCCCCCATGTCACACCCTGACCTAACCAAAATAATAAAGAAAACAAAGATAACTAAGGCCAGGGTGTGACAGTAACACAACAAAATGTGGAATAAGTCAAGGGGTATGAACCTGGTATGAACCTAGTCTCAGAGCATTTCGTATTATTCTGTACTTAAATCCTAGACACTCCGTTTAGCATGATATGTTAAGTTTCATATGGTATGTATTAAATTGTGGATGTCCATCACCCATTTGGTATGTTATGTTATGAATTACAATTTGTATCATATGTTTACGGATTTGCAAAACGTACATTGTTACGAATTAAAAAATATATATACAAAATGTTACAAAATTGCTAAATAATTCCAGCAAGGTGGCTAATGTTAGCTAGCTGGCTAACGTTACTTAAGCCAGGGTTAGGGTTAGGGGTTAGAGTTAAGTTTAGGAGGTAGGTTAAAGGGTTAAAGGGTTAGGGGAATGGTTAGCTAAAAGAGTTAAGGTTAGGGTTAGGGGAAGGATTAGCAAAAATGGTTTAAGGTTAGGGTTAAGGTTAGGTTAGCTAACATGCTAAGTAGAGGAAGCTAAAGGAAGCTAAAAAGTAGTCAGTAGTTGAAAAGTTGGTAATTATCTAAAGTTGTCCGTGATGAGATTCGAACACGCATCCTTTGGGTTGCTAGACGTTATACGCCCACCCATCCACTCTACTTTCTTTTTTGCCTTTAAGTAGCCATCTGTCTTATGTAACCTTATCAAATGTAACATATCATACTAATTTCAGTGTCCCGGATTTGCGTTTACTATGTTAGGTACGATTACATAAAATACATGCATTAGCTATTTAACGCAAACGTTTTTGTGACAAAACTATTGGTAGAGTTGAAAATGTGATAGAAACACATTGAACTTTAGATTTTTATTCGGTACATGAAAATGTTGAGAAATCCGCATGTACAGTGCATTCAGAAAGTTTTTTATTTTATCAAATCAAATCAAATCAAATTTATTTATATAGCCCTTCGTACATCAGCTGATATCTCAAAGTGCTGTACAGAAACCCAGCCTAAAACCCCAAACAGCAAGCAATGCAGGTGTAGAAGCACGGTGGCTAGGAAAAACTCCCTAGAAAGGCCAAAACCTAGGAAGAAACCTAGAGAGGAACGAGGCTATGTGGGGTGGCCAGTCCTCTTCTGGCTGTGCCGGGTGGAGATTATAACAGAACATGGCCAAGATGTTCAAATGTTCATAAATGACCAGCATGGTCGAATAATAATAAGGCAGAACAGTTGAAACTGGAGCAGCAGCACAGTCAGGTGGAAGTTGAAACTGGAGCAGCAGCATGGCCAGGTGGACTGGGGACAGCAAGGAGTCATCATGTCAGGTAGTCCTGGGGCATGGTCCTAGGGCTCAGGTCAGTTGAAACTGGAACAGCAGCATGGCCAGGTGGACTGGGGACAGCAAGGAGTCATCATGTCAGGTAGTCCTGGGGCATGGTCCTAGGGCTCAGGTCCTCCGAGAGAGAGAAAGAAAGAGAGAAGGAGAGAATTAGAGAACGCACACTTAGATTCACACAGGACACCGAATAGGACAGGAGAAGTACTCCAGATATAACAAACTGACCCCAGCCCCCCGACACATAAACTACTGCAGCATAAATACTGGAGGCTGAGACAGGAGGGGTCAGGAGACACTGTGGCCCCATCCGAGGACACCCCCGGACAGGGCCAAACAGGAAGGATATAACCCCACCCACTTTGCCAAAGCACAGCCCCCACACCACTAGAGGGATATCTTCAACCTCCAACTTACCATCCTGAGACAAGGCTGAGTATAGCCCACAAAGATCTCCGCCACGGCACAACCCAAGGGGGGGGGCGCCAACCCAGACAGGATGGCCACAACAGTGAATCAACCCACTCAGGTGATGCACCCCCTCCAGGGACGGCATGAGAGAGCCCCAGTATTTGATCCATTTAAAGAATGAGGCTGTAACGTAAAAACAATTGGGAAAAAGTGAAGGGGTCTGAATCCTTTCCAAATACACTGTATAGCTTGCCTGATTTGCAATGTAGTCCATTGCAAAGTGAAAAATAGGCCTCCCGGGTGGCGCAGTGGTTAAGGTCACTGTACTGCAGCGCCAGCTGTGCCACCAGAGACCCTGGGTTAGCGCCCAGGCTCTGTCGTAACCGGCCGCGACCGGGAGGTCCGTGGGGCGACGCACAATTGGCCTAGTGTCGTCCGGGTTAGGGAGGGTTTGGCCGGGAGGGAAATCCCTGTCTCATCGCGCACCAGCGACTCCTGTGGCGGGCCAGGCGCAGTGCGCGCTAACCAAGGTTGCCAGGTGCACAGTGTTTCCTCTGACACATTGGTGCGGCTGGCTTCCGGGTTGGATAGCGCTGTGTTAAGAAGCAGTGCGGCTTGGTTGGGTTGTGTATCAGAGGATGCATGACTCTCAACCTTCGTCTCTCCCGAGCCCGTACGGGAGTTGTAAGCGATGAGACAAGATAGTAGCTACTAAACAATTGGATACCACGACATTGGGGAGAAAAAGGGGTACAATTTTAAATAAAAAAATTTAATAATAAAAAAGATTATGAAAAATAAATCTAAGCCAAATTAGACTAAGAAATTGTTCGGCTATACAGTGCAAAGGCAGCCATATTGCACACTCACACTTGCTTTTGGGCGGGACCAGCACCAAAACTAGGAGGGAATATGTAAATAAACAATGAACATTAATTGATCTATTATAATCAGATTGGCAGGTGACATTAAGTGGCAGGTTTTTTTTCCCAAACAGCTCTTATACAAAAAGGGCATTATCATAATTTGTGAGTGTTGTTTCGACCTCAGTGTGTTGAAATATCATACAAAAAAACAGGAAAGCACAGTTTTAACTGCACTACCCATGAAAGTGTTTTTCACAAATTTCAAAATAAAAAAATCCATAATGGTGGACCTTATGGGTCCTTGAGGCAAATATGTTTCTTGTGAGGCGAAGGACCTACAGTATGTACCGAATTTCAGGACTTTAGCTAAAATGGGGTGAAGGGCGTGAGCTTTCAAAGTTTGCATCTTCTGTCACTTTATATAGCCAATTGGCATGTCATTCTTTTTTTATGGCCAATTCACGTCATTGCTTGAGAGGGTATAGCCCTTAGCCCATTACTAGGAGTGCAACGGTACACTTATTCGTACTAAACCGTTCCATATGGGGACCTCTGTTTAGTCCACACTGTAAACGCCAAATGAATACATAAAAAAAATATTAAAACCCTAGGCCTACACTGCGTTGTATGTTTCTTGAGTAAATCTAAGCTAAAAAAAACAAACATTTCAGGCTATTTCATTAATCCCACTAGAGCCTATGTGATAGAGGTCTTTACAGGTCCAAAAGGTTGGACTCGTTGTCACAACTTCCGCCGAAGTCGGCTCCTCTCCTTGTTCGGGCGGAATTCACCCTGGAATTCCAGACCCTGGCCGCTGGAGCAGGCTGGAGCGAAACGACCCTCATCGACCAATATCGGTGCAGCCTGCGAGAGGACGTCCGACGAGAGCTGGCCTGCAGGAATGCCACCATCTCTTTCGACCAACTGTTGGATTTGTCCATCCGGTTGGATAACCTGCTGGTCACCCGCGGACATCCAGAGGGGGCTCTGTCAGTGCCATCCTCCAGCACCCCCCGCTCCAGTGCCGATGGAGTTGAGAGTGGCTGCGCGTAGGTAGACTGGAGGAGGAGCCATTACGCGCACCATCTGTGGCCGCAGAGGACACACTGCCGGTCGGTGCCGTGTCGGTTTCTCTGGGAGTCGAGGTAACAGGCAGGGCACTCTGGTGTTACCTCAGGTGAGTTTGCACCATACTCATCCAGAGTCCTCTTTTGACCAAATGTTTGTACCTGTTTGTTTCCCTGAATTTTCCCCACATTACCATACCAGCATAAGGCGCTCGTCGATTCAGGCGCAGCTGGAAATTTTATTGACAGAGCATTAGCCATTAGTTTAGGGATCCCCATTTTTCTTGTAGTTAGGCCCTTCCCGGTACACGCTCTGGATAGTCGACCATTAGGTTCCGGGCTAATCAGGGAGGCCACCATCTCCTTGGCCATGGTGACGCAGGGGGATCACGAGGAGAGAATCAGCCTCTTCCTCATTGACTCTCCTGCATTTCTTGTGGTATTAGGCTTTCCCTGGTTGGCTCATCATAACCCTACCATTTCCTGGCAACAGAAGGCTCTCACGGGGTGGTCGCGGGAGTGCTCGAGGAGGTGTGTAGGGGTTGCCTTTAGTGCCACCACTGTGGAATGTCCAGACCAGGTCTCCATCGTGCGCATCCCCCCCAGAATATTCCGATTTGGCTTTCGCCTTCTGTAAAAAGAAGGCGACACAATTACCACCTCATCGACGGGGAGATTGTGCGATAAATCTCCTGGCAGACGCTGCACTTCCCAGGAGTCACATGTATCCCCTGTTGCAAGCGGAGACAGTGGCTATGGATACATATGTCTCTGAATCCCTGCGTCAGGGGTACATTCGACCCTCTACTTCACCCGCCTCCTCGAGTTTATTTTTGTGAAGAAGAAGGATGGAGGTTTACGCCCGTGCATTGACTATAGAGGTCTCAATCAAATCACGGTGAGGTACAGTTACCCGCTACCTCTTATCGCCATGGCGATTGAGTCAATGCATGGGGCACGCTTCTTCACGAAACTGGATCTCAGGAGTGAGTATAACCTGGTGCGTATCCGGGAGGGAGACGAGTGGAAGACAGCTTTTAGTACCACCACATGGCATTATGAGTACCTCGTCATGCCGTACGGGTTGATGAATGCTCCATCAGTTTTCCAATCCTTTGTAGACGAGATTTTCATGGACCTGCACGGGCAGGGTGTAGTGGTGTATATCGATGACATTCTGATATACTCCGCTACACACGCCGAGCATGTGTCCTTGGTGCTCAGGGTACTTGGACGACTGTTGGAGCATGACCTGTACGTCAAGGCTGAGAAATGCCTGTTCTTTCAGCAGGCTGTCTTCTCCACATCAGGGGTGGAGATGGAGAGTGTGTATAATTGGAGCCGTGTATAATTGGCCGACTCCCACCACGGTAAAGGAGGTGCAGCAATTTTTAGGGTTTGCCCATTACTACCGGAGAATTATCCAGGGTTTTGGCCAGGTTGCTGCTCCAATTACCTCACTGCTGAAGGGGGGTGCTGTACGGTTGCAGTGGTCAGCTGAGGCGGACAGGGATTTTGGGCGCTAAGAGCTCTGTTTACTTCGGCTCCCGTGCTGGCCCATCCGGATCCCTCTTTGGCATTCATAGTGGAGGTGGACGCGTCCGAGGCTAGGAGCCGTGCTCTCACAGTGCTCGGGTACGCCACCAAAACTCCGCCCCTCTGCTTTCTTCTCGAAGAAGCTAAGCCCAGAGGAGCGTAACTATGATGTGGGGGACCGGGAGTTGTTGGCTGTGGTTAAAGCGTTGAAGGCGTGGAGACATTGGCTTGAGGGGGCTAAACACCCTTTCCTCATCTGGACTGACCACCGCAACCTGGAGTACATCCGGGCAGCGAGGAGACTGAATCCTCATCAGGCAAGGTGGGCCATGTTCTTTACCCATTTTGTGTTTATGGATCAGACTTCCATACTCCTGGCTTCCTGCCTGGTAGCACAGGTCGTGTGGGAGCTAGACGTGGACATTGAGCAGGCGTTGCGTACAGAGTCCGCTCCCCTCCAGTGTCCCGTTGGGCGTGTGTACGTTCCGCCTGCTGTCCGTGACCAGTTGATCTATTGGGCCCACACGTCACCCTCCTCTGGTCATCCTGGGATCGGTCGGACGGTGCGCTGTCTGACTGGGAAGTACTGGTGGCCCACCTTGGCAAAGAATGTAAGGGTTTATGTTTCCTCCTGCTCGGTGTGTGCCCAGTGTAAGGCTCAGAGACACCTGCCCAGAGGTAAGTTATATCCCTTACCTCCGCCCCCTCTGGACATCGAGGGGGCCCTGGCATACATTGTTCGTTCCATCCTGGATTCGAGGCGTCGGGTGGGGGGCCTTCAGTACCTCGTGGAGTGGGAGGGATACGGTCTGGAGGAGAGGTGCTGGGTTCCGGTTGCGGATGTTTTGAATCCTGAACTGCTGCAGGAGTTTCACCGTCTCCGGGTCGTTCCCGATGCCGGTGTCGGCGCGCCGCTGGAACCGCGCGTCAAGGAGGGGTACTGTCACGACCGTCACAGGCTTTCTAGCCATCGCCGCTCCATTTTCCATATATCCATTTAGTTTTGTTTTGTTCCATACACACCTGGTTTTCATTCCCCAATCAATCTACATGTATTTAGCCCTCTGTTTCCCATCATGTCTTTGTGTGTTATTGTTTCATGTTATGTGGTGTTTTATTATGCACTTTACTTTTGTAATGTTCTGTGTTTTGAGCGCGTTTGATTTATGTAGTGCTCTTGTTTTTGGAACAAGAATAAAAGTGCGCCTGTTAACTATACTCTGCTCTCCTGCACCTGACTTCGCCTCCCGTACACTCCCTGACTGTAATGCCCGGGGTGTAGTGGAGGAAGAAGTCAGGTGCAGGAAACAGAGAGTTCAGGGTAGCGATACTTTTAATTCACCACACAGGTGAAACCGATGCCAAAACAAACAAATGCTCCAAAACACGGGGAACTAAACAGTCCAGAAAATAACGACATACACGGACAACCGTGACCTACAGTCGTGCACAAATGTACACAGAGAATAATCCCGCACACATAGTAGGCGGGCCGGCTGGATAATAAAGCCCCACCAATAACCCTAATTAAACACAGGTGTAACTAATAAACAGACAAGGGGGAAAAAGGATCAGTGGCAGCTAGTAGGCCGGTGACGACGATCGCCGAGCGCCACCAGAACAGGAAGGGGAGCCACCTTCGGTAGAAGTCGTGACACTGACACTCGTTTCTAAATGGATCCGTGGCTTTCCCACCCGACCCAATTATGCATAAATAGATACATATTTCACTGAGACCCGTTCCGAATGGACCCAATCACCTTCAGACCAGTTCCGAAAAGGACCGTGGAAAACAGACCCAAACAGTCCCGTGCTGGTAGGGATCCGAGAGACCCGTTCAGATTCACTGATGGCACTGCCACTCACCCGGAGGTGCGTGTCCCCGGACCGGTACCACCAGTGCCGGCTCCCCGCACCAGGCTGTTCCTCCGTCCCATCAAGACAGGTGCTACCGCCTGTTCGGCGCTACCAGAGCTTCCGCCCGTCAGTCCAGCGCTGCCAGAGCCTTCCTCTCCAGCATTGACGGAGCTGCCCGTCTGCCCAGCGCAGCCTGAGCTGCCCGTCTGTCCAGAGCTGCTAGAGTCTCCCGTCTGTCCAGAGCTGCTAGAGTCTCCCGTCTGTCCAGAGCTGCTAGAGTCTCCCGTCTGTCCAGAGCTGCTAGAGTCTCCCGTCAGTCCAGAGCCGCTAGAGTCTCCCGTCGGTCCAGAGCTGCTAGAGTCTCCCGTCTGTCCAGAGCTGCTAGAGTCTCCCGTCTGTCCAGAGCCGCTAGAGTCTCCCGTCTGTCCAGAGCCGCTAGAGTCTCCCGTCTGTCATGAGCCGCTAGAGTCTCCCGTCTGTCATGAGCCGCCAGAGCCGCCAGTCAGCATGGAGCCGCCAGAGCCGCCAGTCAGCATGGAGCCGCCAGAGCCGCCAGTCAGCCAGGATCCTCCAGAGCCACCAGTCAGCCAGGATCCTCCAGAGCCGCCAGTCAGCCAGGATCTTCCAGAGCCGCCAGTCAGCCAGGATCTTCCAGAGCCGCCAGTCAGCCAGGATCTTCCAGAGCCGCCAGTCAGCCAGGATCTGCCAGAGCCGCCAGTCAGCCAGGATCTGCCAGAGCCGCCAGTCAGCCAGGAGCCGCCAGTCAGCCAGGAGCCGCCAGTCAGCCAGAACCGCCAGTCAGCCAGGAGCTGCCAGAGCTGTCAACCAGCCTGAGCTATCTCTCAGTCCTGAGCTACCCCTCAGTCCTGAGCTACCTCAGTCCCGAGCTGCCCCTCAGTCCGGAGCTGCCCCTCAGTCCAGTGTGGCCCTCTGTTAGGGTTACTGGGCCAAGGTCAGCGCCGAGGGTCGCCACTCAAAGGACGCTAAGGAGGTGGACTAAGACACTTATGGAGTGGGGTCCACGTCCAGCGCCAGAGCCGCCACCGCGGACAGATGCCCACCCAGACCCTCCCCTATAGGTTTAGGTTGTGCGGTCGGAGTCTTGAGAGGGGGGTACTGTCACGTTCTGACCATGGGTCTTGTGTGTTTTCCTTGTTTTAGTGTTGGTCAGGACGTGAGCTGGGTGGGCATTCTATGTTGTGTGTCTAGTTTGTCTATTTCTGTGTTTGGCTTGATATGGTTCTCAATCAGAGGCAGGTGTTAGTCATTGTCTCTGATTGGGAACCATATTTAGGTAGCCTGTTTTGTGTTGGGTTTTGTGGGTGATTGTTTCTTGTCTTTGTGTCTATGCACCAGATAAGACTGTGTTTGGTTTTCACATTTATTGTTTTGCATTCTGTTCATGTTGAGTTACTTTATTAAAATAACATGAACTCTAACCACGCTGCGTTTTGGTCCGCCTCTCCTTCCCAGGAAGAAAGCCGTTACAGTAACTCTGGTAGGCCTCAAACATTCTTCCTCACCTCAAGTTCAACTATCAGATTCGTTTGGAGTGCCGGTGCACTATGCCTTCATAGGCCTGCAGTAGCAATATTAAAAGATTCCCCTTGTCGGCTTCTTTTCACTGTACTCTTTCTCCTCTAACTTCCATTTTATTTCAAGGAAAAACGTCTTCGCAATCAAAAGTAGCTTAGGCCAATACTCTTTTTACTCTCTCGCTCTCTCTCTCACTATCTCTCTCTCTCTCTCGCTCTCTCTCACTCTCTCTCCTCAGCAGCAGGCGAGCAGCCAGAACCAGTTTCAGCTGGACATAAGCTATATACGTTTTATCGAGTTGCAATTGGTCCAGTCGGTAAATACATTTCAATTGCACATACCCGAGACCCGTTACAGTTATATCAGACCCGACCCGAGTCCGAGACAAAAGTCTGAATTTAGGACGTCGGACCTGCTCGAGTCCTGGGTCGGATCTCGGAAATTCGTGTCTGTTGAAAACCGTCGACACCTCTACTATGCCCACGTTGCAATCAAAATTCTAATCTTAACTTCCACATTTCAAGCTGTCCTTTTGTGAGGCGCTGTCGGGAACTAGTTCTGTACGATGGTGAGTGGTGGGGTTGATTAACCAGAAGAATTCTCCATCATTTAAATCTCAAATTTGGGAAATGTTTGACTTTGCAGTAGATTACAATGGCGGTGGACAGTATGTTGGCACTGCTCAACCAGAACAACCTACGCAGCTACCGATGCCTCAAACATGTTGACACATTTACGGATACATCACCCTAGTATTCCTACCACCGGAGGAAGAGGGAAACGCCCAAAAAAGTAGAGTGCTACAGACACCTCACCTTTATGAGAGTTACACAAGTGAGCATATTTTTCTCTGTAAGAAAACACTAAAGCATAGGCCGACACAATGTCTGAGAAAATACAAAGTCTTGGAATTCCTGATTGAGCTCTCATCAGGCATTATATGACCCATGATCATATATGGAATCAGAAATGCCAACACTTTGTGTTTTCTTAAATAAACAAAAATGAACTACAGTAACTGTTGGCATTTCATTTTCCCGCTGTACTGAAACCGAACCGTGACCCCAAAACCGCAATAGGTACCGAACCATGGGTTTGTTGAACCGTTACACCCTTATCCATTACCTTCGGCATCTGACCGTATGGCGCTACAGAGGGTAGTGCGTACGGCCCAGTTCATCACTGGGACCAAGCTTCCTGACATCCAGGACCTATATACCAGGCGGTGTCAGAGGAAGGCCCAAAAAAATTGTCAAAGACTCTAGTCACCAAGTCATAGACTGTTCTCTCTGCTACCGCACGGCAAGCGGTACCGGAGCGCCAAGTCTGGGACCAAAAGTCTCCTGAACAGCTTCTACCCCA
Source organism: Oncorhynchus nerka (assembly GCF_034236695.1). Lineage (NCBI taxonomy): Eukaryota > Metazoa > Chordata > Actinopteri > Salmoniformes > Salmonidae > Oncorhynchus > Oncorhynchus nerka. The sequence continues at coordinate 36,596,029 of NC_088402.1, forward strand.
AAGCCATAAGACTGCTGAACATTTAATAAAATGGCTACCTGGACATTCTACTTTTAACCTACATGTACAAAGTACTTCAATCAATCACTTAACCAAACCAGAAATAACCCTTCCCCTAACCTTAACCAGAAATTCTTGTATATAGCCTTGTTATTGTTATTTTATTGTTTAACTATTTTCTTTTGATATTTTTGCTAATTTTCTTAATTTTTAAATGCTTTGTTGGGAAAGGGCTTGTTGTACAACACTTGTTGTATTCGGTGCATGTGGCAAATAAAATGTTGTTTGACTTGATTTATAATAGCAATAAGGCACTTCGGGGGTTTGTTGTGTATGGCCAATATACCACGGCTAAGGGATGTATCCAGGCACTCCGGTTGATGTTCTGCCTAAAAAAAGTGGTATATTGGCCAATATACCACACCCCCTCGGGACAGTTATTGCTTAATCAATCAGGTACAGGGGGAAATGAAAACCAGCCGGAATGCAGCACCTGAGGATTGATAGTGATAATGCTGCCTGTTCTGTATTTAAATTGTGCTACCTTCTATGCCCTGTCGGGTGCCTGATGTTTCCTCAAGGGTAGAGGATGAGGGTAGCAGGAAATCTACGAGTGCATCTCAATAATCTAAAATGCCTTCCTCTCAACGTCTTCATTGTTTACACTGAAAAACAGGTGAAAGTATACTCCGGTTGGAGAGGAAGCCCCTTCTGACTCTTGAGACGCACCCTTACACTGTACTCATCCATTGGACTGCCTGTGAAACGGGATCCTACCAGGTTCTCATCAGCTGTATCAGTGCCTCACCTCATGACAGGGTGTTGAGCCACACATAAGTTGCAGCGATATCTATGGCCAAGTATGCAAACAAGACCGGAACATAGTGAATTCACTGTGCTGCAAGTTTTAACAGGTTCTGGCATTCCGTAATAATGAGGTGACTGAAGGGAGAGGAAAAGTTGTTTGGCTGGTTGTTTTTTGGGTTCACTTGAAAAAAATCTAACAGTATCTCTCTCTCTCTTTCATAGTGAAACATAATTCTGATTTAAAATATAAGTGATATGATGTCCTTGTGGAAGCAATCAAAATATTTACATATTTGAATAACCTGGTAAGCACATAACCAGAACTACCAAAAAAGTTACAAATACTGGGTCTGAGCATGAGCATGAGACCAAGAGTTTGATACGACGCCCCCAAATTGCTGCACCATATTTAATCTATGAGACTCAGTCAGTTAAGGACTCAAGAATATACAAGCACAGACAGACTTCGTCAAAGAACTGAAAGGTAGTCCAAACAGTTCAAATCGCTCTTTTCAGACTTATCAAGTGACGGACGGACGGACGGACGGACGGACGGACGGACGGACGGACGGACGGACGGACGGACAGACAGACAGACAGACAGACAGACAGACAGACAGACAGACAGACAGACAGACAGACCAATGCATGCAGAGACATTGGAATGAGACCACAGATAATGACACTATTGCAACACAAAGGGCATGACTGTCTGAAAGTGAATTATGTGTAAGACTGTAAGACTGCACTGTATTGCCTGTTCCAGAGTGTGTGCCTGTTTCCTGCCCAAAATCATATCTGTATATGAGTAATTTTGTGTGTGTGTGTGTGTGTCTTGTATGAAGTTGCTTGTATAAGTTATTTACTCATACTCTACTTTCCTTCCTTCTTAGGGAGTTTTTAATCTTAAGGTCATTAAATATCACTTTATCTCCTAGTATGTTTTTTCTTCACATGAACTTGGCTCTAAAGTTTGTACAAAATATTATGACCCTCTTCCTGAATGCTACGACTCTCAGGAACCCATCTATGTGCCCTTCTCATGCTCACAATGACTCTTTGGAAGGAATTGTGTCCAAAAAAAACACACATAATGACTGAAGGAAATGAATTCAAAGCATACTTCCTTCAGATTGGATTTTGTCATTACCTGATTTGATATGACTTTGCATTATTTATTGAGATGCTTCGTTTTCGAACGATTTGAAAATGACCTAATTCGTTTTAATAAGCTTGTAATTGTTGTTTAAGTTACATTTTAAAAAACAGTGAGCGAGCATTTGTGCCTTTTCCTTTTAAATTATTATCAACTGTTTTGGGTGCACCTCGAGTCACGTTGGTTGAGAGGCCTCCACTTCTTTCCTAAATACTTTTAGCAACATTTAATGTTAATAAAAGTGCTTTGTTGGTGTGTGCGCGTTGCTTTTTTTAAACAGTTCTTCCGAAGAATAATCGAAAGAGGAAAATGTCCGGCCCCCTTGCAATGAACCTTTTTTTACGTCTGGCCCCTGTTAGAATATAGCCCTGGTGTAGGCCATCCCTTAGTCTCCTGAACAGTGTCATTTCAACATAGGCCTAAACGTCTCTGCAATGAGACATCGTACCAGAGACATTGACAGATACCTCAGTTAGGGCTAATCAGGTTCTTAAATCCACTTGATCCCGTGTCTTCTCAAATTTGGGCGTGGTGTCTGTTCTTCTGGAAGACAACGAGGAGGAATAGCTCGAAAGCTCGAAAGCTCTAAAGGGAGGACACACCCTTCTCCCCAGGGATACCAGTCGCTATTGAACCCGCATGTGAAACCAAACAGCTGCGCATTCTAGAGACACATTAAGCCTTTTACTGTGGTCTTCGATTATGACATTAATTCGTTTTTACAAGCATATGTTTAACAGAGGTGGGTGGTAGTGCGAAGCAACGGGTTTGGACCAATGATGTATATAAACCCTGGATTGATTATTCTATGTATTGGCCATTGAGAGGCTTTGAAGCCACCGGTCAGCCATATTGGCACTCCCCAGCTGGAGCAGTCCTCCATAGGAATTCATGTTATTCTACAGGATTTCAATGAAATGTTTCGAGGACAAAATTAAATGGTTTTAAGCATTTTGGGGGTTGTCATGGGGACAGCAACATTAGTAATTTCAATAGTTTAAGGGTATTTTCTTCAAATGTATTTACATTTTTTTTGTGTTTAGCTCACGTAATATAATTTAAAAGTATGCATTAAAGTATATGTAATAGAATAAATGTGGCAAGAATTAATGTAGACGTGCATTTCTAGAGCTTCCAAAATAGTATTTTTTTACAAAGTGGGGGAGTGCAAAGATGGAGGTATGGAGGCTTCAACACAGCGCCCGGTATCAGTCATCTATTATAAATCATTGGCTTGGACCCGACTGTGCAGATCCAGTATTTAGGCTAGATGTAGGCCTTTCCATTGTAGTAGCATAATGAAGATCCTGGTTAACTGGTTTTCATGTAAACATCTCAGTAGGCCTATGACAATTTATGCACAGATCCGTAGCCACTGGAAGTATACAGAATAAATATCTAAACGCGACATGCAACAATTTACTGAGTTACAGTTCATATAAGGAAATCAGCCAATTGAAATAAATGAATTATGCCCTAATCTATGGATTTCACATGATTTATAATACAGATATGCATCTGTTGGTCACAGATACCTATTAAAAAAAGTTAGTGTATCAGAAAACCAGTCAGTATCTGGTGTGACCGCCATTCGCGACACACCCCCTTCGCATAGAGTTGACCAGGCTGTTGATTGTGGCCTGTGGAATATTGTCGCACTCCTCTTCAATGGCAGTGCGAAGTTGCTGGATATTGGCGGGAACTGGAACACGCTGTCGTACACGTTGATCCAGAGCATCTCAATCATGCTCAATGGGTGATATGTCTGGTGAGTATGCATTATCATGCTGAAATGGTGGCGGATGAATGGCACGACAATGGGCCTCAGGATCTCGTCATGGTATCTCTGCATTTAAATTGCCATCGATTTTAAAATGCAGTTGTGTTCGTTGTCTGTAGCTTATGCTTGCCCATGCCCTAACCCCACCGCCACCATGGGGCACTCTGTTCACAACCTTGACATAAGCAAACGAATCGCCCACTCAACACCATACACGTGGTCTAAGGTTGTGAGGCTGGTTGGAAGTACTGCCAAATTCTCTAAAACGATGTTGGAAGTGGCTTATGGTAGAAAAATGTACATGAAATTATCTGGCAACAGCTCTGGTGGACATTCCTGCAGTCAGCATGCCAATAGCACACTCCCTCAAAACTTGAGACATCTGTGGCATTGTGCTGTGTACTAAAACTGCACATTTTAGGGTGGCCTTTTATTGTCCCAGCACAAGGTGCACCTGTGTAATAATCATGCTGTTTAATCAGCTTCTTGATATGCCATACCTGTCAGGTGGATGGATTAACTTGGCAGAGGAGAAATGCTCATTAAAGGGATCTATCATTTCAACAATGGCCTAAAAACAAAGGCAATGGATAGATCCAGTTTTATCTAGTCCCATGTTTGCCCACCCCTCTGTCTCTATAGTCAGGAAACCGGCTTTCAAGAATGTGGTCGCGCCTGTTCATTGTGAGCGCATCGCTTTTTCCAGCATTTCCTTCTCAACCTCTGATGACTTATCAAAGTGAATGTAGGGCTAATGGAAATCGGAACGGACAGTGACAAACGACTTTTATTATAAACGTCCTCGAAAACAAATGTCCAATGGGGACCGTCCATGCATGGTTCATAAAGGTTTCTTACAACATTGAGAAATGTATTATTTTGGTGGATATTCAATGCTTTACAGAAACTGCATAAAAATAGGTAGGCTTATATGAGGGGTTAAAATGTGCAACAATAAAGAAAAACTCCAGCCTAAACTTGCAGACTGTTTCAACTTTTGCTAAATGTTTCCAGATGTTTAGTGACGCACTCGCGGGCTCTATTCTTGAATAAGCCTACATTTTAAACGCACAACTATGTAGGCTACTCTCTGCAAAACGTGGAACACTTCGAAATAAAAGAGAACTTCGCAATAATAGTTAAAGAAGTGTGGTAAAGGCCTATATGACTGCATGTAGACTTTTTGCCTCGTGAAGTTTACAGTCCCACTGCATCGAGTTACACTGAGCGCACTATAATTTTCCCCATATCTTTCTCGACTGACACGGAAGGTGGAATCGAATTGCAGTTGGATTTTTTTGGGGGAGTGGGAGGATTTAGGAAGCAATGGAACACTGAGCGAGAAAAGTAACAATTAGCATACCGAACGTCGCAGAGAGAAAACTTTACATTGAAAAAGGACAGCACAAAACGATCCAAATGGCTGAACAGGTAGGCCTACTATACAATTTTAAAATCAGCACTTGTCAAAACGTTGCAGTTGAAGAGATGGTGGCTTATCTCGTCCTAGAAGGAAGGAATGGAGTTGTTGCATTCTTTTGGTGATAACTTCCCCCAACTTCTACGCATCGTTCTGATTACCGTTGGAAGTGGAACAAGATGTAGTTTAACCAAAATTCCATTGACATATTATGCTATCCAATTTACATAATGACACAGTCCATGAGATCGTATTATTTTTATAGGCGCGTTTGCATATAGCCTACTTTATATGCACTCTTAACGCGAGTTTACAAGTTATCATTTCAATGCACTGATCAGTGTGCATGCTAGAACAGCATCAAATAATATGGCCAATAACAAATTAATCTAGGCCATATGTTGACGAGGGAGCAATGAGCTATTCTCAGTTGTGTCTATAGACAGAGACCGTGTATGGAAATGAAAAGCACGGGGTGGCAATCAGTCCATTCAGATTCTGTCCCCATGGCCTAGGACACAGAAACGTTCTTTGAATATAGGCCAGTGTGTGAGGGATGACAGCTAGACGAACAGAAATACAGATAGACATTCATACAATGAGATACTTACTGTCGGTTAGCAAGCGCCGTACCATTGTTACTTACTGTATCAATTTTATGACTTTTGTTGGCTGCTGTGAGCTAACGTTATTTGTGGAAACGTTATAAAATGAACACTGTAGTAGGATTAGGCCTACCACGAGATTTTTTATGGTGGCCTAGTGAGTCAGGCTTTTTATTCTACTTTATTTCCTACCCTGACAACTGAAACAACAACTTTGTTTTTGGATGTGTCAACGAATTTGTTTTAGTGTTTGGGAGAATACAGTTTGAAGTCACCACTGATTCCTCACCCTGTTTCCCAAGCCTCTCATGCACGAATCGGGCACGGACCATAAATCGGACCTGGCATTTCTAAGACACTGGCCATGTTTTTCCTCGGGGCCCCCACATTGGGCCATTTCCCCCGTTAGGCCCCCTCATTTTGCGTGAAAAATCTAAGTTAGACAGACCCAAATGGGCTAAAAATTGAACAGCCCATCTGGCCCAGATGGCGACTCCGCCCCTGGCACACCCTGAAAATCAACAGTGAGAGGTTGAGCTGTCATACTGTAGCTACCAACCTGCAGGTATTTCAAGTACCTTCTACATGTAGACAAGTTGTCTGAATTTGCCTTCCAATAGTCTCTCGTTACTGAAGCTTCTCCTCCCGACCCACCCACAGATGCTCCCATTTCAATAGCATATTCAAATATCTATTTGAATAGGGGTGAGTGACATAGCAAAGTCCCTGAACAGTTATTTCATGTTAGTGATTTAGGATATAAATAAAAAGTATGAACAAAAAACCCAACGGTTACAATAGATTGGGTGTTTGGTTCTTGGTTTAAAGAGAGTATGGAATGATGTCCTTCACAATGACCAACATAACAAGTCTGTGTGACACAGTTTCATATTCCACTGCCAAACATAAGGTCTACTTTTCAAACAGGTCATTTGCAACCTGGAAGTGTAACTGATCTTGTTGGAGTATAACTGTTCTCGTATTGTTTCTCACAATTCTTTGGTTAACCACCAAGCTTTCAGTAACACTGATAGTCGTGAAAGATGCAACACAAACACAAGTTCATTAACTGAATGGAGCAGTGCGTGATTTGTGCGGAGAAGAAGGCTGCAGTGTTGTTCGAACAGTCACTCAAGGACAGGGTTAAACATCGGAGTGTCGTCTTTGCGTAAACTTCCGACGCATGGAGGCATGCTGGATATGCACTTGAGGGCGGATGTGAGTGTGTCTGATTGTTTTGGTATTTGGGACTAAATTGAGTGGAGGTCGGTACACTTCGGCACTCACCTGGGGAGTCTGTCTGATGAATATGTTAACTTTCTTTCTTAATGATCTATTATAATAATAAACGTCACATAATGAACTTCAAAGTACTGTCAGATAATGCTTTTGTTATTGTTATATTATTTGACCCCCCCACCCTAACACGTTTATTTCTCCTCCTCTGGCGCAGCACTCCGACCTGGAAAAGGCCATCAACACTTTGGTCACAAAGTTCCATGCCGCTGCGGCCAATAAAGGTCCCACACTCCAAACCAAAGAGTTCAAAGACCTCCTCTCCTCCCAGCTGCCCAACTTAGTCAAGGTACATAAGCAGCAACTGTCGGCTACATTGCCCTCCCCGGCCACACCTGCCATTGATTCTACCAGTAGGGCGTGACTCTGACTCTTACTACCCCCCCCACTCAACCACACACATACAGTACACGCCACATCCTATGACTCCCAAACAAACACTCAGGAAAGGCCTGTAGGCGTTGGTTGCCAGGTTCAATACAAATCCACGATTTATGTGATCTACTGTGCTTCAGTCACCAATTGAGTTTTAAACAAGCTTTATTTCAATCACTGAAAAGGCCAATGTATCTTGCCATGTATTCATGTTGGAACTGGCTGCTTAGTTGTATCAGGCCCAAGGCGGTTTTCCAGGACGAGTCTGAATCTACCAGAGGGTGACAAAGATAGCTATGCTTTTGAAAAACAGGAAATGGCCGGTTCAAATACATGAGCAAGTGAGGAAGGCTCAAGGTTGATCTTTCATCTAGAGGGGCTGAAACAAACTGACAGATAAATAAATAACTGTTTTCCTAATGAAGAGCAGAAAATTGTTTTATTGTAATATGACTCCTTGCACCAAGTCGACTTCATCCACCATAAACGCGACAACCAAGTACAGCGTTTCTGCTACACAATAGTTAGCCACAACAGCTAGGACATATTTGTTGTGAAAGGCAATTGAGGTCAAGAGGAGGGGGCAGTATACACAACTGTTGAAGTGAAAATTATGTTTAATTACCAAGTCCATATGTTTTTCATTATGTCCAGTCTTAGACTTATCCAAAACCAGAGTCTATTTCAAAGGAAAAGTAATGATCACATCATTTAAATGGGATTCCAGGAAACAGCTCTTTATATTGTCTCAGCTGTGGTGCAGCGTTCAGGACAGGAAATATTTTCCCAAATCAATTTCCTATTGTTTCCAGCAGACAGAAATATCCACTGTGTTTGCATGTGCCTGGCTGGCAGCTTTATCACATTTCAGAATTAAAATCTATTCCACATTTTGTGGTGTTACAGCATGAATTCAAAATGGATTCATTTGTTTTTGATTGTTGATCATTGCTAGACATCCATTTTCAGGTCTTGCCATAGATTTTCAAGCCGATTTAAGTCAAAACTTTAACTAGGCCACTCAAGAACATTCAATGTCATATTTTGTAGTATTACTTAAGTACCTTGTTGCAAACAGGATGCATATTCTGTACAGGCATCCTTCTTTTCAATCTGTAATTTAGGTTAGTATTGTGGAGTAACTACAATGTTTTAGGTCATATTTTTTATTATACTTTTTTTGTTGGGGGGCTAGATCAGCTTTAATATTGAATATAGATTGTAGCGTCCATCAATGTAATTGTCTGCTTCATTTCCAATCCCCCATATATGTTTTTGTAAATATTGACAGTACTAGTCAAGAGTTTGGACACAACTACTCGTTCAAGGCTTTTCTTTATTCTTACTATTTTCTACATTGTAGATTAATAGTGAAGACATCAAAACTATGAAATAACACATATGGAATCATGTAGTAACCAGAAAAGTGTTAAACAAATCCAAATATATTTTATATTTGAGTTTCTTCAAAGTAGTCACTCTTTGCCTTGATGACAGCTTTGCACACTCTTGGTATTCTCTCAACCAGCTTCATGAGGTAGTCAGCTGGAATGCTGACTCAGCAAAAAAAGAAACGTCCTCTCACTGTCAACTGTGTTTATTTTCTGCAAACTTAACATGTGTAAATATTTGTATGAACATGACAAGATTCAACAACTGAGACATAAACTGAACAAGTTCCACAGACATGTGACTAACAGAAATGGAATAATGTGTCCCTGAACAAAGGTGGAGTCAAAACCAAAAGTAACAGTCAGTATCTGGTGTGGCCTGCATTAAGTACTGCAGTGAATTTCCTCCTCATGGACTGCACCAGATTTA